>NC_138176.1:30664210-31291503 GCF_964165515.1 Mesoplodon bidens | reverse complement strand
TGCACAAGCTTCTCTCCCCATAAACACACATCCCTATACTTCTCCATTTCACACGCAAGTGTCCCATGCTATAGAAATGTTTCTATTTTGCAAAAAGTAAATTAAAGCATCTCTGAAGAGATAAGGAAGAGAATCTCTTAAATACTACTTCTTTCAACTGCACATACCCTCCCAAGTCTTCTTGGTAATAGAAAAATAAGTTTTGGAGATCCTAAACCTACTGACAACCCCAGACTTTTGTTTCCATCCATATGATAGATTGCTGAAGGACCTTATCACTACAGAACAAGTAGGTCCCAGATAAAACATATCTTTAATGCATTACTGGGTACAAACTTAAGGGAAATTTCCACAAATTACCCCATCCCGCAGAAAAGTGAGCCAAAACTAGATCTGGCAGCAATGAGTGGTAAACAAATAGGTTGAACTGGCAGCATGGTGGAGATGCTGAACCCTAGAATCCTACATTAAATCCTAAATTAACCCTTGGAGAGACCTATAGTGTTCCCAGGTCAGTAGGACCCCCAGGCCCTCGGCAGAGATAACTACAAATCCTCTCTGGTAAAAAGCATTTCCATTTTAGGGCCACAGAACTCCCACATTTTAAGATCAAGCAAATATACTAAGAAGGGAAGCCACTCCAAATAAGCATAAGAAAAAAACAAAAAACTAAGAACACATTAAACCCCCAAGGACTGTAGATATCAGAATTGTCAAATACAGAATCTATCTATGTAAGAAATGTTTAACGGAACAAAGAATGAAATAAATGAGTAAGCAACAAGACACTATCAGAAATGACTGGGGAGATTTGAAAAAGGATATGAAACTCCTAGAAATGAGAAACAGTTTTTGAAATTAAGATATACCCGGAAAGTTACCCAGAACTCCTAGAAATGAGAAACGGTTTTTGAAATCAAGATATACCCGGAAAGTTACCCAGAATGCAGCATCACAGAGAGACAGGAGATGAATAAAATGAAAAAGTTTAAGAGATTTGGAGGCTAGCATGAGAAAACTTGACATGTCTGAGTGAAGTCCTAAAAGGAGTGAGTAGAGAGAAAAGACAGAGTTTTAAAAAGATGATGGCTGAGAACCATTAAGAGCTGATGAGAGACATGAAGCCTCAGACTCAGGAAGCACATGCTGGGTTAAAAAAGAAAGACCCATATCAATACATATAGTAGTGAAACTGCAAAATCCAAAAGACAAAAAAGAGAGGCAAGAGACAGACCACCTACAAAGGAATGACATTACTAATGATTGGCATCTTAGCAACAAGTGACAGAGGAATAAAAACTGTCAGCCTAAAATTTTTGAATGCAGAAAAATTATCTTTCAGGAATGGAGATACAGGGCTTCCCTGGTGGCGCAGTGGTTGAGAGTCTGCCTGCCGATGCAGGGGACACGGGTTCATGCCCCGGTCCGGGAAGATCCCACATGCCGTGGATCAGCTGGGCCCGTGAGCCATGGCCCCTGAGCCTGCGCGTCCGGAGCCTGTGCTCCGCCACGGGAGAGGCCACAACAGTGAGGGCCCGCGTACCACAAAAAAAAAAAAAAAAAGAATGGAGATACAATAAATATATTTTTAGATTAAACAAAAACTGAGAGATTTTACCAGCAACTGGTATTCAGTAAGAACAGCTAAAAGAGGTATGCTGGGAAGAAGAAAAATGATAGGAAGGTCTTTCTGAGATGCAAGAAGAAAAATGAGCAAATAAGATGGTAAAAATGGATAGTAATAAAAACACTGTCTTTAGATTAAAAACGATAACAATAATTATAACTTATAGGGTTTACAAAGGGCAAGACTGAAGTACTATATGTATACCAGGAAACGGTGTTCAGAGTTAAAGTGTACTAAAATCCCTGTATTGTTATAGAAAGGGGTTGATAATTTTAGAGTTTGTTAGGTTAAAAATGTACCATAAAATTTCAAAGGGAACCACTAAAAGTACAGAAGTAGAGGGTATAAATCTCAAATCAGTAGAGGCAAAAAATGAGATTTCAAAAACAAGAATCTTTACCTCACAACCAAAAAAAAAAAAAAAAAAAAAAAGAAGCCCCTAAATCAATCAATAAAGAAAAAGAAGAGAAGCATTGAAAGCTTGGAAATTAAAAAAATAAGATAATAGAAACAAGTTTAAACATATCAATATTCCCATTAAACGGAATGGACTAATCTCATTAGTAACAGCACAGCAGAACGGACATGGTTAAACAGTTGAAAAAAACATAAGCCACACTTATGCTGCATACAAGAAACATACATAAAACATAGGGGCTTTGGAGAGTTCAAAGCAAAAGTACGGAAAAAAGATATTCTTGGCAAATATTAACAAAAGGAAAGATCGAGTGGCTATAATAACATCAGGCCAAAAGCATAATTAGCGATGGCTGGGGTCACTTCATAGTGATAATGGCTTTCATTCACCAGGAAAATATAAGAATTCTTAAGACACTGCAATATATACAAATATCAAATCATTATGTTGTACACCTGAAACTAATATAATGTTATTTATCAATTATATCTCAATTTAAAAAAAAGAATTCTAAAACTGCATCTAATAAAATAGCCTCAACATATACACAACAACACAGAATCACAGAAAGACATGGACTACCATTACGATTTGAACAACACAATTAACAAACCTAATTTAATGGGCACATATAGAATAACAGTTCCGCCTCTCACCATCTCTATGACTCTCAGCAGATCTCTGGGCCTTGGTTTCCTCATCTGCAAAATGGGGATAACCCTATCTACAGTGCTTTCATCAAATCTAAACTATAATCAGGGATCAGACACCATTTTTTTATGTATCTTTAGAGAAAAAAACCCTGCCAATTAAATGCAAGCTGCCAATTGTAGGTCACATCCCAATTTTAGAGATGTTAAAATCACTAGGGGTAGGGGATTAAGAGGTACAAACTACTATATATAAAATAAATGAGCTACAAGGATATGTTGTACAGCACAGGAAATGTAGCCAATATATGATAACTATAAATGGAGTATAAACTATAAAAATTTTAAATCACTGTGTTGTACACCCAAAACTAATATAACATTGTAAATCAACTATACCTCAATAAAAAAAGTGTGAAAAAATGTGTGACTTAGACTCAATTAAATACTACACATCATATGGACTGCTGCGATGGTTTAAAGTGAGATGATGTAAGTAAAATACAAGACATTGCTTCTGCCCTCCAGCCCTTCACAAGTTTAATCTGCAAACAGGTGAAGGTAAACAAGGGGAGAGCATGTAAAAATCTGAAGTGGGCAATGTTTGCTTTTAGCTTCTTCACATCCTTGAATGCTTTCTTAGATACCTGCGCCTCAAAAGTAACTGATTCCTCAGAGGGAAAATTAAGTCAAAACCATAGCATTCTTGAAAGAAAGTGACTCACCAGGTCAGCAGCACTGGGGAGAAGGGGTGTATGAGGAAAAACACAAGAGAGGGAGGCAGGGGTCAGATTGGACCCCCAGAGCAGAAGTGATTCCAGGAGTGGAAATGGCACCTGTTCCAGAGAGAAGTGTGAGGTGAGCTTGGGAGAAGGAAGGGGAACGGGGAGGGAGGGGGGAGAGGAAGAACGCCTGAGGGCTGTGAGGGTGGGGAGGAGGGTTGGTCTGGGCTCCTGCCTGCTGTGGGCCTGAACCTTGGGGAGCCTGGTGTGGGACCCAGTGGACAAGGAAGACCTTCCATCCAGCCCACCACTTAAAAAAATGGGAGAAGAGAGTTTAAAGCAAAGTGACTGGAGACAGGGCATACATCTACTTTCTGCATGGATGAAAAATTCAGACTAAAAGTAGCTTTGCCGTTTTCAGCAAAGGCAATTTTAGTGTCTTAATTATATTACTATTTTGGAGCAGCTTTTTTTAAATACTCTTCAATACTCTGTGAAAATCAGTCTTTTGTTAAAATGCTTTAAAAAAAATTAATTTAAAAACAAACAAACAACAAAATCCAAATAAGCCTAAAGTTCTCTTCGACATGGAGAGGGCTTTGCCCCCTTGTTAAATAGACCTAACCTATCCTTCTTGTGACCATCCAAATGCCCCTCCAAGGCCTTTGTGATTCTCATCCAGAAGTGCTCTCCACCTGCTCTGACCTCTCGGAATGTTTGCATCTCCCTGGGGGCACAAGTCACTTATGACCTCACCCAAGTGAGTGTGTTTGCCTCACCAAGGACAGTGAGATCTTTAAAAGTTCTGAACCCCTCTCCCCACCTCCAACCACCCATGGTACCAGGTGTCACACAGCGAGCTGCAAGGTGAATTAATGGATGGCCACCTAGGAATGAAGTGTGATTTAAGGACTTCTTTCCAAAACCGAACCTGTTCTTAGGGGAATGTCACTAAATAAAAATAATATTTCTGTTGGTGATGTATTTCTTTTAAATATATTCTTTTATTCTTCTAAATAATATGTTTGTGGGTGGTGTATTTCTTTTATTGCTGTGAAACTAGTAAAATAATACTATTAAAATCTTCGGAGGTAACGGCCATCACCTCTCTGAGAAATGTCACCAAGCACCTGACCTTTACCTAATGTATTAGTTTCATATTGCTGCTGTAACAAATCACCACAAACTTAGTGGCATAAAACAATACAAATTGATTATCTGACACTTCTGTATGTTACAAGTCCAACGTTGGTCTGTGCTGAAATCAAGGTGTTGGCAGAGCTGCATTCCCTTCAAGAAGCTCTAGGGGGCTTCCCTGGTGGCGCAGTGGTTGAGGGTCCACCTGCCGATGCAGGGCACACGGGTTCGTGCCCCAGTCTGGGAAGATCCCACATGCCACGGAGCGGCTGGGCCTGTGAGCCATGGCTGCTGAGCCTGCGCATCCGGAGCCTGTGCTCCGCAACGGGAGAGGCCACAACAGTGAGAGGCCCATGTACAGCAAAAAAAAAATAAAAAAATAAATAAAAAATCAGGGGCAGTCCATGCTTAACCATAGCAGAAGAGCTGGCACCCTGCAATCATTCTTCCATGATACCGAGGACAATGAATCTTAGGGTTAAGGGTGACCCATTTAAGAAATATATTTTTGCAGGGGAAGCTTTAGAGGAAGTCTTTTTAGCAGTTTGAATCAGAGTATTGAAGTTCCTCAATCCAGTTTTTAACAGCAGCAGCTTCTTTTACAGATGTAGGATAGGACTTTTATCCCCCGCTTCTTTATTACATCTAAATTGATAAAGTTCAGACCCTGGAGCCTATGTGGCAGTACACACAGTAGGTGTTTCAATAGCTGTTGATATCAATAATCCCCCAATTACCCTTTATTTCTAGGCTATGAATACATAGAAAAAGATTGAGATTGGTAATATTGGCAATATCTATTAAGGTATAAAATGTACATATCATTCCCAGCATTTCCACTTCTTGGTATCATCCCAGAGAAACATCCGCATATGTGTGTAAGGATGTGCAGTACAGCATTGTCTGCAATGGTCACAGATTAGAGACAGCTTAAATGTCGCTTGAGGAGTGGCAAAACAAATGTGGCACATCCACACTAAGTAACTTCAAAAAATTAGGTTAGATCCATATGTTCGAACAATGAATATGTTACACTGAGAAAAGCAAGCTCTGGAACAATGTGTATCAATTTGATTCCTCTTGAAATTACATACTTTTAAAAAATATATATGTAACATAGAAATTTTCAGAAGTATAAGCACTAAACTAGAAACAATTGTTATTCTGGAAGGGGACTGGGATGAGCTTAGAGTAGGGATGGGAGGTTGGTAAAGATGGATTTTTACTTTCATCTATATTGTGTGGATTTTTTTTTTTTTTTTTTTTTTTTTTTTTTTTTTTTTGCGGTACGCGGGCCTCTCACTGTTGTGGCCTCTCCCGTTGCGGAGCACAGGCTCCGGACGTGCAGGCTCAGCGGCCATGGCTCACGGGCCCAGCCACTCTGCGGTATGTGGGATCTTCCCGGACCGGGGCACGAACATGTGTCCCCTGCATCGGCAGGTGGACTCTCAACCACTGCGCCACCAGGGAAGCCCCATGTGTGGATTTTTTTTGCAATAAAACATTTGTGTTATCAAAATGTAAAAGGTATTTTAAATTAAAAAAAGAGAAACTGAAATAATCTAACTTTTTAAGTTGTCAGAACTGATGATCAAAACTATTAGAATGTCATATTGATATTTTACAAAACAGTTAAGACTGAAAGTTCAAAAGTAATTTTCCTATTTTGTTGAAAGTGTGTGTGTGTATGTATATGTACTGTATATATTTATACTTACTACATACACCTAAATATATGTATATGGATACTACATCTATCTACTATATCTATCTATACACACTATATACATCTATATATACTGCATATATCTATATATGCTGGTAATAAAATGCATAAATGCTGCTTTGGTTTAATCATAGATAAATATCTCATTCTTTATCATTGTCCTTATTACTTATAATGGCAAAAATATCTCCTATATGATTATGATTAATCTGGTAACTGAATACAGTTTGCCTTTAAAATAATTCAATTAATTTTAGTAAATTAAAAAAGTTTTCTGACATAGTTGCAAAATTAAGAAAAAATGAAACGCTGAGTTGCAAAATTAAGAAAAAATGAAACGCTGGTTTACAATACATATCATCCCTTTAAATGAAACCCTTCCAAGTGTGAAGGATGCGTTAAGGTTTTATCAAGTGAATGCTCTTTGTGTAGAAAAACTGATCTAAATCATGATTTAAACTTTAGAACTACTACAATCTTTCCATTTGGGCAAAACTTCTTGGAAACTGACAGGGTAGCGGGGTTATTTCAGACCTCTGGGGATATCCCAGGAAACAAAATCTCCTCTAAAGGAATTGTGCAAGATTGACACCAACAGGGATTCCTTTCCAGACTGCGTGAGACTGTTAGATTGGGTGTTTAGTTCCACTGAGAAAAGGAGAAGCCACCAGGCTTTTTATTTACCCAGGGAACCCGTCTCGAAGATATTCATTCAATGGTCTGTGTGTGCGCCGATGTCTCCGGGGGGTGATCAAATCCTCCCCCTCTCCCCGCAGAGAGGAGACTGTAGCAGACCCCCGATCATGCACCTGCCGGTTAACAGATAAGCCCTCCCTCCACATGCGAGGCACTCGCCCAGCTGTGTCGGAGGATCAGAGCCAGCCCTCTCCCTCCCCCACCCCTGCGGAGCAAAGGGCGGTCATTTTCTGCTCCTCCCAGAGTCAGAAGTGTGCACACGCCTTCCATCACAATTAACTTAAGACTCTGAAACAACACAAACTCACCCACAACATGCTCAAAATCAATGCCATCAATACCCAGAAGGAGGATACCAAAAAGGCAAAACAAAACAAACCTATTCAAAGAGTAAATACTCAAAGCAACAGGGCTGGAGTCAGACACACTACAAGGTCAACAAATCCAAGACAAGTTCAAGTGCGGGCATTTTATAAACTGAAGAGCTGCCCAATATCCCAGGGGTCAGAAACGCAAATGCCTTCTGGTGCCAGCTAATGGAAACGTCTATAAGATAATAGAGGGTGGGCCTGTCAGGAGCTGGACTGCAGGTGCCCCAGGTAAAGGCATTCACATTCAATTTTTAAAATTTTCAATTCCTGCTATGTGATTCCTAAACAGAGTCTACCATCAAACAGAGAAGGAAACAGAGTTAAATATGGGTGTAGGGTGGATAAAACTGAATGAAAGTCAAAGTCAGAAATGTTGCCAAGGAGTCCACAGGGCATGAAAGGCAGGGCAGTGATCCTAGCTGTCATTATTTGAAAGGGTAGTGACCACTTGGTTTAAATCTTCAAAGGTAATAGCAAAACAAAAGTTAAAAGAAATGGCTTACTAAGCTCGAATATGAGGGATTCAGGTTAGTCACACAGATTCTTGACATAAGTAATTGAGCTGGATTATGAAAAGATTGCACACATTCCCTTGGAAGGCTCTAAAGGAAGCCTCCAAAAACTATAGGTGTGACCTTATTGGAAGGCAAGGGGTGGACCGAATGACCTGCCAAGGTCCTGATTTAAATACGTCTGTATAGTCAACCCCTGGTTATCCAGCCCAAAGAAGAAGACAGTGACAAATCATCCTAAGCTGAAGATAATAAAGAGTTATATTTGTCTTTGGAATGTATTTTGGTACTTAAATTAGAACATGTCTTTCTGATGCTCTGAGAATTCACAATGCGTCAATAACAGCCACAAAGAAGGCCTGACCTGGAGCTGGGAGGCTGCCCAATTTCGCCTTCCTGTCCTCCATGTAAATCTTCCTCTTTGCTGGTGGTGAGCAATATCATCTTTTAGAAGAACACCTGGCAGCCCAAGCCTTCTCAGACAGGGGCTGCCTGGCTCAGCCCTTCGCTGGGAGAAGAGACAAGGGCCTTTACCTGATCTCTGGCTGATTCAGAATAAAGACCCAGGATGGTCTGGTTCTTGCTTCTAGAGGATAACTCCAAAGTGCTACAGGCCCCACAGGAAGCAGCAAGCTAGACAAGGTTTAGACATCTACTCTAAACTGCCTACGAATGATGGTCTAGCTTCTCTGCCATAGAAGACACAAAAGCAAATTTCTTGAGTTCCTTGGAAGAGAAAGAGAAAAAGACTTCACTGAAAAGGAAGATGAAATGAACGCCCAGCACTGGGAAAGCAAGAAGCTGGATGCTCAGGAGATGCAGTAACAATCCCCTGCACCTCAAAGGATGGGTGGGATGGAAATCTGAGCTTGCCACCCATCGTCCAAGATGAAAGGAGAACCTGCTCATCATAGTAACTTGTGGGGGCCCAGGAGGAGGGAAAGATAGGAAGGAGGGAAGTTGCCTCACTGTTCTCTGTCCTCTGTCAGCTCCCAGTGCCTACCAGAGGGAGGCTGGTGTCATCTGGTAGGAGGCAGGGCCAAGCAGAACATCTCAGAAGTGCATCACCGCCCCTTACTCAGAGACCCTGGCAGAGTGGCACAGGCTCCGGGAAGCAGGGTTTGGCCAGGAAGGCTTCTCTTGGACTCAGAGAGTGACTGGACAGTCACAGAACTGAACACAGACAAGCTGCTTGGCTCTGACCCTGCACAGGTCACCCCCGGCAATAAGGGGCATTACAACCATTCCTGTTTCCCCCTTTTCTATCACACTCTGCTCTTTAGTTTTCCTTCCGAAGTCCCAGAACAGTGCTGTCTAATTTAAATGTGGCTATATAATTATTAAAATGAAATAAAATTAAAAATTCAGTTCCTTGGTCACAGTAGCCACATTTCAAGTGCTCAATAGCCACACGTGACTAGTGGACACCATATTGGACAGAACCAAGATAGAACTTCTACATCATCATAGAAAGTTCTATTTGTCAGCACACTAATCTAGACTTCTAGGAGATCTAGAATCTAGGGACTTCTACTCTTCATGGTGTACAAGAAAAGAATAAATGAAAGAAGAAATGCAAATACAAAGTATCTTTTCTATACATCATCAGCACTAATCCTCACCACTGCCCTGTATGGTAGGCAGGGGTAGATTTCAACATGCCCATTTTACAGATGAGGAAAGTGGGGGCTGTGTAGTTAAGTAACTCGCACAAGGCTCACAACTATTGGATGACACAGGATTAAAACCAGGTTTTCCAATGCCAAAGTCAGTGGTTTCTACTGTTACATGCAACTGCTACAAATAATGTTACTTGCCATTTACTTTGTTCAGTGCTGCCATAAAAGCTCCAGCCTTCTAGAATGAGGTTGACAGGCCCCTGTAGTGTATTTATTGATCGGCTGATTTTTGAAGTGATAACTAAACTTTGTACAATGTAGTTTAGCAGCTCTATAGTTAGGGAGCCCCGGGGTTCAAATCCTGACTCATCCACTTACTATTTACTTGATAAAGGGCAAGTCACTCATCATCTCTGAATTGTAATTTCCTTTTCTTGTATATTTACTGCATAGTGTTGTCAGGAGGATTAAATAAGACAGTGCGTGGAAAGGCTTAGCACAGTGCGTGGCACATATTAGTGCTCCATAAATAAGGATTATCAATGGCGATTGGCAAAATTTACAATGCACTCACGTGCAACAGCGACTGAAGCTTCACAATAGGGAGGCATATTGCTATCTACATTTTTTGCAGATGATACATCTGAATCTCGGTTCATAAGGGGCTGACTCAAGGTCATGTAACTAGAAAGCTGTAGATCTAAGGCATGAACTCAAGCTATTCGGACTCCAAATCTTTTCTTGATACACAATGTTGCGTCTCAGGAGGGAAGGGACCAGGGGCGCCAAGGCATGGTTCAGAGGAAGTTTAACCATCCTTCTTCATCGCCAACCTCCCCCCTTCTCTGAAACAGGCAATTAATGTTTTCTTAGTCTTGTGTAAAATGCTGTGCAAAGGCAGCTTTGAGCATCCCCTTCTACCACAATTGTCACCCTTAAATCCCTCGTATATAGAGACTCTAGTGTCTCACTGGTAAGGAAGTAACACCTGCATAACTAAGGAGGCCAAAATATGAACAGAGTGCCTTGAAGCAGGGCATTCAAATCTTCTCCCTGGAAAGCCTGTGGATTAAGCACTTTTCTTCCAATCTGCCCTCCATCCCAACTCACTGCTACAGCAAAAAGGCAAGGACACAGCCTACCAGAACCCAGCTGAGTCCGGCCAAGACCCAAGTGCATGAGAATGTGTGTTGTTGCAAGCCCCTGGGCTTTTGGAGCTATTTGTTATCTGGCCCTATTACAGCAAAAGCTGACTAATATATCTGTCAAACCCAGGGTGGGAGGTACTTACCCTGCCACGACGATCTCAAAGTCCCCGTCGTGGTCCACATCAGTCACTGCCACTCCATAGTTGAGCTGGGTGGGGTTGCTGTCATAGTCAGGGGGCAGGACTGAGTTGGTCACTGCCGTGAACATGGGTTCAGCCCGCAGGGACCCCTCAGTCAGGGGCAGAAACCACAGCAGCAGCAGGAACAGAAACATCTGGAACATCTGAAACCAAAAGTTACAAATGTTAGGTGCAGCAATACCTTTCTTCCCTGTTCCTGGAGGGCTTGGCAACTCCTAGGCTGCCACTTTTCCACAAGACCTGTCCTGACTATGCTCTTTAAAACTGCAACCTGTCCCCATCATGTCAGGTCACCCTTATCCTGCTCTGCCTTTTCTTTTTCTACAGCACCTATCACTTTATAACATGCTGGATGACTTCCTCATTCATCATGTTTTGTTATTTAGTGTCTGTCTCCCTCAGCCAGAACATAAGCTCCACCAGGACAAGGCTCTCTGTTTTGTTCATGTATGCATACAAAGCCAAGGACAGTGTCTGGCACAAAAGGAGCACTCAGTACATATTTAGGAAGGAAGGAAGGAAGGAAGGAAGGAAAGGGAGGGAGGGAGGGAAGGAAGAAATGGTAGAGTATAAACACATGGGCATCTCCCATCCTCTGGGAGAAAGGCTGGGAGAATGAAGGAAGGAAGGAAGGAAGGAAGGAAGGAAGGAAGGAAGGAAGGAAGGAAGAAATGGTAGAGTATAAACACATGGGCATCTCCCATCCTCTGGAAGAAAGGCTGGGAGAATGAAGAAAACAACAGATCTCAGACAGTCCAGGGGTGGGTGAGACCCCCATGAGGGTCCATATCTAGAACAATAGTAGAGGCAGTAAAGGATTATCTTTCTGTGGGACCTACCCCAGAGGCAGCCTGGAGGGAATCTGTGACTTGGAAGGTTCCCCTGCCAAGGTCCCTCCCTAGGGCAGCTGGCCATTGCCTCCAGACCAGGAAGCAGTCAGATATGGAATGTATTCCAGCAGGATCTGGCGAGCGGCACATCATTCACTTGGAGAAATTAAACCACTGTGTGTGTGTTTTATTATAAATTAATTATGTATAATCCATTGTTTAATTCATTATTATATCTCTAACATAACTCAGGGCGTTGCCAAACAGCCTGGAGCTGCGGGAGCTGGTGGCAGGCACGCAGGAGACAGATGAGAGTGGCCAAGGAGGTGGAAGAACTCCATCCCTTCCTGACGTGAGCCAGGGAGACACTGAGAATGCTACAGATGGCACCACCCTGAGTTGCTGCCCGCAGGCTTAGAATCAGAACTGTGAGAGTGTTCCAAAGGCTCCCCTGGGACAAGTCCCACAAGGTCTGAACAGGCAGTCCCGCAGGCCAAGGCGGTGCCTTCCTGCCTACAGAGGGCGGCACACCTCTTCCTGATGGAACTTTTCCTGCTGGCTTGTCAGTGTGGCTGGCAGCCAAGAGCAAGGCTGAGTGAGGCTGATGTCTTAATGAAGAGAAGACCTGAAGACTGACTCCCCAGATGGAGACAGACATTCCTGCCAGCAAAGGAGCTTGCTCCAGTTCAGGACCCAGAGACCAATATGAAGGGCCCAGGCACTGTCTACGGAGCCAAACATGATTCAGAAGCCTCCCTAATGCCTCGCTGGGGGGGCTGGAGAGAGACACAGGGGCAGGGCTCTAACTGCAGGGCAGAAACTAACCTCAGCGAGCCTTCCTGGGAAGAAAGTTCTTGTAGCCTCTTTAGAGGGCACATGCTGGGTGTTGCACTATCAGAATGAGGTCAGTCCCAATTACAGAGATGTCTGAACACAACAGCAACATTTACTGGGCTGTCTAGTCACGAAAGGCAAACACATCACTCCGAGAGTTCTGCAACTTGGCAAGAAGTTTGGTTGGATAAAGGAAACTCATAATTGGATTAATGAGCAGCTGGGGTGGGGTGGGGGAATGAGAAGCTAAAGAGTATTTAACAACCAGGATAGCCATGCTGAAATGTAGCGTGGATCTGAAGGTCACAGGACTTTTCAAGGTATGAATTCTATTGTAGGGATGGCAGATGAGTTTCAACTTCACAGCCAAACTGACTGGCAGTGGCTTGAAAGAGTACTGTGATCAGCTTACAACATTTGCAATCAATGGACATGAAGGAAAAATTGGTATTGGGCATGCGTTCTAGAAGCTATTAAGTTCCTCCCAGGCACTACTACACTTGCAATTTGGGTCACTGCCACCGGGGAGGCAGGTCCTATTAGGGTAATATAAGCATCTGGTAGAAATTTTCTAACGAAGGCCACGAGGGGCAAGAACCATGATCCAGCCTCTTGATTCTTACCTTTGTTTGAAAAGTAGAACTTTTAATTAAAGGAGACATCTGAAAGAAATAGCTACTCTGTGTTATCCATTTCCAGATAAATAACCTAAAGCAAGATTAAATAGAAATAATACACCTGTGGGCTGAGCTCTGTTTTGCTCTGTTTTGCTCTGTTTTGCTTGGTGACCTTGAACAAGTCACAGCCTTGCTGGGTCCCAGCTTTATTCTCCAAAATGAGGGTCTGGGAGTAGATCTCTAAAGGTCCTTTCCGGCTCTAAAATTCTATGATGAATTAAAGGATTTCTTTTAGAAGCAGACCTTCGGCAGTTTTTCTTCCCAGCTTCTTCTATAAACTGCAGACCAACCTGTGTGGTTTTTCTTTCTGAGCAAATTAAACATATTTTGAGCAAAACAGCTATTCAGCAGAGCTCTGTAGCATTTCCCTTGCAGGGGCCAAGGCCAGACAGGAACCTGCCATCATCAGTGTGGAACCGAATGCACTAGGCACGAGCAGACCAGTGGACGGCCTCCCCAAGGGGGTGGGCTGAGAGTGGAGCAGGGAGAACAAGTCCTTTATATTTCATTCTTCTGACATGCCAAAGGCTCCCAGGGCTGCTCAGCACCAGTTGAAAGTTAGAGGGTCAGCTGAGGGCCTGCTGGGAAACAGTTGTGGTGGGAAACTTAGGAAAAGGCCTGGTAAATATCCACCCTCTAGCTCAGGGCTCAGATGAAGGAAATCACTGAAATGCCCCTCTACACTCTGGCTACTCAGTGGTCCCCAGACCAACAGCATCAGCATTAGCGAGTTTGTTAGAAATGCAGAATCTTGGGCGCCACCCCAGACCTAATAAATCAGAATGTGCATTTTAACACGATTTCAGGTGATCTGAATGTACGTTAACAATTGAGAAACATGCTCGACCTTAGCTGTACGTTGGAATCACTTGGGGAGCCTTAAAAAATACCGTTGTCTGAAAAAGATTTCTTGGATATGACACCAAAAGAACAGGCAACAGAAGAAAAAATAGATTAAATGGACTGCGTCAAAATTTAAAACTTTTGGGCATCACAGGACACTATCAATAGAGTGAAAAGGCAACCCGTGTAATGGGAGAAAATATTTGCAAATCATGTATCTGATAAGGGATTAATATCCAGAATATATAAAGAAGTCCTACAACTCAAAAACAACAACAAAACAATCCAATTCAAAACGGGTAAAGGACTTGAATAAACATTTCTCCAAAGAAGATATACAATTGGTCAATAAGTATATGAAAAGATGCTCAACATCACTAATCATTAGGGAAATGCAAATCAAACCCACAGTGAGATAATACTTCACACCCATTAGAATGGCTATAATAAAAAAACCAGGAAATAACAATTGTTGGTGAGGATGTGGAGAAATTGGGACCCTTATGCATTGCTGATGGGACTATAAAATGGTGCAGCTGCTGTGGAAAACTGCTGTGCAGCAGTTCCTCAAAAAATCCAAAAAACAATTACCATGTGATGCAGCAATTCCATTTCTGGGTATATACCCAGAAGAATTGAAAGAGGGGACTGGAACAGATATCTGTATACACAAGTTCGTAATTGCATTATTCACAGTGGCCACAAGCAACCCAAGTGTCCATCAATCCATATGTCCAAAGTGTGGCATGTACATACAATGGAATATGATATGCCTTAAAAAGGACGGAAATTCTGACACATGCTACAACATGGATGAACCTAGAAGACATTATGCTAAGTGAAATAAGCCAGTCATAAAAGACAAACACTGTATGATTCCACTTATACGAGGTACCTGGAGTAGTCAAATTCAAAGAGGCAGAAAGAAGAGTGGTGGTTACCAGGGGCTGGGGGGACAGGGGAATGGGGAGTTAGTGTTTAATGGTTATGGAGTTTCAGTTTGGGAAGATGAAAAGTTCTGGAGATGGATGGTGGTGATGTTTGCACAACAATGTGAATGTATTTAATATCACTGAACTATACACTTATAAATGGTCAAAATGGTAAGTTTTATGTTACGTATATTTTATCATAATAAAAAAATACTCATGCCTGGTCTCATCCCAAGATATTCTCACTCACTTGGCATAGGATGCAGCAGGGGCATCAGAATTTTAAAAGCTCCCTACATGATTCTAATATGTTGCAAAATTTGAGAATTTATGCCAGTGCTCCAGTGCTTCTCAAACTTTAATATGTACATGAATCACCTGGTGGTCTTGTTAAAATGCAGATTCTGATTCAGCTGATCTGCAGGAGAGCCCAAGATTATATATTTTGAACAAGCTCCCATGTGATTCTGACTGTCCTGGTCCATAAACTACATATTGAATAGCCAGAGTTAAGAAACCATACTATATACTACAGTGATTAGTTCAAGAAACTTCTCCTCTGCCTCTAGATCTAAGGGTCTGAAACCAATCCTAGGGCCATACAATCCTCTGGGCTGCAGGCTCGGTTGATCATTAGATACTCAAAGTACTAGCTATCTTCAGCTCAGTCAAATTACCACAATTGATAGGGACTGACAAAGAGGGATTCTGACTCTAATTTTTGCAAAGAATTGAGAAGAAGGAAAGGGCTGGAACTGGAGCGGGGGTCGGGTCTAGTAGACAAAAGATAGCTACCATTAATGGCCAGAGCCTAGAGAAGATGGGGTATGGGCAGGAATTTGCAAGCCAAGATAGAGATGCATGCCAGTGTGTTCCCCCAAACCATCGTGGGGCCGAGTACTAGGAGGCACTCAATTAACATTTGTTAAATGGATGAAGGAATAAGTCCAAATGATAATGTGAATCAGCAGAAATTGCTTGAAACTTGTCATACAGTTATCTTAAAACTGTTCTTTCGGTCTTCCCTGGTGGCGCAGTGGCTGAGAGTCCGCCTGCCGATGCGGGGGATACGGGTTCGTGCCCCGGTCCGGGAAGATCCCACATGCCGCGGAGCGGCTGGGCCCGTGAGCCATGGCCGCTGAGCCTGCGCGTCCGGAGCCTGTGCTCCGCAACGGGAGAGGCCACAACAGTGAGAGGCCCGCGTGCCGCAAGAAAAAAACCCTGTTCTTTCCCGAAAGCAATGCTTCTTAAACTGTAACGTGCTTATCAATCACCTGAGGGTCTTGGTAAAATGCAGATTCTGATTTGGTAGGTCTGGGGTGGGGCCTGAGATTCTGCATTCTAACAAGTTTTCGAGGGATGCCGAGGCTGCTGGTCCGCAGACTTCACTTGTAGTAGCAAGGCTCTAGACCAGTGATTCTAAACCCTAGCTGTCCAATCGAATCACCTGGGGAGTTTTTAGAGCTATGCTGCTGCCCAGATCTTTCACCCCAGTTTCTGATTTAACTGGTCTGGGGTGGGGTTTGGGTGTATTTTTAGAAGCTCCTCTGATGCTGTTAATGGGCAGCCTGGGCTGAGAACCACTGCCCCAGACTCATAGTCCCCAGTTGGGAGTGTAAGCTACAATCTGATTTGAAGTGAAAAATGTTTCTGCTACCAGAATTCATCACCAGCTTGTTGAGGTCTATCAAGAAAATCTATTTAGCCAGAGAGTATCATAGGAAGAGGCAGGATATGGAGTTTGGGGAAGAAAGCAGAGCAGGATGGTACTGCCTGAAGCAGAAGGACAGCAGGTGCTGGAGTGACCTCACATTTTACACAGTTGGCTCAGAAACCTGTCAAACCACTGTGAACATCTCAATCTTTGGGGAGAATGTGGAGAAAAGCTAAAAATAGAATTTTTAAAAGTATGTTGAACTGAACTTTTTTGTTTTCTTGAATGCTGTGTAACAAGCACCTACTAGCTATGTACAGGTAGGAGTGGCGTTAAGTAGTAAGTAAGTAGTGTAAGTGCAATGGGAAGACATCTGGGGCAGTGCGGCCCGGGGGAGGTGAGGATAAATATCAGTGGCAGAGCTTGGCCAGAGGGTGCAGGACCGGAACACCTGGGCTGCTCCTGCAGGGGAAGGGAGAGGAGGGGGCAAAGAGGGGTCTTAACAAGGGCGAGAGGTGGTCGGGCTTGTGTTTCAGGCAGTGGGAAGAATTGCTTTGTAATAATTTCTTAAAAGTATTCTACAAGCTAACGCCTTGAACAATCCTCAGTTGGATCGAGAGAAAGATAAATAAATAAACAAACCAAAGCCCAGAGTCGGGGACCTGGATTTGGACCTCAACTCCACCAGAAACTAGCAGGTGACCTTGAGCATGTTCCTTAATCTTTCTGATCTCCAGTGTCCTCATCGGTAACCTGAGAATCCTATGACATGTCAAGGTTTCCAGGGTTAAGTGAGCTAGTGAACGCCTCTCAGGGGCCAGGCTCGCTGCTTATTTCCTTTCCTTTCACACAGATAGCTGTGAGCCTAGACAGTCTTTAGACGCTGGCTGTGGGTCACATGCAGCCAAACTCAGTTTTCTGCGGCCTCGGGACTTTCCTGAATTGGGTCTGAAAACTGGTAACCAAGCAACCTAGATCTCTGATGTAGGGTCAGGCAGCTGTGGCTTCCAGGGCAATTTTTAGGGCAAGCAGTTCTTTAGCAATTATCGCAAGAGCCAAGGACACCGCCCTGAGCTACCACAAAAGCAAGAGCCCTGAATGCTTCAGATGTTGGGAACCAGCAGGGAGCACAGACTCTTTCCAGAAGCTGTAGGAGGGCAGAGGCTTGAGGAAGAGAGGCGGCCACAGAAGCATTCCGCCCTGCATGGGCTGGGCCACCGGACCTACACAGAGGAGCGCCTGGGACTAAGGCATCGTTGGAGGAGAGCTAGGGGAGCTTAACTGACCCACAGTGACACTCCCTGTGGACCTCCAATGAGCCTGGGGCTGTGCTCGGTGCTGGGGTCACAGGGAGAAAGCTAGTCAACATTTGCAGTACAAGGTGAGGGGTGCTGTGGAGGAGGCGCACAAAGGTATCTAAACTAGCCAGGTGGAGGGGGAAAAGGAGAATGTTTTGTGGAGGTAGGATGGTGTAGCTGAGCGGTAAAGGATGCTAAGAAGTTAGCTGGATAAGGAAAGTGAGGAGGAGAAGAGAAGGAAGACAGCAGACTCCACAAAGGTCTGGCGAACCAGATGCCATCCCAACCTGCCCTCCTAGCACTGCCTATTTAAAGGTCCCGCACAGGGTATTAAGTTAGAGGGAGCACTCATTTTTCCCTCCTCAGGTTTCCATCCAGAGGACCTTCCATTGGATGAGAGCGCTGGTTCTCAACCAGGGGTGATTTGCATCCCTTGCCCTCAACAGCTGGCAATGTCTGGAGGCATTTTGGGTTGTCCCACCAGGGAAGGGGGGTGCCACTGGCATCTAGTGGGTAGAGGCCAGGGATGCTGCCAAAACATCCTACAATGCAGGGGACAGCCCTCTACAACAAAGAATTATCCAGCCCAAAATGTCAGTAGTGCTGAGACTGAGAACCCCTGGACTAGTGCATCATTCCTGGCTCCCCTCCTTTCCCCACTCCCTCCTCCCAAGGGCCGGAGCAGGGACTCACCAGATGGGTCAGTTTGGAAAAACTGGGCACGGACCTGCCTCCCTGCAGAGGCCACTCTCTGCCATGTGCTGAGCTTGGCCAGGCAGGCTCAGGCCTGCCCCCACCCACAGGGAGGGCTGCAGTGGGGATGCAGGTACATCAGCAAGCTCCATAAATCCCACTTTGAAGCCTGGCCTTCCAAACAGCTGTATCTGTAATGATGGTAGCGTTTTAATCTCCATCTGTCTGAGCCCTGCCTCTCTCTTCCCCTCCCCTGTCCCTCCCCACCTTTCTTTCCCTTCATTGGTCCTGAACCTGAACAAGGAAGTGGGATGCTGTTCATTGGACCCTTTCAAACCCCAACACTCAAACTGGAGATCTGGAGTCATATTTGGTTCTTGCTTCTCCCTTATTCTTCACAACTGCTGGATCACCGAGTCAATCCACTTCATGAATCTCTCTCGAAGCTGCCCACTCTTTCTATCCCCACTGCTGGGGATTTGCCCCCTTTATCCTTCAACTGAACAGCAGTAATACTTGTTAACTGCTCCCCCTTTCTTCTCATCTCTCCCTACTTCCACATCAGAGCTCCCTTTCTAAATCTCGGAGCTGATCACGTCACTCTTCAACCTAATTCATGGGACCCTGTACACAAGGCAAATGGAAATTTGTTTTTAATTGCAACTTCATATAACAAGTACTATATGAGGAATGGGTAGTAATAACAACACTTGCGTACCACCGACTATGTGCCAGGCACTACTCCAACCCTTTACATGGATGATCTCATTTAATCCTCATCGTAACCTTGTGAGGTAGGTACCACTTTTGTCCCCATTTTACAGATGAGGAAATGAAGGCACAGAGAGGTTGAGTAACTTGCTCAAGGTGTCACACACCTAGTACGTGGTAGAGCCAGGATTCGTGTCTAAGCCATTTGGCTCCAGAAATGGTGTCCTTGGACACTACACTAAACAGTGTCTTTCACTACACCAGGCTTGTCTTAAAGGAAGTAAGATGGGAGCACAATGGAAGGAGCAAGCATCTCTGCCTGGGGGTGCTGGGGAAGGCCTAAGAGGCGGTGATGACCTGGCCAGCGGGACAAGGTGGAGAAAGCATCCCAGGCTGAGGAGCCAGCACATGCATGGTGGCTGAGCAGGTTCATTCAGCCCCAGGAGGCTCAGAGTGGCTAGGACAGGATGGATGGTGGGACAGGGCGTGGCTAGGAGGTTAGAAGAGGCTGTGGAGGCCTGATGCACAACACAAGCCAGAAGGGTGAGGGATGACTTGGCTGGAGGGATGTGATGGAGAGAACACTGCAGCAGCGGGGTGTGGAGGAGGCCGTGGGAGCATGGGCCTGGAAACAGAGAGGCCAGCTAGGAAGCAAATACTGTGGCCCCAAATGGAGGGAAAGCTGGGGGCTGCCATTCAGTCATTCACTCAGTGATTCATTCGCTGGTCTTATGCACCTCTGCCAGGCACTGTCTGGGCATTGGGAAAACAGCTGAGAACAAAATGAAGTCTTTGCCCCCGTGGAGCGTATATTCTAATGCCTCAGTCATCGGCGTTTCTCCACCCCGTTCCCCGTCCCCGTCTTCTGCATTGCCAGCCTGGAAGACAAACACCAGACCTTCTGTACCTCCCCACCCCCCGGGGCCACCATGTCCTATGCATCTTCCCCAGCACTGTGAAAGTATAAGGCTTCCTCTTCCTTCCCGCTACCTGGAGAGAACTCCAGATGCTGCCTGCGGCTGCACTTATAGAAAAGAGGCTTGGTCCTGCTCCAGAACAGGCAGATGAAAACGCAGGGGACCCAGGCTGGGAAATGCCGCAGAGACCCGCAGGCCAGTGAAATGGTGTTTCTGAAAATGAGAGGACAAATGGAGTCTCCCAGCCTCACACACAAGGCAGCGCAGGTCCTTAATGAGTATTATTAACTGCTCAGACTTCCGGGTCTGTAAAATGGGAAATGAAATGAGATAACGCATGCCCAGTGCCTGGCAAAGTCCATACGTGGTAGGTAATGGCGACGACAGTGATGCTATTACTACCGCATAAATGTTTTTCGAATGAACGAATGCATCTCAGGAGATGGAGTCCAGGCCCACCAGGTGCTCCCTGTCCAGAAGTAGCGGCCAAATGTCGAATGGAACTCACGGGACTGTCAGACACTGAGGCATAGGCTGGCTTCTGTTACTAATTTGTCTAGGGACCCTGGTGGAGTTCTTTGACATTTTAAACACTGCCTTCCAAATGCAAAACCCCTCAGTTTATAGCCATATACACATCCATTTTTCAAGCATTTTGCAGATGCTAAGGGCCAGGTTAGAAACGATGTCTGAGGCATGGCTTCTGACCTCAAGGAGCTGAAGGCATTCCGAGTGGCAACAGGTACAAAGTGCAGACGTAGCCCGTAGGAGGGAGGGATTAAGTATCGAGGTGTGTAGGGGGTGGGAAGGGCAGGCAGGAAAGGCCCCCTGGAGACAGGGAATCTGGATTCCAGTGGGAGCTACATTCCAGGTGGATTTGACTCAGCTCGGTGTAGGTGGCAATGCCTTTGGAATGCAGTGTCTGGGGTGCCGAGTGGAGGGTGCGGGAGAAGGCGGAGACAGTCTTGCGTGGAGGCAGCAGCTGGGGCCTGTAGAGCCCGCCTGGCGCATCTGGGAAGGAGCCTGGAGTCACCGGGTGAGGGAGGTTTGAAGTCGGGTAGAGATCCGATTAGATTTGGGGCAGCAGTGTGCAGGACGGCTAGACTGGCTGCTTTCCAAAAAGTGAGTGAGAGTATCACAGAGGGGACTTGCACGTCCTGGAGCTGGGGGTAGCTGACGGTGTGGTACCGGATGACCTCCAAAGTTCTTTTCCAAGCCTAAGTGTCTATGGGTCAGGTTTTTTTCCTAAATCATTTAAAATGCATTAGTGCACCTTGCTATTTAAAAGCATTCTCCTGGGAATCTTTCCGTGAAGCAATGATTCACTCTCCAGTCTGTCTTTGGTGGAAATCCAAATGATCATCTCTTCTATCAGCTTACAGCTACCAAGATAGACCTGCGCTGAGCTTCCTTGTAGCAGCCTGGTGGAGGATGGGGGGAGTGAGCACCCGCAAGAAGTGAAGGGGAGGAGAAACTCAGCCCTGCTCCAGGCTTAGAGCTGGTACCATCTCACAAGTGGGCCCTGTGTGGGCTCCTCAGACCCTGCTTGATCGGTGGGACCTTTGGAGGTTTACAGAGCCCTGGGGCCGAGCGCCAGCTCTGGGAAGAAGGAGCCAGAAGGAAAGCTGGCCTTATGGACCCAGGCCTGTCTGGAGATCCACTTTAATACCAAGGGCCACAACTGCCCCAGACTGGCCGCCTACGTTCACACGTTCATTTGTTCACCCACCGAGCACCTGTGGAGCCCCTCCATATGCCAAGCGCTGTGCAAGGCACTGGGTTTACAGCTGAGAACAAAAGACACATGTCTCCACCCCCACTGCTTGCAAGGCAGCATTTCTCCTTCTTGGGAACTCTTCTTTCCCCACCTGCAAAAGGCTCTTTGGATATACATAGCTTCTCGGATGACTGGTGCATGATTGCGATTCCAAGAAAGAGTCTGTTCTTAGAGACTAGGGCGAAAGGGAACGTGACATCACTAAGGCAAGGCGACAGAAAGGGCCCGTGTGCTCACCAACCCTGACTACAGGGACTGACCTCCAGATGCTGGGCTGCCCTGGACATGCAAGATGCTCCCCACCTTCACGACAGGAACTGGGTGAGATTTGTGAGTGAGCTTGCCCCACCCCGACCCCCCCAATTTGGGCAGGGAGGGGTGGAGCCCTGGTCCTCTAAGGACAGCCTCCAGGAACTTCCCACCTCCAGTCCTGAGGGCAAGGGCAGGGCGGGGCCTTCTGTGAGAAACACCAGCCGAGGCTGCTCCCATGACCCCCATGACCCCTGCAAGGCTCCTCTGCCTGTCCAGGTGGGGAACAGGGGTTCCCTGGCATGCTGCTGGTCCCGAAGGAGGGCAGGGACGAAGGAAATCCGGAGGAGGGGGTGACTCTCAAGGTAGGTGGAGTGGCTGTTAGGGAGGGAAGCAGTCCCCACGGTCCCTTCCCCAGTCAACAGGACCCCTTAGCTCCACAGTGATTCCCGTGACCTTGTCACTGTACTTGTTGGGTGCAAACAAGGATAAGAGTAACTGGAAACCACAGGAAGGGTCACTTTACACTCTCGGCACACACGATTCCTTTGTGGCTAATTCGAGTAATATGTCAAAATGTCCCTTGGAAGAGACCTTTAAGAATATGTCTTTTAAGTAAACAAGGTTTTCCTAATTAATGACACGCCTGCCCACCCCTCCTTCAAGACCCTTGCAGAACTTCGCTGGGCCAAGAGGGCTGAGCAGGAAAGGGTGGTGAAGTCGTGGAGGGAGTGGGGACAAATCCAGCCGCTTGTCAGTTGGGGAGCTATCAGTTTCTCTGCCGGATGTTGATCAGATTTCCTGGGCTGGAACCAACTCACAGGGCCCGGGTACTGGAATTTTTCCAAGAAGCAAACGCTTTGCTTCTTACGAAGTCAACATGATTTCTTTCAAGGAAAATTTTTATCCTTTCTTTTTTTTAAGTGTCTAGGGTTTTTGAAGGGCAAATCTTTGGACTTTTCTCTAAAGACAGTGATTATGATATAATTATCATTCGCTAAGATCACCCCCGATCCCACACGCACTCACAGAGAGGCCTGGGGGTAGGGGAATGATGTGCCCAAACTTGTACCATGAGTCAGTGGCATAGCCAGAAATAGAACTTTCCAAACTCCCGAATTCCTAATCATAGCAATATTAATAATAGTCTCTTTATAATTTTCTAAGTGTTTTCACAGCTCACATTGAATCTTTACCACAACTTTGTGGAGAGTCTGGGTAAGTCATTCTCAGGAGACAGCAGATCTGAGGTCCAGACCAGCTTTGCCACTTGTTTGCTGTGTGACCCTGGCTGGTCTCTTCACCTCTCTGGATCTCAGGGTTCTCAGCTATGAAGTGGGAGCATTGGGTGAAAATACTTCTAAAATCCCTCCCACCCCTAACATGCTGTGATTCCATGATGTGATGCTCTGGTCCAGGGTTTCTCCACCTTGGCACTAGTCACTTCTTGGGCCAGACAGTTCTTTACTGGAGGGCTGTCCTGTGCACTGTAGGATGGTTAATGTCATCCCTGGCCTCTACCCACTAGATGCCAAAAGCACTCCCTGCCCCAGTTGTCACAATCAAAAATGTCTACACACATTGTCAAATAGGCAAAGTAATCCCTCCATTCACTGCCCAAGGACTTCAATAAGGTCAAGATCATGTGGTTCAGTGGAGAAAGGTCTTCCTGCCCCCGCCTCTTCCCCAACCCCTGCACACTTTTCCACACACTTTTCAAACACAACCTCCCAGTTCTTTGCTACCTCTCATTTCTTAAATGCCCTCCGTGGTCCAGTGTGTGTTTGGTGTGATAATGAACCAATTGATTTTATACTCTCTTTTAAGGAGAGTTCACAGGTTTATGTCCCCTAAGCAACCAGCCAGGCTCCTCAGAAATCCCTCGCAGAACCCTGGATGGCCTGGAAGCCTGTATCTGCAGCCCGCAGGAGGCTCGGTGAGCATGGATTTGTCAGCACTCTTAAATCACTGGGCTCTGAGAAAGCCTTCTCCCAGCACAAAGATCCTTCTTTAGGAATCAATAGCTCAAGGCCTTCTATCACACTCAGAATTATCCTGGGACCTGTAAAATTTCTTTTCCCCAAGCACGGCAGAAGCCCGAAATGAAAACCCCAACATGGGGGAGGGAAGAGGGCAAGGGGGGAGTCCTGCCAAGGAGGCCTTGTCCGCAGCCCAGATGTTGCTATGAGCAGAGGCTGATGTGCAAACCTGGACACTCGGTCTCATTCACCGGGAAAAGGAAGACCCGGTGTGGTTCCCAGGGGTCCCGCAATAATATCCTCTCCCAGCTGAATACCTCTTTACATCTCACCAAGGGCAGAGGCATGTTAACGACTATCTTCCTTGATTTTCACTATCCTACACTCATCACAGGTTGCCAGCCTCATCATTTTGCAGAGGAGGAAACTGAGGCATGCAAAGGCTAAGCGGTTTGTCCAAGGCGCCTGAGCAGGAAGTGAGGAGCCGGATTCTAAGCCTGAATCATTTCCACTACTGAGCTGCCTTCCCAGCGAGAGTAAGGTTAAGGGTCAACCATCTGGTGGGGTTCGTGAAAGAGGCAACTTCTTGTTTCCTCAGTGTCTAATGCCACTCCCCCATTCAAACAAAAACACAGAGGTGCTGTGCTATAGCTGTATTTTATGTAAGTATATTCCTCTGGCCTTATCCGGAACCAAACCATGCCTTGGGAATGCTGGCACAACTCTTCAGCTAGAGCTGGAAGCAGGCGCAGATCCCAAGCACAGCCTCTCAGAAACCCTGCTTTCAAGGAGGGGGCTGTGGCTCTCTGGTGTTCCACATTATCCTACCACCTCCCTCCTCTACCTGAAGAAAAAGACCCAACTTGTCGGTGAGCCTGAAGGAGATGAGGAAACTCAAGCACCTTCCCTGGCAACAAGCATCCCTTGGGTGAGCCTTAGGGACAGAAGAGGATCCGCCTCTTGGAATTTTGGCTCCGCAGAACTGGTCCCTCCTGAGGGTTGCTGGCAAGTCTGCAGAGGCTCTGGGGGGCTCTATGCAGAGTGCAAAGGAGCAGGGTGGGGAGAGGACACAGAGGGGCAGCCCACAGGCCACTCAGCAAACCTCCTTCCCAGGGCCTGGCTCAGATGTCAACAGCCAGCCTCACAGAACAGAAAAAGGGCAATGGAAATGGTAGCATCTTCCAGGTCACCCAAGAAGCCCTAATATGAGGACTTTGCAAAAATAGAACATCCTAGAACTCTGACCTTGAGCTGGGAGCAGCAAGGATGGGGAAATGGGCAAATACTGATGGGAAACTCTCCACTTCACCCAGGATCTGAGCACTGGAGGCCCCATAGGCAGTGGTGTGACTTCAGGTCAGAGACACCTCACTCTAGCATGCCTGAGCAGAAGGAAGGAAGAGCTCCAGGCTTGGGTTCCAAGACCACCGCAAGGGGCTGGGCATTTCTGATTCCTACGTGCGTGGACAGAAACCAGGAGTCGCATTGCTTTTGCCTACAAGACCACTTGAAATAACAAGACAGGATAATGGAGGAAGGGGAAAGAATAATTAGGAATTTCGGTTACCTGTATATGTACATTATGAGAACTTTATCTGCTCCCCATCTCCTCAGTCTGAATAACAGACTCAAAGGAAATTTCCCCCAGTTTACTAGATTTATTAATTTACTGATGTCTGATCAGTCAGCAATTATGAACACTTACTGTGCAGTGAACACTTACTGTGCAGAGAACACACGTCCATCTCCATAGTAAAGAGGAAGCAGGTCATGGGAGCGGAAAGAGCTCTAAGTAGAGGACTGGAAATCCTAGGACCCAGTCCTGTCTCTTCCACCAAATAGCCATGTGACCTTGGGCAAGATACTTGCCTTAAGTGGGTTTCAGTTTTCTCATCTGTAAATTAAGTGTGCATGTGGGACGGCGTTGGAGTAGGTGCTCTTCAAGGTTCCTTTCTTCTAGCTCTAATGTTCTTGGGCTCTAGGAGTCCTAAACAAGTTCAAAGAACACACCAGCACCAAACACAAAGGATGATCTCAGAGAGCAGGTGGGGCTAGGTACCAGCTCTGTTTCCTTGGAATGCTGTACATTTATCTGTCTCATTGCACCTGAGACCACCGACCACCTGAAGTCCAGGAAGTACGTGGTAGAAGGGCTCCAATCATGAAGGTGCCGGTTAAAGGCTATAGCCTGAACCTGCTTAAAGCATTAAGTTACTAGGACCAATGAAGGGCAAGAAGTGAAAAGTCAGTGGTCCTGAGCTGGGTGCCTTTGGCGCCCCCTACTGGGCACCAAAGAACCTGCTGGGCAGCTTCCATTGCCTCAGCAGGCAGCAAGTAAGATTGAGAACAGGAGTCACAGCTGTTTAATAGGACTACCTTCCTGGTCTGTAGTCCGCTCTCTATAAGAGTATGTTTCACTCCCCAGAATTACACAGACCATTGGTCCACACATTCAGAGGGCACTACGGTGCTGCTATAGCACCTCTTAACCAAACATCAAGGTGCAGAGTAATAAACATCAGGGTTCAGAACACCAGGTGCCGCCCAGATGGAGAGAAGAGAAGAAAGCAACAAGCAGGTATTTCGCTGTACAAATCCCCAGTGGAGAGAAGGTCTTGGGAAATGCAGCAGAAAAATGTTGACTGCAGGTAGAGGACGGAGCTGGGTTTGGGGGTATGAAGTGAGAACCCCACTAAAAGATCTACAGGCTGACGCAGCTGCCCTAGGAGTTCAAAACACTCATCGGTGTTCAGGGATGAGGTACAGGATACAGCCCCAACTGAGCAGCCCCCTTTTGACCTTCTCCAGAGACCATAAGTACCAACTGTAAACCAGGATATTCTAACTGTGGTCCACTATGCCAGCATCAAGACCTTAAACTCCCTTCATTGTCTCTTAAATGGACTTTAGGACCTGCTGCCAGAAACATGTTCTTAATCAAGTCAGACTGAGAAGAAAAAGCTTCCTCAAGGGCCATATTGGAAGAACCGCCATATTCCCACTTTCCATTCTCCATCTCCCCTTCCTCATGGCTGAGAATGAGGTACAGGGTGGCTCTGAATTCGCTCTAATTCAGTCTTGGGTAGCTGCAGCCTCAAGTCATCAGGGTCAAAAAATCTCCCACCAACAGCGTTTCTCTTCCCACAAGAGTTCTCCCCTGATTCAAGCAGCACTACAGAGTTGTCCCTTATCCCTGGAACCTTCTTGCCTTCTTTTCCACCTGGCTTCACTTGGCAAGTCCTGTACCCATCCCAGAAGACACCTCAAGTGTGACTCAAGAATATGTCTTGCCTGGAGAGCTGAAGCACCTCCTGGGACACACAGAAGCCACACTAGGTGCACACCCTACCACCACCAGCGGCAATATTCATTAGTCATTCCCCGAGGAAGGAAAGTGACCCCCCTCCCCAACCCCAGAAACACTTCCCGGCCACTCTGGGAGGCTCCTATCCAGGCTGGGATGACTCTGGTTTCTTGAGTTGGTTTCTGCAGAAACAGGACTAACCAGGACTTCCAACTACTGTACTGCAAAGAAGTGCGCTGCATTGCTGGGCATGCCCCCAAGCTCGGCCTCCTGCCCCATCAAAGCCTCCATGTGTCCCCACTGGGCTGAGGAGGATCCCTGGTCCCCCTGGAATGCCTGAAGCTGGCTTGCCTGAGATAGGCTGAAAGCAAGCGGACCACACCTCGGTCCAGCAAAGGCAGCCGGCAGCTACGCCGCGCGCTGGGCTGGCTCCCCGAGCTCTCTGCCACCCAGCGCTGTGCCCGGGAGCTCGGCTTTCCCGGGGAAGAAGAGCTAGCTTCCCCCAGGGCTCCTCCCCATCTTGGAAGCCTAGGCACCCGGCCGAGGCCAGTAGCTTCCCAGGCCCGGAGCTGCGCCTGGTTCGCTGGGTGACTCCCCAGTACCCCAGGCACATCCCTCCTCACCTGCTCCGCCCCCTCCCAGCCCCGGTGCCCTCTCCCCAAACAGCTGACCTCCAGGACGCCCCCGACACCTTCTCTGCAGCTATGAGGGCTATCGCCCCCGCACCTCCGCTCCCACCTCTCCTCCACCTCCGGCCCC
The DNA here is from genome assembly GCF_964165515.1 of Mesoplodon bidens. Taxonomy (NCBI): domain Eukaryota; kingdom Metazoa; phylum Chordata; class Mammalia; order Artiodactyla; family Ziphiidae; genus Mesoplodon; species Mesoplodon bidens. Next base: position 31,263,220 of record NC_138176.1, on the reverse strand, counting down.
GCACCCGCCTCTACCCCAGCCCGCGGGAGGCTCTGCGCGCCAGTCGAGTCCTGCGCCTCTTGGCAAGTTGGAAGCCAAGCCGCCACCGCCTTAGCGGTCTCCGCCTTCCCCGATTCCCGGGCGGCACCCCCGCCACCCGGGCGGGCGGATCGGGGTGGGCCGCAAAGGGCGGGAGAAACTTTCTCTGCCTGAGTGGGTGGGGGGCACCGAAGCGGGTACTCACGCCGGCGTCCGCGCTCGGAGCCATCCTCGGGCTCTCTCAGCCCCACCGCCTGGGGGCGTCGGAGAGCGGGAGCTCGCTGCCCCCTCTGCCGCCGCCGCTGCCTTCCAGCTCCCAGCCCCGGTCCCGGGCTGGCCTAGAGCCTCCCGCCCCGACGCCGCTCGCTCGCTCGCTTTATACAACTCCACTCGAGCGCGCCCGGGCTTATGTAAAGGCTGGCGGAGACCCGCAGCCAATGGCGCCGCAGCTGGAGCTGAAGGCCCGGGGGTGGGGGGCGCCCGCGTGGCCAATCGCGGCCCGGGGAGCCCGGGGAGCCGGGTGGGGGGAGGGGCGCCTCTCCTCGCTGATTTAGAGCCGGGATTGCGGTGGCAGCCGCCGGCAGCCCGGCCGGCCGGGCGCGACGCGTCGGGCTCTGGGGTGGGCGGCGGCGAGGGCGGGTGCCCCCTGCACCCCTCCGCTGCGTCGCGTAACCTTCAGGAGGCAGTGGGACCTGGCGAGGGGGGCGAGGGCGTCTGGCTGGTCGCTGGGGGCCCGGGGCTGGCGGGAAGCAGGGGTCCCCAGGGAGGGAGCGCCGGGAAGGAAGGCGGGGGTGGGGCGGCGGCGAGCCCCAGGGCCCCGCGGTCACCCCTGCGCGCAGGGCCGAGAGTGGCGGCTGGGACAGCGGCGTGCCTTCCCGTTTCCCCAGATAGCGATCTGGCGTCGCCGGGCCGGGCCGGAGCGGCCGCTCGAGCCGCGCTGATGGCGAGATTTCGCGCTGCGGAGCGAGCGCTGAGCCGATCTTTATCCGGTCAGGGGACGTGTCCGAGCGCCTCCCGGGGACTGCTCAGTATGGAGAGCGGAGCTTCGCTACGGCCCCAGAGGGCGGGGAGCGGGCGAGCACAGCTCGGAGATGAGGCGCGGCGGCGGAGGCGGTCGCGGGCAGCGTCTCTCCCTCCCGCCCGGTCCCCCGCCCGCCCGCCGGCGCTGCGGGCGGTGCCCCCACCCCAGCCCTCCTAGCCCCTGACCAGACAGGGCCGAGGCTGAGCCCGGCCCACCCACTCTGGTCCGGTGCGTCCATCCAGCCTCCCTCACCGCTTTGCTCACAGGTACTGCTTCCCCCCTCCTCGAACCCCAGCCCCCTGCGGTGGGCGGGACGGTCTCAGCCTCTCAGGACAGGGTGCAGCGGGGGGCTAAGCTTGGGAAGAAAGCCCTTGGTCAGCAGTGCCCAAAGTACCCGTGTGCGGGGCAGGAAACCGGCCTAGGTCGATAACACTCTCAAGTCAGGTCCCTTATTTTGCTCCTAGAATAGGGCCTGGCACCTAGTAGGCGCTCAGTAAGGATTTACTGAATGAACCTTGAACTGAATAAGGACTTTGGGTTTCTGAGAGCTGGGGCACTGGGCTTGGGAAGAGAAAGACCTGGGAATAAGCCATCAGAGAGGGAGGGAGCTAGGACTGTTTTCTCATCTATTGATGCCTTTATGACCACCACCCTAACGTCTGGGCACTTGACTCCAAATGTGCTCTTTCGTGGAAGGCGCCGACAGCGAGCCCCTGACCCCAGACCCGGTTATCCCCAGATTTTGAGCAGAACTACCAGAGCCTGCTCTGGGCCCTGATTTCAGGTGGCTGTGATCGTCCTCTGGAAAGATATAGCTAAGGACAGGCAATCTTTCTCCCTTTGGGGGTCCTGGATCTAGCTCAGGTTCTTAACCTTTTGAGGGTGATGAAACCTTTTGAGGGTTTTCAATCTGATGAAAACCATTGAATCCTTTCTCTAGAAAAATATACACATACACATTTACAGGCATACACACACTCCTTGAGTATAATTTCAGGATCATTAGGGACCCTGAGTCTCTCTTGGGGCTCTGCCCAATGTCAAGCTCCTGTTTCTCTAGGGGTCTAGGACAGTGGTTTATAATCATCCTCCTTTTGGGGAATCACAGAACTCTTTTGAGCCTTTCAAGAATCTGATTAATGGTATGAGTCTGTGTCTCAGGAAACTGTTCGATCACGTATACACGTGTTGACATGCCATTTTAGGGAGTTCGTGGATCCTCAAAACCAGGTTCAGAGCCTTCAGCAAAGAGCAAATAGACTTTGCCCCACGGGTACACCTGATCCCCAGCTCTCTCCACGAGGAGTCCGGTGAGCTCTGCACCCTGCTGCCTCATGCCACCACCGTATTCTGAGGGCATCTGAGTCATGTGGTGATGGCCCCGGCACCTGAGAGACCATCTCCACACTTGTCTCTGCATCTCGGTCCCCGCCACCCTCTTAGTGTAGAAATAAGTTGCAGGTTGTCATGTTCTGTCTGATCTATGAGCATTCCTTAGCCAGAAACTCCAACTCTGGGAGACAGCAAGTGACTGGTAATTAACCAGTTTAACTCAATCCCAAGCTTCTGAGCACACCTTTCTTGGTTTTTGTTCTCACCTCTCTCTTTGCCAGTGAAGCTGTGAGCAGGAGCCCCAGCTGTGGAGCCTCACCTCACCTAAGCCCGACAGATTTAGTAACCAGCGCAGTAATTATCAGCATTAGCCATCCAGATGTGAATAGGCTTTCTGCACAAAACAGCTCTATAATGATCTCACACTTTCCGGCAGCTAGCCAAGTAAGGGTGCATCAGACCAGAGGTGCTGGGGAAGGACAGAGAAATGCAGGAAATGACGGAGACAGTCTCTCCAGGAAGGTCTTTAGGGAATGCAGTTTGGTTTCTGCACTTGAACTTGTAAGGGTTCAGTCGGTGGGCCAGGCCTTTCTGGTCCTGTAATTTCTAATTCCTCTCATGTCCTCCATGTCCATTCACTCAGTTCATGTCTGTGCCCTGCCTGTATCATTGTAGACATCTTGCCCTAACAAATTTCCCAGACATATCTTGCTTTCTCGGGGCACATGCACATTTATGGACTGAATTGTGTCCCCTCCAAATGCCTATGTTGAAGACTTAACTTCCAATGTGACTATGTTTGGAGATAAGGCCTCTAAAGAGATAGTTACGGTTAAATGAGGTCAAAAGTGCGGGACCCTAATCCTTAGGATTGGTGACCTGATAAGAAAAGAAAGGGACACTGGAGATCTTCCTCTCTCTCTGGGCACACACAGAAGAAAGGTCATTTTAGGACACAGACAAAGGTGGCCATTTGCAAGCTAAGGAGAGAGGCCTCCAAAGAAACAAAACCTGCCGGTACCTCGATCTGGGACTTCCAGCCTCCTACTGTGAGAAAATAAAAGTCAGTTGTTTAAGCCACCTGATCTGTGGTATTTTTTTATGGCAGCCCGAGCAGACTAACACACATATGTTTTCAACACGCTCCTTACCCCCATCCAGCTTGTTCAGTCTCCTCCCAACACGCTGACTCTCTCCGTACTGTCCCCCCACAAACCTTGTCCATTCTTACCTGGGACACTTGCCTAAAATGTTTTCTCATCTTTTGGCACCCAAACTAAGTCTCACTTCTCACACCATCTTCCAAAACTGCGCTGGCCTGCATTGGAGCTTTGCCTTTTCAGCCCTCCTGCAGGTCTGCAACATCTTAGCACTCTATTATACATACTGTCCTGCGTTCTCTCTAATTGTTTCTTACGCAGAAAAACTTGGCCTTCCTCTCAGAATAGAAGCCCCTTTAAGTCCAGAGTTTGTACCCTGTACTTGACTACCTCATAGAACCCAGTGTGAAACTGGGCACAGAATGAACACAGGGTTTGCTGATTAATTTATTCCAATTAAACGTATTTATGTTTCAAAAAACAATACTAGAAAAGTTTCATAGCACTTCATTTTCTAAAAGCTCAAGACATTTGAGTGTGTCATTTCAGTCATCTCGAAAGCCCATTGGAGCAGAGACTGTTGGGAACCAGCTCTCTCCTCTGGTTCAGGATCAGAGGGTTACACAAGCTACTCAGAGTCACACAAACTCAACCCTTCTTTCTCCAAATCAGAAGATTTGCTATCCTTGGTTTCCTTGTGACCCTCACTGATCCACCTGGCTGTCTTCTCACTCTCCAGATAGAGAGGAAAGGCTAGGGAATCTCAGCTCTTAGAGGTGCTTCTGTTTCAACAAATCTTACCTGAAGCCCTTGAAGCCAGAGGTGCTTTAGAATTCAGAAAGGCACCAAACGCACTGAACATGCCCTGTGAGATCATGGGCAGCATCTCTTAATCAGCCACATTATTTCTGCAGTAAAACATAAAACATTTAGTGTGAATGTTCACACTAAATGGGTATGAGGATAAAACGGCTTCACATCAGTTTGTCTGGTTTTGTCACCAGATGAGCTCTGGCATCAAACTTGTAAAAAACCAAAAAAACCCCAAAATCCATGCCTTGATTTTCAGAGATTTGGAAATTTGGAATTGCAGGTAGGGGATTATGGAATGTTCTTTTAGGCTCGGTTGTCCCAAAAGAAATGAATGTTTTGTGAGGGTGTGGAAAAACAGCACTAGTAGCAAAAGAGAAACCATAAACTGGGAAAGAAGTGAGGGGTTTAAGAGAGTGTGAGGAAATAACCCCTTCTCAAACCAAGCTGTACTGGGTTGTAGTTCCTTTTTTTCTAAGGAGTACATATTTATCAGCGGCTGGTGAGTTTTCAGATGGACTTGTGTTAACAGTGGCATATAAGTGGCAGAAGTACAGAATGCACTTTTGAGGGGAGGCAAGTAGGGGTGAAGATGACGGAAGCTCTTGAAGAGAAGCCACAAACCATGGTGGACTTCCAGATGGCCAGAGAGTTAGTTCAGAACAGCTTAGAACGGGAGCCCAGGCTACAGGCAAGCTTCTCCAGGTGCAGAGGGCAGACCTGGGAAAGGGAGACTAGATAAAGGAGGACATTATGAAATCCTTGAGAAGTCTGGTGAGAAAAGTCAGAGCCCCTTAGGGCTGGGGGGAGCCTGGGGGCGTTGATGAAGATAGATGACTGATCGTCATGTTAATATGTACCCAGGCAGCCTGGGTGCTTTGAGGTTTTGCTACACTGTAGTGGAGTGGCTTTGCAGTCTGAGTGGTTGGCTGAGAGCATAATGCAGAGAGGAGGACAGGAAAAGGGAAGGCCGTGGTGGACCTGTGACTGCACAGCTCTCTATGCCGGCTTGAGATGCTCAGCCAGTCATACCCTTCACGGTCAGGGGCTTGCCGGAGCCCAAGGTCAACAGCAGGGAAGCTTCATCTTGAATCTTAAGGCTAGCCATGTTGCTGACCTTCGTCCTGCTTTGCCTTTGTTCCCAGGTCCTAGTATCTGCTCTTACCTTTTTTCTTCTGACAGAACTCTGTCTGGTACCCCCAGATAGAATAATGGGTGTCTCCTTCATTCTCCCAACCTGGTACCCTATCCTATGACCCAGATGCTCAGGGACTAGGATTCCAGGGTCCAGATACTCTACTTCCCTCCCTGTGGTTCAGTCTTTACCACCTATTGCCTCACATTCCTGACATCAACTGCCTTCTCAAGGCTCTGCCAACTGCCTCGTGCCAGCTTCCTTTGACATGCCCCCAGCCTGGCCTCACGTCTTCCCCCCACCAGCTGCCAGGACCTCCCTAGGTCCTGGCCCTGCCTTGGTGGGTAGGTCTTGATCCACCTTCCAGCCCATCCTGGTCTGTCATACCCAGCTGCCAACCCAGCAGGATCTCTGATAGACATGAGCTCATGGTCATCGCTTAAAGAAGAGAAAAGCCTTTAGCAGTTGGGAAGTGATGACAGCAAATACCAGGGAGCTCCTGGGCTAGCGGTGCCCTGGCCAGTTTCATTCTAAGAGAAGAGAGGGGTGGGTGGAAAGGGAACATGAGAGAAAGGTGAGCAGGAAGGAGGAAATAAAAGGAGGGAAAGAAACAAGAGGAGAGAGAAAGGGAAGGGAGTTTAGGAGAGGAAGCGAAGGGTGGCGGGGGGGATGTTTCTAGTCAGTTTTGAATGTCTAAACTGAGCATGAAGATCTTGTCATCAGCAAAGAGTCAGCATTGGCATAAAAGATGATGGAAGAGGTAGTTGAGCCAGGGTGTGTGTGTGTGTGTGTGTGTGTGTGTGTGTGTGTGTGTGTCTGTGTATGGGGAGGAGAGAGAGAAGGTGAGAGAGAGAGAGTGTGTGTTTTAGAGTTGAGGTGATGGGCTATCCCAGGAAGTAGGTAGGACAGAAGTGGAAGACCGATAAGAACAGGTGGACAGGGGCTTCCCTGGTGGCGCAGTGGTTGAGAGTCCGCCTGCCGATGCAGGGGACGCGGGTTCATGCCCCGGTCCGGGAGGATCCCACATGCCGTGGAGCGGCTGGGCCCGTGAGCCATGGCCACTGAGCCTGCGTGTCTGGAGCCTGTGCTCCGCAACGGGAGAGGCCACAACAGTGAGAGGCCCGCGTACCGCAAAAAAAAAAAAAAAAAAAAAAAAACAGGTGGACAAGAATTGATGGCATCTGGGAAAAAGAATCCGTGTTTGGAATTTGCAAGGGACATTATTTCTGATTACTTCACCCTGATTTCATTAACCAGGGTTTGCTGAGAGCTCCCCTCCCACCACCTATCTCAGCACCTCTTGGTTCTTCCCCAATTTGTCCTAAAACTCCACCCTCATCTTGACACCAAATTTCATTAGAGATAGAATGGATTTCTCACAGGTTCAGCTGCAGAGTCCAGAACTACTGTTATGACCTGCCAGATGCAAGGGTAAAATAAGGATAATAAAACTCATTATAGGGCTTTAATAAGGAACACATGAGATAATGTATGCAAAGCACTTAGCAGAGCGCCTGGTATGTAGTGAGTGTTCCATAAACAATGACTACAGTCATTCTTCTCTTCTCTCTCCTCCAATCTCTGTGCCCAACCTGTCACCTCCACCTGCCTGTCCTTCCTTTGAAATGCCACTCACTTTCATCTCTCTCTCTTCACTCCCAGGCCTTTAGCACCTCGCAACTGTATTCCTACAAAGCAGATCTGTAGGTCTCCCCGCCTTCATATTTTCCTCACCCAAGCTATAGTAAACCTTTCATTTGTGTAGCACTTTACAGAATTAAAACATCCTCACTAACACTTACCTCTGAGGTAGACACGTAAGCAAAGGCTCAGAGAGGTGAAGTGGTTGCCCAACGTGGCACAGCTAATGAAAGGCAGAGCTGGGATGTGAATTTAAGTCTCTTGGGCACGGCCCACTGTCCACAGAGTTGAGTAAGTAATTGCTTCTTTAATGGTGCTATTCTTGAGAACAAAGACCCAGCTTTATATTTCTCATAAACATCTCTAGGTTCTGGCCTACAAGAGGTTCTCAACCAGAGTTAGCTGATTCCCCTCCTCCAGGCCCCCAAAGCAGCGCAGGGCCACCCTTGACCCAGCCCTGCCTTGGTGGTAGGGGGGCACACTGCTCCTGTGCTGCTCTGCTCACACGTCGGAGCTGGGAGCCCAGGTCTGACCCAGGGCTGTGCACGCGGAGGATGGGGGATGACCAGAGCAAAGCCGACATTCCACACCCTGGCTAGCGAGGAGAAAATCAGGAGGAATTAGGGTTAAGTGTAGCTCAGACCAGTAGAGAATAAAAGCAACTCCAGGCTCATTGCAAGAGGAAGGAATTGCGATTTCATGAAAAGAAGGCTTCTTCTCCGTGAGAGTTGTGTGTTTAGAACAAGATTCCTGCAGAGGCTGTAGAAACTGTTCCCCTGGAGGTCTTTAAGAGCTGGAACACAATTTGCTTTCCAGTGAGAGGCCCCAGGCAGTGGGGAGGAGGGTTTAAGACATCTCTCAGGAGGTAGGCAAGAGCTCCAAGGCAGGCCCAGGGGCTGGGTCAGGGAGGGGAGGGCAGGCCCTGCAGAGGTGGGGTCAGAAGGTCAGGCAGCAGGAACCACTGGGACGACTGGGGTAGAGTTCTGAGCGAGAGCCCCCAGGCTGTTTGTTTTCTGATCTGTCCAATTACTGCCTGCTGGCTGGGGCCCTGAGTGGGGCAGCCTGCAGGGAAGGGGCTCCTTGTGGACCCTGAGGGGGCCATTGGACCCAAACAAACAAAGACCATGTGTTCTATCCATCAGTAAGTAAAGCAGGGTGCACAGGATGGCCCACCAAAATATTAAATACAAATAATTAAATCTGGGCTCCCCTGGTGGCGCAGTGGTTGAGAGTCCTCCTGCTGATTCAGGGGACGCGGGTTCGTGCCCCGCTCCGGGAAGATCCCACATGCCGCGGAGCGGCTGGGCCCGTGAGCCATGGCCGCTGAGCCTGCGCTTCTGGAGCCTGTGCTCCGCAACGGGAGAGGCCGCAACAGTGAGAGGCCCGCGTACTGCCAAAAAAAAAAAAAAAAAAATTAAACCTGTGCTCTTTTACTGTGCTTCTGAAACAGGGGTGTTTAGGGAGTGTTCCAGAGCCACAAATTACCCCAGATAAAAGTGCCTCATCTTCCTGGACTACCCTTTTTTTTTTTTTTTTTTGCGGTTCGTGGGCCTCTCACCATTGTGGCCTCTCCCGTTGCGAAGCACAGGCTCCGGACGCTCAGGCTCAGCGGCCATGGCTCACGGGCCCAGCCACTCCACGACATGTGGGATCTTCCCGGACCGGGGCACGAACCCGCGTCCCCTGCATCGGCAGGCGGACTCTCAACCACTGCGCCACCAGGGAAGCCCTGGACTCTCCTTTTTGCTAGAAGATGTGCTAGGGGTGGGGGAGAGAGGAAGAGAGGTAGGTAATTTCGCTGGTAAGACTTTGAAAATACACTTCTCATTTCGATCCATTTGGATATATCATGGGCTCCAATGCAAAACTGCATGCATATTTTAGACAAAAGACCTTTCAGGCTTCCTGCTGGGTGAGACCCCCAGAGCCCTGGGGTGGGGTGTGTGATAACCCTTTCTTCTGCTTTTAGAATTCTTTGGTAGAAAAGTTTGACCAGGGCTGCTTTAGTATTTACAGTGTCTCAGGCACTGTCTCATCAAGATATTCCACAAGCATTTAAGCCCTTTCCGTGGGCCCGGCATTATGCCCTTTATGACAAAGAAGTGGGTATTTATATTTTCTTTGTAGTGGACTCGAGGAAACAGACCAGAAAGATGGAATGATCCCTCCTCCTCATCCAACAACAATTCTGTGGCAAAGCAGAGCTGGCACTGTGGGTGCTCCTCTGGGGCAGCCATGCCTGTCCCACCTGCCCGCACCTTCCCGTGATTCTCTGATTCCTCCTCACACCTATGCCCTGCCATTAAGCAATTGCACAGCACTCACTGCCATGTGCCCCCTCCTAAGAGCCTTTCATGCAGGAGGGGCAGGTGCAGGGCACATGGGGAGCCCAGGAAACCTAGCTGGTGCCTGTGCCTTTTCTCCTTCTGCTGGGGATTCTGACATGTTCCACATACATTTACAGATGAGGACATTAGCACAGAGTCACCAGCGTCCCCATCTCATAGGCAGAGCACCCAATTTCCAGGGTGGGCTGGAGGAGTTCAGGCTCAGTGCATAGCCCAGGGCTGTCTGGGATGTGATTGGTTCCCCACATGGCCCAGGATGGATGGGTCACCAGCAAGCATTTACCCAGAGCTTGTTAGGTGTGGGCTCTGGGTTAGGCCAGGGGAGGAACAACGATGAATAAGACCTTCTCTGCCTTCAAGGAGCTTACAATACACAGGGAACTGCTGCCCAACTGGTGCCGAAAGAGACAGGGAACAGGAATGGTCCGGGGAGACATGCCCCTCCTGCACCCTGCAAGGTCTGCTTGGGAACTATGGGGCAGGAGATGGTTCCCTGATTGGGTGACTGGGCCCCTTCCCTCCTCATCTCCATGTGGAGTTCTCCTGTCTCTCTGCTTCTTCGTGGTCCTCTGAGAGCTCATCCTCTGTAAAATGTTCTTCTCTCTCTGCAGTCCCCAGCAGTCACCGCAACCAAAGCCACCACGGCCTGTGTTCACAAGCTGATCTGCCTAAACGGTGCTTTACAAAGGATACCAGCTCACACTGAGGCTGCGCTGACACATGCTGGGTGCTGTTTGTGTGCTTTGACTGCTTTATTCATCCCAACAAGCCTACGATTCTATTATTATGCCCATTTTGTAGATGAAAAAGCTGAGGTTAAGTAAACAGCCAGTAAGTGACCACCTGGGACAGCCATTCAAGCACACTTTGTACAGCCTCTAGCCATTCTACACCCAGTACCTCCTTTGGGCCTCACGGTGATACTGTGATATAAGTAGATGGGGAAATTGAGGCCCAGAAGGATCAATGCATTGCCAAGCTTGATTGGTCTGTAGGTAAAGTAGAGACTAGAATCCAGGTGTGACTCAGCCTGACTCTTAGCCTGGTGTTCTTTTCATTACATTTTGTTGCTGAAATCAGAAAATATTCTCTCTACATTTCCGATAACCGTGTACCCAATCAGTCTTCGGAGGATTGGGTCTTTGCACTTTCCTATTGGGTGAAAACAAGGACAAAAGTCGTGACCAGAAACTGGTGAAACTAGAAAAGCTTGAAAGACCGCCACCTAGTGGCTTTCTCAGTGGTGGCGGCTGAAACTGGGCCGAGGGCCTGTGAGCCATGACCTTGGAAGTCTGTGATCAGAAGTCCATGAGAGAAGAAGTTGGAACTTATTGACCACTAACTGGATACCAGGTGCTCTGCTAAGCCCTTTCAATGGTGCCTCTCATTTATTCCTCACATTCACCACCTGAGGTTGGTCCTATTATCATCATCGCCGTTTCAAAGATGAGGAAGCTGAGGCTCAGGGCTTAAGCCATCTGCTCAAGGTCACGCTGCTGGTAAATCTTAAAGCTGGGATTCAAAGCCAGGTTTGTCTGACCCCAGGGGCCACATCTACTTCCTCCCCACGCCTTATGCCATCGGGCCACCGCCACCTCTCCTATCTCAACCCACAGCCCTGTCTCCCCGGGCTGCAGCTACTCTGACCTTCTCTGTTTTTTGAGCTCATCCTCACGCAGGGCCTTTGCATGTGCTGTGCCTTCTGCCTGAAATGCTCTCTCAGTTTTACTCATCACGGGCTACTCATCATACAAGTCTAGGCTTATAGAGGTTACCTCCTCAAAGATGCTATTCCAACCATCCACCTTAGGAGCCCCTACTCAAGCCCAGTTCCTCGCTGTCTCGTTAACTTACTGCGTTGCCTTCTTATGGCTTAGCACTCTCTGAGATTATCTTATTTCTCTGTTTAAGGGCTTGTTTGTCCTCTATATTTGCCACCAAGAATGTCAGCTCTGCAGTGGCAGGAACCACTGCATCCCCAGTGCCTAGTACGGTGCTTGGGAAGTAATTGCTCCATAAATATTTACTGGATGAACGATTAGAAGGAGGCAGGAGGGGAAAAGGCCCTTTGACTCCTATTTTATGCATTTCAGTCAGAGGTTCTCTTATTCCTCCTGTGGTTTCCTGTCATCCTCGCCCCTTTCTTTTTTGAACGCCTCCCTTATACATCCAGGACCAGAAGTGAACTGAGGCCAGTACTAGCATTCGGTTTAATTTGACAGATAGACAGTAAACTATTAGATGCAGTAAAAGTAAGCTGGCTTGCATTTCTGGTCCTCAACATTTGATATAGTTGAAACGTCTGTGTTTTTTGGTAGTGTTTGTTGTTAATTCTTGTAATTAGCTTGTACCTTATAGATATTGCTCTTGGTCATTTGAAAAGAGGCTTTACTGGTCATTCAGGCCTGGAACCTCTTCTGTTCTCCAACTTTATTACTTCTTCCACCATATTCACAACCTGGAAATGTGGATTAGCATCTCAGGGTTATAAACTGCCAGTTCTCACTCACCCACACTGGATGTGCTCCAGAAAACAGACTCCAGTTTGTGAATTTGAATTTAGAGTCCTGCACTTGTAAGGGGAGCCCCAGACCCAGGCACAATTCCTAAGGTCTGCAGAATACATGAGGGGAGTACAAATGCTTGTACAGATGAGCGTATAGCCAAAGGCATGAGCGACCTCAGAAAGGAAAAACCATGGTGGCTAATGGTCATTAGAGCTTCCTTGATGTAATTTCAGAGAATGAGGAGAGCTACAATCCTAATTAAATGAAAGCAGGAGAATTTAACTCTGAGTTGACACTTCTGCTATGGTGAGTTGGTGACAGGGTGATATTGAAGGTGGGCATGAACTAGGAGAGGGCAACCTGACCCTCCTCTGGCCTTGCCTCTGTCTCCCTGTATATCTTTTCATAATCTGGAAAAGTAAGACTGAGCTGGCTGGGCTTTCAGGTCCCCTGCAGCTCTGATGTTCTAGGCCTTTACCTGGGTTAAGGGTGGGTGTGGGGGGCAGAAGAAGGGACTGGAGGGCTTCCCTGGTGGCGCAGTGGTTGAGAGTCTGCCTGCTAATGCAGGGGACACGGGTTCGAGCCCTGGTCTGGGAGGATCCCACATGCCACGGAGCAACTAGGCCCGTGAGCCACAGCTACTGAGTCTGCGCGTCTGGAGCCTGTGCTCCGCAACAAGAGAGGCCGCGATAGTGAAAGGCCCGCGCACCGCGATGAAGAGTGGCCCCCGCTTGCCACAACTAGAGAAAGCCCTCACACAGAAACAAAGACCCAACACAGCAAAAATAAATAAATAAATTACTAAAAAATAAAAAAAAAATAGAGTCCTTTAAAAAAAAAAAAAAGAAGAAGGGACTGGAGGAAAGGAGGCTAATGTTGATTGAATTCCCACTCTGCATCCGGCACTGATCTTGGCACGGTGACACCAGGTCCTCACAGCAGCCTCAAGAGCAAGGTTATTATTTTGCAGATGAGAAGAAAAAAAAAGGAGGTTAAGTGACTTACCCCAAGTCACATAGCTGTAATGTGACAGGGCTTTGCCACAAGGCATCTGGCACTTACAAACCGTCTCCACCCAATCCTCCAGAATATCTAATTCCTAGAAGTAGCACTCGCCTCCTAAGGAGCTCTGCTCTGGTCTGCACAGCGACCAGGGAAAGGCAGAGCACAGCTGGCGTTGTCAGATTTCTTGGTTTATTTCAACACCATTCTCAGGCTCCTAATTAGGCAGCTCAGGGGTGAAAAGCTAACGTGAATGTAAGTAATGAGCAGGAGACCTTGTGTCACAGGCTGACCCTGGATACAGGATACAGAATGATTCCATAATTATACCAGCCAGTGTTGACTGAGGGTCTCTTATGTGTCAGGTCCGACGACAACAGCAACAAAAACAACAATAAAAACAGCAGCAATGGCAATAACAATAGCCACAGCAGCAGCAGCAGCAGCAGCTGAGGGCTCACGATGCACCAGGCAGGGCAATGTACTTAGCAGGACGTTTGCTAGGAGGGGAGTAAGACGACTCCTCTTTTTTACTGGTCGAGGAGATGGGGTCTCAATGCCCAAGCAATGTAACAAGTACCCCAAGCTCGGACTATCAGGATTGCTATGTTTTGGCTTCTAGATAGTGGAAAAGGTGTTAACTCACCAGGAAAGCTAAGAAGCTGTATTTTCTGAGTGATGAATCAGGGCACATGGTCTGATGTAATGATTGGTGACGGAGTAGGCTCTTTGAAAAATCCAGGGGCAGTTGCTATCAACACAGTCACCTACCTCTCAGTGTCCCCTCTGTTCCATGTCCCCCACACCACTCTGCGGCTGCCCAACGCCTTTCCTCACCGGCTCCACACCCTGGCCTCCCTGTCCCATAGTATCTTGTGCTCCAAAATTATGATGTCTTCCAACATACAACCAACATTCTCAGGCTAAATATTTCCCCATTTTTGCAGGAGGGGAACTGGAATAAGAAGACTGGTGTAATTTATACTTAGTTATGAGTGACTACCGAGCTGCCCATTACTGGCAGGTGACCTCCTCTTAAAGAGAAGCTGGTCATTCACCAGACAGCTCTCCCGGACAGGGTCCTAGCTGCGTGACACTCCAGGCTCTGTGGCGGCAGGCTTGTGAAGAGAGAGATCACCTTCCCCAAGGGGCTATTTCCTGAAGGGAGATAGATGCTTCATCTCCTCTTTCTGATCTCCAGTAGCGTGCAGTGGCACAGGGGGAGTGCTTAGAAAACCCTGAAGGCACAGTACCTATCTTATCGGCATTGTCTCACCTTTTGAGACCCTTTCTTCAGGGAGAAATCATTTTAATATGGCTGTAATTTTGTTACAAAATTTTATAATTAAATATCCTTAAAAGAAATGAGGTTGCAGGTACCTATCTCTAATTTATCATAGACTTAGTGCCCCAGGTTACACAGTGTTTAATCAAGAATGTATCCCCGTTATACTCCACGTAGGCCTTAGAGATTGGACGTGCTCTGAATTTATCATGAAGGTTGCTCTCTGTTCTTGAGATGTTATTCTGTTTACCAAGTTGCAAAATAAATGGTGTCTTCTTAGTCAGAAATAACAGGCTCTCCCTCATCCCTGCCTTCATCCAAGGCAGTGGGCCTCTCTCATCCTCAGAGGTAAATCCATCCATCAGCTCTCCACAGAGAAAAGGTTCAGAATTGGCCACTTCTTTTAAGGAGCAAACGTGCTCCCCCTGCTGGCTGAGGGCAGCCAGTACATGGGTGTGCTGCAAAGTCACAACGTTCTTCAGACTTCCTTCAAACTACAGTATGAGCACCTACTGTGTGCTAGATGCAGCGCTAAGGGGTATGAAGATGAGAAGGACCAGGCCCCTGTTCTCAAAGACCTTAGAGTCTGGTCAGAGAGACAAAACGTGCATATATGTTATACCTAATACATAAAACAATGTGTTAACATCTGTTAATTGCAGGGTCATGGAGAAGGGAGCAATTATTATGTCCACAGAGATAAAGGAGGCTTCATGGTGGTGGTAGCATTTTGCTTGCATTCTGAAAAAGCAGTGGGATTTCAGAAAGTGACAGAGAGAGAAGGTCAATGTATGGAGTCCTAGAAGTTAGGCATGAAAGACACCCAAAGGACCGTGTACTTTCATCTCCTCCTTTTATAAGCAAGGAAAAAGGAGCTTGGAGAGACCAAATGCCCCAGATGTAAGAGGCGGAACAGAGACTGGAACCCACATCTTCTCACTCCCACTCCAGGCTCACCAAGAATTCCAGGCTGAGGGAGGAATGAAAGGCGGGGTGGGAAGTGCCGACCATGTCAGGGAAATGGAAAACCGAGTCTGGGTTGCAGTCGCAAGAAATTCAATCCCATTTACTGAGGAAGTGAAATGGTCTGGTTCATTTAATTTCCTAATTAGATGGGAGTTCAGTAGAAAGGCTCCATTGTTAGAAATGTTGATCTTTAAAAATTTCCTAAAATTTTTGTTTCACTTTTCTGCCTTTGAAAGTAAAGTAAAGGTAGCAGATCATTCACTGATAATTCTGAAACTTGCAGGATCTGACAATGCTTTAGATGTAGAGAGCATACAAGCTTATAGATATGGACCCTTGGAGGTTTTTAAAAGATGTTTATAGCAATATACTTTCCTGTCGTTTGTCTCTTTATCATCAATCATAGTATTTAGGCTTATTTATCAGAGTGGGGTAGTTGAACACCGAAAAAATCCGATTAGGTGAGTGTCCTGGCTCACTTTGCTCTGGTTAATCGAGGTATTGCTAGGTGATTTAGGGTGGTCCCTGCTGATCCCCCTACACAGCTCTGCTCTCACCCTTGCAGGGCTATGCTGGGCAGCAGGGTTTCAGCGAGGAGCCCTGCAGAATTCCTGGGCTTGCTTTGGAAAGGAGCAGGCAGGGCACTCCATTGATGATACTGGCTGGCTCATGCCCAAACTCTCCCGCCTGGGCACTCCTAGAAAATATGAGCAGTGGCCTTGTCTAAATGGGGCCTTGTGGAATTTGGCTCTGGCCTGGGTGTGTTAACCAGACTCCCAGATGGCCCTCAATGATCCCCACCTCCCGATATTCCAACCTGTGTACCTTCCTCCTATATCACACCAGGATTGATCTGCATAACCACTAAAATACAACATAATTCATAGCATATCACTTCCTGGTTAGGTTACAAAAAGGCATTGTAGCTTCCATCTTGGTGACTCTCTTTCTCTCTCAGATTGCTTGCTCTGGGGGAAGCCAACTGCCATAGCATGAGCATCACTAGGTAGAAGTCCATGGGCAAGGAACTGAGGCCTCCAGCCAACAGCCATGTGAGTGAGCCTGGGAGCAGAACCTCCACCTGCAGTCAAGCCTTCAGAGGACCGCCACTCTGGCCCAGAGCTTGACTGCAACCTTATGCAAAAGCCTGAACCAACTGCCCAGATTCTTGACCCTTAGAAACTGTGTGAGATAATAAATATTTGTTGCTAAAGTTTAGGCTGATTTGTTACTCAATGATAGATAGAGACTTCCCTGGGATGGGAGCTCTAAGGCACTGCTCTTTCCCAGAACCCCTTCTGGATAGGCAGAGGTAGTGTTGACATCCTGGAATCTTAAATCCAGAAGGGACCTCGAAGCTTAGCTGTCTAGTTCCCTCCTTTTACAGATGCAAAAAGACAGCCAGAGGGGAAGAGGCTTTGTGTGGAGCCAAGCTGGGGCTAAAACTCAGGTCTCCTGATTTGAGGTTCCTCCTTTTCATTCCATTTTCCCATTCCTGGCACCTAGTCATCTTTCCTGGTCACTGTTTCATTCACTAAATATTTGCTATGTGCTAGGTCTGTGTTAATGTTAATGCCCTGGAACATTATACAGACTCTGGGCGTATGTCAAAAGTTATCACTTGAGTAACACATAATTATTATAATAGATATATGTTGAATGAATGAATGAGTGAGAAAGACTGGATTCAATCAGGAGACCCATGTATGGTAGTCCTCACTTTGCCACGAATGTCCTGGGTCTTCTTTATCATTCTCTGTAAATGAAGGTTCCGGGCTGGAGTGGAATACAAAGTCTTAGATTAACACACAGAATCTTAGAATTTTAGAACTAGAAAGGATTTTGGCAGGTGAGTGGTGTTGAACTTTTCGAGTGACAGCAGATCCCTTTGAAAATCAGAAGACTTTATGGGCTCCTTTAACCACATGCACAAAACACTCTGCATATAAATTTTGGGGAATTCCTAGAACATTTGAAGCCCATCCATGGACTTCCTAGGGATCAGTAGGCCAAGAACCTCTGATCTGATCTAATCTCCTACTGTTTTAGGTATGAAAACTGAGACCCAGAGAAGGAAAGTAACTTGCCCTACATCACACGGCAATTCAGTAGCAAAGTTCATGCTTGAACCAGGTCTCCTGAAACCTTGTCCCGCTCTCTCTCGCCACGGAGCCCTGACTTACAGCAAGCACACAGGTAACAAGGAAATTCCAGCCTCTGAAACACAGAACCTCAGGAAATCACACACGTGCGTATAGTTATTTTCTGTTAGTATCTCTTGGGGACAGACAGAGTGGCTTAAATGGCCAACTCTGTCTCCAACAGTAGGTTAAAATGCATCATGATTCCTAAAATTTGGTGAATGGAAAGCCCTAGAGATGAGACTGACAGCCCTGGGGAGTGTCAGGATGGAGGGGAGTGGAGGAAAATCTGGTGTTGCAGGTGGGCAGCAGTGGAAGCCCCAGGGACAGTCAGCTTTTCTCTGCCTGCCCGCTGGTCCCAGCTGCTCGGGGAAGGGTGGGGGGCTCTTTGGGGCAGACAGTCCATGTTTAGAAGGGACCTGGTTTCTCACTCTCACGTAAAGAAGCAGCTAAGCATAGTGTCGAAGAGCAGGGCTCTGGTGCCAGCCTGCCTGGTGCAGAGTCACGTTTGGCTGCTTTTAGCTGTGCCGTCTTGTCCACCAGTAACTTCCTGTTCTGTAAAATGGGGACCATGATTGCTCTTACACCGCAGGATTGTTGTGACAATCAGACGAGTTAGTTTTTGTAAAGTGATTAGAACAGAGCCTCACATGTAAGAAGGGCCATATAAATGTGTGATCATTAATGGCATAAAATCCATACTTCTTCAGGCATCAGTTTTCCTCTGCTGGGTCCTTCAGAGGCCACTAAACCTAAAAAAATGTTACATTTTAAAAATCAACCTTGTTGAAGTACAAATTGTCTACAATAATATATACCTGTTGTAAGTGTACATTTAGATGGATTTCTATATTGTGCATCTACCACCATGATCAGGATATAGAACGTTTCAATCACCCCCAAAGCTTCCTTATCTCTCATCCTAGTCAACTCCCCCTTCCCCCTAGCCCCAGGTCACTATGATCTTTGCCACCAAAGTGTATGATGGCACAATTCTAACAGTTAGCTGGTGTTGAGCTGCCAAAATGTATTTATGTCTCCCAATATATGGATGTATTTACTTATATATTATATATGTCCTGCTGTCCATCTGTATCATCCACACTAGAAAAGTTTATTTTCTGTTTTATTTTTAGATTTTAAAAATGAGAGAAATTATTACGGAAACGGACAAAATATGAATAATTGGTGAATCTGAGTAAAGGGGCTATGACAGCTTATTTATACAGTTCTTGAAATTGTTCTGTAGAGTCAACATTATATCAAATTAAAAAGTGACAGCAGGGGGGCTTCCCTGGTGGCGCAGTGGTTGAGAGTCCGCCTGCCGATGCAGGGGACACGGGTTCGTGCCCCGGTCCGGGAAGATCCCACGTGCCGCGGAGCAGCGGGGCCCGTGAGTCATGGCCGCTGAGCCTGCGCCTCTGGAGCCTGTGCCCTGCAACGGGAGAGGCCACAACAGGGAGAGGCCTGCGTACCACACACACACACACAAATTGACAACAAATAAACTAAACATATGTAGCAGTAGACAGAGCTACTGTTGGGTCCTTAGAGCACTGCCCTTTCTCAGAACCCCCTGGAGGGTTCACTAAGCCTGCAAAGTCCCAGGCCTCACACAGCTGGAAGGGGTCAGAAGCTCCAAGGGGAGACCTTGGGCATCTGCCTGGCACCTAGTGAGGGAGCCAGGGCTCCTCAGGGCCATGGGGCCTTTGGCAGGAGAGAGCCCCTCCAGCTGGCTGAGGTCACATTGGTCTTTGGGGTAAAATGGGTCAAGTTTTAATCTGGGGGGGGCAAAGAGTTGGCTCAAGTTGGCAGAGCTGATGTGTTTGTGAAAATGCTTGTATCCATAAGGCACTGTATACATATGAGGGCTCAAAGCATCTACATCCTTTAGGGATGAGGCAGCTGAAAAGTGAATAAACATAAATATGATATAAACATAATATAAAGCATCAGCTAATTATTAGACTACCTGTGATGCTACTACTATTGCTACTACTACAAATACTACCATTGCTACTACTATTACTGCTGCTACTGCTAATAGCTAGGGTGACCAACCACCCTGGTTTGCCTGAGACTGTCTCAGTGTTAGCACTGAAAGCCCTGTATCCCAGGAAACCCCTCAGTTCTGGGCAAACTGAGATGGCTGGTCACCTGAGAGCCTATTACTGGTTTTCTGATTGCCACAATCCCTTTAACCATCACTGTATTAGTCTGCTCAAGCCACACTAAGGAAATTCCATAGACTGGGTGGCTTAAACAACAGAAATTTATTTTCTGTAGTTCTGGAGGCTGGGAAGTCCAAGATCAAGGTTCTGGCTGACTCGGTTTCTGTTGAGAGCTCTCTTCCTGGCTTGCAGATGGCCACCTTGAAGCTGTGTCCTCACCTGGCCTTCCTTCTGTGTGTACATGAGGAGGAGGGGGCTCTCAGGTGTGTCCTCATATAAGGACACCAATCCTATCAGGCTGGGGGGTCCCACTCTTATGACCTCATTTAACCGTAATTTCTTCTGTAAAGGCCCTAGCTCCAAAAGCAGTCACAATGGGGTTAGGGCTTCAACACAGGTGTTTTGGGGGGAGACCATCCACCATCCAGTCTGACCATTACCATCACAGCCATAACCATGTAACCAGTCCCTTCCACTCTTGGCTTTGGCTGTACCTGCCCCCTCTTGGGACAGCTCCCCACTCCAGGCATTCCCCTGCCTTCACCCACTTCCTTTGCTGCTCCCGAGGAATGTTCTGTCTTTGATCATGATTTTCCTCCACTGCTTGCTTTGGCCAAGGGAAACCTGGCTTTCATAGGAGCTGGATCTGTAAGTCCAGAAAGGGAATTCCCTAGAATGCTCTCCTACTGGCAGCCTATCCCCCTTAAATCACTCCCCAGGCTCCCCCTTCTCGAGATTGTCATGACCATGGCCATCTGAGCAGCAGGCAGCCCACCGGCTGCATGAAGGGCTGCATGGGGCCCTCCTGAAGGTTAATGAGGTTCAGGCCACCGGTCCTCTCCTGGAGGTCGCCGTCACCCCCAGTCGTGCCCCAGAGCCCTGTGCTGGCCTCTTCCTGTCGCCGGGACATCATTAGAAATGTTAATTATTAATTATCGCTAAAAGCTCTTTTTGCTGCATTGCTGTTCTCCATCACTCTCACTAGCTCTCTTTCCTCCCCTTTCTCTCTGTAACTGGATCCTGGTTCCTGGGTCTCCTGTTGTTTTTTTAAATCCTTTTCCTCTGAGAGCCTCTCACCTGCAGGCTGTGGAATTAGGGTGTCTGGGGCAGGGGGCACCCCGGGAGAGCCCCCTGGGCACATCCTTTGCTGTATTATTCTGGCCAGAGCACCCACCTCCTTCTTTCAAAGCATTGAGGACTCAAGGACATAGAAACTGGACAGAACCCGGGCAAGAATTGGGTTCTGATGTTGTGACGTATGTTTAGTGAAGCCAAGAAACTTTCATTCCCTCCACGCCCTCTCTACCTTCGGCTCAGGCGCTAAGGCCCAGTTTTCTTGGCACACTGGGAGAGCCACCTAAAGAGATATAATTTGAAGGAATCCCTGGAAGGATCACTCCACCAGAAATGTCCCCTGCACCCTGTTATGGGGCCACATATCTACCCTTGGGCAGGCAGCTGGGTGGAGGGGAGAGCACTGGGGGACTCAGGTGGCAGCTCAAGGCCCAGAGTCGTCACCACCTGCTCTGAAAGCTTGGGTCACCTCTTTTCATCTCAAGCCACAAAATTCAGTGAAAAGAATAGAGTTTTGGAGTCAGCTGACCTGGGTTAGAATCCCTGCTCTGCCGTGTACTTGCTGTGTGGCCTT
Organism: Mesoplodon bidens; assembly: GCF_964165515.1. Lineage (NCBI taxonomy): Eukaryota > Metazoa > Chordata > Mammalia > Artiodactyla > Ziphiidae > Mesoplodon > Mesoplodon bidens. Next base: position 31,242,095 of record NC_138176.1, on the reverse strand, counting down.
GGACAAGTTAGATGACCTCTCTGACCTCATCATTAAAACATGGCAATGGTCTCTCCCTCACTGGGTTATTGGGGAATTTAATGAGATCATGACCTCTAGCTCTGAGCCTGCCATACTGAGGGGCTTAATAAATGTTCATGTCTTATGTATAAAAAAGAGATGAAAACTCCTACCCTTCCTATGTGACAGAGCTGGGAGGACTGAATTTCTGAGCACTTGCTCTGTGCCAGCCACTATTCGGTATGCTTTATACATATTAACTCATTTACTCCTCACAACAGCTCCATGATGAAGACACTATTACTATTCTCCTTAGTTATGAAGGAGATAATTCAGATAAAGAAAAGCTAAATAACTTACCTGAGATCATGTGCTAGTAAGTAGAAAAGCTAAGAAGTTTTTAGGATCATTTAGGGACTAGAACCCTGTTGTCCAATAATGTTGCCATTTGCCAGATACGGTTTTTGAGCTCTTGCTATATGGCCAGTCTGAACTGAGATGTACTTTAATTGTAAATTATAACCCCAATTTCAAAGACAGTAAGAAAAGAGAGAGACAATGTAAAAGAGTTCATTAATAATTTTTCATATTGATTATATGTTAAAATGGTAGAATTTTGGATATATATTGAGTTAATAAAATGTGTTATTAAAATGAATTTTACACAATTCTTTTTCCTATTTTTAATGTGACTACTAGAAACATTTTTTTAACATCTTTATTGGGGTATAATTGCTTTACAATGGTGTGTTAGTTTCTGCTTTATAACAAAGTGAATCAGCTATACATATACATATATCCCCATATCTCCTCCCTCTTGCATCTTCCTCTCACCCTCCCTATTCCACCCCTCTAGGTGATCACAAAGCACGAAGCTGATCTCCCTGTGCTATGCGGCTGCTTCCCACTAGCAATCTATTTTACATTTGGTAGTATATATAAGTCCATGCCACTCTATTATTTCGTCCCAGCTTACCCTTCCCCCTCCCCGTGTCCTCAAGTCCATTCTCTACGTCTGCGTCTTTATTCCTGTCCTGCCCCTAGGTTCTCCAGAACTATATATATATATATATATATATATATATATATATATATCTTTTTAGATACCAAATATATGTGTTAGCATACAGTATTTGTTTTTCTCTTTCTGACTTACTTCACTCTGTTTGACAGACTCTAGGTCCATCCACCTCACTACAAATAACTCAATTTTGTTTCTTTTTATGGCTGAGTAATATTCCATTGTATTTATGTGCCACATCTTCTTTATCCATTCATCTGTCAATGGACACTTAGGTTGCTTCCATGTCCTGGCTATTGTAAATAGAGCTGCAAAGAACATTGTGGTACATGACTCTTTTTGAATTATGTTTTTCTCTGGGTATATGCCCAGTAGTGGGATTGCTGGGTCGTATGGTAGTTCTATTTTGTTCTTTTAAGGAACCACCATACTGTTCTCCATAGTGGCTGTATCAATTTACATTCCCACCAACAGTGCAAGAGGGTTCCCTTTTCTCTACACCCTCTCCAGCATTTATTGTTTGTAGATTTTTTGATGATGGCCATCCTAACTGGTATGAGGTGATACCTCATTGTAGTTTTGATTTGTATTTCTCTAATGATTAGTGAGGTTGAGCATCCTTTCATGTGTTTGTTGGCAATCTGTATGTCTTTGGAGAAATGTCATTTAGGTCTTCTACTCATTTTTAGATTGGGTTGTTTGTTTTTTTGATATTGAGCTGCATGAGCTGCTTGTAAATTTTGGAGATTAATCCTTTGTCAGTTACTTCATTTACAAATATTTTCTCCCATTCTGAGGGTTGTCTTTTTGTCTTGTTTATGGTTTCCTTTGCTGTGCAAAAGCTTTTAGGTTTAATTATGTCTCATTTGTTTATTTTTGTTTTATTTCTATTCCTTTAGGAGGTGCGTCAGAAAGGATCTTGCTGTGATTTATATCAAAGAATATTCTGCCTATGTTTTCCTCTAAGAGTTTTATAGTGTCTGGCCTTACATTTAGGTCTTTGAGTTTATTTAGTGTAAGGTGTTAGGGGGTGTTCTAATTTCATTCTTTTACGTGTAGCTGTCCAGTTTTCCCAGCACCACTTATTGAAGAGGCTGTCTTTTCTCCATTGTATATTCTTGCCTCCTTTATCAAAGATAAGGTGACCATATGTGTGTGGGTTTATCTCTGGGCTCTCTATTCTGTTCCATTGATCTATAGTTCTGTTTTTGTGCCAGTACCATACTGTCTAGATTACTGTAGCTTTGTAGTATAGTCTGAAGTCCGGGAGCCTGATTCCTCCAGCTCCGTTTTTCTTTCTCAAGATTGCTTTGGCTATTCGGGGTCTTTTGTGTTTCCATACAAATTGTGAAATTTTTTGTTCTAGTTCTGTGAAAAATGCCATTGGTGGTTTGATAGGGATTGCATTGAATCTGTAGATTGCTTTGGGTAGTATAGTCATTTTCACAATGTTGATTCTTCCAATCCAAGAACATGGTATATCTCTCCATCTGTTTGCATCATCTTTAATTTCTTTCATCAGCGTCTTATAGTTTTCTGCATAAAGGTCTTTTATCTCCTTAGGTAGGTTTATTTCTAGGTATTTTATTCTTTTTGTTGCAACGGTAAATGGAAGTGTTTCCTTAATTTCTCTTTCAGATTTTTCATCATTAATATATAGGATACCAGAGATTTCTGTGCATTAATTTTGTATCCTGCTACTTTACCAAATTCATTGATTAGCTCTAGTAGTTTTCCAGTAGCATCTTTAGGATTCTCTATGTATAGTATCATGTCATGTGCAAACAGTGACAGCTTTACTTCTTTTCTGATTTGGATTCCTTTTATGTCTTTTTCTTCTCTGATTGCTGTGGCTAAAACTTCCAAAACTAGGTTGAATAAGAGTGGTGAGAGTGGACAACCTTGTCTTGTTCCTGATCTTAGAGGAAATGGTTTCAGTTTTTCACCATTGAGAATGATGTTGACCATGGGTTTGTCATATATGGCCTATATTAAGTTGAGGTAAGTTCCTTCTATGCCTACATTCTGGAGGGTTTTTATCATACTTGGGTGTTGAATTTTGTGAAAAGATTTTTCTGCATCTATTGAGATGATCATATGGTTTTTCTCCTTCAATTTGTTAATATGGTTTATCACATTGATTGATTTGCATATATTGAAGAATCCTTACATTCCTGGGATAAAACCCACTTGATCATGGTGTATGATCCTTTTAATGTATTGTTGGATTCTGTTTGCTAGTATTTTGTTGAGGATTTTTTGCATCTATGTTCATCAGTGATATTGGCCTGTAGTTTTCTTTCTATGTGACATCTTTGTCTGGTTTTGGTTTCAGGGTGATTGTGGCCTCATAGAATGAGTTTGGGAGTGTTCCTCCCTCTGTTATACTTTGGAAGTGTTTGAGAAGGATGGGTGTTAGCTCTTCTCTAAATGTTTGATAGAATTCGCCTGTGAAGCCATCTGGTCCTGGGCTTCTGTTTTTTGGAAGGTTTGTAATCAGAGTCTCAATTTCAGTGCTAGTGAATGGTCTGTTCATATTTTCTACATCTTCCTGATTCAGTCTCAGAAGGTTGTGCTTTTCTAAGAATTTGTTCATTTCTTCCAGGTTGTTCATTTAATTGGCATATAGTTGCTTGTGGTAATTTCTCATGATCCTTTGTATTTCTGCAGTGTCAGTTGTTACTTCTCCTTTTTCATGTCTAATTCTCTTGAGTCTTCTCCCTTTTTTTCTTGATGAGTCAGGCTAATGGTTTATCAATTTGTTTATCTTCTCAAAGAAACAGCTTTAGTTTTATTGATCTTTGCTATTGTTTCTGTCATTTCTTTTTCATCCCTTTCTGACCTAATCTTTATGATTTTTTTCCTTCTGCTAACATTGGGGTTTTTTGTTCTTCTTTCTCTAATTGCTTTAGGTATAAGGTTAGGTTGTTTATTTGAGATATTTCTTGTTTCTAGAGGTAGGATTGTTTTGCTATAAACTTCCCTCTTACAACTGCTTTTGCTGCATCACATAGGTTTTGGGGTGTTGTGTTTTCATTGTCATTTGTTTCTAGGTATTTTTTTATTTCCTCTTTGATTTCTTCAGTGATCTTTTGGTTATTAAGTAGTGTATTGCTTAGCCTCCATGTGTTTGTACTTTTTACAGATTTTTTCCTGCAACTGATATCTAGTCTCATAGCATTGTGGTTGGAAAAGATACTTGATATAATTTCAATTTTCTTAAATTTACCAAGGCTTGATTTGTGACCCAAGATATGATCTATCCTGGAGAATGTTCCATGAGCACTTGAGAAAAATGTGTATTCTGTTGTTTTTGGATGGAATTTCCCATAAATATCAATTAAGTCCATCTTGTTTAATGTATCATTTAAAGCTTGTCTTTCCTTATTTATTTTCATTTTGGATGATCTGTCCATTGGTGAAAGTGGGGTGTTAAAGTCCCCTACTATGATAGTGTTACTGTCAATTTCCCCTTTTATGGCTGTTAGCATTTGCCTTATGTATTGAGGTGCTCCTATGTTGGGTGCATAAATATTTACAAGTGTCATATCTTCTTCTTGGATTGATCCCTTGATCATTATGTAGTGTCCTTCTTTGTCTCTTCTAGTAGCCTTTATTTTCAAGTCTATTTTGTCTGATATGAGAATTGCTACTCCAGCTTTCTTCTGATTTCCATTTGCATGGAATATCTTTTTCCATCCCCTCACTTTCAGTCTGTATGTGTCCCTAGGTCTGAAGTGGGTCTCTTGTAGACAGCATATATACGGGTCTTGTTTTTGTATCCATTCAGCCAGTCTATGTCTTTTGGTTGGAGCATTTAACCCACTTACATTTAAGGTAATTATCACTATGTATGTTCCTATTATCATTTTCTTAATTGTTTTTGGTTTGTTATTGTAGGTCTTTTCCTTCTCTTGTGTTTCCTGCCTAGAGAAGTTCCTTTATCATTTGTTGTAAAGCTGGTTTGGTGGTGCTGAATTCTCTTAGCTTTTGCTTGTCTGTAAAGGTTTTCATTTCTTCGTCGAATCTGAATGAGATCCTTGCTGGGTAGAGTAATCTTGGTTGTAGGTTTTTCCCTTTCATCACTTTAATATGTCCTGCCACTCCCTTCTGGCTTGCAGAGTTTGTGCTGAAAGATCAGCTGTTAACGTTATGGGGACTCCCTTGTATGTTATTTGTTGTTTTTCCCTTGCTGCTTTTAATATTTTTTTTTGTATTTAATTTTTGATAGCTTGATTAATATGTGTCTTGGCATGTTTCTCCTTGGATTTATCCTGTATGGGACTCTCTGTGCTTCCTGGACTTGATTATTTTCTTTCCCATATTAGGGAAGTTTTCAACTATAATCTCTTCAAGTATTTTCTCAGTCCCTTTCTTTTTCTCTTCTTCTTCTGGGACCCCTATATTTTTTTTTTTTTTTTTTTTTTTTTTTTTTGCGTTATGCGGGCCTCTCACTGTTGTGGCCTCTCCCCTTGCGGAGCGCAGGCTCCGGACGCACAGGCTCAGCGGCCATGGCTCACGGGCCTAGCCGCTCTGCGGCATGTGGGATCTTCCCAGACCGGGGCACGAACCCGTGTCCCCTGCATCGGCAGGCGGACTCCCAACCACTGCGCCACCAGGGAAGCCCGACCCCTATATTTTGAATGTTGATGTATTTAATGTTGTCCCAGAAGTCTCTGAGACCGTCCTCAATTCTTTTCATTCTTTTTTCTTTATTCCGCTCTGCAGTAGTTATTTCCACTATTTTATCTTCCAGGTCACTTATCCGTTCTTCTGCCTTAGTTATTCTGCTATTGATTCCTTCTAGACAATTTTTAATTTCATTTATTGTTTTGTTCATCATTGTTTGTTTGCTCTTTAGTTCTTCTAGGTCCTTGTTAAATGTTTCTTGTATTTGCTATTTCTAAGATTTTGGGTTATCTTTACTATCATTACTCTGAATTCTTTTTCAGGTAGACTGCTTATTTCCTCTTCATTTGTTTGGTCTGGTGGGTTTTTACCTTGCTCCTTCATCTGCTGTGTGTTTCTCTGTCTTCTCATTTTGCTTAACTTATTGTGTTTGGGTTCTCCTTTTCACAGGCTGCAGGTTCGTAGTTCCAGTTGTTTTTGGTGTCTGCCCCCAGTGGCTAAGGTTGGTTCAGTGGGTTGTGCAGGCTTCCTGGTGGAGGGGACTGGTGCCTGTGTTCTGGTGGATGTGGCTGGATCTTGTCATTGTGGTGTGCAGGACCGTGTCTGGTGGTGTGTTTTGAGGTGTCTGTGACCTTATTATGATTTTAGGCAGCTTCTCTGCTAATGGGTCGGGTTGTGCTCCTGTCTTGCCAGTTGTTTGGCATAGGGTGTCCAGCACTGTAGCTTGCTGGTCGTTGAGTGGAGCTGGGTCTTAACGTTGAGATGGAGATCTCTGGGAGAGCTTTTGCCGTTTGATATTACATGGAGCTGGGAAGTCTCTGATGGACCAATGTCCTGAACTTGGCTGTCCCACCTCAGAGGCACAGGCCTGACACCTGGCTGGAGCACCAAGACCCTGTCAGCCACACTGCTCAGGAGAAAAGGGAGAAAAAAAGAAAGAAAGAAAGAAAGAAAGAAAATGCTAAAATAAAATAAATTAAAGTAATTAAAGTAAAAAATAGTTATTAAAAATTAAAAAATTAACAGTAATTAAAAAAAGAAAGACAGAAGAGAGAGCAACCAAACCAAAAAACGAATCCACCAATGATAACAAGCGCCAAAAGCTATACTAAAAACAAACAAACAAACAACAACAACAAAAAACAGACAGACAGAACCCTAGGACAAATGGTAAAAGCAAAGCTATACAGAGAAAATCCCACAAAGAAGCATACACAGACATACTCACAAAAAGAGAAGGAAAAAAATATATTTATCTATGTATATATTTTAAAAAAAGGAGGAAGAGAGCAACCAAATCAATAAACAAATCTACCAATGATAATAAACTCTAAATACTAAACTAAGATAAACATAAAACCAGAAACAAATTAGATGCAGAAAACAAACCCTAAGTCTAGATTTGCTCCCAAAGTCCACCGTCTCAATTTTGGGATGTTTCGTTTTCTATTCAGGTGTTCCAGAGATGCAGGGTACATCAAGTTGATTGTGGAGGTTTAATCTGCTGCTCCTGAGGCTGCTGAGAGAGATTTCCCTTTCTCTTCTTTGTTTGCACAGCTCCTGTGGTTCAGCTTTGGATTTGGCCCTGCCTCTGCATGTAGGTCACCTGAGGGCATCTGTTTCCACCCAGACAAGTTGGGGTTAAAGGAGCAGCTGATTAGGGGGCTCTGGCTCACTCAGGCTGGTGGGAGGGTGGGGTACGTAATGCGGGGCGAGCCTGCGGCGTTAGAGACCAGCGTAATGTTGCACCAGCCTGAGATGCGCCATGTGTTCTCCCGGGGAAGTTGTCCCTGGATCACGGGACCCTGGCAGTGGCGGGCTGCACAGGCTCCTAAGAGGGGAGGTGTGGATAGTGACCTGTGCTTGCACACAGGCTTCTTGGTGGCTCCAGCAGCAGCCTTAGCATTTCATGCCTGTCTCGGGTCTGTGCTGATAGCCGTGGCTCGCGCCCATCTCTGGAACTCATTTAGGCGGTGCTCTGAATCCCCTCTCCTCGCGCACCCCAAAACAATGGTCTCTTGCCTCTTCGGCAGCTCCAGACTTTTTCCCGGACTCCCTCCCGGCTAGCTGTGGTGCACTAGCCCCCTTCACGCTGTGTTCACGCAGCCAACCCCAGTCCTCTCCCTGGGGTCTGACCTCCGAAGCCCGATCCTCAGCTCCCAGCCCCCGCCCGTCCCGGCGGCTGAGCAGACAAGCCTCTCGGGCTGGTGAGTGCTGTTCGGCACCGATCCTCTGTGAGGGAATCTCTCCGCTTTGCCCTCCGCACCCCTGTGGCTGCGCTCTCCTCCGTGGCTCCGAAGCTTCCCCCCTCCGCCACCCGCAGTCTCCACCCTCCTAGTGTGTGGGCTTCCTAGTGTGTGGAAACCTTTCCTCCTTCACAGCTCCCTCCCAGAGGTGCAGGTCCCGTCCCTATTCTTTTGTCTCTGTTTTTTCTTTTTCTTTTGCCCTACCCAGGTACGTGGGGGAGTTTCTTGCCTTTTGGGAAGTCTGAGGTTTTCTGCCAGCGTTCAGTAGGTGTTCTGTAGGAGTTGTTCCACATGTAGATGTATTTCTGATGTATCTGTGGGGCAGAAGGTGATCTCCACGTCTTACTCTTCCGCCATCTTGAATATCTCCTCTAGAAAATTTTAAATGCCGTAGCGGCTCACGTTATTTTTCTTCTGAACTGTGTGGCCTAGGAACCCTGCTCATAACCACCCACTATGTGTCTCCAATGAGTATGTGAAATACTGAAATGCTAGGTTCTGACATGATAGAAAAGTCACCACTCACTCTTCAGTGAAGGTTCATAGGGTTTTGCCAATATCAGGAGTCCCCTTATTAAGGTGTAGTCACCTCTGAGAGAAGGGATGCTCCAAGCCTTCCCCAGGGCAGTCCAGGAGTGGCCTAGCAGAGACCGAGTCTTTGACCTTGAGTCTTTACCCACCTCCCTGCCACCCAAACTGGAGGGAGCAGTGAAAGGAAAGAGAGCTTGTCCAAGACCAGTTTTTCTTCTCAGTTCTCAGTTCTCCCAGGGTGTGGTGGGGACTCACACCTAGTTCCACGACATCCCAACCAGCTGCTTAGAGACCGCAGCGTGGGGAGAGGGAGGGAGGCAGGCTCGGCCAGTGCTGCTCTGCTTGGGGTCACTGCTGACCTGATCTGCCTGTGGGTGCTCTGGTGGGTGCTTGTGTGCATACCTCCAATGACAGGGAGCCCAGGGCCCCTGTCTGCCCACCAGTGGAAACTTTTGTTTTATAGAAAATTCTTTTTATTGATCCTCCCTTTACATGATGCTTAAATTTCATAAATAAATCCTGGTTCTATTTTCTGGAACTGTGATTCTCAATATTCCAGAAAACGTGGCATGGAGCTCAGTGTCCCCCAAGATACACAGAATCAAAATCTCCAAGGGGTAGGAGTTAGGAATTTGCATCTCTCTCTCTGTTTCTTTCCCCCTTCCCCTTTTTCTCTCTCTCCCTCTCTTTCTACCCCATCTTCTGCTCCCTCTCTCTTTTCCCTCTATGTCTCTCTCCCTCTCCCTCTTACACACACACACACACACACACACAAACACACACACACACACACACGCACAGTGCTGTAAGAACCAGGCCCACAAGCAGGGGCTCTCAGCTTGGTGTCACAGTGTCCAACAGTGTGATCCGTTGTGACATATGCTGCTAGTAGTTTTTCCTAACAATAAAGTGGCAAAATTTGCAAATTATTGACTTCTTAAATTGAATTGGGCAGATTCAAGATTACTCCTATAATAGTGTCGCCTTTACTTGCTTTCGGGATGTTTTCTTGATTAGAGGAGAAGAATGTGGTGTTAATGGCCGCTCACACGAATCCTAGGAGAGTGAGGAACCATTATTAGCTTCATCTTACAAATGAGGAAACTGAGAGGAGAGGTTAGGTCATGTGCTTGAGGTCACCTAGCTGACAAGCAAACAAACCAGAACAAGATCTTGAACAAGTAGGTAGGTCTGTCTATCTCGGTAGTCTCTAACTGTCCCATGATTATTGGAGACAGCTGGGAAGACCTGTAGACTCCTTGTCCAGGAGCCCAAATAGGGGAATCCTGCCACTTCTTCATGAGAAGTCCCCAGAATCATAGAAGACAGGGAAAAAGGCAAAGCGAAGGAACAGGTTATTCCTGTTGGGACTCTGTCCTGGATCCCCATTGCACGTGCCAGTGAACCATGCTGGACCTTGGAGAGAACTCATTTCCCTCAATGAGGACACCCTAGAACCAAAGCCAGCTGAAAGGCCCACTCTGCTGACTTGCATGCCAAAATGCTACCCAGTTCTTGGCTTTTAACATTTCAGCTCAAGGAAAGGCCATACTTGCTGGCTAGAAGTAGACAAGAGCCTGAGAGACCACGAGCATCTTTGCACACCGTGAATTTATTTATTCCCCACCCCGCTCAGGCCCTACCCCTAACAGGATGCCCCAGTCAGCACACCCTCAGACCTGACAGTCTGCTGAACACACTCTTTCCTGGGAATTGAGGAAGCAGGAAGAGAAGCTGAGACATTTTTCTTTACCACTAGACTCCTGCTGGAGGCCGACAAGTCACCACAACTAACAGATTTCGATTGTTGTGACAATGACAACTTATTGTAAGCTCTTTACTTTCCTGCAAGAATTGGGGGAGGGTGCGGTGTCTAAAAATGAGGATCTGCCATGGGAATGTGTTGGGTATGTGAACTTTATCTGTCCCGTGGGCCCCAGCAGATAGACACTGTTGGGAATGGCTGGTCTAGAGGTGCCCACTGAGGAAGTCCATAGCTTCCACGTGACAACCTGTCCATGTTGGAAGCAACACTCACATGCCCCTTGGTTTGCCCCTTCTCCTGGATCAACGTTTTCCAGTTCCCTCAAGCCTTCTTGGTGGACATGATTTTCAGCTCCTGCAGCATCTGGCTGCCATTCTCAGGAAGTGCCCCAATTTCTCAGTGTCCTTCTTACCCTATAATGCCCAGGGCTGAGTGTTGTGCTCCAGACAGGATTGACCAGTTCTCAGCACATTAAGGTCACGTTAAGATTTAGACCAGAGACACTCTACTTCCCTTGATGTACCCAAGATTGTGTTCACTTTGTGGATCATGTATCAACCGCATAACACAGTTGGACCAGGCTGAGCTAGTGGCCAATTTACAGAATAACAAACAAATAGGGCATTTTCTCATGGATTGCTGCCAGACCAGGTCTACCCCATCCGGTACTCGTGCAATTAATTTTTAACCTAAATGCAGGACTTTGCATTTCTCTCTTCTCATTCCATCATGTTGGTTTCAGCCCTGTGTTCCTTCCTGTTGAGGTCATTTCTTATTTCCACTCTGACATCTGTAGTGGTAACTAGTTGAGGTCATTTCTTATTTTCATTCTGTCATCTGTAGTGGTAACTATGCTTCCCAGCTTTGCGTCTGCTGCAGACTTGATTAGAACACCTTGTACGTTGTCTTTTGAGTCACAGGTAACAATGCCAATGAGGTCAGCGCTAAGGACAGAGCTCTGTGGCATGCCACTAGAGACCTCTGTGGGGATGACACAGAAAAACTAATCAACATTCTTGACTGCGGTTGCTCATCCAGCTATGCACTTCCTGTCCTCTGACCCAATTCTCATTTCCCCATCACATCCTCAAGGGCACCAGGTAAAGCATTTGTCAAATGCCACGCTGAAATCAAGATGCATTGGGTTCATATCACTGCCTTGATCTACTCTGAGAACAAGTCAAATTACTGCTGACATGTGATGGACGAGATATTTACCTGTCTGGGGGGTGGAAAAGAAAAATAAGTGTATAAATGACTGAGAATATGAGGATTCACTGTGGAAAATATGTTAGTACATTAACCTCTCCCACTAGCAAGTATCATCTTGTTCTTGCAAATGTTCATATTGTTTTGTTGTAATGGTCTATCCTATATGGTAATTATTGCATGTATTTTTATCTCCCCCATGAACCTCTGAATTTTTTCTTCTTTTTTTCTTTTGCTCAAGTCATTTTTATATTTCTTGTTACCAAATGTGTTGAAAAGTACATATCTTGGGGGCTTCCCTGGTGGCACAGTGGTTAAGAATCTGCCTGCCAATGTAGGGGACACAGGTTCGAGCCCTGGTCCAGGAAGATCCCACATGCCTTGGAGCAACTAAGCCTGTGTGCCACAACTACTGAGACTGCCCTCTAGAGCCTGTGAGCTACAACTACTGAGCCCATATGCCACAACTAGAGACCGTGCTCCACAACAAGAGAAGCTACCTCAATGAGAAGCCCGTGCACTGCAAAGAAGAGTAGCCCCCTCTTGCCGCAACTAGAGGAAGCCTGTGCGCAGCAACGAAGACCCAATGCAGCCAAAAATAAAAAAATAAAATTAAAAAAAAAATAAATAAAATAGTTAAAAAAAAAAAAGCACATACCTTAGAACTTCCCTGGGGGCTCAGTGGTTAAGTCCCCATGCTCCCAATGCAGGGGGACCAGGTTCAATCCCTGGTCAGGCAACTAGATCCCACATGCACGCCGCAACTGAGTTCCCATGCCACAACTAAGGAAGCGGTGAGCTGCAACTAAGCAGCCTGTGAGCTGCAACTAAGGATCCCACGAGCCGCAACTAAGGAGCCCGCCTGCTGCAACTAAGACTCAGTGCAACCAAATAAATAAATAAATTAAATAAATATATATTTTAAAAGTACATACTTTAAGTCAGGTTCTGTGCCTTAATCATTGAATAAGAATGTATGAAAAGCACCTAGTCCAGAGCTCCGCCCAATGTAGGTGCCCAAAACATATGAGTTCCCTTTGTGTGTTCACAGCACATAGCTCAGGGCCTTACACTCAGTAAGTGCTCAATAAATGTGTGAATGGATGCATACGTGCCTGAATGGCTGTCTCATATCTCCCTGGCATTCAGAATGACATAGTGACAGATTAATCAGTACATGTCTGATTCATATCAACTAAACCAACTTGACAAGAGACTGATTGTTAAACAGAATGCAACATATATATTTACTCTGAGAACTACTGTCTGACCCCACCTGGAGGGAAGAGGTACATGCATGGCTGGAGAATGTTGACCAAATAGGGGGTGGGACAGGGGACCCCAGAGAGGGCAGGGGCAAGGACAGAGGATGAGCTCAAACAGCATCTGTGAGAGAGGCCAGGGCTCCATGAGAAGTAAAGCTCAGTTGGTCATCAGGTTTAAGGGGCAGTCATGGGGCTTGGCATGGGTGATAAGCCAAGAGGGCAGGTACTAAGTAAGCGCTAGAAAAATCAAGGAGCAAAAGTGGGCATGCTCTGAGAGGGTCCAGGGTTTTTGGCAAATGGGCCTGGTAAGCCCAGAGTTTCCTGTGACTGGGGCCAGCTGGGGTGGTTTGGCCTGGCTGAAAGACCCAGATCTGGGTAGGCTATTATGACAGCTAAGTGTATCGACATACACATTTTTTCCTGTTCCATATTGGAGAAACACTAGTATATATACACTATCCAAATGCTCCTTTTAAGCTTCCTTTGTTAACCAAACAACCTGTTATTACAAAAATGCTTGCTTCATATTCTAAGGATCCCTGATATGGCCAGGATGGGCTTTGCAATCAGGCAGTCCTGGGTTCAAATCCCAGCTCTGCCACCTGTGATCTTGAGTAAGCCATTCAGCTTTTCTAAGCCTCAGTTTCCACATCTGCAAACTGGGAATAATAGTAATGTCTACCTTATGGCACTGTTGGGAAATTAGATTTAACATATCTAAAATGCCTAGCAGGTACTTGTAGTAAACTCTAGCTATCAGTACTAACTGTGTGACATTGGGCAAAAGTCACTTAACTCCTCTGAGCCTCATTTTCATCATGAACATAATAGTTGTAAGAACTGTGAGGGTGTGGAATGGAAAATATTTTAAAAAGTGGGACGTACTCAATAAATGTAAAAATTCTTATTTCTTACAGGTTGCTTAGATAGCTTAGGAAAACCTCATTCTTCTTTAAACCCACCAAACCCAAGGATGTGCCATGAGTCAGGGATACAGGGACAGTCTTCAGAGGGGACTATGATGCCTTCAAAACTGTTTGCAAAACGTGAGCAACATCAGACAACATAGAGAGAGCCCATAGCTTTAATTATATTTTCCAAGAGGTCCATAGTCCCCAAAAGGTTAAGAAATGCTGCCCTGGGGTCATGAAACTTTAGGAAAACTATAGTTTCCCAATATTGCTGTTAACTCTGGATGTGTGGAGTTCCTTACGGTGTGGAGAGAGAATAGAGTCAACACTGTGGGCATCTGGAACAATTCTAGATATGGGTCCATTTCCCTTGTATCTTTCTCCAGCACCCAGGAATCCAAGGTCCTACCCTGCCAGACCCTGCTTGTTTTGATAAGCGCTGCACATGAGTCTGAGCTAGCTATTCATTCCATCTAAATAGTCCTGCCCATTTGCAAAGGCCTCTCATGCCGTTCTCAGAGTAATTCCAAACAAGCCTGTGAGCTCATTTAGAATTATGACCCCCATTTTGTCACTGGTGAAAACAGTTCAGAGATGCTCAGGACAGTGGCCAACAGAGTTGATGTGCAGGGTGAAATTAGCACTGTGGGCAGTCAGGACAAGAGTCAGAGGATCTGAGTTATACCCCAGGTTCTGCCTCTATGTATCTGATGGAACAGGCCAACTCAAGGGCTCTGTTTGGCCGCTACAGAGGCTTGGTGAAGAAACAGAGGGCAGTGGAGGTTAAACCCCTTGTCAGATGATATAGCTCGTCCTGGCCACCTCACTTTCTGGCCCACCCCTGAGGATGCTGAAGTTGGGTTATGGTCCAATATCAACAAGTCTTGTGAGAAGAAGCCATTATCTCTTCTCCTTTTCATTTCTCCCGGAGGCCATCACACTTGGGATTGCTCCCCAGACCTGAGGAGCCTTGGGGAGGACGCTTAGACCAGCTTCATTCTGGGCATTGGGACAAGCCCCCTCTCTTGCCCTCTCACCCATCCTTTGGCTTGTATCCAAAAGGGGCTTCATGTTCTCAGTCCTGAGTTTGAATGTTGAAGGGAATAAATGGTCTCCTTTGGTACAAGGAAAGAGTGTCCCTGCATGGTCCAGCCTACTGGGATATGAGTTCAAAGCCCCACCTAATCATGGCAATAACAGCTAACACCTATGTGGTGTGGTGTCAACTATTAAATGCAATTAATTCTCCCAGCAACCTAGCAAATAAATCCTATTATAATCCCTTTCTCAGAGACAAGGAAATTGAGGCATGAGGAGGGGAAGCAAATGATCTGCCTGAGGTCACACAGCTAGTAAGTCTTGGTGCCAGGATCCAAATCTAGTGAGTCTGGCTCCATAATCCATGCACTTAACTACTATCCCATATTCTCCAAGAGGAGAGCACCATTCCCCTGGCCCTGTCTCACTTGTGCATCTATCCATGCCGGGGTCATTGCTGAGAGGAGGCGTCCCTGGGCCAAGGCAGAATTTATGAATCCCTGGTTCGAGTGTTGTATCTGGCCTCAGTTTCCTCACTTGTAAAGTGGGGACTGTTCATGCCCTACTCTCTTACAGAATTATAGTGTGCATCAAATGATCCCGGGGGCAAAGGCTTTACAAACACTGAGCATTGCCCAATAAAAGGCATCGCCATTAGTGTTATTGGTTGAGTGGCTCTAAGCGTCCTGGCTGCCTGGGGTGACATGCGGCCTATGGTTCTGCTGCAGCTGGTGACTAGAGACTTCTCCACCTGCTCCTCTAAGGCCCAGCCTCCTCCTCCCACAACCCCGTTTTCCCTCAGAGGAAATCAGAGGAGGCATTTTGTCCTCTAGCTCAGAACTTGACCCAAATCCCAGGAGGAGAAGATGTGCCAAGACACTGACTTGTTTTGCCAGTGCTTTTGCCCAGGTGCCCTGGCCAGCTCCCAACGCTGGCAATGAACATCGCCAACCTCTACCAGCCCACTTGCTGCAGCTTTACCCTCTTTGTTCTCATTTGCCCTCTACCCCATACTGACACGTAACATCGTGGGTCATAAATAGGTATTGTGTTCCACTTCTGAGAAGACCAAACTCCAGGTCCCAGGACATGAGGTACAGGGAAAAGGTGTGGAGAAGAAAGAAGAATGGGTGATCTATGTCATGTCATGTTTCTATTGTCCCTTCTTGCCCATTTCCCACTATTTACAGCAGTCGATTCAGTTGAGCATCTGCCTGTTTGGCCAACAATTCTAATGGCAAATGAAGGAAGAAGGCCCATCCTATCCCCTTTCTCTCACTCTGAGCTGGTAGGCTTCTAGAGGGAGAAGCGGTTCTTGGTTGGTTGAGGTTTAAAGGATGGAGGGAGGAAGTAGTTTCAGCAAAGAAGCTGGTGTGGAAGAGAGAGGAAGCTGATGGCCGGCAGTAGCTCTAGGAGTCAGGCTGGCTCAGAGGGGGGAAGGTGAGTGGTGGGATTGCCTGGCCCACTGTGTGCTGGATGGGGTCCAAGCTGCAGAGAGACGTGGGGTGTCCAGGCAGTACAAAGGAAGACTGGTGGGGGTGGGAGGGGCTGCCCTGATGCAAAGACAGATCTGGAAATGGGACTGTATTGGGTGGGTGTCCCATGAGCTCCTTGTTTTACAGTTGGGGAAAGTGAGGCCCAAATAGATGAAATGGTTTGACAGCGTTGCATGAGTAGTGGCAGAGCTAAAACTACAACTGGGTTTCAAGTCAGACCGGAAGTAACTTGAAGACCATTTCAGTTCAGCTAAATGAGCTGTGCACACAGCCCTGTCTTCTGTTGTTCTGCAGAGTCAGTGGCAGCAGGCTTGGTGTGCTCCAGGGTAACAGTGCTGGGCATACAGTAGGGGCTCAGCAAGACTTGCTGAAGAAATGTGGGTAGATGGGTAAATGGGTGAGGGTGGGACCAGGTACTCTAGGCATCTGCTTTGGTGCGGGGTGTCTGGCAGTGGCAGGGCTGGACCAGACCTAATCCTTCACGTGGGGGGGATGGAGCACGAGCCCTTTTCTTCTTGCTGAGTCTCTTCCTCCTAGAAACCTAGTTGTTAGCCTTCCCTGAAACTGTTGAGGCTTACAAAGTCCTGGGGAGTGTCTGTGAGTGAGGGAAGGTCCTGCCTACGTAGAGATGCCCTTCTCAAGAGCAAAGACAGAACAAGGGAAAGGAAGGCTGTCTGTTGCTTGCACAGTAAGTGCCTGTAATCTGCTCGGGGAGGCGAACTGGGCCTTATCCCTCTGAGCAGGAGATTAAAGGCCTGAACTTGTGATTGCTGCTCGGCGGGGAACCTCTGCCACTCACCAACAGCGAGCCTTGAGAGCACAGACAGCACAGCTGCCGCTGGAGAAAGTCAGCATGGGGGACCGCCAGTGGCAGGCTGTTGAAAACAACTGGGGCAAAGCAACAATTCTGATGCTATCGATTGGAGCTGATGTTTGCAGAACAGCCGGAAATGACTTACTTGCCTTCAAAAACAATTGGGAAACTGAAGTCGGTGAGTCTAGGACAGACTTTGCTGAACCCTGCCCTTCTCCCCTCCCTCCCAGAAACACCCACACATCAACCCAAGCACCAGAACGACACGGAAGCCCGGGCCTGGGAGATGGGCTCGGTACCCCCTGCTGCCCCTGCTCGGTCGTCCCCGCTCGTATCCTCAGAGGGCCTCCAGTGTTAATGTCTTCCTCAGCCTCCCACCGGGCTGGCTGCTGCCACCACACCTGGCCTCTGATCCCCTCTTGCCACTGTCATCAAGGCTTCTGCTGCACGTGTGTCAGGATGTGGACGAGTGCCTTCTCGCCTTAGGTTAGCTGAGATAGCGCGGGAGCTTTTATTGTTTTCCTTGTCGTTTACTTAAAAGGAACTCCACTAGTAAATTACCAAAACAAATCAGGAAAGGAAAGTACAAAGGCCTGAAAATGGATGAGTTTGCAGAGCAGGGACGCTTCAGCTCAAGATCACTCAAGACCAGCTCAGTGAGCACAGCCTACTTAAAATGGGGGCCTCTTTTTTTTCTTTCCTTTTCTTTTCCTTTTTTCCCTTTCCATCCTTTCCTTTTGTCTCCTCTCTTCTCCTGTCCTCTCCTCTCCTCTTTTCCCTTCCCTTCCTGTTTCTTCTTTTTCTTCCCTCCCTCCCTCTCTCCTTTCCTTCCTTCCTTCCTTCTTTCTTTTTTGTCTCCACCCTCCGTTAGTCTGGGTCTTCCAAGAAGCAGATGTCAAGATGGGATTAAAGGGGCATCAATTCTACTGGGAGAAGCACCTGTGGGAGAGAAAATAGGGAGGGAGCTGAAAAAAGGCTGGAAGGGGCTTCCCTGGTGGCACAGTGGTTGAGAGTCCACCTGCCGATGCAGGGGACACGGGTTCGTGCCCTGGTCCGGGAGGACCCCACATGCCGCGGAGCGGCTAGGCCCGTGAGCCATGGCCGCTGAGCCTGCGCGTCCGGAGCCTGTGCTCCGCAGCGGGAGAGGCCACAGCAGTGAGAGGCCCGTGTACAGCAAAAAAAAAAAAAAAAAATGGCTGGAAGAAGCAATGCAAGTCTGACCTCGAGTGCAGGGGGAGAAGGTTGGGCAGAAGTGTGTTCGACTGCCCTGCAACCTAGGGAAGTTTCAGCAAGGCTGTCGGGGCATCCTCGAGCCTGGGTTGGCCGTTGGAGGAGTCTGATGTCTCCAGAATGGGCCTGCCATGGCATCCCTGCTGTGCTCTGTCATTGGCTGGGAGCAGCTTGTGGGAAGCAGGGCCTCAGTGTGAACTGGGCAGTGGGTTTCAGAGCCAGATACCGGGAGACTTGGTCAGTCCTGCAGCTAGAGGTCTGTCGGGCACATTTTCATGGGCACCGTGACCCTGTCTAGTTTGGCATGCCTGAAGCCAAGTCGCAGCCTGATTCTACACTTCAACGGACACTCTTTCTCTACGCTTCCTCTGGATATCCACATGGCTTACTTCATCTACAGATTTTCTCTACAAGGCCTTTCCTGGCTATTCCAGCTAGAACTGCAACTTTCTGTCCAGCACCCCCTTGCCTCCTTCCCTGCTTCATTTTTCTCCCTAGCTCTTATCACTAATGAACCTACCGTACATTTTTCTCATTGGTTGTGTTTATTGTCTCTCACCCCTACGAGGTTAGGTTTCATGAGGGCAGGGATTTTTGCCTATCTTCTTCAGTGTTGTATCCCTAAAGCCAAAACAATGCCTGACACTTAATAAATATTTGTTGAATGAATACAAGAATGACTATTGTTCAGAGTAAACTTTGGGCTCAGTATCTCTAGTAGCTGTGTGGACCATGGGAAAAGGGTTGCCTTCTTTGGAGCCTGAGGTCTTCACATCCCTTTCCAGGCTGGAAAGACAGGCGATACGGTTAAGGGATTACTAGCATGGGGGTTAGCGTTGAACAGATTCAGGTACTGGTCCCAGCTCCATCATCACCAGCTGTGTGACCTTGAGCAAGGCACTTAAACTCTCTGAGCCGTAGCTCCCTCATGGGTGAAATGAGGACAATGACCTACCACTGTTAGGATGGTTTGAAGGTTGCGAATGTTCTGATTACATCCAAGTAAGGCTTGAAAATGATTTTTCTACTTAAAAGTCAGCACTCACTAATAGTTTGTTAACAAACTATTTCTTTAGTTGAGGGAGGACTTCAGCTCAGCCCACTTGCCCAAGTCCTTTGGGGCTGTTTCCCATGCTCTTTCCCTCTGTCACACACCCCCACACCCCAAATAGAGGTAAAGATTTGCAATTCCTGGGTCTCCATTATACTAATAACTACCATTTCCTATGGGGCAATTACTTTGCATACACTGTTCCATGACTTAAATAATTAGAGCACTTTGATGACAGGGACCACATATCTGTTCCCTGCTATACCCCCCAGGGTCTGGCACTGAGTAGGTCCTCAGTAAATATTTGTTAAATGATAGCCAACCGGAAGGTTGGTATTATCATCCCTATTTTAAAAATATGGAGACTGAGGCTTGCCTACAGCCACAGAGCAAGTAAATGGTAGAGCCAAGGCTTAAATCCAGATCTGTCTGATCTCCAAACCTGAGAGTTTTCAACTCTATGGTGCTGCCTGAAGAAGTTGGTTCTTTTATATAATCCCCAGGGGAAGAGCCCAGGATGCAGGCACAGACTCATGATGGTCTCCAGACTCATCTAGCCCACTGGTTATAGGACGTCTCAGGGAATTCCAGTTCAGTGTTGGGGGACAGTATGGCCTCACAAACATTGTGCCTTTAGCCCACTGACTTTTATTGCCAGCACGTTTTTTCCAGGTTGAATGAATCATCCTTGGCTGGCAGATAGTAGACCTCTCTTCAGTTTTTTTAGCTCCTTCGGAATTCTTGACAACGTTGAGTCATTCCTTGGCAGGACATTGCCAATGTTGTGGCAGTTGGGACCGCTGATGGGGGCCAAATAGCTTAGTTAGCTAACCTATAGGTTTTCTTTCAACACGGTGCAGAGTTTAACCCTGTTCTAGACAGTCTAGAAAGAGTGGTGGCAGTTCTTTAATCTGGCAGAATGCTTTCAAAGTCTCAAGGGTGGGGCTTCCCTGGTGGTGCAGTGGTTGAGAGTCTGCCTGCTGATGCAGGGCACACGGGTTCATGCCCCGGTCCGGGAAGATCCCACATGCCGCGGAGCAGCTGGGCCCGCGTCCGGAGCCTGTGCTCCGCAACGGGAGATGCCACAACAGTGAGAGGACTGCGTACCGCAAAAAAAAAAAAAAAAGTCTCAAGGGTGGGTGGAGGTAGTTGGAAGACAGAGGGGGGTATGTTTACATATTTGCAGATGATGAAGTCTTTTAAGGATTCAAGCTGGGCTTTTTGTGCTTGAAATAAGACTCAGGCATGCACACAAATACACAAATACCCCGTGATGAAAAACTTTATTGTACAAACAGCTGTGTTTGCCTGTAAATGATGCAATTAAAATGGTGTTACGTATAAGTAGAGTGTGGCATAAGCCAGGGTCAGCTCTTTGAGAATCGGGGAAGAGTTGCTGATGGGGTATGGTGTTTGAGAGGCACCTCAAAGGCTATTCTTTCTCAGAGTTCCTGTACCCTCTCCTACTTTGGGTTGGTGATTTTTCACCATTGGTCACTTGTAGAGGGTGTGGCATTGGGCCTTCCATTAAAGACCAAGCATATAAATATGTGATGAGAAAGTGGTGACTTATTAATGCACTGGTGCACAATAACACTTCAGTCATTTTAGGTGTCAAGCGATCCAGTTGATGACCTGGAAAAGCTGGGAGAATACTGGTGAGAAGAAGGAATGATTTGGTTGTGCCTGCCCAATGCTTTTTTTCTAGACATGGGATCCCGATTTTTATTTGGGGAACCATCTCACCTTTAATCTTCATCCATGGAATCTCACTGGGCATGTGACCTAGGCTTAGCCAGTCAGAGCATTGCATTCTCTTGGCCACTGTAACTGTTTCAAGAATAAGCATGTGATTTGAATCAAGCCAATAGGAGGCTTATCCTAGACTTGGGCAGGAGCTATTGAGACAGAATTATATTCTTGGGGGTTGCTAAACTACCCCCAAGGGTGTAGGGCTGGAGCATCTGGGTGGGGGATGGAGGACATAATATAGAGAGAGGCTGTCTGAGAATAAAGGCAGAGGAAAGCAGAATGGAGAGAAGAGAGTGACACATTCCTCAGGACATCATTTGAGGTCCTGGATGACACCATGCCTGAATCCAGTTTACCCTCCAACTTTTAAGTTATATGATCCAACACACTATTAAATTCATCTCTCCTTACTCCCCCCTGCCCTCGCTTTTTTGCCTAAGCTGGTCACCCAAAACGGAACCTTGACTGATTCATTTTGCTTGTTAACTGATCTTTCTCTCTCATCAGACTCTAAGCTCCCCAAAAGCAGGGACTGTTGTCTTACTCATCTTTGCATCCTCAGTATCTAGCAGAGTAGAACTTCAGTCCTGAACTGTAGCAGCCAAAAGGAGAAGGTGCTGAGAGAGTACACTTTGAGCAAGCTGGTCCTGAACAAGAAGATGGTCTATTCTGCGAGGCAGGCTGAAGACACGTGTCTCTCTTCTGCAAAGACATGTGTCATCGTGCAAGGGGCTTGGCAGAAAACATAAGAATGACACATGAAGAAGAGAATGGAAGTTGATCCAAGAAAGATCCACAATGATCATCAGCAAGGAGTGGGTGGGTGCTGATGTTACCATCCAGGGAGGAGCGAGGAACCAAATGGGGGTTGGAAAGTCAGAAAAAGCAAGAATTCATATAGAGAAGTCAAAACTGGCCAATGACGGGGGGGAGGTGACTAGACGGAGTTTGGAGACAGGAGCCGATACCTGCAGTTTGGCATTTGACATAGGGGTCAGCTCCATTCAAAGGGGGCAAGGGGGGATGGGTAAGGATGAGAATGTTACCAAACTCATGTCTGTGTGCCCAACGGACAGTGAGGCCAAACAATAGCAAAACATGGGAGTTTGGAGCAGAGAAAGGTTTATTGCAGGGCCATGCAAGGAGACGGGTGGCTCATGCCTTAAAAAAACCCTGAACTCCACGAAAGCTTTTAGCAAAGCCCTTTTATAGGAAAGGTGAGGGAGGGGCATGGTTAGTCGTTGCAAACTTCTTGATGTCAGATTCTTCGTTCTTGAGGTCAGGTCACGGTAAGGTCACAATGTTCCTGTAAATCTCTACCAAAATAAATGTAATTCTCTGTTCTGACAAGAAAGGGCAATGTTCCGAGATTCAACTTTCACCTTCTGAGTCCAGGCCCTGAAGGAGGGGGTCCCTGCATGGGCTGGTTACCTTGCCTGGGAGCGTTTGTCCAGCACCCAGTCTGGGTCCCCCCACCAGTGCCCAGGCACTCTGAGGAGGTAGATATCAGCTGGCGGTGCCCTCAGGGCCGGGTCCCCAGACTCTGCCCAGCTGTCATCACTGAGAGAGCCAGGTGCCCAGGACCCAGCCAGCCCTCAGGATCCTCAGACCACCCAAACGGGGGCCAGGTCCCGGGTATTGCGACCCACGGAGACTGCCACCGCCATCAGGTCGCGGAGGTGGGGATGGGGGAGAGGTTTGCTGCTGCTTCAAGCCCTGGGCCCGGCCAGTGAACAGCCGTGGCGAGGGCTCTGGAGCTCTGCGGGACACAGCCCTCAGCCTGTCCCCCGGCTGCCCCGGCTCACCTGCCGGCCTGAGACCGCAGGGCCTGGAGGGCTCTGGGGAGAAGGCCATGACCCACCTCTCACCACTCTCTCTGCCCCGAGGACCACTGCCAGGCTGACTGTTGGCAGAGCGGGACTCTTAACCTCGGGCGCTAATGGTCGCGTGCCTGCCTCGCCCCTAATATGAGAACATTGGGTGCCTTCCTGGGAGGCTGGACCCAGAAGAGGTAACAGAGACAGCATTTCCTATTTGCACCTTTCTTCTGAAATATTTTAATTTGGTGGCAGAAGTTGTTGGTGCCTCTCTTCCAACTCTGCCTTTTATGGAGGTGAATTAGGGTGGGAGAGGAAATTTATGGGCTTTAGAAGCACTTCAGCATATCCTTGATTATTCCATAATTACACAAGGCCCCAGAGAGCAGCCCTTGCTCAGGTGCCCCCTCTTCCCAAGTAAGTCCAACTGGTTGTCCTTCTCATCCACCAACCAGAAGAGATCATGTTACCTTTCAAACGAGCTCAGGACACCTGATACCAAAACACTGCTGAGCCAGGAGCCAACTTACTCTTTCATCATCAGACCCTTTGAATCTGTTCTCAGGTCTCCATCTCTGGATGCAATGCTCCTGAACAGAGACTGGGAAAATGTCTCCATGGCTGAGGTAAGCTGAACACTGAGTAAGCCTGAGCCTTCAGTGTTGCTGGTGGTGATGGAACAGAGACCAGCACTCCATGGTTGTCCTGTTTAGAATTCCTAACTGCATTCCACAGGAAAGGTTTCTCCGTCTCCTTTCTTCTCTGTCCTGTGATTCTCCCAAATCTGTACTCTGGTACCAATCAGAAGCTGTGTGGCACAAGGTATGTCAACATAGTCTTCTTTTCCTACCTTCAGCTCTTGGGGTTCCTGGCTCCTTGGTCCCCATTTCCATGATGCCACCATGGGAATGGGCTACGTGGCAGATTCAGAGGGAGGCATTGGTGAACCAGGAGACCTGAATTCTAAGTACTGAATTTTCAGACCTTCAATCCTTGGCCTTGGGAAAGAGTCTTCCTTCTCTGAGCTTCAGTGGCTTGTTGATTCTATAATTCTGGAAACTGATAAAATGAATCTCTGTCTCTCTGTGTGTCTCCCTCTTTCTGCTGAGAAAATTGAGCACTTGGTCTCTGTGTCTGGGTCTTGCTTGTGAGCTGCTTACATCTCTTTGGCCCGACCCCTGCCCTGTATACATACCCTCTCAGCCACACCTTCCTGCAGATGCTTGGAGTTTTTAGTTGGGAAATCCAAAGTTGGCAATAACTTTAGAGGAGACCTAAATATTGGGCCACTAGAGACCAACAGGGGTTTCAATAAATGAAACTTCAGCAGTTAAAAGATTCAAGTCTAATTCCCTCAGAAAAGTTCCTGAAAATAAAGATTATCCAGTTAAACACCCAATGATAGCATTTATGAAAAAGGCACTTTGCTGGGAAATCAATCTTAATGTTGCCTTTCACAATTCCAAGTCCCTTACACTCTATTAAGGAGTGGCCCTTTAACCTTTCCTTGGGTCTCTCTTCACCAGCACCCTCCCCAAGTGGACCCAATCCACTTCTGCTTGGGGTTTGTCTTCTTTTCTGTAATGACAATTATGGGAAAACTGGAGGATTAGTGACGGTACAACAACCCTGCACTAAGCATTGATATCATGAAGGATCCCGGTCATTCAGTTCCCATCTGTGAGCAGTTACAGATGGGAGGAAAAGTAGTGAGAGGAATGTAGAACCTCCAGCTCAAATCCAAACTTTGGGATTTTCTCTCAAAATTCTTATACGGAGAGTGGGCTTTTAGAATCCTTTGCTTACCACTCATGCACATGCTTCTGAGTTTCCTTTTTCCCAAGGAAAAGAAACAAAATCTTCTTACTGTCTTTGGATTAATGTTGGGGAGAGGGTAGCTTAGAAGTTGGCAAAATATCAAGTGATAAAGTGAACAATGATATTCCCTTCTTATCTTAGATCAGTTTTTTTCCCCCACTACAGCAGCATTTAAAAAATAGTAAGGGACTTCCCTGGTGGCACAGTGGTTAAGAATCCGTCTGCCAATGCAGGGGACACGGGTTCAAGCCCTGGTCCAGGAAGATCCCACATGCTGCGGAGCAACTAAGCCCATGTGCTGCAACTACTGAAGCCTGCACACCTAGAGCCCGTGTTCCGCAACAAGAGAAGCCACCGCAATGAGAAGCCCGCGCACTGCAACGAACTGTAGCCCCCGCTCGCCACAACTAGAGAAAGCCCGAGTGCAGCAACAAAGACCCAACACAGACAAAAATAAATAAATTTATTTTAAAAAAATAAAAAAATAATAATAAAAAATAAAAAAATAAAAAATAGTAAGACATATGTGAGAAGCATAGTATTTATTCATTCTATGGCTTTTTCTTAGTTGTCATGCAGGACTTGGGGTTCCCTTATAATAATTCTGGGGCCCTACTAAGGTCTATTGCCTGCAGATTGGACATGGCTATTCTAGAACAACAACAAAAAATGTGTTGATATCATATACTGAGCATCTCCTACATGTCTGCCACTATGCTAAGTGCTGAGTGTTTTATATACATTCCATTTCATTCTCATGACAACCTTATAAAAGAGATACTTATAGTCTCAGTTTTATAGATGAGGAAACATAGGCTCAGAGGGGTAAAATAATTCACTCAGGCCCACAGATAGTGAGTGGCAGAGTCAGGACCTAGACCCACATATTTCTAATTTCAAATGCATGTGCTTAATCACAGAACTAGAATTTGGCATACGCTGTGTATATCCTTTATAACTGGCTGCTTTGAATTTAGCTCTTTGTGTTTTCTGTAAATCCTGGCACATAGAAAAAGCTCAATAAATGCTTTTTATTTTATTTATTTTTTAATAGATCTTTATTGGAGTATAACTGCTTCACAATACTGTGTTAGTTTCTGTTGCACAACAAAGCAAATCAGCCATATGCATACACATGTCCCCATATCCCCATATCCCCTCCCTCTTAAGCCTCCCTCCCATCCTCCCTATCCCACCCCTCTAGGTCATCACAAAGCACTGAGCCGATCTTCCTGTGCTATGCTGCTTCTTCCCACCAGCCAACTATTTTACATTCGGTAGTGTATATATGTCAATGCTACTCTCCCTTTGCCCCAGCTTCGCCCTCCCACCCCATGTCCTCAAGTCCATTCTCTATGTTTACCTCTTTATTCCTGCCCTGCAACTAGGTTCATCAGTGCCTTTTTTTTTTTTTTTAGATTCCATGTATATGGAATTATACCGTTAGCATATATGGAATTATACCGTTAGCATACGGTATTTGTTTTTCTCTTTCTGACTTACTTCACTCTGTATGACAGACTCTAGGTCCATCCACCTCACTACAAATAACTCAATTTCGTTTCTTTTTATGGCTGAGTAATATTCCATTGTATGTATGTGCCACATCTTCTTTATCCATTCATCTGTTGATGGACACTTAGGTTGGTTCCATGTCCTGGCTATTTTAGTGCTGCACTGAACATTGTGGTACACGTCTCTTTTTGAATTATGGTTTTCTCAGGGTATATGCCCAGTAGTGGGATTGCTGGGTCATATGGTAGTTCTATTTTTAGTTTTTTAAGGAACCTCCATACTGTTTTCCATAGTGGTTGTATCAATTTACATTCCTACCAACAGTGCAGGAGGGTTCCCTTTTCACCACACCCTTTCCAGCATTTTATAATGGCCATTCTGACTGGCATGAGGTGATACCTCATTGTAGTTTTGATTTGCATTTATCTAATAATTAGTGATGTTGAGTATCTTTTCATGTGCCTCCATATATATGTCTTCCTTGGTGAAATGTCTGTTTAGGTCTTCCGCCCATTTTTTAACTGGATTGTTTGTTTTTTTGATATTGAGTTCCATGAGCTGTTTGTATATTTTGGAGATTAATCCTTTGTCTGTTGTTTCATTTGCAAATATTTTCTCCCATTCTGAGGGTTGTCTTTTTGTCTTGTTTATGGTTTCCTTTGCTATGCACAAGCTTTTACATTTAATTTAGTGCCATTTGTTTATTTTTGTTTTTATTTCCATTACTCTAGGAGGTAGGTCAAAAAAGATCTTGCTGTGGTTTATGTCAAAGTGTGTTTTTCCTATGTTTTCCTCTAAGAGCTTTATAGTGTATGGTCTTACATTTAAGTCTTTGATCCATTTGGAGTTTATTTTTGTGTATGGTGTTAGGGAGTGTTCTAATTTCATTCTTTTACATGTAGTTGTCCAGTTTCACAAGCACAACTTATTGAAGAGGCTGTCTTTTCTCAATTGTATGTTCTTGCCTCCTTTGTCATAAATTAGGTGCCCATATGTGTGTGGGTTTATCTCTGGGCATTCTATCCTGTACCATTGATCTATATTTTTGTTTTTGTGCCAGTACCATACTGCCTAGATTACTGTAGCTTTGTAGTATAGTTTGAAGTTGGGGAACCTGACTCTTCCAACTCCATTTTTCTTTCTCAAGATTGCTTTGGTTATTTGGGGTCTTTTGTGTTTCCATAAAAATTGTGAAATTTTTTATTCTAGTTCTGTGAAAAATGCCATTGGTAATTTGATAGGGATTGCATTGAATTTGTAGATTGCTTTGGGTAGTATAGTCATTTTCACAATATTGATTCTTCCAGTCCAAGAGCATGGTATATCTCTCCATCTGTTTGTGTCATCTTTGATTTCTTTCATCAGTGTTTTATAGTTTTCTGAGTACAAGTCTTTCACCTCCTTAGGCAGGTTTATTCCTAGGTATTTTATTCTTTTTGTTGCAGTGGTAAATGGCAGTGTTTCCTTAATTTCTCTTTCTGATTTTTCGTTGTTGGTGTATAGGAATGCCAGAGATTTCTATGCATCAATTTTGTATCCTGCAACCTTACCAAATTCATTGATTAGTTCTAGCAGTTTTCTGGTGGCATCTTTAGGATTTTCTATACATAGTATCATGTCATTGGCAAACAGTGACAGTTTTACTTCTTCTTTTCCAATTTGTATTCCTTTTATTTCTTTTTCCTCTCCGACTGTTGTGGCTAGGACTTCCAAAACTATGTTGAATAAGAGTGCTGAGAGTGGACATCCTTGTCTTCTTCCTGATCTTAGTGGAAATGCTTTCAGTTTTTCACCATTGAGTATGATGCTTGCTCTGAGTTTGTCATATATGGCCTTTATTATGTTGAGGTAAGTTCTCTCTACGTCCATTTTCTGGAGAGTTTTTATCATAAATCGGTGCTGAATTTTGTCAAAAGCTTTTGCTGCATCTATTGAGATGATCATATGGTTTTTATTCCTTAATTTGTTAATGTGGTGTATCACATTGATTGATTTGCATATATTGAAGAATCCTTGCATCCCTGGGATAAATCCCACTTGATCATGATATATGATCCTTTTAATGTGCTGTTGGATTCTGTTTGCTAGTATTTTGTTGAGGATTTTTGCCTCTATGTTCATCAGTGATATTGGTCTATAATTTTCTTTTTTTGTGATATCTTTTTCTGGTTTTGGCATCAGGGTGATATTGGCTTCGTAGAACGAATTTGGGAGTGTTTCTCCCTCTGCAATTTTTTGGAAGAGTTTGAGGTTTGGTGTTAGCTCTTCTCTAAATGTTTGATAGAATTCGCCTGTGAAGCCATCTAGTCCTGGAGTTTTGTTGTTGGAAGATTTTTAATCACAGTTTCAGTTTCATTACTTGTGATAGGCCTGTGTATATTTTCTAATTCTTCCTGGTTCAGTCTTGGAAAATTGTACTTTTTGAAGAATTTGTCCATTTCTTCATGGTTTTCCATTATATTGGCATATAGTTGTTTGTAGTAGTCTCTTATAATCCTTTGTATTTCTGCAGTGTCAGTTGTGATTTCTCCTTTTTCATTTCTAATTTTATTGATTTGTGTCAGCTCCCTTTTTTTCTTGATGAGTCTGACTAAAGGTTTATCAATTTTGTTTATCTTCTCAAAGAACTAACTTTTAATTTTATTAATCTTTGCTATTGTTTTCTTTGTTTCTATTTCATTTATTTCTGCTCTGATCATTATGATTTCTTTCCTTCTACTGACTTTGGGTTTTCTTTGTTCTTCTTTCTCTAGTTGTTTTAAGTGTAGGCTTAGATTGTTTATTTGAGATTTTTCTTGTTTCTTGAGGTGAGATTGAATTGCTTTAAACTTCCCTCTTAGAACTGCTTTTGCTGCATCCCATTGGTTTTGGGTCATCGTTGTCATTTGTTTCTATGTATTTTTCAAATTTCTTCTTTGATTTCTTCAGTGATCTCTTTTTATTTAATAGCATGCTGTTTAGCCTCCACGTATTTGTGTTTTTCACAGTTTTTTTTTTCCTGTAATTGATTTCCAATCTTATAGCTTTGTGGTCAGAAAAGATGCCTGATATGATTTCAATTTTCTTAAATTTTCCAAGGCTTGATTTGTGACCTAAGATGTGGTCTATCCTGGAGAATGTTCCTTGTGCATTTGAGAAGAAAGTGTATTCTGCCACATTTAGGTGGAATGTTCTATAAATATCAGTTAGATCTATCTGGTCTATTATGTCATTTACAGCTTGTGTTTCCTTATTTATTTTCTGTTTGGGTGATCTGTCCATTGGTGAAAGTGGGGTGTTAAAGTCTCCTACTATGAATGTGTTACAGTTCGTTTCTCCTTTCATGGTTGTTAGCATTTGCCTTATGTATTGAGGTGTTCCTATGTTGGGTGCATATATATTTATAATTGTTATATCTTCTTCTTGGATTGATCCTTTGATCATTACGTAGTGTCCCTCCTTATCTCCTGTAACAGTCTTTATTTTATTTATTTACTTACTTATTTATTTATTTATTTTTAGATGTTGGGGGTAGGAGTTTATTAATTTATTTATTTTTGCTGTGTTGGGTCTTCGTTTCTGTGCGAGGGCTTTCTCTAGTTGTGGCAAGCAGGGGCCACTCTTCATTGCGGCGCATGGGCCTCTCACTATTGCGGCCTCTCTTGTTGCGGAGCACAAGCTCCAGACGCGCAGGCTCAGTAGTTGTGGCTCACGGGCCTAGTTGCTCCGCGGCATGTGGGATCCTCCCAGACCAGGGCTCGAACCTGTGTCCCCTGCATTAGCAGGCAGATTCTCAACCATTGCACCACCAGGGAAGCCCCAGCAGTCTTTATTTTAAAGTCTATTTTATCTGATACCAGTATTGTTACTCCAGCTTTCTTTTGATTTCCATTTGCATGGAATATCTTTTTCCATCCCTTCACTTTCAGTCTGTATGTGTCCCTAGGTCTGAAGTGGGTCTCTTGTAGACAGCATATATATGGATCTTGTTTTTGTATCCATTCAGCCAGTCTGTGTCTTTTGGTTGGGGCATTTATTCCATTTACAATCAAGGTTATTATTGATATGTATGTTCCTATTACCATTTTCTTAATTGTTTTGGGTTTGTTTTTGTGTGTCTTTTTCTTCTCTTGTGTTTCCCGCTTAGAGAAGTTTCTTTAGCATTTGTTGTAAAGCTGGTTTGGTGGTGCTGAATTCTCTTAGCTTTTGCTCGTCTGAAAAGCTTTTGACTTCTCCATCAAATCTGAATGAGATCCTTGCTGGGTAGAGTAATCTTGGTTGTAGGTTTTTCTCTTTCATCACTTTAAATGTCCTGCCACTGTCTTCCTGCCTGCAGAGTTTCGCTGAAAAATCAGCTGATGACTTTATGGGGATTCCTTTGTATGTTATTTTTTGTTTTTCCCTTGCTGCTTTTAATATTTTTTCTTTGAATTTAAATTTTGTTAATTTGATTAATATGTGTCTTGGTGTATTTTTCCTAGGGTTTATCCTGTATGGGACTCTCTGTGCTTCCTGGACTTGGGTGACTATTTCCTTTCCCATGTTAGGGAAGTTTTCAACTGTAATCTCTTCAAATATTTTCTCAGACCCTTTCTTTTTCTCTTCTTCTTCTGGGACCCCTATAATTCGAATGTTGGTGCGTTTAGTGTTGTCCCAGAGGTCTCTGAGATTGCCTTCAGTTCTTTTCATTCTTTTTTCTTTATTCTGCTCCTCAGTGGTTATTTCCACCATTTTGTCTTCCAGCTCACTTATTCATCCTTCTGCCTCAGTTATTCTGTTATTGTTTCCTTCTACTGTATTTTTCATTTCAGTTATTGTGTTGTTCATCTCTGTTTGTTCTTTCATTCTTCTAGATCTTTGTTAAACATTTCTTGTATTTTCTCAATCTGTGCTTCCATTCTATTTCTGAGATTCTGGAGCATCTTTACTATCATTACCCTGAATTCTTTTTCAGGTAGATTGCCCATTTCCTCTTCATTTATTTGGTCTTGTAGGTTTTTACCTTGCTCCTTCATCTGTGACATATTTTTTTGCCATCTCATTTTTTTTTTTTTTATGAGTGGGATTGTGTTCCTGTCTTACTGGTTGTTTGGCCTGAGGCTTTCAACACTGGAGTTTGTATGCTATTGGGTAGAGCTGGGTCTTGTTGCTGAGATGAGGAACTCCGTGAGACCCCACTCCTGTGAATATTCCCTGGGGTCTGAGGTTCTTTGTTAGTCCAGTGGTTCGGACTCGGAGCTCCCACTGCAGAAACTTCAGCCTGACCCCAGGCTTGAGAACCAAGATCCCGCAAGTGTTTCACTTTGGGGTTCCTCCTGTCTCCTTGGGCATCAGAGCCCCCCAACAGTGGCCAACAGGCACCCTGCTTGTGGGAAGTCACTAACTCCACATCTTCCTACAGCGCCATCTTGACTCCTCCTCAATAAGTGCTTTTTAATTAATTGATTAGGGGTGAGGATTTTAAAAAGTCTTTTTGATTCCTATGATTTAACTACTTATTTCCAAATAGTTGCATTTTAACTTCTTTGAGTGTAAGCCATTGAAGATCTTGCATGGCCTTGACTGACAAGTATCATTGTAAGTTTTGGATTCCAAATCAGGAATTAATAGATAGATGTCAGAGAATGAACTGAACTTGGAGTCCTGACTCTTGATGTACTTAGAGAGCTCGATGAAGATTATTTTATTTGCAAACCATGAGTATCAGTCCTATTTCCCGGGGCATTCAGCTAAGTTTCATCATCATCATCGCTACCATTAATATCACCATAAACATTATCATTGGTATATACCTACAGAGCTCCTTTTTCTTGCAAGAAACTTTTCTAGATTCTGGGGATAGATATATAGAGGTATGATATAGGTCCTGTCCTTGAGGAGCTTCCAATCCAAAGGGGCAATCATGGAAAGCTTCTATGTGGAGGTGCATGTAGCCTGGGCCTTCAGGAGGGAGTTTGGAGGAAAGAAGGAGCAGAGTTTGGACTTGTAATATTCTATACAAAGGGAACAGTGTAAGCAAAGGCAGAGAGATGTAGAAGTGCATTTTTAAAATCCATGTTTAAAGAAATGTAAGCAGTAGAATTAAGGGTGTTTAAAAGTTGTAACCTACCTGGAATATATGTATGTGGTGTGAGGTAGGGATCTGACTTTATTTTTCTCCATATGGATGGTTAATTGCCCTAACACAATTTAATTAATCTCCAATTCTTTCCCCAATAATTAAAAATAACATCTTATTTTTATAACAAATTCCCTTAAATTCTTGGGTCTCATTCTGGATTCTGCTCCATTTCATTATCCTCTTTCTCTGTACTTGAGCCAGTAGCTCATTATTTAAATTCATATACCTTTGTAATATGTCTTGACATCTGGTAGGACAAACTCTCTTTTTTCTTTTTCAAAACTGTTATGGCTATTCTTGCACAATGACTCCTCTGTATGAATTCTAGAACTTGTTAATCAAATTCCCTGAGAAATCATAGGGGGCATGAATGGAATGCCATGAGACATAGAGGAAGTGTAATGGACCGTGAGGTTGGTAAAGTAGCTTGAAGGTCAAATAATGGAGGCTTAGATTGTCAAGCCAAGACATGCAGAGCCCACAGCACTTCTGGGCATTTCTAAAGAAGCTGAGCTAACTTCTGGCGTCCTGCCACCCCCACCCCCCTTAAGAAACTTGTCTGCCAAGGCTTGCACGTAGACTGCCACAGACTGGCCAGAACACCCATGTCCCCAGAGCCTGCATGGTGGGCTGGAGAGAGAGCTCAGTCTGTGTTAGAAGGCCAAAGAAAGGCTTGTCCATCTTGCTTATTCAGAACTCAGAAGTGACCTGAATCTGAAACCCCGAGGCAGCTCCTTTCTCTCTGTCCTGGTCTTTTCACTGCCTTTGCCCCTTTTCACATGCAACCCTCCCTGGCTGCCATCTGTCACAGTTACAGATGATTGGACAAGGATAAGGAGAGAGAGTCAGCTGCCCATTGTGTCTTCCTCCGAGGACTGATGTCAGCCCTGGATCAGAGATCATGGGAAGCAACCCTGGCCCTTGGGTGAGGGGAGGGAGTACAAGGGCCCTTCAGACAAGCCTCTGAGGGTGGGCTGCCCTCTCATCCATCCCATTCCATTAGCTATAAGACAGAGACATGTGCACAAGGAAGTGCCTCTCCTCTGCTTCACTCTTCAGTTTCTCTTCTTTGGGTTTTTTTTTTTTTTTATTTCTTCATCTAACAAGTATTTATTGAATACCTGTTGCCAGGTCCTAGGTAAACAATGTGAACAAAATGGACTTGGTTTCTGTTCTCATGGAGCTTATAGTCTGGAGAGGGTGATAGCCAGCAACTAACAACCATACACATACTTCTTTTCTCCTCTGCCCTCCTCTCCTCCATGCACAGATCTCCCCCAGGAAGCCTCTTTCCAAAAATGGGTAGAGAGGGGTGGGGGTAATATATCTGCATAAAATGACTCTAAACATACCAGCCTGATGGTGGTAGAGTGTAAAGGGCAGTCTGAAAGGGTCTTAAAAATCTTACCTGGGTTCCCATATTTCTGACCCTATCGGGTGCTTCCTATCTCCATTTTTGAGGGTCAGATAAATGTCTCATGTCTGAATAACATCCCTCTCTGAATGACATGAACTATAGGAGGATGGAAGAGTTTTTCTGCTCTATACAAAGGAGGAGAGAATGGTGAATACATTCTATACCCAAAGGTGATGGGGAGGAGGACAAACTACTTTGACAGAGGCATTCTGGCTTACCAGAGGCAATCTGCAAAACACATCCTCCCCAGGGGTGTTCCTGGTGTTGGTGACCACGATGTGATGTGGATGATTGAAATTCTGGGCCAGCTCTGCAGCCAGATTAATCTGAGAGCAAGGGATGGAGCAGTGATGCATCTTTGAACACAAAGCACAGGCAATCTCATGGAGAAGATGGAGGGGGAAAGAGCAATGTCGACCTATGATGAGGAGTGCCAGAGGGCTGTTGTTCAGAGGGGAAATTACGAAGAACTTTGGGCTGCCCTCCAGAAACCCAAAGATGGAAATCTTTTAATACTTGAATAGAGGCCCATGGAATTTGTTGAAAAACAAACAGCAAACCAGAAGTGTGGCCTTGGGAAAGTCATGGGGCATCCTTCTCTACATTTATAAATAAATAAGTTGTGGTGGGGAAGGTGGATTGTGGTGCTGAGAGTGGAAGGTAATGATTTCTAATGGTTTTTCCACTTTTAATATCATGAGATTCTGTTTTCATCCCCATGGAGCTTATGCGATGTGCCTAGAAATGTGTAGAGGAAAGGGGTTTTTTTTGTTTTTTTTTTTTAGGTTTACTTTTGGGAGTCTATAGGCTCTTTGAGAAAAATAGGTATCTTTCTAGGAATTTGCATAAAGTTTTATTGGATGAATGAAGGAATGAATGAATGAGGTGAAAAATAAAACATATGAAAAGTTCCCTCTTGCCAAGGAACCTACTTCCAGGTTGGAGAGACCAGGTAATACACCTGAAATAGTTAAAGAAGTCTGCTAGACAACTCACATTCAACTTCTAAATTCTGACACTACTCCCCACTTCCAGAGTATTGCGGACAGCTCCATGGTGCTGAAGGTAGAGCTATAATGAAGCGAATGCACTTTCTAATTCAGTGTTCACTGACTCATTTACCCCATAAACATTCATTAAAGGTCTATTATGTGCAGGCAGCATCTAGGTACAGTAGGGAAGAAGAAGACTTCGAATATTTTAAAGTTGAAGATAACCTTAGGGGAAACCACCAAAAACTGTTACAACGTAGTTTTCCAAGAAAAACAGGAAAGAAAACACAAAAGAAAGACAATTTCAGTTTAGAAAGTTGAATTCAGAATGATTAGGAAACTTTCCATAACAGGTATCATTTATTGAGTGCCTACTATAAACCAGTGTCTGTATGTTCATTCTTTCTAAATAGTTCTGTAAGATGGGAGCCCAGAGAGGGTATGGGTCTCAAATCACATGGCTTAAAAGTAGGAGCAGGATCAAGACCCATACCTGTTTCCCTCTAAAGCCTGGGGTCTTTCTAAATTCTCGTGACTCCCCCTATGAGGCCACTACAGGGGAACGAACATTCCAGTCTGCACACAGCTTACTCAAGCTTATGAGGAAAAGACCAGCCCTTTGCTCCCTTTCCTCCTCTATGTGTCTCCTTGCCATCTTGGCCCTGGAACATTACTAACTGGTGGTGAGAGGGAGCAGGGAGTCCTCAGAATTATGTGAGATGCGTGAGGTGTATTAGATCTTTCAGTAGCATAATAGTTTCTCAACTCAAACAAGCTTAATCAGGAAGGGAGGTAATTAGCTCACAGGACTAGGAAGTTTAGGTATAGGTATAGATCCAGGTTCAGATATGCTGACTCAGTGGTGGGGGAGGGGGGTGGAGGGAAGGAGAGGATGTTTATGGCATGATGTCATCATGACTCTGCCCCTTCCTCTAGCCCTCATTCTCTGCTTTGCTTTATTCTGAAGACACGCTCTCATCTGATGACAAGATGGCTGTCAGGAGTCCCAGAATCACACCATCTCTGATTTGCAACACCAGCAGAAAAATACCTTCTCTTTTCCAATATCCATGTATCCATCGCAGGTAAGATTCTGATAGGCCCTGCTTAGGTCATGGACATGTAATCTTATTGATTAGCCTGAGTCTCATGGCTTCACCTGTTGGGAGTAGAAGGGCAAACAGGGCATGAGAATGACGGCTCAAATGGTGACGTGAGGGAGGACCTTCCTAAAGAACCAGAAGAAAGGTGCTGGGGAATCAGACTGGACAAGAAAAAGGTTAAGTAGAAACACACAGCCCCAGGCAGTTAGGTCAGGGAGTCTCTGTCTTCCGAGAGGAAAGTGGGGAGGCTGTGAGAAACAGGGCTCTGGAAAGCTGAGCAGCCTTGTTCAGTGGGCTCTTTGGGATAAAATGTAGTCCTGGTTTCTGCTTTTATTCTGCAGAGCTCACCTTTATGAGGCAGAAGATAAAGCCTATCCACAAAAACAATAACCCCTATCTTTATCCAATTCTCTGCAGTTTACCAAAGTCTCTCTTACCATCTCCTCAGAACCTCATAACAACTCTGGCAGGTGTCACTTCCCTATTTTACAGGTGAGGAAACTGAGGCTCTGAGATGCTAAATGATCTGTCCAAGGTCTCTCAAGTTAGTTAAGTTGCAGAGTAGTGACTGTCAACCAGCTCTCCAGCATACAGGATTAATTACAGTCCTTTGGGAAAAAACCCAAAAACCTCCAGCATGAACAAGATTGGTAAGTGATGAGGAGAAATCTCATTGGCCAGACAAAAAGCTGCAGAGGGAACAGATCTGCCAGTTGGAAAGGCAAAAACAGGAAGCTTGGCCTGATCCCCCAAGAAAAGAACAAAGAAATAGCCAGAATTTATAGGTGTGAGAAGAGAAAAATCAAAGAAAGGAATGAGATGCAACCTAAAAATACATAAAAGGAAATAGAAAAACATTCTTTAAAATACACTAGGACCAAGAGGAAGATAAGGGGGAATGTTTCTTCCTAATAGATGATGAGGGAAAGCTGATAATAGATGACACCAGAAATGCATAGGTTTTTAATGCTTTATTCCTCAGGTAGCTGGAACAAACTGCATACAGACCAGAAGGCAAGAAAAAACAATTGGAGAGTAAAAGGTGAAGGGAAAGAGGCTGCATGGAACTAAAGATCTGGGATCAGGATGACAAGGAACCTAGACTATCAAAGCTGGAGGGGCCCTAGATGTCATCCGGCCCCACCTCTCATTTTACAAACAATAAAACTGAGGATCAGTGACTGGGGAGTGAGCTGCCCAAGGTCACCCAGTTGGTATTAGAAGAGTCAGACTCTGGCTCTTGGTTCAGTGGGATTTTCTGGCACCCTTGGGAGATGGAGAGAAGGGGAAGGAGATTGATGGATAAACCAAGACATATAAAACCTAGTATGAGAATTAGGCAAATGCACATGTAACCTTGATTGAAGGAAGGTGAAAAGCAGGACTTGGGGAGGGTCAGGGATACAAGGTAAGGAGGAAGCTGCCTTGACATCAGGGTTCAAGTCTGGCTGTTGCTCTGGTCTCTGGTCTTCTGGAGGGTCTCTGGATCACTGACTGTTGTCTGGTGCTTGGATGCTCGCTGTCCTGCTTCATCTCTTGCATCAGTTTTATGTGGCCACAATAATGCTAACAAACTACTCCAATATTCAGTGTGTTAAAAACAATAAGTACTTGTTTAGCTTGTTATGGTCAGTGACTGGGCTTAGCTGGAAGGTCTTCTTATTCTGGATTCTTCTGCATTTGTGGGGTGGTTGGCTTGCTGCCGGCTGATCTAGGATGTCTATGACTGGATGGCTTGGATGACTGCAATGAACGAAGTGACTCAGCTCTCTGTCAAGTGTCCGCACAGAATATGTCAAGCCCAGACATATTCTCATGGCATGGCAGAGGTACATGTCCACAAGACTGATCACACAAGGAATGGAAACACACAGCCAATTTTCAAGTTTCTGCTTGCAAATATTTGCTAACATTTTGTTGGCTAAAGCAAATTACATGACCAAGTCCAGAGTCAGAGTGGGCAGGACTACAAAATTACAGGTTAGGGGGTGTAATTCAGCAAGGCCATTAACTAGAGCTATTAGCACAATCAGTCTACCACCAGGCCTCCATTCTCAGGGTCTTTGTTCTGTTGCCTTATTCTACTTTCCACCATTTTGGTCCTGTTGAATGAGCTTGGGACAGCTTGGGACAACAAACTGAGTCTTGTACGTTGGTTCTGTGCAGGTAGACTCTTGGATGGCCCGATCTAGGCTGAGTTTGCCTTTTCTAGGACAGTGAAGAAGACACTGCATGCCAAGACCTGTCTGCTGCTGCCAGTCTCAGAAGCAGTACGCTCTAAAAGCTCTTTAACTGGAAACCCCTAAACCCGTGGGCATTCATCAGCTGCTATTACTTCCAAGCCTTCCCTGCCCATGGACACGTGTCAAGGAGAAGCCAGGTAGGTCCTCTGAAGCCTTTATCCTATGTCCATTCCACCCTGGACTCTGTCCCCTGAGAGGATGTTATGGGCTGAATTCTGGTCCCCTCAAATTCATGTGTTGAAGTCCCCTGGCACCTCACAATCTGACTGTATTTGGAGACAGACCATTTAAAGAAGTAGATAAATTAAAAGGAGGTCATTAGTGGGGGCCTTAATCCAATATGACTTGGGTCCTTGTAGGAAGAGATTAGGACACAGACACTTACTAGCATAGAGGAAAGGCCATGTGAGGACACAGGGAGAAGATAGTCATCTATAAGCCAAGGAGAGAGGCCTCAGAAAAAAACCAACCCTGCTAACACCTTGATCTCAAACTTCTGGCTTCAGGACTGTGAGAAAATAGATTTCCATTGTTTAAGCCACCCAGTCTGTGGTACTTTGTTTGGGCAGCCCTGGGAAACTAGTACAGAGGAAGAAACCCAGTCTTGGATGTTTGACGAAAGCTATCAGGATGCTTGGAGATAGTCCTCCCTTCAATATGGTGGCTCCAGACCCCAAGACAGGGAAGCACTCAGTGGAGATACCATTCTGTGTGAGACCACCTCCTAGTTTCCTTTCTGAAGACTGTGCATGTCCTGAACATGCTACTTGATGAGCCCCTGGTCAGAGCTGACCTCTGATTCCCTCAGACAAGGCTAAGGTTCCCTCGGTTCTGGCCCCTCTGCCTTCTCCTCCCTGGCCCTGCACCCACTTCTGTCCCTCCCCTCCTCTTCCCCATCAGGCCAGTTCAAGCGGTTCTTCATTTCCTGGCCTGGGATCCTATTGCTGGGAGATCAGGTCTGGACTTTCATTAATTTAGAATGTCAAAGCCCATTCTCTCCTTTCTATCACCCTCAACCATATACTTCCATCTTTTTTTTTTTTTTTTTGGAAAGAAAAATATTAGTGCCCCTATAATTTGAGAAAGGAGGGAAAGTATGTTTCCTTACAAGGCAATGAATAAGGACCTGTGTTCAGTTCTGAGGCAGGAAAACAGCCTGTCAAAGGAAGCTTTGACTGGATGTTGAGGCACAGTTTAGATGGCAAGGGATGAGCTGGCAGCTGGGAGAGAGTCAGGTGGCCACTGCACTGGCGGGGTGAACAGAGCCCTGGGCTGAGAGTCAGAAGACCCAGTTCTGAATCTGCTTCCATCAGTCAAGCCTTGTTCTTCTTGAGTATGAGGCTGTGTGCCACTTTGCCAGGCGTTGAGAATCCAGAGGTGAATATGGCAGACCTGGCCCTGCCCTCATGGGGCAGCCACTCTTTTTCAACATGACACTGGACAGTTGGTTCATGCCAGAGCCTCAGTTTCCCCATCTCTAAAATGATAAGTCTGGACCATGATTTTTAATGTCCTTTCCTGCTTGAACATTCCATAAAGGCTGTCTCTCGGGTATGAGGTGTTGAGGACTAAAACCTCTAAAAATGGGAAGGGAGGGATGAACCCAGAAACATTCCTAAGAATGAATTAGCTCCTTAGCTATGGGAAGGAGTAAATCTGAAGAGGCAAAGATGTCTGAGGTTTTTAACCTGAAGGTATTATCCACAGGAAAATGGAAATTAGGAAAGGGACGAAGATGATTGCTCACCCAAATTAAACTATTTTCTGTATTTTTATTTATACAGGCAAATGGATCAAAACTATGTTTTTCTCCAAGGAGAGAGGAATAAACTATATGAATGA
Source organism: Mesoplodon bidens (assembly GCF_964165515.1). Classification (NCBI taxonomy): domain Eukaryota; kingdom Metazoa; phylum Chordata; class Mammalia; order Artiodactyla; family Ziphiidae; genus Mesoplodon; species Mesoplodon bidens. Next base: position 31,202,290 of record NC_138176.1, on the reverse strand, counting down.
AAAGGAGTGTGGGGGAGGTGAGGGAAGTACCCAGTGTCTATCTATTCATAGGGATGAAAAAGACCCAGCCATCCTAGTAGAGAATAAGCTGACTCCGAACCAGAAATGAGGACTGCTATAGAAAACAATCGCAATGTGGTGGTGCAATGACAGATGGGAATTGGATATCAAGGGATCTTTCCCTATGGGCACTGGAGGCCACAGGCCTGGAGAGGAAAACTGCCAGGTCATTGCTCCATCCTTGGGGGATTGTGAGCCTGAAGCGACATCCTTCTGAACAACACACTTTTTCATCTTCTGAGGGAGCTGAGTGCTCGGTAAACCAGCCAAACCGTAGTGTCTACCATTTAGTCAACTCAATAAACGTTATTGTAGTACCTTCCATGTTCCAGGCAACAAGCTAGGTGCAAAGGAGGCAGAAATGAGTGAGTGAAGCTTTCTGTTTAAGAAATTAGAGTAGAGGCCGAGTGGGGAGGCAGCCACATGACTGAGCCTAATGCAGGCAGCCTGTGATTTGTGCTTAAAACACTGTTGTTAGCAAAGTGCTGGTGATGAATTCTGATGGCTCAGTTCTGGGAAGGCCTCATGGAAGAGGTGGCATTTGAGCTGGGCCTTATGTGCCATCCACGTCAGAAGAGGTAAGCTAAATGTAGGGGCTTATGGAGGCATCATCTGCAGACTTTGGCAGGAGGAGAAGGGTGGAGGGTGGATTGGGGAGTGGAGAATGTTCTGGACCAAGGATGTGATTGAATTTGGAGGTGGCTTGGGAGGGCGGGGATCTCCTAACATGACCTTGGATGTCTAAGCGCCCATACAGGCCGTAACCAGATATACTGATTTAATTCAGAACTAAGTGGGGCCACCATGCAGAGGATGGGAGAAGCTACTTTGGTGAGGGGTGGGGAGAGTCAGTGAGCGGGGAGGTGAGGGAAGAGGCAGTTAAAACCGGCGGGAGGATGTGGGAGGTTTCAGACAATGCTGCCCTTTTGGAAAGGAGAAGCAGGCCAATGCCGCAAAGGCGTGGAAGGCTCCAGAGCCAGAGGGACAGGGTGCTGATGAGCTGCTTGGTCAATGAAGCAAGGAAAGGAGCTGGAACGGCAGCTGAAAAGATCTGTGGGGTCAGAGGAGGAGGGCGGCAGTAAGCAGCCTGGGAGATCTTAGTTCCTACCTACGCTGCCCCGCCTGAGCCTGGGGCTGGAGGTGAGGGGGACGCAGGCTTGCCAGGACCTACACAGAGGGGCTGTGGGCCAGCTCCAGGCCTCTGAGCAGTGTGGGGAGTGACCAGACCATACCGCACACAGCTGAGCTTCTGAGGCAGTGCTGCTGACCAGATGCAGGCTGCTTACCTGGCAGATATCGTGGGCAGGGAACAGGTGCGAGCCCAACCCCCACACAGCTCCCCTGGCTTCCTCCCTTAGAGCCTGCCTTCTCTTTCCTCCTCTCCTCCCTTCTTCCTCCTTCTCATCCTCCCTATCACCTCCCTTCCTTTCAACAAAAATGTATTAAGCATTTATTACATTTGCACTAGGCTTTTATTTTTTTTCTGCATAGAGCCTTAGAGATCCTTTTAAAGAGGAAACACCCAGGCTCAGTTATAGTTACCCTAGCCTGGCTCCCAGTCCAGAGTTTTTGCAAGACCCTGCCTGCACCCTGTATCCAGGCAGGGTAAACCTTGTTGGCTGCTCTATTCTTATGCCCATTCCCCCAACTGATGGCATGCCAAAGGGGATTTGAGGTTGGGGTCTCAAGTTCTTGGGCAAAGTCTTCTCCCTACACAAGCTTATTTTCTTCTCAACCATAATTATCTTCCTAATGTCAATCTTACCTTCTTTCTCCCAGGTGCTTTACTTCCTGGCCTTCTCACATAGTTCTGAGAGAAAGCTGGAGGGTTCAGGTGGGAAGGTTATTAATAATAATAATGGCTATCACTTATTGAACGGTTATAATAATGTCAAGCATTAAGTTAAGTAAGTGTATTTAATCCTTACAACAAGTTGGTAAGGTAGATATTATTCCCCCCATTTTTCAGATGAGCACACTGAGGCTCAGAGAGTTTAAGTTAACTTGTCCAAGGTCACACAGCTACTAAGTGGCAGAGCTCATATTCCATTCCAGGTTTACCTGATTCTGAACCTGTGCTAATAAATCCCACTTTAGATGGATCTCTTTAGTCTTTAAACAAAGCCTCAGAGGCTTTGTGTCTCACCTGTGATGAGAGAGCAGATGGCACCTTTCCTTCAGACCCATGTCCCCCCACTGTGAGTCGAGGCACTTTAGTTCCAGTACCATCCACACCCTAATGCATCCAGTGTAGCTTTATTACCTACATGGTGTGGTCATTTCACTGCCAGCTTTTCAGAGCGAGGGGAGCAAAGGTAATTTGGCAGCAAAAAGGACAGTACTCAGACACACAGAACACCTGAGCACAAGGGCAAGGGAGGGAGTTGGTTCCATTTTTCAATCCTGGTGACTTTATTGGCAGGACAAGGTAACCAAGCGTTGCCAAAGCTAGTTCATCAACCTCCTGCACTTTCCTCTCCGGCAAGAGCTGAAGCTTCCATCCTGATATAAGCTGGTTGGCGTCCCAGGGGCAGCTGCTGGCTCCTGTCGTGAGTCTGCTACCTCCTCTCCCTCCAAAGCCCTAGGTTTCCTTCTTTGATAATCCAGAGATGATGATAACTAGGATTTGTACAGCAATCTAACATTTATGGTGCATTTTCATAGGCCTCATCTCATTTCCACCTTAGCAATAAGGCCCTATTTCTGGAGTGCTCTGTGGCCCTGAAAGGCCTAGACTACATTCTGAAATGCTGCTCCCCAGCTCTTTTCCTGGGTTCAAGTCTTCATCTGTCTCCTTAGCCAGGTTTGAACCCCAAACCCTAGCTCCTGCCCCAAAAAGACCCTGTTACCTGGGAGGGAAATGGTACTACCTGTATTTAAGATATGGAGAGACTGACGCCCAAAGAGATTGTGTCTTGAGTGAGGGTACACAGCTATTAAGTAGAGAAGCCAAGATTCAAGCCCAGGGCACTCTCTACTACACTGTGCTCTCTCCATGCCTGCAGGCTGTCCCCATGTCCCGGGGGTGGCAGCCGTGGTGGGGGGACAATGTTTGAACTGGGCCATGGTACACAAGCAGGATTTTGATGGTGAGGCTGTGTGTGTGAAAGCCATGAATGTGGGACAGTGCATGGCAAACACAGCTGGAGGACAGACGGGGCTAGGGATGTAGTAGGGACATGGGGGCCCACTTGGAGGGTCTTTCCTACCATGTTAATGATTTTGACCCTCGTTACAGATACGGCCAATGGGGAGCCACTGGAATTTGGAGGTAGGGCGTAGGATCATCTAATCTGGGCTTTAAGGTAGGTGGAATTTCTGAGGGAATTATCTGACACTCCAAGGAAAAAGCTGGCACCAGTCCTTGGAGAATCAGATGAAAGAATGAAAGTTGAATCCAGTGGTTTTATCCAGTGAGAATATCATTGGAGCTGGGGTCAGTCTGAGGCTTCTTGGCCAACAGGGATGTGGTCCTTCCCTTGGCCAGGGCAGGGGGCTGAGGGGCTGTCTCATGGGGCACTGGGAGAGGATGGGTTCACTGGGTTCCCGTCAGCTGAAAGACCAGGTGTCAGGACTTCAAGAAAGAGCCATAGGGGTGAGAAAAATTACTTTCAGGCATCAGGTTCCATGGGGGCAGGTGCCCATGGATCTGGGCAAAGGGGCCGGGACTCTGGGGGCAGTACTGAGTCGACTCTGTGGAATTTCCCCTGGCAGCCCGGGGCCTGGTCTCCCATGATCTTCCAAGGAACAGGGGGAAGGGTTCTATCTTTCGACATGGGATCCCTTGAAGAAGGAGACCCAACAGATCCCAGGATTCTAGCCCCTTGGAAGAGGATGTGGCTGAGTCTCCCAGGTCAGGACTATGTGCCTGGGATTCGGCTCCTGGGCTTCAGTTAGACAATCACCCAAATGCAGGCAGGTTCTTGGCTGGGGAGCTGGAGACAGTTTGGGATTCTTTCTCAAAGTTTCCCATGCCGGCCTCCCCACCCCACCTCCGGTCACTGCCTGCTGGGTCCTATGCTCCAGCCACACTGGCTGCTTTCCTTCCTCTAACTCCCTGTTCCCCTCCCTCCAGGGGATTCACGCAGTCTCCCCAACCTATCCCTTTCCCCTCATTACTCCTACTTGTCCTTTGATCCTTTGGGTCTTGGCCTAGACCCACTTCTTCATGGGGGACTTACCTGACTCCCCAGACTGGGGCTAGGCCCCCTGCCTGGATCTCATAGCTCCCCGTATGTCCTTACCATAGCACCTTTTTGCAGCGTGCGATTTATAGGTTTACGTGTGTGGGTGGTTTTGTCTCATGTCTGTCTCCTCCACTAGACTGCACGCTTCCTGAGGGCAGCCGCTGTGCCTGGTGTGCTCACTACTATCCCCGGTGCCTGGCACACGTGGGCACTCAGAAGGGTTAGCTCTCTGTGGTCAGCGATTCCTGCCGTTGCACCAAGTCAGCCATGAGACTGCGCTGCGCCGTCATATTAGCCTTGGACCTGGGGGCCTGGTGGGTCCAGGGGCTCGGGCATCAGTGGGCCAGCAGGACCAGCACAGCCCCTAGTGAAGTGTACAGATCCCTCAGGGGGCTTTGGGGCCATTTCAGAGCATTCTAGGTGCAGTCACTCAGTCACTCAAAAGACTGATTCTTCCTAAGCACGTTTATTTCACGGTTGCCCTCCAGCCAACAAAAATCTCTTTTTTGCCAATTTTCTCCTATAACATCATCCAATAAGAATGCTCTAAGGTGCTGCTGTGATTATTATCAAGATTGTTGAGAAGTTCAGAGTTTTCCAAGCAACTCTAGAGCCTTCCTTTTATTTGATACAAAGACCTATGAGGTCAGAAGGGCAAGTATTTCATCCCCACTTGACAGCAGGGGAAAACGAGACTCAGAGAGTGGTGTGACTTGCCCTGGTCACAGGTTCATAAGAGACAGCAAGTCTGGAACCTTGGTTTTCTTACTCCTGGGGCTAGACCCCTTTTCCCTATGTCCACGATGCCTTCACTGGAGGTGGTCATCATCGGGACATAACTTTCCCTGTCCTCAGGCTCCCAGTTCAACTCATCTTTGAATCCAGGGCAGTTGTTGTTTGACAGAAGAGAGACTGTCCATTCAAATGAAACTTCTTTTGCCCACCCAAATGAAACTAACATCTTGGGGGCACTCCCGGTGTGCCAGGCACAGTGCTGAGGCTGCTGTGCTTGTACTCCTTCCTGCCTTCCATCTTTGTTACTCCTTCAACAATCCTGTGAAGTAGGGGCAAGGCTGGAAAATCATTTTGCAGAGACGAAAATTGAGGACCAGAGAGGGTAAGTGACTTGCACAGCTGGGATTCAACTCCCTATACATTGAACTCCAAAGCCCATGGGCTTTCCACATCCTCACTTTGCTTCTCATTACCATGTTCTCTGGGAAGAACCCTTGGGAAGACAGAATGCAGATGCTGGCTACCAGTTGTCTTTAACTGGAGGCAGGAGTCAGCTACTCCAAGAGATGTGATTCGGTCCTTCATCCTCTCTACAGGTTTACAGATAAACCGAACGAGGAGGATTTTCCCCCAGCTGTTACCTATCTTTTCCTGTACAGGTCAGGCTGTACCCAGAGACCAGAAAGTTTATTTAGAAGCTTCAAGAGTGTCTGCCCCCAAAAGAGAGATGAGCAAGCGATGGGGCATTTGTCAAAGGTAAAAAACAGGAGAGAAGGGCTTCCCTGGTGGCGCAGTGGTTGAGAGTCCACCTGCTGATGCAGGGGACACGGGTTCGTGCCCCGGGCCAGGAAGATCCCACGTGCCGCGGAGCGGTTGGGCCCGTGAGCCATGGCCGCTGAGCCTGCGCGTCCGGAGCCTGTGCTCTGCAACGGGAGAGGCCACAACAGTGAGAGGTCCATGTACCAAAAAAAAAAAAAAAAAAAAAAAAAGAAAGAAAGAAAAAAAAAACAGGAGAGAAGAACAAAAAGTCAGTGAGAAGCAGGGAGAGGAAATAGGACTCAAGGGGATGGTGGACAACAGAGAAAGACAGAATGACTCAGGAAGAGGGATGGGTGCCCTGGGGGAGGGGTTGGGAACAGGACTGGAGCTGCAATTTGTGAAGTTCACAGATAAATCTTGGTTCTTTGAGCAAAGCTTATCTGTAATGGGCTCAGCCCGCTGAGGCCCCATCTCCTGTAGGCATAAATCATTTTCTAATTTATAACATGAATAATTGATTTTGCCTCTGTCACCTCAACAATAAATCTCCCGATCACACATGCATAAGAAAATAATAATAATGAAAACGATCAGGATATGCTGCCATCGATTAACTGTGAGAGGGGCCACTTGGCTCACAATTCATGTTTTAAGTATTCCAGGTGGCACCGGGCTCACAAGCCACTTCTGCCCCTTGCCCCTGGGTTCTGCCTGCCGCCAGTGGGGAATGGATAAGGCAGGGGGAGGGGGAGCAAGGGCTGAGAGGGGAGGGCAGGCCAGGTCTGGCCATGGCGGGCCACGGACAGGATTAAGTCACATGTTTCCTCAATGGTTATTACTCATTTACCAGCTATTTACTGAATATCTCTTACCTGGAATGTCCCAGGCAGGTGTTGTCCAGGTCAGAGCAAGACCTGGTATTTGGCTTCAAGGAGCTTATGATCCAGTTAAAGGGCAAAGCATGGAACACGCGATTTGGTGTTCAGGAGGGACTGAATTCAGGGGAAAGAGTTGTGCTGTGGTGTCTCCAAGCCAGGAACACTGTAATCCTCCCCAGTTCCTCTGGCTCCCTCTCCCTCCCCGCCGAGTCCTGCAGATTCTGTCTCCACGGCCCTGGCATCCACCCGCTCCCCTCCATTCCCCACTGCAGCCTCTGTCAGGGCTCTGTCATCCTTCTGCTGGCATCACAATGACCTCCTAAGTGGCTGCCCTGCATCCCTCCTGCCCCCTGCCCCCATCCATTCCCCTGTAGTGAGAGTGGTCTTTAACCTGACAGGTGGGCTCCCCACAGGCCCCTGGCTTCAATACCTCCCCCTCTGCCCCCAGCCTCTCCAGGCTCATCTACCAGGACTCCTCTCCTCTCTCAGCTCAAGCCATATTCAACTTGTAAAAAAGTTTGTCCAAGGGTGTCGTGTTCCTCTTTGCAGCCTCAGAACTTTTCCATGGGTCCCCTCTACCTGGAGCTCTCTTCCTCCCCACCCCTGCACCTCCTCACCCATCCTTTAGGTTCAGCTGAAATATCTTCCCTGCCTCGGCCTGGTAAGAAGTCCCTGATAAGCACCACTACCTACCACACCTGGCACTTCTCTTTCACGTCACACATGACATTGGAAACTTGCTGTTCAATACGTTTTCTTTCTGGTGGTGATAAAGTTCATGAGGCCAGGATCCATATCTTTTCTGTTTGCCACTGTTTCCTCAAGACGCAGTCTAGTGCATGGCGCATAGTAGGTGCTTGGTAAATGATTGTTGAATGAATAAATAAATGATCTTCCTGCCTCCAGCCTATTTCCTTTCTGGATCATCCTAGATAGAATAATTTTTTGGGTGTGAGCGTCATGGCCAGACTTTTCTGTTCAGGAATTATCACCCGTTGCCAGGGCCTGTGTGTGACATCCAAGCATCCCACCCTGGCCCTGACGGCAGCAACCTGTCCTACACCATCATTCCAACTTCCTGTCTCATGAGTCCTCTCTGCTCACTTCCTGAAATACACTCATCCTTCATGACTTGGCTCGGATGCCAACTCTAGTTTGGCACTGTTTCTTTGCTTAAAAACTTCCGATGGTTCCCCTTTGCTACTGGATGGAAGGGGAGGAATTGAAGTGTTTTAAGTGGAAAAGTGACGTGGGCAGATTTGGGTTTGGGGTTGATTGTTCCGAAAGTGTCATGAGGGATGGGTCTGAGGGGGAGGGGACTGAAGGGAGGCAGGCCTTTCACTCTGGTCATGACCCTAGCCCGCCCCTCAGATCCGGGGAGCCAGGGGCCTGCTTCGGGCCTCACGGTGATTCACCACCAGACTTACATTTATAGCCAGTCAATGCCAAGGCTGCTGCCTTTCTACCCACAGAGCTATGCTGCTCATCCAGCCCCTGGGACTGTGGTTTCCCAGCTCCCTGGATCCTTGGCCTGAAACCCATGGTCTCCCTTACAATGGCACCTAAAAATAGAAGCCTCTCCTATAGTGTAAGGGAAGAGGCGAAGGACCCAGGCAGGGTTTGAATAGACAGACGTGACACTGGGAGGGCTCTCTGGAGAGCATGGGGACCGGCCCAGGAGGCTCTGAGTGTGCGAGGGAGCAGAGGCCAGGCCTTCTGGCAGGAGACACAGTGTCGTGTCCCTGATGGCAGGGACTGGCTTCCCTTTCTTCACCTGCTCACGACCCCTCTTCCTATGCCTCTCCTGGCTCTGAGCCCAGGCCATGCCCAGTGCCCTGTCTTTACCCCCAGGGAGGACTTGCACAGCCATCACACCAACACAGGAACATCAGGGAGCGCTAAGGACCAAACCAAAGCCAAACAGGGGGGAAGAGGCTGGGGTGTGGTGGCACGGGAGGGAGGGGATGGCTCTGGGAATCTGAAGTGACTGACCACCATCCTGAGCAACACACAGCTCTTTCTGGAGGACAATCCGTGGACATCACTGCTCCCACCCAAGGGTCACTGAAAATGCCCTAGATGGGCCCATGGGTCAAGGAGGACTGCATCACAAAGACCTTGGAAGTTTCCCATTCCGATATACGATTCTAGACAAGTTACCTTCCCGAACCGTAGTTTCCTCATATTTACAATGGTAATTTTTTAAATAGTAGGGTTTTAATTTTTTTAAAAAAACTGAGGTTTAACTCACATGTAATAAATCATACAACTCTTAAGTGTACAGCTGATGAGTTTTTACAAACGAGTACACCCATGTAACCATCACCCAGATCAAGACACAGAACATTGCCAGTGCTCCCCAGGGCACCCTCTGGCTCCTTCCTAGTCAGCACCACCCATCTACCCCTGCTCCACCAAGGGGAACCACTATTTCTGATTTCTATCATTATAGGTTAGGTAGATGTATTTTTGAAATGTATACAAAATCATACGGCACGTGCTCTTTGGTGTCTGGATGTTTTCCCTTGGGGAAAGGGTCTTGTGAGAATAAAATGAAACAGTCCACATCAAAGGACCTAGGACGGTACCTGGCATCCTGTAGGCACTCTATGAATATCCAAGGAGATGGGGTGGTTTGAATCAGAAATACTTGGCTTTGAAACCAGCTCCATGTCTTGCCAGCTTTGTGATATTCTGAGCCTCAATTTTTCCATCTGTCAAAGGGGATAATAATTGCTACCTCACAGGGTTGTCATAGCCATTAAATGAGACAGAGAAGGTGTAGTACGTGAACAGTAAGTGCCCAATAAATGTCCGTTTTGTGCTCCTCCCAACTGTGGTTCTGAAGCCAAAGCCCCAAACTGTTCAAGAGAACCAGGTACTTTGCTATATTCCAGTGGTTTTCAAATTGCCTTTCTTGGCACCTCAGAGCTCTGCCGTCATGAATCAGAGGCTGAGGGAAAGGGGGAGGAGAACAGGGGAAGAAGGGAGCTTAACAGATGGGTTTTCTACCCCAGGTCAACCAGAGCAGCTCTGCCCTCAACTGTTTGATAAGTTGGGGGATGGCATTTGCAGTGTTCTGTTTCTAAAAAGGGTTTGAAAACCACTATTGTATTCTATAACCAGAGAGTATTGCCCATCATGCCCACCAGATGTTGTATAAAGGGAAGAACAAATGAGAACATATCTATGCTAATTGGTTAGACCTTCCTGAAAACCTCTCCAGACAAATGTCCTACACTTCAGTGCAAGGACACCGTTTAAGATGCCACCAGAAATGAATGAAGCAGTTTCATTTTTATTTTGCTCAAGTATAAATTGCTTTCAAGGGATATCTACATACCTATCTATTTTATGAGCTGTAATATAAGAATCAAGCTAAATTTTAGAAGAAAAGCCTTCACGATCCTATCCTTTTAATTTGGCAACTATGAAACACATTTTTAAAAAAAACAGTGGGTATCTGTTGTTTTTGTCTGACAGGCAAGAATTTGCCCCTCTTCTTCTGGTACCAGCATCTCATTTTTTCCTCTGTGGAACCATTTCTTTCCCACTCTTGGTCCTTGTGGGATAATCTGGTTTTAAGAATACACATATGACCCAGAACTGGTCATTCATGAATTCCAACCCCTTGACCATGGTGATCGTTTAGGGAAGGATATCACACAAGACAGCCAATGACAGTCCATCTTGGGGCTTTTGTTGAAACTGATGGGAAAGTAAAGCTCTCTTTTCCATTGGATTTGAAGATTGAGTGGCTGGGGACCACCATGTTTGGAAGACTGGCTTGAGAGTGAAGAGAAAGCAAAGGAAAAGACCTGAGAGATCAAGAAAGGCCAGGTCCCGAATATATTATTTCAGCCCCTGGATCCAGGTATGCCTGAAACAAGACCTAACTGTGTGTGTTTCAATCACTGAGACAATTAATTATTTCTTCCACCCTAAGGATTTCTTTCACCTGCCACCAAAAAGTCCTGCTTAATATACAAGTAGATCAAAGCTGAATCATGTAAGTGCCTTTCCTTTCAAAGTTGTCACCTTGGGAAGCAACACTTACTCCCAAGTAGTTTTTAGAACTTTTCATTGAGACAACCCTTGTATCAATACAATGAAAATGGCATCTCCTTACTTTATATCATTGTGAGGGAGGAGAAGAGTTTTCTGTCTGATCACTTAGTTTGTTCACCAGACAATTTTTTTTTGGTAACATCTTTATTGGAGTATAATTGCTTTACAATGTTGTGTTAGTTTCTGCTGTATAACAAAGTGAATCAGCTGTACGTATACATATATCCCCATATCCCCTCCCTCTTGCACCTCCCTCCCACCCTCCCTAACCCACCCCTCTAGGTGGCCACAAAGCACTGAGCTGATCTCCCTATGCTATGCAGCTGCTTCCCACTAGCTATCTGCTTTACACTTGGTAGTGTATATATGTCCATGCCTCTCTCTCACTTCGTCCCAGCTTACCCTTCCCCATCCCGGTGTCCTCAAGTCCCTTCTCTATGTCTGCGTCTTTATTCCTTTCCTGCCCCTAGGTTCATCAGAGCCATTTTTTTTAATATTCCATATATATGTGTTAGCATATGGTATTTGTTTTTCTCTTTCTGACTTACTTCACTCTGTATGACAGTCTCTAGGTCCATCCACCTCACTACAAATAACTCAATTTTGTTTTGTTTTATGGCTGAGTAATATTCCATTGTATGTATGTGCCACATCTTCTTTATCCATTCATCTGTCGATGGACACTTAGGTTGCTTCCGTGACTGGGCTATTGTAAATAGAGCTGCACTGAACATTGTGGTACATGTCTCTTTTTGAATTATGGTTTTCTCTGGGTATATGCCCAGTAGTGGGATTGCTGGGTCATATGGTAGTTCTATTTTTAGTTTTTTAAGGAACCTCCATACTGTTCTCCATAGTGGCTGTATCAATTTACATTCCCACCAACAGTGCAGGAGGGTTCCCTTCCCTCCACACCCTCTCCAGCATTTATTTTTTGTAGATTTTTTGATGATGGCCATTCTGACTGGTGTGAGGTGATACCTCATTGTGGTTTTGATTTGCATTTCTCTAATGATTAATGATGTTGAGCATTATTTCATGTGTTTGTTGGCAATCTGTGTATCTTCTCTGGAGAAATATCTATTTAGGTCTTCCACCCATTTTTGGATTGGGTTGTTTGTTTTTTTGATATTGAGCTGCATGAGCTGCCTGTATATTTTGGAGATTAATCCTTTGTCAGTTGCTACATTTGCAAATATTTTCTCCTATTCTGAAGCTTGTCTTTTCATCTTGTTTATGGTTTCCTTTGCTGTGCAAAAGCTTTTAAGTTCCATTAGGTCCCATTTGTTTATTTTTGTTTTTATTTCCCTTTCTCTAGGAGGTGGGTCAAAAAGGATCTTGCTGTGATTTATGTCATAGGGTGTTCGGCCTGTTTTCCTCAAAGAGTTTTATCACGTCTGGCCTTACATATCAGACTTAATTTTGACTGACCATATCCAAAACTCAAATCTACTCTCAGAAGATGGAGACTTGCTCACTAGGATGCCAGCTGAAAATGGGTTGCAGGTACATCTTTGAAGTGGTGTTTTGCTCTTGAGGTGAATCTTTTTTGCATAGATGGATTGTCCTCTGAAATATCAACCTCATTATCTTTGGTCATACCTCAAAATAAGAGCAGTGCTTGTTCCTCTGACCTCTCGTCAGAGAACCATATGGACTCCATCTCCTCCAGTCCTGATGAGAGGACTTATAGTCCCATTCACAGATAAGAAAATGAAGGCAAACTTAAGTTCAGAATGAGGTGAAACCATGTATGTGTTAGTATCCAGAGCACTAAAAGGAATCACGGAGAGGCAGGGACAGAAGGTGAATCTTAGGATCTGGGCAGGGAGAGGTGGGGCCAGCAGGAAGCAAGATGAGGAACATGGGAGGGGAGGCTCAAGCAAAGGCAATGACTCACCAGGAGCAGGCTGAGGCCAGCTAAGAGCAGAGGAGACACCTAGCAGAGGAGTGAGGACCTGGCTCTGTGGGCATCTCTTCCTCCAGCTGGCAGTGGGTTGTGTGCTGGGCCCAGGAGCATGGCCTGTGCTCCCTGTAGGGTCCCTGTCAGTGTGTGCGTGACCTGAGGGGAGAGCCAGGAGAGACTCCAAGGCTCCTGGCTTCCAAGCTCTGCCCAGGAAGAGGTGTCTTACCCTGAGGAGAGGTTTACTGCATCCAGGCAATTTAATCCTCCCAAGCAGTTGGGCAGGCCCTGGAGATAATAAGAAAGAAGGTAACAGAGTGGATCTGCAAAGCCTTTAATACGCAGCGTTAAAGGGTAATGGGAAAATCGATGGGACTCTACAACAGGGTCACCCCAACTGCCAGCAGTGCTGTCATTAATGGGACAGTTGGTGCTCTAGCCACTGCAAGGCTGCTGGACAGAACCAGGGCCCCATCCTGACCTCTTCAGAGCTCAGATGGCTTTATGGACTCTGGGACTTCCCACCTGGGTCAGAACACTGGGGGACGACCTTCTCGTCTCCTGTGGGCACACCCTACTCTCCTCACCCTGGCCAAGTGACTTCATAATAGTTACCATTTTTGATGACTTTCTGTGGGCCAGGCTCTAGGCTAAGAGCTTTCTGAATTATTGCATTTAATCCTTACAACCACTCTATAAATTAGCTACTATTACTGTAGTTTCCATTTCATATGTAAGTAAAGTAAGGTCCAGAGAGACACATGTGCCCTTGATCATCAGCTGGTTGAGAAGTGGGTGGATGCGCACAGATCCTAGGATGTGAGAGCTGAAAAGGGTCCCACAGCACATCTGGACGGACCCCTCAGGACAGAGAAGTAAAGTGACTTGCCCTGATTCACACAGCTGCTCAGAAGAAAATGTGCAATTACAAAGCAGGTGTCCCACCTTTTAGTCCTGTGTCCTTTGTCCCCATTTTATCACCTGATCATTTCCATCCACAAAGCACATACTCCACTGGCTTTGGACGTTGGAGTCATTCATTGTAATTAAAGGGATGGTCAGTTAGGAATTGTTTCCATTCAATGCAAAATTACTAAAGCCCCTCACTGCGCTCTGGGTGAGGAGGTGCTGCAGAGCAAGGGATCTGGTCATTGTTCTTCAACAGCAATAGCATCAGGCTGGGGAGAGAAAAACATGCAGACCCGAAACAACCTTAGACTAATTCTAAGACAACAAATAAATAAGTGTGAGAGTATGCGATGCCCACCGTGCACACCGAGCATCAGGGAATTAAAGGTAAAAGAGAAGGCTTTGTGGAGATGAGGAGTTTGGAACTGGGCTGTTAAAGGAAGGAAGGGCTGGGATTAGGGAAAACGAGAGGGAGGGCTTGATTGGTGGCAGAAACCTCAGAAGCAAAGGCCTGGTGGCTGGAAAGAACGTGGTATAATATGTTGGATCTGTAGGAAAGAAAATTTATTCTGCTGAAGCAGGGAGATGTGGGCTGGGGTGGGAGGGGATTTTAGACTCAGCGTGGAAGGCAGTGCTGAGCCAAGGTGGACGGTTAAGCAAGGTAATGCAAGATGACAGCAGCGGGTTTAGGAAGATGTAAAAGACGCCAGCCATCCAGGAATATTGGAAGTTTGGAGGACTGAATTCTAGAGAGGTGAGAAATGAAGGAAGTCTTCCGGGCATGGAGTGGTGGTGGTAGTGGGGGCTGGTGTGAAGGCCAGAAAATAATCAAGGGGTGAAGCCCAGAGAGGTTGCAGTGAAGGGGTCACCAGGGTTTGGTGTAAGGGCTAAAAGACGGAGGGTGTCAAATGGGATATCCGCGTACAGGCCTGGAGCATGGTGGCAAGCTGGGTAGTTTGGGAAATGAGTTCAGGGGTGTGGGGTGGAGACAGGAGAGAGTTATTTGGGATGAGGGCTATCAGGCCAAACACAGGAAGGTCTAGGGGAAGGGAAACAATTGGGAAAACAGGCCTTTTCTCCTGAAGACCATTTTCCTTTGAACTTCTTGTGGGAAAAGAAGTTTCCCAAGTGGAGAGTGTGGAGCAGAGTGTGGGGCGTGGGATGGGGAGGCTGTCAGCTCGGGCCTGGGCCCTGCTCTGCCTTTACTGGCCTGGAGCCCTGGGCCAGTCACACAACAGCAGTGAAGGGAATAAGACCCACCTCGGAGCGTAGGCAGGGGATTTGATGAGAGGCTTACAAAGTGCTTACCCGGATTCCTTCCACACTTGCTCAATACACGTGAGCTACTGTGATGACAAAACCAACTTTGACGTATCATACAGTTCAAGTTCCCAAACCACCAAAATGGCTCAGGACTTAAACACATGGATTATGAAAAACGGTGGAGTTGGATAAAGAGCTATTGGATGGGGTTAGCAGGAGTCTGAGATGGCAACCTGTCCGAGCTCACCCCTGAGTTTCTTGAGCAGCGGCTGACGGCCTCCTGCCTAGGTCTCCCAAGGGGCTTATGGAAACAGCAATTCCCTGGCCCTTTGCAGGCCTGGAAACCTGAAGCTCAGGCGCAGGGCAGGAACTATGTTTTTAATAACATACCTGAAGTCTGAAATGCTAAACCAAACGAAAGTCTGAGAACCACATTTTATGTGCTAACATGAATCTCCTTGGCAAGATCTCCAGCCTGTATGATCACCACCAAGGTGACAGGGAGCTCGATCCCTCACCGGTCAGCCCATCCATCTCATTGGAGCAAGTGTCCTGTTCATAAGGTCCCTCCCAGCCTCGTGACCCTCTGGGAAAAATGACAGGCAAGGGAGAAGAAAGGAGAGTGGGATCTGGCAGACAGGAAGAGGGGGAGACAGAGGAAAATACCTGGGCTCAGGGGGGGAAGGCAGGTGGCACTAGGGCGGGAAGTGGCCAGCTCTGGCTCCCTCCCCAGTGTGGTCGCCCTGAGTTATTAAAGGGAAGAAGAATGAGCCTCTACCTCAGCGGAGCAGGGCAATAGTCATCTGCAGTTGTTATTAAAATCTTTTCCTCACCAGTGAAAGACACTTATCATTCTTCATCAGCGACTCGCTCTCTTTTTCAAAAGGAAAATCAACTTAACAGGTGGGGGGACTGACCTTTCACTCCTCCTGTGAAAGAGTCCAAGGCTGCCCCCAGGCAGCTTCAAAACTGGTGCGGGGCTCACAGAGCACCCCCAGAAAGGCAGGAGAGCGACTTTGGAGCTCAGTGTCTTGGTGCTGTGTTCACACTGCAGGGAACACAGTGTGGGTGGCAGTGGCGGCAGCATCTGGATGCTCCGGGTGCCAGGGATGACACACTGCTGCAGAGGGGCCCTGGGTCCCTAAACAAGAAACTGTTTGGGTGGAGCCCTGCTGTGTGGCCTCGGGGGCAGGGCGGATCCCAGCCGCAGCCTCCGCGTGGGCGTCCTTGCCCCTGCTCTCACCTCCCTCCTCCAGTCCTCCACCCCGCAGAGACATGTCTTCTAAGCACGTCACTCCCTTGCTGACAAATGCTCAGAAACAGCCCACTGCGGCAGGAATCCATCTACGCGTCTTAGCCCAGGCCCTTGGCTCAAGGCTCTTCCCAGACTGACCCCAAAGGACCCTCCAGCCCTCTACCCATCTCCCCTGCTGGGCCGCAGGCTAGCTGCACTAGTCACTGTTCCCCAATCCCATGCTGCTTTTGACGCTTCCCTGCTTTTGTTCAAGGCGGCTGCTCTGTCTGTAGTGCCTTTCTCCTTCTTCTCTGCTAGGTGATCCGCTTAACAACCCAGCTCAAACGTCCCCTCCTCTGGGAAGTCCTCCCTGACCTGTCCAGGCAGAACTAATGATTTCCTCCTCCAGGTTCCCGTAACAGGCATGCTACTCTTTTAACAATGACCCCACTATATTCTAGTTGGTTGTGATCCTTTGTTTGTATCTGTCTCTCCTCATTACAGGGGGTTCTAGTAGGACGGGGAGGAGGACTGTGTCTTGCTCCTTTTTGTACCTCCCACGGAACTAGGCGTAGTTCTTAATAAAAACATGCACTAGCTAGCATGTACTGAGGGCTTACTCAGCACGCTGAAGGTTCTTCATGTACATTATTTCATGTGACCCTCCAGGTTATTAAACCTGTTTCACAGATGAAGAAACAGGCTCGGAGATGTGAAGTGACCTGTCCAAGGACACACGGCTAGCTTGTGGCGGAGCAGGAAGTAGAAACCAGGATGGCTTGAGCTCAATAAATTTTGCTGATGGGCTGAATGACCCCCTCCCCCTGGCTTTGGTGCCAACAGCCCCTTAGGTAGACTGGCAGGGGGACCTGTGGTGGTGTCTAGCTCCCGAGCCAGATCCCATCCATCCATGCCCTTCCGCATCTCTGTGAGCTCAGGCTTTCTCTGCCTCCAGGGCATAATGCTACTTGCTCTGAAGTCTTTTATCCATTTTCCCCTGGACAAGGTAAGGCTCTGGAGAAAGTTCTCTGTCATCTTCCCAGAATGAGCCCCCATCACCCCACTCCTCTCACTCTCCCCAGTCAGCAGCCCCTCTGGCCATCCCTTTCTGTGCCCTCCCCATCCTCAGCTCCTTGAGCAGTATTTCAGCTTCTCTCTCCTGCATCCCAGGCCCTATTGCTCCTCCGGCTTCAGGCTAAGCCCTGGAAAACCTGCACAGGCTGGTGTTCTGGTTTCTACCCCAGGTTTTCAGGTAATTCTGGAGGGGATAGAGGCCAGCTGTCTCACAGCTTCTTCCTTCACTGGGGGATTCAGGAGGAATGCCTCTCTTCTTTAGCCCCAGTTTTCAAGACCAACTCTGATTTTAAAACTTGTAAACTTTCTGAGAACAGCAGCTGAGTTTCTTTCATCTCTGCAGGCACCACCATCCCTCGTCCAGAGCTGTGCACCCAGGTGACGCCCGGTAAATGGTGAATGAATGACTCCACGTAAAACCCCAAGAACACTCCATGAATATACTCTTCATAGTGAAATAGCCTATCCTTGCATCAATCTTCTTATCACTCCTTCTGGTTCTAGAAAGGATGGTGTCTCCTCTCCTCTCCAGCTGACCCCTTCCTCGTTATTGTCCCACTTCCTGGGGCAGCAACTCTCCAGCTGCTCCAGGGCAGGTCAGCAGCCCTGAGGACCTGCCCTCCCTGTGCTTCCTGGGCTCTAGCACACCGAATGGACCCCACTCTAAAAGACCAACAGGATTCATCTCATTTCTGTGTTCATTTAACAAAAGGTAAATGAACACCAATCATAAACTGGGACCTGCAATCAAGAGGAAATGTGGGTCAGGGCTACCCCATAGGGTGCAATCGCCAGTAGGGCAAATCTCATTGTTTTGTTCACTGCTGGTTCCCTACTGCCTAAAACAGTGCCTAGTACATAATTAGAGTTCAATAAGTATTTGTTGGGTGGATAAATGAATGAATGGCCATTTGTGTTTCTTGTACTTTTCTGTTCATTGCAGACAAGTTTCTCTAATATCACTATCCTTCCACCTTGCTTACTCCAGGGACCTCTCTCCACCCCCACCCACCAACCACACTCAGTTCTCACCTTCTTATCAGCCCATGACCCCAAGTTCTGTGACGCCCCTCTGAGGACCCCCAAAGTTCCCACTCATCCACTTCCATCAGCACAACTTTTCAGCCCCTGGGATCTTCAGTTTCTCCCCTCCTCCCAATTTCCTGAATAGCCCCATGTGTCCTGTCTTTGCTCGTGTCGCTACAAAGCCTGCCCCATAATGAACCATTTCAGCGAAGGACTTAGTCATCTCTTGGTGACCCCTGCCTTCCTCACCCACCACTTTATCAGTCTTTGGCTCTGAATGCCCACCCCCCCCACTTTCATTTTCCCTGCGAAAGGAGATTGCCTGAGAGCCCTGCAGATCAGCTTCACTGCAAAGCCATGCTGACTAGCTTCAGCTGCTCGGCACCTCTTTAAAAAATGTGTATTTAAACAATTTTCTAAAGGAGAAAAAAATCTCTTCGCCTCCTCACACCAACTGTTTATGTAATTCAGTGACCTTTTACGAACCATCATTGTATAAGCATCATTTTCCAGGGTATAAATCAACTTATCCATCCCATTTCATACTCTACCTTGTTCACCTAACATTTTTCTGTATACACTTTCTCATGTATTGAGAACTCATATTTATCATTTGAAATGATTATATAATATTCTGTCAGATTAATGTCCTACAGTTGGCTTAACCATTCCCCAGTTGTGGAGCATTTGGGCAATTTCCAGGGTTTTCCAATAATGAACAGGGCGACCATAAACATCTTCTTGCAAATAGTGTCTATTTGCTTTTCAGTTATTTTCATGGTGTATATTCCTAGAAGGAGGATTATTGGATCAAAGGCTAGGAACACTTTTATGACTTTTGTTGCAAGGTGCCAGGCTGCTCTCCAGAAAGACTGTACTAATTTGCAATTCTCCAGTCTTTTTATTCTTGTTTTGTAGCCTCTTAGTGTATTCCTCCAGGGGTTGTTCCAAATCTTCTGGGACTGCCTGGGGTGTTCAGCTACCCTCACCCTCCAGAGGTGGTTTTACTGAGAAAGTTATAGGCATGTGTCCCCAAGTTTCCTCAGCTTCCTTCCAAGGCAACCTTTCTATTTTCACCCTAGCTCCTCTCCTGGGCTGATGTGCAAGGGAGAGGTGTCCAATTTCCTCTCCAAACAAACCTCCTTCTTGCATATTTGACCTCATTTCCTCCTGTCTCTTCAAAACCATGCTGCATTAGTTATTCTCCTCTTCTCACATCATCTTTCTCTCCCTCTTCTCCTGCTCTTTCCCCACAGCCTGCAAATATCCTTTTCCTAAAAGCAATAAGCTTTCCCCTCTCCCCCTGAAATACTCTTTTCTTCCATCACCATCCATCTTGCTGAAAGAATAGTCTACATGTCACCTTCTCATCTTCCAGTTCCTTCTCAGCCTTTTGCTCTCTTTAGCTGATGCCCAACACGCAACCAAAGCGGCCAACTCAAGGCCACCAGTCATTTTCTTAATCACCCAACAAATGACCTTTTATCAGTCATCATCCCCACCAGCTTGTTGGCTATTGGGTCCTCGTTGAGACCTTCTCTGGTCTGGGGTTCCATGGCAGAGCAATTTCCTTAGAGGTCCTTCCATCCTACCAGTGTTGTACCTCCAGAAGAATCTGTTCTGGGACCTTTCAGTGAACTCTAAATTATCCCTACCTCCCATTGTACAGCTGCCAGGAGAATTGGATGGAATTGATTTCATTCCCAGCTCTCATGGTGAGCTTATGACTGATCTAAGCCCTTTAGTATAAACCCATTCCTCTTCCAGCAGTGATGGTTCAGGGAAAAGAAGACCAAAGCAATCAACATGTGACATTTACATGTGACCTATGGTGATTCAACTAGAACAAAGCTCAAGACTTAGTTTTATAGTTGAGGAAAGCCAGTTCTTTCTCTCCTCTTGGTATGAATGTTAAAGCATTAAATCAAATTGCTGCTGGCCACCAGCTTACAACCTTGAGAGAATCTAGTGTAAAGGTGAAGCCAAAACATGGAATAGAGAAGGGTTTAGAAAACTGAAGCATAGTGGATCCAGATTCCTGATTGAACCACGCCTGAAACCCACTTTACTGGATTTTACAGTTACAGAAGTCAATAGATTTCTTGTATTATTTATTTATTTATAATTTATTATTATTATTTTGAGCAGAGAAAGGTTTATCACAGGGCCAAACAAGGAGAACAGGTGCCTTATGCTCAAAAAAACCCAAACTCCCTGATGGTTTTGGGGGAGAAGTATTTAACAGGCAAAATTTAGGGTGAGGGCTACAGAGTGGGTTACTCTCTTCTGATTGGTTGGTGGTGAGGTAACAGGCAGTGCTCCAGGGATCTTGTACTAAGCCTGAAGTTGTATTATTTAAATCATAATGTGTAGAACTTTCTGTTATTTGCAGTTGAAACATATAACCATTATAGCCCTCTTCACTATTCTCCCTTTATAATTTATATCTCATTGTTCTCACCCGTTCCAGTAGCTTCCATGATCACATCTATGTGGATGATTCCTCTACACTCTTACTTAACACCTGTCTCCTCACCTCCAACTCCAGCACTACTAGCTTTTTGCTAGGTAGCTGTATGTGGTCTATGAAGCTTTAATCTTAACATGTTAACACCAAGATTTTCACCGCCACCACCCAAGCCAGATCAACCTCACTTCCCTATTCCCCTATATCTGATTATTCCTTTGACCAAGTTTGAAACTTTAGAGTCATCCATATTATTCTCTCTTTTATACCCTGCAGCCAGCCGGCTGCTATGAGCTTGCACTTTTGCCTCTGGCTGCTTCTTGACCTTTAGTACCTCTCTCTCAAACTGACTCTCTTCCCAGTTGGTATTCTTGCCTTCTGGATACCCCAGCTTCTGATCACCCTACACACCTTTATCAAAAACATCTTCCGAAAACTTCAAAGCAGTCAAATATTTTCAATGATTTCTCAATATGTTTCAGATTTAGTCCAGATTTTTCAAGCAAAATCTAATTCTTCCACGACAGGCTCTTTCCATTATCTTCCCCGTCTTATAATCTCTTTACTCTCTCGTTGGTGCCCAAGCTACAGCCAAAGTGGGCTGTTTTCTATTTCTTCCACCTCTTGCTGCCAATGAGATGAATCCCATCTGGACCACCTTCCCTTCATATTTCATCTAGTGACATCCTACTCAGCCTTCAAGATTCCTTTCAAAAGAAATCTAGATAAAGTGTACTCTGATTTCCCTGAATAGATACTTCTTTTTTTGAACACACCTCCAACCCGTCTCTCTTGTGTCACACATAAGAATAGAAAAACTGACTTTTATTTTTATTTTCCCGAAGCACAGGGCCTTGAAAATGGTAGCTGCTCAATAAATACTCATTAAATTAGCTTGAATCAAGGGCAACCTTATGGGAACGAGATGCCACAAGGAGGTGCTTGAGAAGATTCACTTTTTTTCTTTTTTATATTCCAGCTAGGGATTTATCAAGTCAACAAATATATATTTAGTGCTTACTATGTGCAAGTTAACACTGGGATCTGGGAGAAGCTAGCTTTGAAATCTTGTACCCTGAGATGACTCAGAGCTGTGGGTCTCAGAGTATGGTCCATATGGATGTTCCTGGCAGCTGAGGTCTGATCTACCCTCCTACAGTATCAATATTTAGGGCAAATTCTGAGCTGGAGAGCAATTAAGGCTAATGGGAAAAAAGCAATAGATTAAGAGTCCATAGACCTGATATGGGCCTGGATCTTTCACTAATTAGATGTGTGACCTCGCACAAGTCTTTTAACCTCTCTGGGGTCTATTACTTCTTTACCTGTGGAACAATAGGGTTAAACTGCAATGTTTCTCAAAATGTGGTCCTCAGAACACTTGGATCAGATTCACCTGAGTGGCTTTTAAAAATGCAAATTCGGGCTTCCCTGGTGGCGCAGTGGCTGAGAGTCCGCCTGCCGATGAGGGTACACGGGTTCGTGCCCCGGTCCGGGAAGATCCCACATGCCGCGGAGCAGCTGGGCCTGTGAGCCATGGCCGCTGAGCCTGCGCGTCCGGAGCCTGTGCTCCGCAACGGGAGAGGCCACAACAATGAGAGGCCTGCGTACCGCAAAAAAATAAAAATGCAAATTCCCTGGACTCAAACCAGTGCTGTGGAAAACAAATCTTTGGGGATAGGGTCTAGGGGTCTGCATTAGAGCAAGCTCCCCAGGTGATTTTTTTTTTTTTTTTTTTTTTTTTGCGGTACGCGGGCCTCTCACTGCTGTGGCATCTCCCGTTGCGGAGCATAGGCTCCGGACGCACAGGCTCAGCGGCCATGGCTCACGGGCCCAGCCGCTCCGTGGCACGTGGGATCATCCCGGACCGGGGCACGAACCCGGGTCCCCTGCATCGGCAGGCGGACTCTCAACCACTGCGCCACCAGGGAAACCCAGGGAAACCCCCCAGGTGATTCTTGTTCCATTCTAGTTAAATACCTTTAGAATTTTGGAATTACAAGGTTCCTCCTGTTCTAAAATGTAAGGGTTACTGGATTAAGTAACAATTTGAGTTACTTTGCAGACATCAGTAGAATGGTCGAGTGAGTAACCGAGAAGACATCTTGCCCTAACCGCATCTATGAAAGAAAGCTTAGGAGAACCCCTGTTCCGTGTCCTGCTACCCAGGCCACAGCCCCAGGACTACGCTGCAGCTGATGCCTGTCTGCCCACTTGCCTCCTTTCTTATCCCTCCCTCCCTCTGTCCCTTTCTTTTTTCCTTTTTCATTCTTTTCTTTCTTCCCTGTCCTTCTCTCCTCGCTCCTCTGTCTTCCCTCCCTCCATTCCTTCCTCCTTTCCTTCTTTTCTTTTCCAGTTCTTCCAAAATCCCATCAGCACTTGAGTATACACATCCTAAGCAATACATTTATTTGCACTTACCTAATGTACTTTTTTTTGATGAAGTCTTTCCGGCTCCCTCAATCAGGTATGAGCATTTCCTGCTCAGAACACTCACAGCACTTTGAACCAGTCTTATGCCATTAATCATACTTTGCCATGCAATATTTCTAGGTCTACTCTACTGTATGCCCCTGAGGAAAAATGCTGTTTTATCACAAACACACACACCCCTTCTATAGTGCCCAGCCTAGTGCCTTGCACATGTTGATGATATTTTACATTTATGTGGTGTACACTAGTTTAATAAGTATTGTCACAGACATTAGTGAATAGCAAACACTGAACGAGTATTTACTGAATGGACCAATGAACAAATTCCTCTACTTTCCTTATCCTTTTCTTGAGATCATCTTATCTCCTGTCCGAGTGTCAGGTTTGCACAGTGGCAAGGCCACTGACCTTGGAGTCAGAAGCTTGAGTTTGAAAACTTGTTCTACCTCTTTAATAGCTGGGTAGTCTTGGGCAAATTGTTTACCCTCTCGGAACCATATTTTATCCGTAAAGTAGAATAATACCTTATTTTTAGGGTTGGTGATGATGAACCACAATTATCTGTGAAATAAGTATGTACCACATTTATGGCACAGAGCAGATAATTTTAAAAAGCTAGTTAATTGACATTCTTCCCTTCCCCCAACCCTTCATGTCCATTAGAATGTCCCTTAGGACAAACACTGGCTCTTCTAATTCTTTCTCTCTGGGTTTGTATGCTGTGTCTTGGTGCACTGCATACAAAGATGTGCAGAATACATTCTGTGGACTCTTAAAAATTGTCAATGTCATAAGGTGAAACACATATGGAAAACACTCAAACTGAAATGAAAGGACTATATTTGTCAAGATTCTTTGTTGCAAGGTCCATAAACCCAATTCAAACAATCTTAAGGAAAAGAAATTTTTAATTGACTCCCATAATTGGGAAGTTCTGGAGGGCATCTGGCTTTAAGCACAGCTGCACCCAGGGGTTAAAATACTGAAGTCAGGATCCTGTCTCTTTTTCTCCAGCTTTGGGCCCTGCTTCAATGGCTTCATCCTCAGGCAGGATCTCTCCAGTTTGTGGGAAGGATGGCTACTGACTTGCAAGCTGAAAGGAAGAGAGGCCCTTTTTATCTTTGTGTTGCATGCAAATCTCATGGAAGGGTTTTCGCTGATTCTGGTTGGGTTCTGTGCCCACATCAGGACCAGTCAGTGGGTCTAAAGGATGAAGTACGATAGTTGGCTCAGCCTGGGTCACATGCCCACCCCTGCGGCCCATAGGGAAGGACACAGTGGTTGACCTTCAGTCCTTCAGACCACAGGAATGAGGGAGAGGTAATTCCTCCAAAAGAAGGGGTGTCAGCAGACAAGACCAACTTGTTCAGCACACAAGTAGAAAATACACAATTTCCCATAAGATGCCCTATGTTTAAGACTGCCTACTTTGTGTCATTTAAAGGGCCCAGCTTCATTTACTTATTAATTTATTCATTCACTGTTACTGGGGAAAATAATATCATTTTGAGAGTGTCCTAAGCCCCAGGCCCAGTGCCAAGGGTTGGGGTAAAGCGGTGATGAAGACAAACATGGGTTTCCTCTGGTGGAGCTCAAAACCTCTCCCTGCATGAGCTGCCACAGTTCCTAAGGTCTCTCCGCTAACTGTGACCCTTGGCTTCCAGTAATGATTTCCAGGAGAATCAATGTTACAGTGTTTTAACTGGGAGGAGCATCACTTTATCCTGTTATCACCCACTTAGCACAATCAGTTTGCTGGCTGAACTGGCAGAGATCAGAGAATCAGTGGCTGTGGGATGAAAGGACTTGTAAGGTCAGCTCCCTCAGAGCATGTGCTCGGTTCTGGAGAAGATCAGGCTTGTTTGTTTTGTTTCTGTTTGTTTTTGTAATAAAACATTTTTTAAATTGTGGTAAAATGCATAAAGATAAAATTTATCCTTTTAGCTATTTTTAAGTATATAGTTCAGTTGTGTTAAGTACATTCACATTCTTGTGAAACCAATCTCTGGAACTTTTTGTCTTGCAAAACTGAAAGTCTGTACCTATTAAACAACAACTCTCCATTCTCTTCCCCCAGCCCCTGGCAGCCACCATTCTACTTTGTCTTTATGAATTTAACTACTCTAGGTACCTCATATAAGTGGAATCATACAGCTTTTGTCCTTCTGGCTTATTTCGCTTAGCACTATGTCCTCAAGATTCACCCACGTTGTAATGTGTGTCAGATTTTCCTTCCTTTTCTTTTTTTTTCTTTTTTTTTGTGGTACGCAGGCCTCTCACTGTTGTGGCCTCTCCCGTTGCGGAGCACAGGCTCCGGACGTGCAGGCTCAGCGGCCATGGCTCACGGGCCTAGCCGCTCTACGGCATGTGGGATCTTCCCGGACCGGGGCACGAACCCGCGTCCCCTGCATCGGCAGGTGGACTCTCAATCACTGCGCCACCAGGGAAGCCCTCCTTCCTTTTTAAAACCTGAATAATATTCCATCGTATGTCTATACCATGTTTGGTTTATCCTTTCATCCATAGATGGACACTTGGATTGCTTCCACCTTTTGGCTATTGTGAATAACGCTGCTACAAACCTGGTGGGGAAGATCAGTTCTGATGGCAGGAACCCAAGTGTTATGGAGCTTGGCAGAATTCACATGAGGTAGGGCCCAAGTAGAACCCTAAGTGGACAAGTCCTGCATTTGAAGGGGCAGCATGAGCGTTCAGAGTGCTCTCTTCTGGGGTGGGCTGGGGTTAGTGGAAGGGATGATTTCCTGGGCCTGAGGAAGTGTGTCCATGTTTGAAGGAGAGGGTCCAGAAGGAAGGGAAATGCCAGACTTTATCTTCCTCACAATTTGTCCAGCCCTGGCCCTGATTTCACACTTTGTTGATCCATCTTTACCACTCTTGTCAGATCACTGGAGGTGACTTCCAAACTACAACAGTGTACTAATTGCTTTAGGAAGGATCTTTACTCATTCTTCATACTCACCACCCTCCTCTGCTGAGGCTTCTCTCAGGGTACACCCAGCAGCTGCCAGCAAGCCCAGGCCACGCCCCAGCAGAGCTCGGCTCCCCTCCTCTGCTTTCACCTAGCCCCGACTTCACTTTCCTTTGCCAGTATTGCCTATAGCAGACTTGGTAATTTGTCTGTTTTTCAGTTGTCTACACCAGACTGAGATTTGGAGCCAGCCTTATGCCAAGTGCCCAGTGCTGTTCCTGGCACCTAAGAGGTAGGCGTTCAATGTGGCTTTGTTTGAAGGTGAAAAAGGAGGGTCATACTGATTAAGCAGGGGCTGCTCAGTGATGCCCAGCATCAGTAGATTGTCAGCTGGAGGCTAAGCCAAATAGAAGTAGAGTGTCTAGGGGACTTTGAAATGGCCGCTGAAGACAAGGGAATTGCTTGTTGGAACTAGGCGACCCAAGAGCAGGTTTCACAGCCCAATAGATCAATACTGTTCTTTCTAAGGAAGCAAACAGGATTGATGCTGGCTGCCCCAGGTTACTGAGCAGATCTGAAAGCCACGGGGCCCATGGGTGGAGGCTCCATGTTGATCTTGCAGAATACAACAACGTGTACCCATTTGGGAGACTGAACGACACTCTACTGAATTTCATACCTGCAATGTCACCCGAGCCACCAAAAGTCCACTATACAAGGCTACAGCAACAGAGGAACACACAATTGAAGCGTTGAAAGCGTCTTTCAGTGTCAGGGCTGGCATTCTTGCTGCTGTTCCCTACTCATCTACCCACAGCAGACATTGCCCATTGGCATCCACACACTTGTTTGCCAAGCAGAGATGCAGCCTCAAAATGTTCTCACCAGGGGCTTCCCTGGTGGTGCAGTGGTTGAGAGTCCGCCTGCCGATGCAGGGGACACGGGTTCGTGCCCCGGTCCAGGAGGATACCACATGCCGCAGAGCAGCTGGGCCCGTGAGCCATGGCCTCTGAGCCTGCGCGTCCGGAGCCTGTGCTCTGCAACGGGAGAGGCTACAACAGTGAGAAGCCCGCGTACCGCAAAAAAAAAAAAAAAAAAAGTGTTCTCACCAGTGTTTCAGGCAGCCACTGCCAAAGAGCGTTCATGGCTGAGACTTAATGTGAATGCTTTTTGCCTTTTCTGGTCTAATTCAGTCTAACATCATTTCAGTAGGACTACTTTCCATGGCTTTCTAGAGGGCTGCTCCAGAAGCTTTGTGAGCCTATTTAGTTGTTGAACTCCAATCCAATTAAAACACGTTGTGTTCCTACCACAGGAAAGGCCTGGGGCTGGGTGTTGAGAGGGAGTTAAGCAGGACAGAAATCTGCCTCCTTTTAATTACGTCCCTTTGGTCCTATACCTGCCTTCTGGACTACACACAGTAAGGCTCTCCCTGTGTCCTATGACATTCCTTTCACTACTTGAAGAGGACTGTCATGCCTTCCATCCCACTGCCCCCATTCCACCTTAGTCTTTGTTTTTTAATTAATTTATTTATTTATTTATTTATTTATTTTTGCGGTACGCGGGCCTCTCACTGTTGTGGCCTCTCCCGTTGTGGAGCACAGGCTCTGGACGCACAGGCTCAGCAGCCATGGCTCACGGGCCCAGCCGCTCCACGGCATGTGGGATCTTCCTGGACCAGGGCACAAACCTGTGTCCCCTGCATCGGCAGGCGGACTCTCAACCACTGCGCCACCAGGGAAGCCCTAGTCTTTCTTTTTTCTAGAGGAAATCGTCTAAGTGCTTCTAACCATTTCTTATAGTATTTGGTTTTTCAGACCCCTCAGTCTCTGGTTAGCCTCCCATGGTCATGCCCCAATTTGTCTACATTCCCCTTAAACTGTGGTGCCCAGAATGCACACAGTACTTCATCTGTCATCTTACTAAATCAGAGCACAAGCCAACACAAAAGGACATTTAGTTGAGTCTTGATGGGTGAAAAGGAGTTGGCCAAGTTGACAAGGCTCATCAAGGTGTCTCTAGGCAGGGAGAATGAGAACGTCTATGAAAGTGTGACCATGCCTTGTTTGGGGTGGATCATGCAAACTCTAGTATGGACCAGATCATTTTATTTTTCATAACTTAACCAGTATTGTTAGAATTACAAAACCTCAGAGTTCCAAAGGTCTTTAAAAGGCACGATCACCCACTGGAAGATGTAGTTGCCAGGCTACCACATTCCCTGCAAAAGATTGGAGGTCTTGAGTATCTTCTCTAATAGAGAACTTTGTTATTTTTGAAGGCAGAGCATTCAATTTTTTGACTTCTGTGTTCAAAAGTTCCTCCTTTTCAGTTGAAACCTGCCTGATTGTAATGTTAGTCATTTTGGGGGGTTATTGAGCATTTTATTTGCTCAGCACTATCCTAGACATTGTGTGTACATGGCCACATGTGTGTCGGGGAACGTGAGCGCTCCACAGGGGTAACTGAGATGGAAGGAAGGACAAGGACAAATAAACTCTAAACTCACATTTTTGTCTCCTAGGAAATTACAGTCCAGCGGGGAGACACACAAAAGAGTAAAACAAATACTATCATCAAGACGTGGGCTAAATGGTGTGCAAATACAGAGGAAAAGGTAGTTACTTCCAATGAAGAGAGTAGAGATGGTTTGCTCTTGTGTCTACACAGCAGCAAGAGTTCTCCCTTTAAAAACAAAATCAGATCACATTACTTTCCTGCTCAAAACCCTCCAAGGTTCCCATCACACACAGAAATGGACCCGAGGTCCTTACAGTGGCCTGTAGGATCGTGTGTGGCCCAGCACTGGCCATCTCTCTTTGCCCGCATGAACGTGCACTTTTCCACTCTGATCACACAGACCTTCTTTTTTTAAAATTAATTAATTTATTATTTATTTTTGGCTGTGTTTGGGTTTTCATTGCTGCACATGGGCTTTCTCTAGTTGCAGAGAGCGGGAGTTACTCTGTTGCTGTGTGCAGGCTTCTCACTGCGGTGGCTTCTCTTGTTGGGGAGCATGGGCTCTAGGTGCTCAGGCTTCAGTAGTTGTGGCACGCAGGCTCAGTAGTTGTGGTGCATGGGCTTAGTTGCTCCGTGACATGTGGGATCTTCCCCGACCAGGACTTGAACCCATGTCCCCTGCACTGGCAGGCGGATTCTTAACCACTGCGCCACCAGGGAAGTCCCCACACAGACCTTCTTGCCTCAAACCTGCTAGTTGCTATCTTAGGACTTCTACACTGGGTGTTCCATCTCAGGAACCCCATCCCTTGGTCCTTCCCATGGCTTGATCCCTCACTTCACCCAGTCTCTGCCCCATTGCCACTTGTGCAGAGAGACGTTGTCATCCTCTTATCCTGCCTTATTTACTTAATGACATTTATAACTACCTGAAATTATCTTTATATTTATTAACTGACATTCTCCTAGTAGAATGTAAGCTGACAAAGGCATGGATTTTATCTGTTTTGTTCCTGTTATATCCCCAGTGCCAAGAATAGGGCCTGACACATAACAGGTACCAAATAAATATTTGTGAAGTGAACAAATGAGTTAGTCTCCTTGAAAACCTATTCTAGTAGCCGTTCCTAGTAACATCCAGTGTTCTTGCCTATAGTTTCTCAAAACAAGTCCAATCTTTTTGAAAAGGAGCCCAAACAGTTTCTCATTTGAAATCCTGTGGCATTTCCTAATTTTTATGATTTCTCAGAGATTTTGATGGTGGCTCTGAGATCTGCAAATTCTTTCAGCTGTCTGGGAGATTTTCCTCCTAGGCTTAGGGACCTAGACAAATTGCAGGCACAAAGAATGCACACCTAGCATGAAGGTTACATTCTCAAGTCAGCATAGAAAGCTAAAAAGTGACATATTGGAATTTTCCTTGAATATCCTTAGCACCACAACAAATCACTGATTCTGTAGTTCTGCACCCAAGGAATTGGTTTGTTTGCATTAGGAACCCAGTAGTATGAAAAATATGGATCTCTGACTACCTGAATCACTCTCAGCCCCTTAGATGCTTTTCCTATAGGAAGTGTTTGGGAACCAAGTCTAGTGAGTGCTGGAGCCAGACTGTCTAATTTTGAATCCTGGTTCTACCACTTGCTCTGTGACTATAGGCAAGGTCAAGTTACTCAACCTCTCTATGCATCCATTTCTTCGTCTGTAAAGTGGGATAATAACAGTACATACCTGTCTCATAGGGTTATATTGAGGACCAAATTCATTAACGTGTATGAGGTCCTTAGCCTAGCACCTGGCACGTAGTATTTCAATTAATGTTAGCAATTATTTTACTATCTCCCATTTCACGTTCATACTGGGGCATATGCTCAGTGGGTGGAAAAGCAAGCAGAATGTGCTAGACTATTTAAATTGTACTTACTTGCTCGTTCTCTCTTGCTCTCTTTGTCTCTATTTCTCTCTTTCCCCAAATGCCAATAGTTGAATTTGTATGATGTGCCCTCACTGTAAATTGCTTAGGCACTTTCCTTCTGCTGGAATTCTATGCATTCTTATATTGATTATCGTACCATTTGTAGTTTGAACACCTTTGTAAAGACTGGAGAAGGCGAGAAAAAACAAACATGGACTAGTTTGACGTCCTTGTCTCTGTCACCCGCATATTCCCACACTATCTGTCAACAGTGGCTTAGCCTTTTCTTAATGTTCTCCTGCAAACATGGGTATTGAGTCCCTTTGACTGCTTTTAGTTTTTCCTGGAGCACTGACTCCTTCTCTGGCTTTAGCTTTTTGGACACTATTCTTACATATTCATGTTTCTCCCTTTCTTTTAGCACTGAGAAAGTAAAAAAGTCAGGAAGAAATGCAACACTGCAGAAAATTCATAAAATGTAGCCAGCCTTTTTTTTTTTTTTTTTTTTTTTAATGTGAAGAGCAGAAAAGAGAGAGGAGGCCTGAGGAGCTGGCATGAGGAGAAAGGAGCATTTGCTGTTATATATGCAGAAGCTGCTGTCCTACAGCATGTGCTGAACTCCCTGGGGCCAGAGTTGCAGGAAGCATGCAGGGCTCTTGGGGGCACTCCCACCAGGTGTGCAAGCAAGTTTTGACCACATCTGGAAGGTTCAGTTATTACAGGTATTTGCTTTCCTTCCAAGCCCTGGGACAGGATTCCTTACTGGACTCGTTCATTCATTCAGCAAATACTTACTGAGCACTTACGTACTAGGCATGATGCAAAACATTGAGGGTAAAAAAAGAAGTAGACACAGTCTCTTCCCTTAGGTTGCTTATGTCTGGTGAGAAAGAAAAGCACAAACAGATAATGTTCCTACAGCAGGGTAAGTACCGTGTGTTAAGTCGGGTGCCCCAGAAGCTGTCCCAGGTGGCAATCCGAGAAGGACCAGTAGAGGAGCTGAAGCTGAAATGGGGAAGTAAAGAAAACCGATACCGGGTGTGTTAATGAACATGTATGTTACTGCTGAGGGCAAAGGGGGCTCAGTCCCACTGAGGATGTCTCACAGCTAGTGTGGAAGCTACCTCAGTGTTGCCCCATCTGAGGCTGAGAATCTGGGGTATTTGCCCATTGACTCCCACCCTCTAGTCTGCCCTGACCTCTGGCTATGCACATGCATGGCCCTAGGCAATAGAAGGCTATGGGTGTGTAGACATGATGGCGTTGATGGGACGGGAGCAGGGCACTGACAGTACCTGCTGCCGCACTTATAGGAACAATCACAGGGCACTACAGAGGCTGTAAAGAGGAGCTTTCAACTCAACCTGGTGAGATCTAAGAAGTCTTCCTGGAAGAGGTGACAGTTGGGGAAGGTCCTAAAGGATGCCTCACTCCAGGGCTGTTCAGCGATGTCTGGGGCAGAGTCTTTGCGTCTGGTCACACTAAAGATTTTGCACTGAGAATTCTGGCTAAGATTAACGAAAAATCTGTTTCTCACCCTACGCGTGGGGTTTGGGAGGCTGAGAGCACGGCAAGAATTCAGAGGGTTGACGTCCTCACAGTGCTGGCTCCTCCAGAGTTGAGTCATGAAAGAGAGAAGAGCAAGCAGTGAGCTTGTGTTGGCTCTTTGTAAAGAAAGCCTGAGGACATTTCTGGGTTTGCCCAAAACCTACCCTGGGTTTCTGTCGATTTGTGGATGAGATGCTTCCTCAGAACATCCTTCCTTCCAGAGCGGTCACCCTGCAGTGGAGCCCAGGCCCCAGACGCTTTCTGCACTCACTCTTCATCAGTATCACCTCCCAGTTAGGCCGAGGATGTGGCAATCGGGCTGCCCAGAATTACTCTCCCCACCTTCAGCTGCCCTGAGCAGAGTTCAGATTGCACATTTCCCGACACTCAGAGAGACCCATTAATATTTAGCATGTTACATTTCCAAAGCACTTTGCTAACACAAATTGATCTTTTCGGCACCCCCTTGTGAGGCAGTTCAGTACTGTTTGCCCTACTGGGGACGTCAGGCTTTGGGAAGATAAGCCACTTAGGCAAGGGCCATGGCTGGGGAGTGATGCATCCAGATTAGAATCAAAGGTCGATGAGACCAGTTGTCTGAGCCTCCAGGTGGAAGTCCAGAGTGACCCCAGCTCCCCCTCTCTGCCCAGGATGTCTTGGAACAAATCCAGCCTTCTGAAGTTTTAAATAGAATGGGCTTGTCACGTCTAAGATTGGACTATTACAAACCAGCTATTGTTTAGAGAGTGCTTATGATGTGCCCAGAGCTGGGTGCTTTACATAGAATGTACCATTTCGTTCTCACAACACTTGCCCACCTCTGTGATGTCACTACTATTATCATTTTATGTATCAGAGAACTGAGGCACAGAAATGTTAAGTAACTTGCTTAAAGTTGCCCAGTAACTGGTAGAGCCAGGATTTAAACCGAGCTATTCTTCTTCAGAGACCTTTAACCAATATGAACCAGGCTAAGGGTGGATAGAGGGACCGAGTAAAGTGGAATTACTCTTGCTGAAGTTCTGCCTACTCCCAGGCAATTCATCATATGCTTTGCAAGATTATTTCTGGAGGTAAAGGAATTAGGTGGGGGTGAGGGGGCTGTCTGCGAAAGTGTCCTTGAGGAAGGAGAGTGTAAACGAAAGTTGCCGGTTACTTGATTTCCTTTGATTTTACCCTTGGCTCCGCATTCCCAGCCCTGCCTAAAAGGACAGAGACAGGACTAGTTCATCCAATAAGCAAGGGTGGGGCCCATGTGCCTCGCATTGTGCTTAGTTATAAGACACTCGCGCTGGTGGGGTAGAGACACACGTAAATCATTATGATTGGGTCGGGAGCACTACAACCAAGTGGTATGAGAGCTCATAGGACAGAGGAGGCAGAAGTGACATGTTAGTCTAGGGAGGTTGGGGAAGTTTTGTGGCGGTGACACAAGTTAGATCCTGGTGGAGATGGAGGAAGGAGAGAAAGGGCGTTCCAGGCAGAGGGGAGAACATGTACAAAGGAAGGGAGATGTGAAATAGCATGGCAGTTTGGAGTGCAACAAGTTCTGTTCATGTGGAAATGGGCTTCTTGCTTTCTTGATTTGAGTAAGCCGATTTGGGATCCCACTGCCCTAGATGAGGGGCCAGGTTACCAATTCTAGGTTACCCCGAGAATGTAACTTTTTGTGACTTGTCTAGCCAAATTCTTGGTGTTCTACTGCTGAGTAGAAAAGATGATTGTTTAGCTAACATTTAGCAAGTTCTACTGTATGCAAGGCACTGTGCTGGGTGTTGTGGATAAGGGATCATGACTTTGAGTGCTATGGGGCCATGGGAAAGAGTCTGGGGCCGAGGGACTGTATGCTGGGAAGGAAATTTTGTAAAAGGGTCACTCAGCCCCTACTACTCTGCTAAGGGAAAAAAGAATTAGCGTTGCAATTTAAAAAATCTCTTTGTTCCCTACTCACCCCTGTCCCTTATGAGCAAAACTTTGTGTAATGTGTATGTCCCTTTTCCTTGTTGCCTCTCTAGAGTTTACCAAACCATTTCCCGTCCATTATATGACTTAATCCTCATGATAACCCAATGATGTAGGTGACCTTGGTCGGTCTCCATTTTATAGATGAGGAAACTGAGGTTTAGTGACTATCCAAGGTTACATGCTTTATAGCAGTAGAAAGTTTCCCCATCCTGATCTCATGTTTGTACTATTACACATACCGCCTTGCCTTCTAAGTCAGCGGTCAGCACAGCCTCTGTGCTGTGCATGCCAGGGGTTCCCAATGGCACCCTGGGGTGGGAGGTGTCTTGCTGTACATCCTGAGGTAGGTATTGAGAATGTTAAAATCAAGGCCAGATGGTGTTGTACTGGAACCTAAAGCCCAGCTGTAAATATCTGGCTCAGTTGGAGCTGAGCCAGGAAATTCTAAGTGGCAGAAGTTATTAGACTCTTTTCTCAATTATAGCTCCAAGGAGTCAAGTTGCCCTCAGATCAGGATGAATATGGACATAATATGACCTAGCCCTTCCCTTCAAGTGACATTGTGGTTTTGGATAGTTTAGCCAGACAATCCTTGAGGTCAAGAGGCGGGTAGAATAGGCTTGGTGCAAGAAAGCTAATTGTGTGTGTGTGTGTGTGTCGTGTGTGTGTGTGTGTGTGTGTTGGAGGTACTGGCACAGCTTGCTGTTGGATTAAAGCATCAGATGTGTGACCTCACAGCAGACAGTCAACCAAAAAAAAAAAATAGTTGCGCCATGCTCTTTTTTTTTTATAAAGGTATTTATTTGTTTTTGGCTGCGTTGGCTCTTCGTTGCTGAGTGCGGGTTTTCTCTAGTTGTGGTGAGCGGGGGCTACTCTTCGTTGCGGTGCGTGGGCTTCTCGTTGTGCTGGCTTCTCTTGTTGCGGAGCACCAACTCTAGGTGCGCGGGCTTCAGTTGTTGTGGCACGTGGGCTCAGTAGTTGTGGCTCGTGGGCTCTAGAGCGCAGGCTCAGTAGTTGTGGCGCATGGGCTTAGTTGCTCTGGCATGTGGGATCTTCCCGGACCAGGGCTCGAACCCGTGTTGCCTGCATTGGCAGGCAGATTCTTAACCACTGCACCACCAGGGAAGCCCTGCCATGCCCTTTTAAAGGTGGTTTCAATTAGAGTTGGGAGATTTTTCTGGGCTCCTCACTAAGGCTTGGGGTCTGAAGTCATTGTTGCTCATCAGAGTCCTCTATCATGTTTTCCTCATGAATTAAATGGGAGCTGTCTGGTTGATACTCTGCCCTCCTATTGTCCTAAAAAGTCTTATTTTTCCTCCAGTTGATACCCAAGACTGATACAGTTCTAGATAGTAGCACTTACTGATGCTAGTCATGAGGGAAGGAACCAAGTACCCAAAAGCCCAATAAAATTTGGATCCTTGGGCTTCCCTGGTGGCGCAGTAGTTGAGAGTCTTCCTGCCGATGCAGGGGACACGGGTTTGTGCCCCGGTCCGGGAGGATCCCACATGCCGCGGAGCAGCTGGGCCCGTGAGCCATGGCTGCTGATCCTGCGTGTCCAGAGCCTGTGCTCCGCAACGGGAGAGGCCACAACAGTGAGACGCCCGTGTACCGCAAAAAAAAACCAAACCAAAACAAAATTTGGATCCTTCTGCATTTATTGGCTGCAGGTCACTAAAGGAAAGAATTCTCAAGTTAGGAGGGACCAATAGGGCCCACATTTCCAAGGGGCAGGCTCATTTAGTCCCTCTTTTCTAATAACATTTTTTCCTCCACCATCCATGCCATCTGGGTAATTATGGTATTATATTAGGAGGATATTGAAACTCCAAGGAGACTGTGAAATGTCCCTAGCAGAGTCCTTCTCTTATATATGCCTTGTTCAAATTGTCCATTTTGAAGCTAGGCTGTAGATGACCAAGCCCTAATCATTGAACATACAGGCAACATGGAATTTCCAAGAGTCTGAGGACCAGATATCCTCTATTAGTTACTCAAGGACTCCGAAGGGTCACACTACTAAAAGAGGGGACCTGACATCAGGAGAATGTGAATGAGAGGTGATGTAATTTAGTGGTTGAGAGCTCAGACTCTAGAGCCAGATTGTCTTGGTTCATATCTCGGGTTTGTCAGTTATTAGCTGCACTGTCTTGGCTCTCAGCTGCCTCCATTCTAAAATGATGGTAATAATAGATAATACCTTGTAGGGTTGTGTGAGGATTGACTCAGATCAGGCATATAAAGGGCTTAGCACAGCTCCTGCACACATTAAGCACCTAAGTATTAAACGCTGTTATTTATTAAAGGGAGAATTCTTTTTCTGCTCTAGGGTGTTTCTCCTCCTTATATCCTTAACCCCGCATCCCCCTAGTTTATATTTCTGAAGCCAGCTGCTCCAATATCCCTTCCTCTTCTGGTCAGGGATGCAAAGGAAAACCAGCTTGCACATGGGCATATTTTCTTCTGTATTGCTTACAGCATCACCTTAAACCAATATACCACAGTTCATTTTAATCCAAGAGCTAAGGGCCCTTTAAACCAGCCATTCCTTATTTATTCTGTTAAAAAAAAATCAAGGTCCTTTTGTTTCACATTCCTTTATTGTATTTTGTAAGGCACCGAGCACATATTGGATGCTATGTAAATGTGAAATACTCTAACAATAGTAACTGAGACAGATGAGAAACTCAAGGAAGCAAAGTTACCATTTTGAGTTTAGCTCTTTATTGATGGGCTGAGTGATTTGGGAGAGACAGTGTGGCTCCAAAGCTAAAGAGCCCACAGGGGTTAAGAGGGCAAAGGTTTGAATCTCAGTCACAGCAGCAGCTCTGGCGACCCCAGGCAGGAAGCTTCCTTTCCCTGGACCTCAAATTCTCCCCGTGAACACTAGGATAAATTCCACAAAACCGTCTCCCAGGGATGTTAAGCCAGGGCTGCCATATGTGGTTTTACAGACTATGCAGTGCACAGGGGTGCCAACTGAGGGGGTAAGTGGGGGCTGAAATGTAGCCCACATTCTGCTCATCAATCTGTGCACCCTGGTGATGGACAGGGTCCACCTGGAGAAAGGGACACTTTTTTCTAATTTGCATAACGTAGTATATGGGCTCATAGAGGCCCTATGTGAAGCAAGGTGATAGTGACAGGGCACAGAGCTCAGCTCATAGAATGGATGCATTTATTCAACACCCAGTTTTTGAACACTACTATGTGCCAGGCCCTAATCTAGGGGCTGAGGATTTGGAGATGAATGTAAACAATTTCTGCCCTTGGGTCCTCTTTCCTTCACCAGTCCATCCTCCCCTAATGTTCAATCATCAGCAAGTCTTGTAGACTCAAACTGCAAAATATATGTCAAGTCCACTCACCTTTTTTCTTCTTTTTTTAAGTCTTTAAAAAAATTTTTTTAATCTTAAAAAATTTTTAAATTTATTTTTATTTTTTGGCTGTGTTGGTTCTTCGTTACTGTACGCGGGCTTTCTCTAGTTGCGGCGAGCGGGGGCTACTCTTCGTTGTGGTGCACAGGCTTCTCATTGCGGTGGCTTCTCTTGTTGCGGAGCATGGGCTCTAGGCGCGTGGGCTTCAGTAGTTGTGGCATGTGGGCTCAGTAGCTGCAGCACGCAGGCCCTAGGGCCTGCGGGCTTCAGTAGTTGTGGCTCTCCGGCTCTAGAGCACAGGCTTGGTAGTTGTGGCACATGGACTTAGTTGTTTCGCAGCATGTGGGATCTTCCCAGACCACGGATCGAACCCGTGTCCCTAGCACTGGCAGGTGGATTCTTAGCCACTGTGCCACCAGGGAAGTCTACCACCCACCTTTATCACTGCCAGCATTTCATTTTATAATTTCTTACCTAGACTACTGCAGCAAATGGGCTTCTACTTCTACTCTGGTCCTCCGAACAAAAGCAAGAGTGACTGTATAAAAATGTCAATCAGATAACATTACCCCCTTGTTTAAACTTTTTCTTGGCTATAATTTAGTCCAGGGTCCTCATCATGTCCTCAAGGCTGTGCACATCTGGTCCTAATTACCTTGTCGCGTCATCTGGATCACTCAACCCACACTCTTGCCATCTGTATGAGTCATGGATTCTTCACAGAAATAGGAACCAATAGGATATATATATATCTCCTATATATGTGTATATAAATAGGATAAATATATATCACCTATATAGCTGTATATATGTATGTGTGTGTATATATGTATATATAAAAGGAGATTCATTGTGAGGAATTGGCTCATGTGATTTTATTGAGGCTGAGAAGTCCCATAATTTGCTGTCTGCAAGTTGAAGACCCCGGAAAGCCAGTGGTATAATTCCAGTCCAAGTCCAAAGGCCTGAGAACCAGGGGAGCCAATGGTGTAAATCCAAGTTTGAGGCCAGAAGAAAACCAACAGACTGTTGTCCCAGCTCAAGCAGGTAGGCAAGAAGGGAAGGATTCCTCCCTTTCCCCATTTTTTATTCTATTCACACAGTCAGCAGATTGGGTGATGCCCACCCACATTAGGGAAGGCAAATAAGCTACTTATCTGAGTCCACCCACTCAAATGCTAATCTCATCTGGAAACATCCTCATAGACACACCCAGAAATAATGTTGATCTGGTCACTCAGTGGCCCAGTCAAGTTGACACATAAAATTACCTTTCATACCATTCCACAAAACTGACCATACTGTCCTTCAAACAGCCTAGCTCATTCTTTGTGTGGTCTCAGCCCTTTGGCTGGAACACTGATTCCCTGGTTCTCCCCCTTGATCATCTCTTTCTCATCCTTCAGTGCTCACTGGAAATGTCACCTCCTCAGAGAAGCCTTCCTGGACCACCTTGTTAAAGTAGCATAGTATTCTATGTCCACCACCACTTATTGCCGGTATGTTCTACAACAAAGCAGCCCAGCTCAATTTCTAAGCACACAGGTCTTTGTTTACATTCTGTCATATCTGCTAGATTGTAAGCTCCATAACAGTAGGGACCATGTTTGTTTGTTCTTCACTGTAAATCCCTTCAGCATTTTGCTAGTCTCAGGTGCACAGTGATAAATATCGATAAATATCACTAAATATTTGCTAAATGAAGTCGTTACAAAGAATTTGTCTCTCATATGGGAGTAATCACTACAATACAGTGTAGAGATGCATTTTGAGACACAGGCAGTGATATGCTGGTAAACTGATGCTCGAAAGCAAACAAACAAACAAAACCCCCCTGATTTGTCATTTGCTGATTTCCATGGTGGTGTAAATACTCCCATCACAGCTGATTTCAAGTTACCAATGGTTTAAAAACAGACTTGTAATATTCCTGAATATTAAACAGTTAGCTTTTCAAAGCTGGAATGAGCTGGCTCTAGCCTATCACTGAAAGAGAGGTCAGCATGGGTGCAATGAGAATCCAGGAAAGAACAATTAGTTCATCCTGGGGGAGCTCAGCAAAGGCTTCCTGGAGGAGGTGACACTTGATTTGTGTTTTGAAGGCTGGGTATGTTGGCTCAGGCCCTTTGCCTCCAAAGCGGCTAACACAGCCCTGTTGCCAGTAGCCCATGTTCAACTGTGCCTGGCTCCTCTACTCAGCTAGCTCATCTCTGCTTGCCCCGGGAGTTATCACCTGATGTAGTCCAATCCTTCCATGTGCCTGGTATTCTACTGGTTTGCTTCGAATGCAGCAGAGTAAGACAGAAGTTAGTCAAGGGAGAAAGGGAAGGATTTTCCAAACAGAGGAACAATTTATGCAGTTCAGCATTTCGGTAAACCTAGAAGTATATAGGAGGCAGTGGGAGGAGATTAGCTCCTGACAGGCTTTGTTTGATATGCTGATTCACACCATAGGGTGGGTGGCAGAGGGAAAGGGAGAGGAATTGATTACTTTTCCTGCATAATAATTCTTGCATAATTCACAGCTGGTAATTGTGGGGTTTTGTTTTTGTTGGTTTCATTTTTTTGGCATGGGATCATTTGATTAATATCTATCTCTTGCAAGAGACCATCAACTCCACAAGGGCAGGGACTGTCTTGTTCAGTATTATTTTCTCAGTACTCAGCACAAAGCCTGGTATAGAGCATCAACCAAATACATCTTGCTGAATGACTGAATCATCTGGGGAACGTTTAAAACATGCCGATGTCCACCTACCCTGAAATAAGATCTGCTATAAATCTCTCTTCTCTGAACCTCTGAACAACAACATGTGTAAGAATGGAGAGTAAGTAGTGGGGCTGGTGTCTATATTTTGTAAAAACCACTTAGGAGATTCACTTCCATTTCTCTTCCCAAAGCCAATCAAGTTGATCCTTTAAACGCTTTAACCAAAACTGTGATATGATTAAATTTTGCTGGCTGCATAAATAGGCCTGATGGCAGTAGGGAGGACTCAGAGGTGCTGAAGTGCTGGGACCAGAAAGGAAGCCCACGCTGTGACCAGGTAAGAAATGAGACGGATCTGATTTAAATCTCTGGCAGTGGTGTGAAGAGGGAGCAGATTCAAGAGATACTCAGGACATAGAATTTACACAGTTTGGTGCCCATTTGGACATAAGTGGATGAAGGAGTGAGACAGAGGGAGGAATCTAGGTTGAAGGTTGGAGTGAATATTCGTGAATAGGGAGGAGGGAAGAGTCACTTTGAAATTGCTACATTTGAGATGCCTGTGGGACATGAAGGGACGCTTAAATATTAGTGTTCTCCAAGAATTCTGGTGAACACTAATATTTAAGAAGCCGGTTAGAAAAAGAATAGTTGAAGGAGACTGAGAAGAATGACCGGAGAGGAAGAAGGAAAATCTAAATAGTGTCAGAAGATAAGTGATAATGTCCAACAGCGTCAAATGGTGCCTAAAGCTTAAGTTAGATGACATGAGTGATGGCAACAAGACCACTTTCTGTGGGGGCAGAAGCCGCCGGGTAGAGGACGAAGGAAGCGGAGACAGCGAGTTTAGACTAATTTTTTCAAGAAACTTGTCTGTGAAAAGAAGAGGAGGGATGGTATGATTGAGCTGTATGTAAGGAGATTTGAGCTCGTTTACAGTTAAGAGGCAGGGGAAGGGTTGAGCAGACAGGAGCGCAAACACCTGCCCTCTCGCGCCATTTTGACTGCCGCCTCCTCCCACGTGACCGGGAGGCGGCCCGCGGAGGCAGGCCTCGCGGAAACTACAGCCCCCAGAAGGCCCCGCGGCGCTGGGGAGGGGCGGAGCCGAGGCCTGGCGCGCGCCCCGACGGCGCGAGCGGAAGAGCTGGAACTTTGAGGAGGCGGCGTATGCGGGGAGCGACTGTGCCGCCGGTAACGATCCGCTCCGCGTCCTTGTCTCTCCCTCTCGCCTCACCCCAGGCTGGGGCTCGTCGCTTCCACTTCTCTCTCCACACTTGGCACAAGCTTTCTTTCCCTTTTGTTTGTTACCGGTGTTTTTCTCTTCACGTGAGGCGTGGGGCCGGCCCCCTCCTGGGACGGAGGTTACTGGGAAGCTCCCGCCCTTCGACCCCTGCGGGCCCTGGGTTGCTGGGGACCTTCTCAAGGCCCTTTTTACTTCCCAGGGCTGCGTGCTCGCTTGGGGCCCTCTCCCCAGTTACTGTCTGCGGAGGGGCCGTTCCTTTCCTGGTTTCAACAGGTACTGAGCGGGGACGTGGCGACCCCTTTCTCTCCCCAGGGGTACGGGGCTGTGGACGGCGGGAGCCGCCCGAGACGACCCTGGGGCTGCGGGCGATTTCTCTGGAGCGAGTCTGCTGCGCTGCCAGGGAGCCCCGGGCTGTCGGCTGGGAGTGAGCAGTCTAGTAGAGAGGGTGTACTTCCTGGTTTTCTTGGGCCGCCCTCGGAAAACTCCAGGTCCGATTTTTAAAGTTTTCTTTATCAATAAAGCCTCCTGTCAGGGTTGAATAGGGAAGAAGCACGGGATTTGGAATCTGATGTCCTGGGAGGAGTTTCGGGTATGCCACTTGCTAGACCTGTGATCCTTTGTAGCACATTTACCGCAGCCTCGTTTTCCCAGTCCGAAAAATGGGGCTAATCGTCTTTGGCCTGCCTGCCTTCCGGTGTTATGGGGTTCAGCAGAAGTGACATGTGCAAGAAAGCACGTTTCAAATACAGCAAGCTCACTATCTTTCTGTCTACACACACACACTCTCTCTCGCTCCCCTCTTGCTTTGTTATAACCGTCCTTTCCTCAGTTCTACACAGGTACGAGTATCCCAGAAAGCGCTTAATGTTCCTCACATGTGCTAAGCTGATGCCTGTCCCCAGCTGGTCTGCCCTCTCTTCCCCGTTTTCAGATACTGCTTGTGCTAAACCTAGCTCTGATTCTGATACGGTACCACTATCCTGTGTGTACTAGCTGAAACAAGAAATATTGGGGTTATTTTCACCTACCCTAGGTATATGTGTTAGGAGTCTGTTACCTTATAGTTAGAATTCAGAATATAAACAACCAGTATTCCAGTCTAGTTTTTATTCCGGCTGTTCAGCTCTGAGACTCCAAGCAGGTGGCTTTTTGTGTTATTTTTCCCCTTGTAGAGAGAGAGGATTTTACAAACAACTTTTTGTGGGTTTGGAGGTATAGTAATGAGGTAATCTTGTATTTATTCTGCAGTCATTGGTTGAAGAATACCTGAATGTGGTTCTAAAAGCAAAGAGGATGGCAGTACAGTGACTTAGTTGAGTATACAAAGTTGAACAAATTTGAGTTCAAATCCCGGTGCTGTGACTTCTAGTTTATGACTTTTGGCAAATTAT
Organism: Mesoplodon bidens; assembly: GCF_964165515.1. Classification (NCBI taxonomy): domain Eukaryota; kingdom Metazoa; phylum Chordata; class Mammalia; order Artiodactyla; family Ziphiidae; genus Mesoplodon; species Mesoplodon bidens. Next base: position 31,159,753 of record NC_138176.1, on the reverse strand, counting down.
TTCTCCTCTCTAAGCCTGTCTACTAATTTCTAAGATGGAGATGGTAGCATTTAACTCACAAGGTGTCTGTCTATAGGCATTAAATGAGATGTGAATATAAAGTAGTGTTGGAGTGAGTACGTGCTCATTATTTTGTTGCTGTTGTAATTGATGACTAGGATGATGGTAAAAAATGACGGTGATAATTTTAGGTAAAGTATTTTCTTGAGATTCCATTTCTTTTTTGTTGTTGTTTGTAAAATGAGGATAGTTATCCTTAACTCATAAACTTAAAAAAAACGCTGTAAATAGAAGTGCTCAGATTGCAGGGTTTTTTTTTTAATTTTTTTAAGCAATTGCATTTTATCTAAAGATTATATTAGGCTATTTTTTACTTTTAGAGGTTTCCAGAATGCTCTTGTTGTTGGGGTGTGCTGTTGGACTGGTGCTTCATTTATAACCCATAGTGAGAATGCAGTTTTCTGTCTGTACATTGGAGCTTGTAGCAGAACAATTATCTGTGTTTATGACTTAGATATTGACTATTTACTAGGACAGAGTTTTTTTTTTTAATCTTTATTGGAGTATAATTGCTTTACAATGTTGTGTTTCTGCTGTACAACTAAGTGAATCAGCTATACATATACATATATCCCCATATCCCCTCCCTCTTGAACCTGCCTCCCACCCTCCCTATCCCACCCCTCTAGGTGGTCACAAAGCATCGAGCTGATCTCCCTGTGCTATGTGGCTGCTTCCCACTAGCTATCTGTTTTACATTTGGTAGTGTATGTATGTCCAAGTCACTCTCTCACTTTGTCCTAGCTCCCACCCCCACCTTGTCCTCAAGTCCGTTCTCTACATCTGCGTCTTTATTCCTGCCCTGCCCTTAGGTTCATCAGTACTGTTTTTTTAGATTCCATATACATGTGTTAGCATACGGTATTTGTTTTTCTCTTTCTGACTTACTCACTTTGTATGACAGGCTCTAGGTCCATCCGCCTCACTACAAATAACTCAGTTTTGTTTCTTCTTATGGCTGATTAATATTCCATTGTATATATGTGCCACATCTTCTTTATCCATTCATCTGTCGATGGACACTTAGGTTGCTTCCATGTCCTGGCTATGGTAAATAGAGCTGCAGTGAACATTGTGGTACATGACTCTTTTTGAATTATGGTTTTCTCAGGGTATATGCCCAGTAGTGGGATTGCTGGGTCATATGGTAGTTCTATTTTTAGTTTTTTAAGGAACCTCCATACTGTTCTCCATAGTGGCTGTATCAATTTACATTCCCACCAACCATGCAGGAGGGTTCCCTTTTCTCCACACCCTCTCCAGAATTTATTTGTAGATTTTTTGACGCTGGCCATTCTCACTACTGTGAGGTGATACCTCATTGTAGTTTTGATTTGCATTTCTCTAATGATTAGTGATGTTGAGCATCTTTTCATGTGTTTGTTGGCAACCTGTGTGTCTTTGGAGCAATGTCTATTTAGGTCTTCCGCCCATTTTTGGATTGGGTTGTTTGTTTTTTTGATATTGAGCTGCATGAGCTGCTTGTGTATTTTGGAGATTAATCCTTTGTCAGTTGCTTCATTTGAAAATATCTTCTCCCATTCTGAGGGTTGTCTTTGTGTCTTGTTTATGGTTTCCTTTGCTGTGCAAAAGTTTCATTGGGTCCCATTTGTTTATTTTTGTTTTTATTTCCATTACTCTAGGAGGTGGATCAAAATGATCTTTCTGTGATTTATGTAGGACAGAGTTTTATAGAGCATTTTTTGTTGGTTCCCCATCCTCCCCACCTTTCTTTTTTTTTTTTTAAAGCCAGAGTATTTGACTGTAAAAGTTCAGTCTAGTGGGTAGTGTCCAGAAGATTTGGTGACTCTCATTTTTGAAAGTAGAAACACTTAGTGACAGGTGCTGATGGTGGCACTGGTGTGTGTGTATCTGCAAGGAGTGAGAGTTCAGAGAAACCAAGGAGGAATGCCTAATAGAGAAAACTGATGTGTTGGTCAAAGGAAAGTCTTAGAGTTAAGAATTGAAATGTTTACTTTTCATTCCTTCAGATGCTGTGTTGACTACAAGATGTCTGCAGGTGCAAATGTTTCCTTTACTGTCTTTTTTGATGGGTTTTCCCTGGCTCCGCTTTGCCAGTTTCATCCTGACTTATATAGTTAAGAATCAGCAAGATAACTATTTTTTTTTTACTACAGACGTGTGTATAAACTATGACAGTAGAGAGTCATTTCCATTAAAATCTACTTTGTGTGCTATAATGTGTTATTTTTTTCCTTTATGTTTTAAACATTTTCTTGATTAGTTTTTACTTGAGTTTTTGGAAGGTAGACCCATTTTCAGGCTTAGTGAAAGATGGTATTATTATTATTACTATATTTAATTTTATTATTATATTTTTTCTTATAGTCATGAATTTTGGTGATACATATATATTCATTCCCAAAATGTTTCACATGATCACTGTATTTTTTTGTTAGTCAAGGTTAAGTTTGTTGACTGTGACCATTGAACCCTGAAAAACAGCAAAATTAATTGGCTAATATTTTTGAATCTGTGACCCTGTCCTCATTAGCTCCATAAGCTCAGTGTTCACAAAATATCTCACCAGAATGAATGATAAGACTGGTATACTGTTGATTTGGCACTTGTGCACTCATTAGACATAATAGAAGTAAATGAACTAGTGCCAGAAGTAAAAGTACAGATTTTTAATTATAAACCTATAATGCAAGACTAGCCCTCACACTATGTATAAAACTGGTGACCTGTAGGATAATCTTTGACAATCACTAACCTGAACTATAATTTAGACGTTTCTTTTAGTTGTTGAATTGTATTGGGTTCAGGCTTCCCACCCACAGGAGAAGTGAGAAGAAATGGAACTAGGCTTCTCATGTCTTGAAAGAGAACCCTACTTCTACTATGCCACCTACCGAAAATGTGCTCTTACCTAGTGGGGAAAAACATTTAGAGTTTTCTGTTAATGAGCCCAGTAGGATGGATGAAGCCGGGGTAACTCCTAAGAGCTTATTGAATTACAGAGAAATTCCAGTTGTCAGAGGTTTAGATAGGAGAGAAGTTATAGGGTATTGCTTTGCAGCGGTAAGCCTGCATTTGAAGAGGATTTTCTCCTCTCAGTAAAACATGGACCAGTTGCTCCCAGTTTGTGGTGTGTATTTTTCAGAATCTCATGCTAGCCTTCTGTCTAGTTTTTCATTCTTCAAATTTGCTCTTCAGTTTCATTACTATCTATTGTCCCTCTTGTATCTTTTTATTTTTTAAAGTCAAACATGGCTGGTTTGGGACTAGGAATAAAAACAGACAAGCAGAGAAGCACCGTTGGAAATACCAGGTTCTGGTGTCTAGTATTCTGAGGTTCCCAAATAACACGGGTTAACCTGTGCATATGATGATAATGGATTTCTGGAATGGGCAAGTGGCTGACAGTTCATGACTGTTTAATCTGGTGAAGAGGCAAAAATATGGGCAAATGGTGTGTGGTGCTCCTTAATATCAGGTTTGCCTCTTAGGAAAAAATATGTGTAGTGTTAATACTGGCTTGCATCTGGACTGTTTCAAGTTCTTTGCCATGGAATACCAGAAGAGTATTAAAGAAAGAAGGGAAGCACTTGGATTTAAATCTTCACCTCTCAAATTTATACCAATAATCCTGTTTGTTTTTCCTTATCATCTGTAAAATAGAGTTAATAATATCAAGCCTGCTTATTTATAAAGATTAGAGGGAAAAGTTAACAAGAATTTCTTGGAAATGGGGTAACTATAGGGGAGAGACTTATAGAAAGGCAGAGTCTGAGAGGGGAAAACACACACTCTGGGGTGGGTCACTTAGGGAGAGATAGAAAGAGGAATACACACACACCAAAGGCAGAGAGTGAGGGTCAGTCAGAGATAGAGAGGGGACATTGGAAACACAGAGGGATAGTCAGACCGAGGCATTTAGAGTTAGAAAGAAGGGTAATCAGAGATGTAGAGAGAAGGGCTGACTTAGAAATGACAGGTGGATGCAGGGAGGGAGCTGGAGAAAGACTGTGAGGGGGAACAACCAGGAGGGCATGACCAAGAGATGGGAGCTTATTGAGTTAGTTTTTGACTGTTATTTGGGGAGGTCTTGTAGACATTTGTAATTAGCCAGGAAAGGGAAGAAATGCAGATATTAACAGTAAATCAAATAACATGTTTATGCAGTTTTTATTACACTAAAATTTTCCCTTAAACACTAACTTTATTTTGCATATTAAACATATAAACACCAAGCCAACTTTTGTTACAGGCTTGTTGACTACTTACTTGACCCCTTCATAGTATAGTTTAAACACATTTTTTTAAATGAAATAAAATGATTATTTTCTTTTTTAGAAATATTTTTTCTTCAAAATATCTAATATATGCTTACTGTAGAAAACTTGGGAGATACAGAAAAATTTAAAGAACAACAAAACTCATAATCTCGCAATCTAAGCAACGCATAATGAGGCCTGCATTTTTCATGTTTACTTACAGTCTTTTTTTTTAGGTATTTATTAAAGCTCTTCTTTCCTAACAGAACCAAAAAGCTGTTTATAAGTCCAAAGTCATTTTTTAAAAATTAATTAATTAATTAATTAATTAATTTTTGGCTTCGTTGGGTCTTCCTTGCTGCCTGTGGGCTTTCTCTAGTTGTGGCAAGCAGGGGCTACTCTTTGTTGTGGGCTTCTCATTGTGGCTTCTCGTTGCAGAGCACGGTCTCTAGGTGCACGGGCTTCAGTAGTTGTGGCACGCGGGCTCAGTAGTTGTGGCATGCGGGCTCAGTAGTTGTGGCACACAGGCTTAGTTGCTCCGTGGCATGTGGGATCTTCCCGGACCAGGGCTTGAACCCGTGTTCCCTGCGTTGGCAGGTGGATTCTTAACCACTGTGCCCCAGGGAAGTCCCCAAAATCATTTTAAAATTAACTATTTGTGGTGGAGTTAACTTTATATTCCTATTTTGGCACTTAGGTACTTCCATAAACTATAGTATTTGTATACCTATTTTTATTTCCTACCTCCCTAGGTTAGATTAATAACTAGGCTATCTGTTATTCATATTTGTGTTTTAGACTAACCAAGTGTCTTACCTATAGTAAGTACTCAGAATATATTTGAGATGAATTGTTAAGTTCTCTAATTAGAAACTTTCCTATTTAAATAGTTCTGTCCAGTTTCTCATCGGCAGACTGGATCTTCCTTAATGTTGAGAAAAGCTTGATTTTAGGCTGTGTGTGTGTGTGTTTAATATGAAGTTACTGAACTAGGAAAGGGGTGCTTTTTCCGGTTAGCTTTCGTTATATAGCAAGCCACTCTGAAATTTAGTGATGTATCAATAAAACAGCATTTTATTATGCTATGGATTCTGCCAGAATTCAGACAGGGCAGTGTGGAGATGGCTCGAACCTTAGCTAGAAAGGCTTGAAAGCTGGTGGTAATTTTGTGGCTGGAAACTAGAATCTGGAGCCTTCTCCACTCATGTGCCTCATGATTGAAGTTGACTGTCCCCTGGAACACCTACATATGGTCTCTCCACATAGACTAATTGGGCATCTTCACAGCATGGTGGTGGCTGTTTTCTAAGAGTAAGCATCCCAAGAGAACCAAGTGGAAGCTGTGTTGCCTTTTGTTACCTGGACTTGGAAGTCACATAGTGACACAAGCTTGCCATGTTCAAGGAGAGAGCAGTGGTTACACTGAACCCACTTCTCACAGGAGGAGTGTCAGAGTCAACCTTGTAAGAAAAACATTGGAGGTAATGGAAGTGGGGGATAGGTGCCATCTTTGGGAAAGACAGTTGGTCACAAGCAGTTACTGGACTGAAAAATAGTAAGTTAAAAAATGAGTTAATAAAACATCACTTTCTGAATGTTAGTGAGTAAGTATCCTATTGCATATTAGTAATGTTAATTGTGTTTAGTTAAAAAACTTATACTAAACTTTTAAAGGCTTTTAAACTCAAAGCTATTTCAAGTTACTTCCTTGACTTTTAGACTCTGAACAAAATCTTATTTCCTTTTTTAACCCAGCTTGCAAGTTGGTGAGTTTGTATACTTTGTTCCATCCCTTTTTAAAATTCAATGGAGGGCTTCCCTGGTGGCGCAGTGGTTGAGAGTCCGCCTACCGATGCAGGGGACGTGGGATCGTGCCCCGGTCCGGGAAGATCCCACATGCCACAGAGTGGCTGGGCCCGTGAGCCATGGCCGCTGAGCCTGCATTTCCGGAGCCTGTGCTCCGCAACGGGAGAGGCCACAGCAGTGAGAGGCCCGCGTACCGCAAAAAAAAAAAAAAAAAATTCAATGGAGTCTTATTTTGTAAATAATCAGTTACATATAAATAATATACTGAAGAAAATTTGGAAAATCAGGAAAGAAACAAAATAAACCTATGATCTCACCTTTCAGATGTAATCAGTTAGAATTCCATAATTTCTTACCCATGGTTCCTAAATTCAAACTGTTGTGAAGATGGAAAGTTTTTAAGAAGTTTGTAGCAACCTCAGTTGGCAGCAAAAGCCAGTCTGCACTGATATAAGGCTATTTGTAGTCTTTATTTATCATATGTAGTATAGTGATTTATACTTTTTTCCACAAAAATTTCAACTTGTTTAATTACAGAGTATTGCCCCAGTCGCTGGTTAGAATATTTTGTAACACATAGAATATGTACCATATCAACCTTTCTAAAAACCTGCAAAATTTTTCTGAATTCTGAAGCCTGTCTGACCCCCAGGAGTTTTGGATAGGGGATTTTGGACTGGAATTAAAAACCTAGTGCTAGGAAAAGATAAACTTATTAACCTCCTTTAGTGGTTCTAAACTTTTTTTTTTTTTTTAAAGTTTTATTTTTATTTATTTATTTCAGTACGCGGGCCTCTCCGTGTTGGGGCCTCTCCCGTTGTGGAGCACAGGCTCCGGACGCGCAGGCTCAGCGGCCATGGCTCACGGGCCCAGCCGCTCCATGGCATGTGGGATCTTCCCGGACCGGGGCACGAACGCGTATCCCCTGCATCGGCAGGCGGACTCTCAACCACTGCGCCACCAGGGAAGCCCTAAACTTTTTTATCATACGAATCTTCCCAGAACTTTTCTGCTTTCATTTCACATTTTTATTTTAGGAGAAGACCCAGAAGGAAAAGAAATAGTCTTGATTTGTTTATATGATCGGTAGTTCTCTGCATCAGTGTGACCATCTTTCAATACATTCAGAATTTCCAGGCCTCTTGACTCTTCTGGTGTAAGAGCCAGTGATGTAGTAAGTACTGGAGTTTGACGAGCCCAGGGAGCCATGTAGCTCTTGGTTTTTGCCACCAATATTGTTAATGTGACATTGCTATTCTTTCCTTTTTTGCCATCGTGGTTTTTTTTTTTTTTTTCTACTGTACTTCTTGTTTGTTTCCTTGAGTAGTCTGAAAACTTTCTTTGCCTCTGACACTTGAGTTCAAGGTTGAGGAATTTATCTTTAACTCCATAATGTCAGATAGTTTTAATTTTTAAAGTATTTTCTTATTACTATTATCACAAGTTCAGTATGTGCTCATTATCAAGGATTTGGAAAATACAGCCATATTTTCACCACTTGGAAGTAACTGTTAACATTGAGATTTATTTCCTTCCACTCTATTTTCTGTGTATGTATATTAATGCAACACACCCACACACACACACACACTTACATTGGAATCTCTTGCTATTGTACATAAATTTTGTATTCTGCTTTTTAAAAAACATAACATGTTTATGAATAGTGTCTAAGTCTGTTTCTTGAGTGAGCATGAATTATATTACTGGACAGTGACCTTAAAATTTGTATTCATTTTGTGTGGGAACTTAGGCGACAGGTTCAACTTCTGGCATTGCCACTGCCACGCTGAAAACTGGGGCAAGTTATAGGTTATCTCTGGGCTTCCATTGTGTCAGCCCTCAAATGAACTTTTCAAGGTATTTGGTGCAACAATCTGATGAAAGTTAACCCACTCCTTGGAAAATCACTCATACAAAAGAAGTCCTTGGTCAAAATTTTTTTTAATTGACTAACAATATTATGTTAGTTTCAGGTGTACAACATAGTGACTTGACAGTTTTATACATTACAAAATAATCATGACAATAAGTCTAGCTACTATCTGTCACCATACAAAGTTATTACATTATTATTGACTGTATTCCCTATGCTGTATATTACATCATTGTGACATTTATTTTATGATTAGAATTTTGTATCTTAATCCCCTTCATCTATTTCACCTGTCACTCCCCACCCCTCTCCCTTTTGGCAACCACCAGTTTGTTCTCTATATTTTTGAGCCTGTTTCTGTTTTGTTGTGTTTGTTCATTTGTTTTGTTTTTTAGATTCCACATATAAGTGAAATCATACAGTATTTGTCTTTCTCAGTCTGACTTATTTCACTTAGCTTAATACCCTTTATGTCCATCCATGTTGTCACAAATGGCAAGATTTCATTCTTTTTAATGGTTGAATAATACTTAATTGTAAAAATGCCACAAGTTCTTTATCCACTCAACTATTGATGGGCATTTAGGTTGTTTCCATGTCTTGGCTATTGTAAATAAGGTTGCAGTGAACATTGTAGTACATATACCTTTTTGAATTTGAATTTTTGTTTTCCTTGTATAAATACCCAGAAGTGGAATTACTGTATCATATGGTAGTTCTATTTTTAATTTTTTTGAGGAAGCTCCATAGTGGTTGTACCAATTTACATTCCCACCAACAGTGCACGAGGTTTCCCTTTTCTCCACATCCTTGCAACACTTGTTATTTCTTGTCTTTTTGATGATGGCTGTTCTGACAGGTGTGAGGTAATATCTTGTTGTGGTTTTGATTTGCATTTCCCTGATGATTAGTGGTGTTGAACATCTTTTCATGTGCCTGTTGGCCAACTGTATGTCTTTGGAAGAATGTCGGTTTAGGTCCTCTGCCCATTTTTAAATTTTTGACATTGAATTGTACGAGTTCTTCATATATTTTAGATATTAACTCCTTATCGAACATATCATTTGCAAATATCTTCTCCCATTCAGTAGGTTGCCTTTTCATTTTGCTGATGCTTTGCAAAAGCTTTGCAAAAGCTTTTGAGTTTGATGTAGTCCCATTTGCTTATTTTTGGTTTTGTTGCCCTTGACCAAGGAAAGAGATCCAAAAAAATATTGCTAAGACTGATGTCAGAGAGCAGGCTGCCTGTGTTTTCTTCTAGCAGTTTTATGGTTTCAGGTCTTACGTTTAAGACTTTAATCCGGGCTTCCCTGGTGGCGCAGTGGTTGAGAGTCCGCCTGCCGATGCAGGGGACACGGGTTCGTGCCCTGGTCCGGGAGGATCCCACATGCCGTGGAGCGGCTGGGCCCGTGAGCCGTGGCCGCTGAGCCTGCGCGTCCGGAGCCTGTGCTCCACAACGGGAGAGGCCACGACAGTGAGAGGCCCGCGTACCGCATAAAAAAAAAGACTTTAATCCATTTTGAGTTTATTGTTGTATTTGGTGTAAGAAAGAGGTCAAGTTATATTCTTTTGCATGTGGGTGTCCAGTTTTCCCAACATTGTTTATTAAAGAGGCTATATTTTCCCCATTGTGTATTCTTGCCTCCAGTGTCATAGACTAATTGACCATATAAGTGTGGATTTATTTCTGGGCTGTCTATTTTGTTACATAGTCCGGTCAGTCTTTGCAATTCTTCCCATTCTACTAGATGAACTATATGTTGAGGAATGCAAAATATAGCAGTATCTCTTTGAGGCTATTAGGGCTTCATGGAAGAGGAGGATCTTGAAGGACGTGATAGAATGACAAATTGACTTGAGAGGACAGAAGAAAATTCCACATAGGGTGATGAGACTTTAGAAGCAAAAAAGTACAATATATGTGAACTGAGTGAGACAAAAAGGGTATTTTAACAATATTGCACAAATGGAAGGTTTGATTTTACTGATGATGATGAGTAGTAAAGAGATGTGATTTGTCAGGTTTACATGTCTGTGCGGGTAATGAAAAATTACTGGGAAGCTTTGAAGGCTAGGCTGAAGAACTTAGATTTGATCCTATAGATGATGGTATTTTTGTTGAAAGTCATATGACGAAAACAGTATTTGAGAAAGGTTGTCCTGGTAGCTCTGTGGGATAACCTCAAGCAGGGAGTGGCTGTAGGGTATCTCAATAGGACAATCATGGAATAATATGGAAAGAGAAAACATGATAGCTCTTGTGAAGGAAGAGCAATAAGAATGGGGTTAGAAAAGCTGAAAGAGTCGGAATACCTCAAAGTTTTGAGCCTGACAAATCAAGCGTATTGTGGTGTCTTTTTTTTTTAAAATCTATTTTGATGTGGATCATTTTTAAAGTCTTTATTGAATTTGTTACAGTACTGCTTCTGTTTTTCAATGTTTGGTTTTTTGGCCTCGAGGCATGCTGGATCCTAGCTACCTGACCAGGGATTGAACGGTGCACCCCCTGCATTGGAAGGCGAAGTCCCAACCACTGGACCACCAGGGAAGTCCCTATTGTGGTGTCTTGATAAAGACATTATCTGAGAAAGGATCTCAGATAGGTCTAGGGAGCAAGATAATGAGTTCAACTGCTAGTACAAGTTTTAGGTATTGGATAATTTGAGTGGTAGTTGAAAAAATCTGGTGCTTTAAAAATAAAGAACTTAATAATGTAAATGAATGCTGTCCCTTTGAAAGTAATCCATTTTTAAGACCATGCATTTATTCTAGCAAATAAATATTCTTTGGAATTTGTCTTTTGGAACTGCTTTCAGAACCAATAGAACCATATAAGAAAACCAGTCTCATTACTTTCTGGTCCTATCTTTTTTGCCCAAGAGTATTATCTTGCTTGATCACTCATCTTATTTACCATTTTTATTTCTAAGTGATGTTTGACAGTTCCTAAAAGTTAATCTGCAGAGGCATGAAATTTATTACCATGGTGGATATTTAAATAACTGTCATCGTTGCTGAGGACACCCTTAAAAAGCTGTGGCAGCATCCTTAGAAAAGGTGCTGGTTAAGAGGGTGGCTTCTGGAAGCCTGGATTTGAATGATCTCTTGAGTACGTTAGTTCTGTGTATCGAGTAAGTTACTTAACTTGTCTGGGTCTCAAGTTTCCTCAGTTTTACTTATTTATTTATTTATTTATTTTTGCGGTACGCGGGCTTCTCACTGTTGTGGCCTCTCCCGCTGCGGAGCACAGGCTCCGGACGCGCAGGCTCAGCGGCCATGGCTCACGGGCCCAGACGCTCCGCGGCACGTGGGATCCTCCCGGACCGGGGCACGAACCCGTGTCCCCTGCATCGGCAGGCGGACTCTCAACCACTGTGCCACCAGGGAAGCCTTCCTCATTTTTAAAATGAGGATGGTGATAATATGCCCTACTTCATAGGATTATTGTGAGGGTTAGCTCTTAGAACAATGCCTGGCAAGTATTAAAAGCTCAGTAAATATTAGCTGTTTATTACCATCACAACAACTGCCACCACCACTTTGGCTATTTATCTTTTTTGTTTTAAAAATCACTTGTGTTCCTGTTTAATTATGTCTTGTACAAATGGAATGATAGACAGCTGGAGATAAAAGTAGAGCTCAAATAAATGATCAGACATATAGTGATGAGGTTTTTTAGAATGTTTGACCTAGAACTTAGTGGGAGAAGAGCAGAAAAGACCAAGGATGGACTATTGGGGAATATTCATAGTAAGGGAGTGGGAGGCAGAAAACGAGCTGGCAGAAGGGCAGTGGAAGATTGTTTAGAGAACGAAAGAAAACAAGGAGTGTACACTAGTATAGAGGTTATATTAATTAGGATTAGATTTGTTTGCAACCAAATAACAGAGACTTAAGCATGATAGATTTCATTTCTCTTGATGTCACGAATTCCAGAAGTAGTCTAGGACTGTTGTAGTTTATCATGGTGTCATGTTGTTGCTTCACTGTGCATGGATTCACTGGATGGTCTAAGATGGCTATTGGAGTTCCAGCCTTTTCATCCACATTCGAACCAGCAGAAAGGAGGAAGAGAAGAACATATCTCCCTCCCTTTAAGGATACTTCCTAAAAGTTATATATACCACTTTTTGCTCATACTCCATTGGTCACATAGCCACATCTTCCTGCAGGAGAGGTTGGGAAATGTAAACTATTTTGAATGGTTAGTGCCTGGGAAGAAAAAACAGGAACAATAAGGATAATCCAAGGGTAGCTAGATGAGGACTATCAGGTAGATAACAGAGTTAATTGTCTTTAGGATAGTTTAATTCATTATTGGTAATCCTTGATAAGAGTTTCAGTACTTGGCGAAACTATGAGTATGAAACTACTCTTATCAAATTGCATCAACAGTACTTTGTTTTTAGGGTGTAATCCCTTCATGAATCCCTACTTAATTAGTATTGTCAGTCTCTTATAACGAAAAAGATTATGGGTATGTATATATATGTATGCACGCGTGACATATATATTATATATATAATATATATATCTTCTCACTTAACGTTAGTGTTTGCCAGAATTTCTTCATATGGCAGCAGCATGCAGTAAAATTGATGATAATTAAGCCTCTGATAACTTTCTTTAGTTGTTTTCAGCTTCTAATTTTACCTAGCCTTCTATCCACTCTCCTATTTGGTTGTTTTGGGCCACTGTTTTTAATCTGTCTCTGTCCTTTTACATTACCACTCTCTCTCACTGCTGTTAATACTTCCCAAAATAGATAAATGAGCATATTTAATTAAATGTGTTATTTGCACTGTCCTGATCATTAATGAATTTGTAAGTAAGGTCAGACCTACAATCTTCCTAGTATTACCATGACTGAATTCTCTCTATCCACTAAATTGGTAATTATTTGCTTTAGAGTTTTTTTTTTATTTTTAAAGCTTCCATATTTTGTATGTTTATGTTCTTCTAGTGTTGGAAATATGAAGGTCTTCTAACAAAAAAGGGACTATGTTTTCCCTAGGATTTTTGTCCCTTTCAGTTGAAAATGTTTTATTTATATATTTTTGAATGATGAACAATATATTTAAGATAAGAAATTCATATGTTGCTATTTATATTTTGTCAACAGACATATAGTTTAAAATAGATGTAGTTTAAAAAGGGTTTATAACAAAATATAGTGAATAGTTACTGTGTCATTCCTGCCCACTCTCTCTAGTCCTCTCCCTAAAGGTAACCACTTTCAATTCCTTAAGCTGTTCCTTCTGGCATTTACAAATCTCCATATTTTAAAATAATATGTGTGTAATGCTGTCTTTTTTTTTTTTTTTTTTTTTTTTTTTTTTAAATTTATTTATTTATTTTTGGCTGAGTTGGGTCTTCTTTCTGTGCGAGGGCTTTCTCCAGTTGTGGAGAGAGGAGGCCACTCTTCATCGCGGTGCGCGGGCCTCTCACTGTCACGGCCTCTCCTGTTGCGGAGCACAGGCTCCAGACGCGCAGGCTCAGTAGTTGTGGCTCACGGGCTTTGTTGCTCCGCGGCATGTGGGATCTTCCCAGACCAGGGCTCGAACCCGTGTCCCCTGCATTGGCAGGCGGATTCTCAAACACTGCGCCACCAGGGAAGCCCCTGTAATGCTGTCTTTTGATTCACCAATTTATTCATTATATGTTGTGTTTCTGTTATGATAAAGTTTTATTGTTCTTATAAATTTATTTATTTATTTATTTATGGCTGCATTGGGTCTTCGTTGCGGTGCGGTGACTTCTCTTGTTGCGGAGCATGGGCTCTAGGCATGGGGGCTTCAGTAGTCGTGGCACGCAGGCTCAGTAGTTGTGGCTCACGGGCTCTAGAGCGCAGATACAGTGGTTGTGACGCACGGGTTTAGTTGCTCCGTGACATGTGGGTTCTTCCCAGACCAGGGCTCGAGCCTGTGTCCCCTGCCTTGGCAGGCAGATTCTTAATCACTGTGCCACCAGGGAAGCCCAGTTTTATTGTTCTTAAACCACAATCACCACTGCTACTCTTCCCCTGGCCTCCCAGTTTCTGTTACAATATTTGGTTACATCAAATAGTTAATGTTGCGTTTACATTATTACGTCTGGGCAAATTTTATTTGCTTATAGTGTCTTAAATAGTGGCCTCTAAGTGCAGTTTTCCACAAGGTCAGTGACAGTAATCTGTCATTTCAAATTTTCTTTCTTTTTTAAAATAATTCTTGGAAATTTCTCTTCTGGAGACTTTCTTTGTCCTCCTGTCTGAGCCTACTGTTTGGGCCTGCTGCACAGCTCTTTTCCTGGGATGATTTTCATTTGTTGTCATCCTTAGACTTTTCTCTGTTTTGGGTATGATTCCCAATATTATTGGAACTCTTATCTTCTTCATTCTTCATTTACCCTCTTGCTTGAGTGGAGCACATCCTCTAGTAGTTGTGTTGTATTAAAAAGATGGTACTATGGCGGAGAGCCTGGGGATGACTGCCTTCAACATGCCTGTCTCTGTCACAAAGCTTTAATCTGAAATGGTTGCATTCTACTTCTAGTTCACAGTTAGCATCCTGGAATTCCCATTCACCAATATTCCTTCACTTCTCTCTTGTGTTGGATATCCTGTTTTCCATATCCTGTGTCTTTCTTTGTTTTGATTTATGTATTTGATTTATGTGCCACGTACTGTGCTAACATCTTTTTTCTGTTTAATTTATGTTGACATTATTTCACACTACAGAAAATTACAAGAATGTACAAAAAATTTACCCAGATACCCCAAATGTTGCCACTTTACTGTATTTCCTTTCTCCGTCTCTTCCCCGCAACCTGCAATATTTGTTTCTTGAACTGTTTGAGAGTAAGGTACAGACCTATTCCCCTGTATACTTAAATACTTCAGAGTGCGTTTTCTAAAAACAAGGACATTCTTGTATGAATGCACAGTACAGTTGTCAAAATCAGGAAATTAACATTGATTTAATATTATTATGTAGTCCACAGACTTTTTCACATTTCACTCATTGTCCCAATAATGTCCTGTTTTATAGCAGAAGGAAATTCTGGCTTATGAAGTGTATTCAGTTGTTATGTCTCTTTAGTTTCCTTTAATCTGGAACATTTCCTCAGTCTTTGTTTTTGCCTGAGATTGACATTTTTGAAGAGTACAGGCCAGTTAATTTGTAAAATGCTTGTAATTTGGGTATATCTCCTGTTTTCTCATGACTGGATTCAGGTTATCCATTTCTGGCACGAGTACCACAGGAGTAATGTTATGCTTCTCAGGGCATCATGTCAGGAGGCACAGAATGTTGAAATATTAGTCATGTGATCTTGGATCACTTCATTAAGGTAGTATCTGCCAGGTTTTCCACTATTTTTCCTTTTATAATTTTTCTTTGTGGTAAAATATACATAACATAAAATTTTTATCACTTTAACCATTTTTTAAAAATTTATTATTATTTTTAACATCTTTATTGGAGTATAATTGCTTTACAATGGTGTGTTAGTTTCTGCTTTATAACAAAGTGAATCAGTTATACATATACACATGTTCCCATATCTCTTCCCTCTTGCGTCTCCCTCCCTCCCACCCTCCATATCCCACCCCTCTAGGTGGTCACAAAGCACCGAGCTGATCTCCCTGTGCTATGCGGCTGCTTCCCACTAGCTATCTATTCTACGTTTGGTAGTGTATATATGTCCATGCCACTCTCTCACTTTGTCACAGCCTACCCTTCCCCCTCCCCACATCCTCAAGTCCATTCTCTAGTAGGTCTGCGTCTCCATTCCCGTCTTACCCCTAGGTTCTTCATGACCTTTTTTTTTTTTCTTAGATCCCATATATATGTGTTAGCATACGGTATTTGTTTTTCTCTTTTTGACTTACTTCACTCTGTATGACAGACTCTAGGTCCATCCACCTCACTACAAATAACTCAATTTCGTTTCTTTTTATGGTTGAGTAATATTCTATTGTATATATGTGCCACATCTTCTTTATCCATTCATCTGATGATGGACACTTAGGTTGCTTCCATCTCCTGGCTATTGTAAATAGAACTGCAATGAACATTTTGGTACATGACTCTTTTTGAATTATGGTTTTCTCAGGGTATATGCCCAGTAGTGGGATTGCTAGGTCGTATGGTAGTTCTATTTGTAGTTTTTTAAGGAACCTCCGTACTGTTCTCCGTAGTGGCTGTATCAATTTACATTCCCACCAGCAGTGCAAGAGTGTTCCCTTTTCTCCACACCCTCTCCAGCATTTACTGTTTCTAGATTTTTTGATGATGGCCATTCTGACTGGTGTGAGATGATATCTCATTGTAGTTTTGATTTGCATTTCTCTAATGATTAATGATGTTGAGCATTCTTTCACGTGTTTGTTGGCAATCTGTATGTCTTCTTTGGAGAAATGTCTATTTAGGTCTTCTGCCCATTTTTGGATTGCGTTGTTTGTTTTTTTGATATTGAGCTGCATGAGCTTCTTGTAAATTTTGGAGATTGATCCTTTGTCAGTTGCTTCATTTGCAAATATTTTCTCCCATCCTGAGGGTTGTCTTTTGGTCTTGTTTATGGTCCTTTGCTGTGCAAAACCTTTTAAGTTTCATTAGGTCCCATTTGTTTATTTTTGTTTTTATTTCCATGTCTCTAGGAGGTGGGTCAAAAAGGATCTTGCTGTGATTTATGTCATAGAGTGTTCTGCCAATGTTTTCCTCTAAGAGTTTGGTACTGGCACAAAAACAGAAATATAGATCAATGAAACAGGATAGAAAACCCAGAGGTAAACCCACGCACATATGGTCACCTTATCTTTGATAAAGGAGGCAAGAATATACAGTGGAGAAAAGACAGCCTCTTCAATAAGTGGTGCTGGGAAAACTGGACAGGTACTTGTAAAAGTATGAGATTAGAACACTCCCTAACACCATACACAAAAATAAGCTCAAAATGGATTAAAGACCTAAATGTAAGGCCAGAAAGTATCACTTTAACCAGTTTTAAGTGTACAGTTCAGTGGGATTAAGTGCATTGACATTTTGTTTGTAATTTTGAGGCATCTTTGCAAAAATACTTTGAGATTTTATAAATATCCTGTTACTCCTTGAACTTTTACTCACTAACTTTAGTATCCATTGGTGGTTTCTGCCTGAATCATTTTCATGATGGTTCCTAAACGGTGATTTTCTATTTCCATCATGTCTTCTACACTTATTTATAAGACTTTATTTCATTATTTATTTTGACGCTGTTCCTGATTTGGCCAGTGGGAGCCCCATTCAAGCTGATTCCTGTCTCCTTTTGCCTTGCCCTTGTCATTCTTGGAGCACTTCCTCACTTTTTACCACAAGATGTTCTAGGCTTATCTTGCACTCTCCCAGCCTGAGTCCTGCAATAAGTTATTTCCTCAAAAAGCCCTGGTTTGTTTTAGTAGAGAATGGCTCTGTAAGCCAGGATCTGGACTCTAGATGTCCATCGACAGTGCTGCTGGGTGTCAGTATCATTGCTTTTAGGCCCTTTCAGTAGACATCTAGGAAATAGAAATATGTGATATGTGTGTGTCCACACATGCTCATATACATCTTTATCTGTCTACTGAAAGCAATGAGTTTATATTGATACCTCTCATTCCAGTCCAACACGACAGGGTTTATTCATTCTGTATTTATAACTCCCTGTTCCCAAAGTGAGAAACCTGCCCCCATTATTCATGTTTTTACTTATTGGCCTAATCCTGGAATACCAGAAAATAGTTTAAGAATTGCTAACTCATACCACTACTTAAAAGACACTTAGTAAGTAGAGTTCAATATTTGTTTATAGTTTTTTCCTGTAGCCTATGGGCATATAGTCTAAACCTCCACTGGCCAATAAAGTAGCCACTAACCACATGAATTGAGATGTGTTGTGAGTGTGAACTGTACACAGTTTGTAAACTTAGTATGAAATAAGAAATGTGAAATACCTCATTAATATTTAAATAATATGGTAGTTATATGTTGAAATATTTTAGATATATTAGGTAAAATAAATTAATAAAATTAATTTTACCTATTTTTATTTTAATGTGGCTACTAGAAAATATTAAATTTCGTATGTGGCACCCATTGTCTTTCTATTGGACATCACTGAGCAAGAAACCATGTTCAAAAGTTATTTGGATTAGTTTTCTCTCCCCAACGTTCTTCCTATAACGTGGTTATGTTAGTTATTTGAAATACAGTTCATTTCTATTGTATTCTAAGTTTTTCTCCCCATCCTAATTGATCTTATTTATTTTTGAGCATGTGAAACATTAATATGGTTCCAAAAGTCAGAATTGTATTAAAATATATATATATATATACTCAAAGCATTGTCACCCATTTCTTCTTTCTTTTCACCCTGTTTCCACCCACCCTCTATAAGTAACCAATCTTACCATTCTCTGAATTATCCTTCTTGTGTGTTTTTCCCCCAGGATTGAGGAGATACACGTTTATTTTCTTATTTCTTAACTTTTTACACAAAGTTTAGCATACTATAGATAGTCTTTTGTACTTTGCTTTTTTAATTTAACATTTCACTTAAATATATTTTGGAATCCATTACATATCAATTTGTAGAGCTCGCCCTCCCTCCCTTTGTCCTTTCCTCCCTCCCTCCCTCCCTTTGTCTTTTCCTCCCTCTTAGGGTTGCATAGTACTCTACTGTGAGGCCATTCTCTATGGCAATTTCCAGTATTTTGAACTTATAAACATTGCTGCAGTACTAACCTTGTTTATATATATTTTTGTACGTTGGAAATGTATGTTTGGGTAAATCCCTAAAATAGGAGAGTTGGGTCAAAAGTTTAAAAGCAAATACAGTTTTCTTAAGTATTGCTAAATCCCTTTCTGTGGGGGTTGTACGAATTTGAATTCCCACCAGCAATGCATGAGTTTTCCCACAGCCTCATCGTCAGAGTATGTTGGTATGCTTTTAAACTTTTGCTAACCTGTTTATGGTTTGAAAGATAGTATCTCGACATAGTTTTAATATTCACTTAGTAGTAGTTAATGATCTTTTCATAGAATATATAAAGGCCATTTTAATATCTTTTTGTGTGAATTGTCTTGTATTTTTAAATTCATTTTTCTATCAGGTTTTTGATGTTTTCTCCCTCAATTTTTAAGTGTCTTTAAAAAATATATATATATAAATAAATATGTATATATTAGGTATATTAGCTGTTTATAGTGATATATGTTGCACATATTTTCTCCCAGTTTGTCAGTTGTCTTTTACTCTGTGTGTGTGTGTGTGTGTGTGTGTGTCTGTGTGTCTGTGCGTCTGTGCATGTGTTTGAGCTTTTATGTGGTCCAATTTTTCAGTCTTGTTGCATCTGAATTTTGGGTTGTAATTAGAAAACCTTTCCCTTTACCCAGGGTAAAGAGGAATTCACACACGTTTTCTTCTAGTACTTGTATGGTTTTAGTTGTTACATTTGGATCCCTGATTCATTTGGAATTCTTTTAATGCATAATGTATGAGTTGCTAATCTTTTTCTAGATGCTAATTAGTTGTTTCAACATATTTTCTTTAAAAAGTACAATCTTGCCCAATATCTTGAGATGCCACCTTTATCCTATATTAAGTTTCCATTGAGTTTATTTCTGGACTTCTGTTCTTTTATACCAGTTTGTTTATTCCTGCATCATTATCACACTTTTAATTATAGAGGCTTGATAGTATATCAGGGGCTAGCTTTAAAATTTTTTATGTTTTATTGGCTATTCTTACAAGTTTATTTTTCTGTTGAATTTTAGTATCAGCTGTCTGTCTCTGTAAAAAAGCTTGCTCATATTCAGATTTTTATTGGGATTACATTAAATTTATAAATTAATTTAGGAAGAACTGACATCTTTATAATGTTGAGTTTTCCATCCAAGAATGAGGAATATCTTTCCATTTGTTCAAATCTACTTTTTGTCTTTCAGGAATGTTTTAAAGTTTTCTTTATATTGTTTTTGAACACTTCTTATTAAATTCTCCATTTCTTAAGAACTCATTAATATGGTTTGTAGATTTTTATGCCAATATTTGTAGAACTACATTATTCTTTTTTTTAAAATAAATTTATTTTACTTATTTTATTTTTGGCTGTGTTGGGTCTTTGTTGCTGCACATGGGCTTTTCTCTGGTTGCGGCGAGTGGGGGCTACTCTTCATTGTGGTGTGCAGGCTTCTCATTGTGGTGGCTTCTCTTGTTGGGAGCACAGGCTCTAGGCACGCGGGTTTCAATAGTTGTGGCACACAGGCTTAGTTGTTCAGCGGCATGTGAGATCTTCCCAGACCAGGGCTTGAACCCGTGTCTCCTGCATTGGCAGGCAGATTCTTAACCACTGTGCCACCAGGGAAGCCCCACATTATTCTTTTTAATGTCTGTATTGTTTCCCATAGTATAAATGTACCATAATTTAACCTGGCCCATATAGATGGACATTAAAGTTATTTATAATTTTTCACTATTATAAATAGTTCTGGAATAAGTATCCTGTAGAAATCCATTTATTTCCTTATGACAAATTCTTTGAAGGAGAATTGCCTGGTCCAAAGGTCCTTTGATATATAAAAGATTTTGAAATATTGTTAAAATGCTTTCTACATTAATAAAATGTGTACCTCCATGAACAGTGTGGAGTCCTATTCAGCCTGTACTTACCAAAACAGGACCTTATTGCTCTTTCTTTCATCTTTGCCAGTTTGATGGGTAAAAAAATATATTTATTTTGGATTTCTTTGCTAACTGATGTGATTTATTTTTTCTTTGCTAACTGATAAGGTTTATTTTTTATTCATCCATCCAGCCATCCACTCAGCATATTCTTTTTTTTTTTTTTTTTGCGGTACGCAGGCCTCTCACTGTTGTGGCCTCTCCTGTTGTGGAGCACAGGCTCCAGACGTGCAGGCTCAGTGGCCATGGCTCACGGGCCCAGCCGCTCCGGGGCATGTGGGATCTTCCTGGACTGGGGCTCGAACTCGTGTCCCCTGCATTGGCAGGCAGACTCTCAACCACTGTGCCACCAGGGAAGCCCCACTCAGCATATTCTTATTGAACATCCACCATGTGCCATCCTAAAAGTTAGAACTATAGTAATGACTAGAAGTTGAACATCTTTTTGTGTTTTGATCATTTGTATTATTTTCTTATCTCTCTCTCTCTTTTTTTGATGGCAGTTAGTAGATGTTTTGTCCCCCTCAGACTAGTTCTCAGAGGACTGAGAATGAGAGAAGATGACATTTCCTTATTCTGTTTTGTTGTTGAGCTTCTAAAAAGTGTGTGTTTATTTTCAATGCACATTCTATAGTAAAACATTGTGTTAAACTGTTAGTATTCATGAAATGAGATCATGAAAGTTAAATGCACAGACAGGTGTCAAAGAAGTGATAACTACATATTTTTATAAAAATAACTTTTATTACTGTTATTTTCCAGGTGAGGCTGCTATCTGTCAAAAGGGAACTTTTTGTACCATTCGCCTCAGACACAGTCTATCTGCACGTTCTAGAGTTTTATTATTCAAAAAATAAATGTCACTTATTTGGTAAGTCAGTTAACTATACTTACGTATATTTTAGAAATATTGTTTATTTACTCTATTTTTTGGCTTATATTTTGTTTTTTAAGTGTTATTTTATTTTGTAACTCTCATGTAAAACAAGTTTAAAAGTGACAATATCCTGAAAGACGTTCAGGGTCTTTTGAAGATTTTCTTGCTTCTATTTACTGTCTTTCTTAAATTTTGGTTTTCTTGTAGAGAGAACAGGGGCTGGTTAAATATTGGAATTAGTTCTCAGAGGTGAATTACTATCTTTGCTCTTTTCAGTCTCTTTTGACTGTAAGAACTGAGAATTAACATCCTTCCTGTCCAGCTCTAGCTTCCCTGTAGTTCAGATAGGGAGCAGCAAAGATGCAGTTTTATTGTAAGGGTTTGATGAACTGATTCGGGAAGACTAGATGGGCAATTAAATCCTCGGTAAAGCATAATAAAGCAGAATGAGTAATGCTATCAAAGAACTTAGAATTGAAAACTAATTAGATAACTAGTGAAACTGATTTTAATTTTTAAAATATTACTCTGTAGATGTTTATTTTTAATTAATTCTTCTTTCTAAGAAGACTTAAGTTGATATGACCTGTTTTGTGAGAGGTTTTTCTTCCCCACATCCTCTAATGATCTTTTCAGTCGGTTCCAGCTTCTGACTCTCATGTGTAGCCAGTGGCAACTGGGAAGCTGATATATAGGATGAAGGATTTTTCAGAGGGTCAGTCACAGCAACCGTCAGAAGGTGACTGTACTCGTGTGCTGCTGAAGCACATGGCAAAGAATTGGATGGAAACTATAATGAAATGATACTGGTGGTTTCCAGAATTTCCTTTTAATGTTGATATTGAGAGCTGAGCTTAAAACAAAGTACTGTCAAATAAAATTTAAGGATGAGGAGCCATAGGCACAGAAAAAAGGGGAAGGAAGATTCTCCTTTGATATGTTTTTTGGTAGCCTCTTTGCTTCTGTTAGCATTGGAAAGCTGACTTCAGATGTTCCTAGATGATGTGCATGGCTCGTGTGAGTAGAGGCATGGGATTTTATTGTACCTGACTCTGAAACGGCCCAGATCTCAGAGCAAACCAAGTGAGTTTTAATCTTGGTTATTTAAAATCTCCTTGTACCTGTCTTATTGGGAGTATTATTTTTTTTAAGAAGAAGCTAATTTGCAACTGGCTATAAAGAGCGACATTGTGTCTGGGCAAATGCTGTCCTAACACACTGCGCTGTCCCACAGGGGTAGTTCTCAAGTCCCCAAACACAGTGCTGACAATCTGTGGCAGCCTGTGAGTTGTTGGGCAGCAGTTGGGGAGGATGGACAGCAGAGTGAGGTGGTCGTGTGCAAGTTACAGAGGAGATGGGAAGGGGAGAGATGAGAGAAGAGCAGAACTCAGGTTCTGTGGGCAATTAGAATGGTAGCTGTTCTTGTGAGCTCTACTGATACAACTGTGAAACGAACAGCTGGAGTTGGCTTTGGTGGGGTAGAAGTAGTGTGTTTCACTTTTCCTTTCGAGCTGTTATTGTTTCATTCTGTCTTCAAAACTGTAAGGTTAGATGTTCTATTGATGAGAGTCGGGATTGGATAGACTGAAAAGTTTAGAAGAGACTAGAAATATCACTTCATGCTAGAAAATGAAACTATAAAAATCAGTGTAATGGGGATGGGTCTTATCTTTTCTAGGAACTGTTGCAATGGTAGTAAGGCCAGTTACCATATCTAGATCCAAAATGACTGGGCTTTTATCTCAGACAAATGTATATCCTGTTACTTATTTGTTTATTAGATTTTATACACATATACATGTATCACCAGCTGTTTGTTTCAGAAACACCTGGCCAACTATAGGAGTCTTCATCAGGTATCAAGGCATGAGTTTCTGGGTATTAATTGGATTGTGGAGTAGAATAATGTGGGGCAAGCTTTGGTTCAGTTCTTTCTCTGGTTGTGAGAATGGTTATACAAAATAAGTGTATTTGATTGCTCCCCTAGATGTAATGTTTGTTACTGAGTATGGGATTAGACTTGGGGCACATTGTTTTGGGGCCCATCCCTCCTGTTGCTCATGTTTCTGGGCTTTGGGTAAATGTCACACTTGCTCATTGATACCATCGGGTTAAGCAAGCATGAGAGCTGTCAGTGCTAACATTGTGATCACCTTCACCTGATGGTACCTTTAAAAAAGATGACAGGGTAGATGAACGGGCAGATGGTATAAGGGAAGGGATGGAGAACTAGAGACACAGTAATAGTATCACGTCTCAGGAATTGTCTGTAGGGTCTAGACTTGACTCTCCATTGCTCGGGGTACTGAATGTCTAAACCTAGTGTTGAAGGCCCTCCAGGCTGAAAACAATCTTTCTGGCAGAATATTCCACACTTTCCTATATTGAACCTTTGGCTCTAGTAGTTTCTGTAGCTGTCTCCAAAATAATGCTTTTTAAAAAAAATTTATTTATTTTATTTATTTATGTTTGGCTGCGTTGGGTCTTCGTTGCTGCACGTAGGCTTTCTCTAGTTGCCGCGAGCGGGGGCTACTCTTTGTTGCCGTGTGCAGGCTTCTCATTGCAGTGGCTTCTCTTGTTGCGGAGCATGGGCTCTAGGCGTGTGGGCTTCAGTAGTTGTGGCACACGGGCTTAGTTGTTCGGCGGCATGTGGGATCTTCCCAGACCAGGGCTCGAACCCGTATGCCCTGCATTGGCAGGTGGATTCTTAACCACTGCACTACCAGGGAAGTCCCAAAATAATGCTTTTTGCTTACTGCCCCTTCAAATTGTTCAGGCTCTTCCTTTTACTTGGAATATCTCCCTTCAATTCTCAGTCTACATACCAGCTTCCAGTTCCTCCCACCTTATGACATCTTCAGCTGTTCCAGGCCCTAAGTGATAGCTCTCTTTTTATCATTTACAACTTCTCTCTTTGTTTGGCAATTATATACTACCTTAAAACAACTTTTTTTGTTTTTTTAAAATTTCTTATCTTCCCAATTAGGTAGAGATAACTTAAAGAGGAGGCTACATTATTCATGTGGTTCGAACCATGTTCTTACCTGTGGTCCAACTTTACAGTTTCCACTGTCCCAGCATAGGTCTCAGTACAATATGTGCACTTAATAAATATTTGTTTGCTGCAAGAAAATGCCATCACCTGTTGTTAGCTTTTACCAACCTTTAACATTTATCTTGCTTTTTGTAGCATAAAAATAATAGATTAGAGTACGATTTAGTACCTGAGCCATGTTTGTTCAGTAGATTATTCTACTTTGAAAGCCTTTTGTAGCACTCTGTACAGTCTTCCTGATCCTTAAAGGGGCAGTTCTCTGAAGATATCACTGTACTCTAAGATAATTGTTTCTTATTCTTGAAACTCTAATTAGTAAACTTTCAATCTGCGTATAAGAGAAGCTTTGATTAATTATCTGATGTCTTCTTTGCCTGCTTTAAAATGAAGCTTGCTTCTTTTGGTGTCTCAGTTTCTTAGCCACATTCGGCTTTCACACTTGGTACTGTAGCTACAAAGAGGAAGGAGACATAGAGTTGTTGCAACGATATCTCTAACATAAGTACTCCATCTCCTTTACATTTATTCTCTTTCATTATTATTGCACTTTGGTATTTCTGTTTTTTAAAACTATGCTATGCTTTGTTTTACCCCATTTTTTAGAAGGCATGTATTCTAGTCTACTGTAGTAGTTAAGTGCAGGGACTTCGAAATCCTAACCAACACTTGGAAGCTGTGTGATCTTAAGTAAGTTTCAGATTTCTCATCTGTAAAATTGAGAAAATAATAGCTACCTCTTAGTATGTACTTGGGGTCAAATGAGATAACATATATAAGACACTTAGCACAGATTAAGCCTAGTAGTCTCTACTTTCAGAATTTACTTAGTGGTTTATTAGCTTTAGTGTGTGAATCCTAAAGGGGAAAAAAATCAAGCTTAATGTATGTCAGGTTTGAGGCACAGCCCTGAAAGCCTTATTCATTTCAACTCTTTTATTGTCAAGTATAGGATATCAATGCAACCCAGGATAGACCCAGGAGAGGAACTAATTTCAAATAAGTCTAGAAGGACAGACCAACCTCCAGATGTATGGTGAGGGAAAGAAATTTTAGGAGGGAGTTTTCCTCTCTCCTCCCTACCACCAGGTATATATATACAGAGCAGGTAGCAGACTTTTCTCTCTACATTTCTGTTACATATTATATTGCTGTTGTTCAGTTATATTAAAGCTTTGATCTGACTACCCTTTGAGGTGGTCAATAGTAGGTGCAAACATTAAATTTGGAACAGTTAAGTTGGTGAACCATGGGGTTACCACATCAGTGGAGTGTGAAAGAGACTAAGCTGCGGACTGTTCCCCAGCCTTTACGTAAAGCATGAAATCAGTTGGTGCCGATGCATGGCGACTGTGGCCAGTGGAGTGTAAAATAAGTTGGGAGCGTGAATTGTGTTATGTTGTAAGAAAAACCTTTTCATGTCATAGTTTGTTTACGTATTTTGGGGCCCTCAAGATCCTGTTGGAATCATCTGTCCAGACAATCATCTTTCATTGTCTTGATACTCAGATTTTTTGTGAAATGTTTCTTCCAGTTATGCAAGCTATATTCTTTGTTCAGCTGCATGCACAGAGGCGAAGGCTGTAAATGTCTGAAGCAGACTAATATTAAAATACTGTAACTGTTATATTCTGTTTAAGGTGACATCTGAAAATACCTTCTGCAGCAGGTATTTTATGTACAAGTTTCTTTTCCTTTTAGATTCAGATTTGAAAGTGCACTCTATATTCTGCTTTGAAGGCTCCTGCAGTCTAGGAACTGTGTTATCAGTCTCACTGGTCATTGTTCCCATGTTCCCATGTGCCTCTGGAGAAAGGGAAGTATGTAGAGGAGGGTAATGTTTTCAAATGGTCAGGGGAGTTGGCAGGAAGAAGTATAGAGATTATTCTTACGGGGAGTAGAAGAGAGGGAGTTCCTCTCCTGACACCTGGTGAGGTTCTTCACCATATGGCTTTGAGGATGAGGCAAGGTGAATGAGGAAGTTTCAGAGATAGTAGTAGATTATTATTGTCAGCACTTTTAAGTCTGGAAGGTTATTGGGAGTAGTCATGCCATGAAAGCATTAATCTTTCATTCTTATCCTAGTTGATTTTCCTGTTCTACTGCAGCAGTCTTTGAGCTCTCTTTGGTTGCTATGCATTTATATAGATTCTAAGCAAATTGTTGATATTTATGAAATTAATAGATGATTGTAAGAGATCATCTTGCTGAATATCAGGCAGTCTAGTGTAGTAGTTAAATGCAGGGACTTTGAAATCCTAACCAACACTTAGAAGCTGTGTGATCTTGAGTTATTTAAGCTTCAGATATCTCATTTGTAAAATTGAGGTAATAATATTTACCTCATAGTATTATAGTTGGAATCAAATGAGAAAGTAGATATATGAAATATGTAGCACGGTCCCTGTCACATCTAAGTCCTCATTGAATGGTAGGTAGCTGTTTAATTTTTCTTTCTCTTCCTCTGCTACTATTATTGGTACTACTCTGCCACTACTTCACTTTCGCTTGTAGAGCCTAAACCTTAGTGGAACAGAAAACTTAATTAGATGTGATTCACAGCAGCAGATTTTGAAAAATATGTCACTGTTCTCTTGCTTAATCTATTGCTTAATAGATCTTTCTTAACCAAATAGAAACTCTATAAAAAAGACTTTTTAATGAAAGGAAAGGATCTTTGTGTTGGCTTGAGATAGCCTTGTAAAAAATTGATTATTCTAAAGTGTATTTGGTTAATGCAAATAAAACAACTTTTCTATGAACTTAGGGAGTGTATAGAAATAAAATAAGAGTTTAAAGAATTGTCATTCCTTATTATTCACCAAGCACCAGTTATTTTTTCTGAGGAGGTGCCTTTTTTTTGAATTCCTAAGAGAAATGTTTTGTCTGGTCCTAAGAATAGTTGTAGTAGAGTTCTTGTCCAATGTTTGAGGACATTTTTGTGGGAATGGGAGGGAAAAGTCATTCTGATCATTTACTAATGAAGATGTGCATTAGTGTGAATAATATATTTGGTTTTGATGTGTATTATGTGATTATTTTTGCAGCACAATTGACTTCCTGATTAAACTTTGCTCAGCTAGTATATCCTGAGTATATATACTAGGTGGAAAACCGGTTAAGGCAGCTATGATGGTGATAAAACTACTTAGTTTAGTTGATGGGAGATCTGGGTTCTGGTCTCACTTACCACTCAAACAGCTACAAGTCTTAAGTAAATTCCTCAAACAGTTTCCTCATCTTTAAAATGAGGAGGTTATACGACATGATTTTCCAGGGTCTTTTTCAGTTAGCTGTAAGGTATAAAGATCTGTATGGAGGTAGCTTGACAATCAGGAAATGCAGCAGTGACACATTTTCACCAACAGAGGGTGAAGTCCAATCAGTCAGCTGTGCTCTGTATTTGACCAGTATGTGACAACCTTGGAAATGAAGAGGACACATTGCTCCTCTATCCATTTAATTTAAGTTGTAGAGCTTCTTGCTGTTCTGATTCTACTTGAATTAGACATCTTTCTGCTTTTTTTTCTTTTCAACCTTCTAGATAAAGAAGGGAGAAGAGAAAGGTAGCGGTTTCTAGTTGTCAGGGATTCATCTGATTGTTCTCGAAGGTAGAGAGTGACTCTCAGATGACCCATTGGCAACTTTGATGGGGAGCACAATAGTATGAGTGGCTAAATTTAAATTACTTGTGGGCACCTTCCTCCCCACAAACACACAGGCACACATACAAATGACATTCAGTCCTTATTACCCTCACTCCCTCTGAAATCCCAAGGATGAAAGTGGGATGTCCGAGAAATATAATAAAATAAGCACAATACTTTTAATTGAAATCTAGGTTCCAGTCTTGCTTTGCTACTTAGTATCTATCTAACCATGCACATTACAAGCTCAGATCATCAATTTCCTTATTTGAATTCTGACCTATACAATCTTTTTCAATAATGTAATTTAAGATTCTATAAAAATTCTTTAATGTTTATGTGAAGGACAGTGCTATTCTTGATAAGACATTATAATTACGCAATATCTTATAAAATAGCACATGATTTTTTTTTCTTTTTCTTTTTGCTAGGAATAGAACTATAGGTGTTGTTAAGGCACAAATATTAAAGTATTAAAGTAAACTACCATTATGGCAAGAAGAACGACAATTGCCACTCCACTGAGGCATTTTTCTAACCCCTGAAACAAATACAAACAAATTCTCTGAACATTGGCTCAGAGTGGCAGCGAGTCAGTCAAGAAGGGCAGGACCTGGAGCCAAGCCAAGCTGATTTGGGGTACAGTTGATAGTGAAGCATTTAGAGAAGTCATCTGGGGATGCGTGAGCTTAGAAAGAGAGGGCATGTGGGGTCTAGGAATCTATATCACAAAGCTGGATTCAGAGTCCATTTCTTTAACCACATGAATGGAAGTAACTTTGATATAGAGTCCAGTTGTATGAGTCTGAGGGCACAGGATGACATGGAAGGAACAAAGAGGGCATGTAGTCCAAATAAACAAGCTGAGATAAGTGCCTAGAAGGTGACAGACAAGTGGATGCAAAAGTGTGCTTGTGAAAACAGGCAAGGATTAGCACTTATGATTTGATATGTACACAAGAGAGTAGAAGCCAGCCAGGCGAGCTAGATAGAAACAGCATTGTAGGATTATGTGCAAAAGACAAAATTTTAATCTATCCTGGTTTTAATCACCCTCCTTGATGTTGGTAGTCATGCCTACTTGGTATATCCAGGGCGCCACACGTTTGAGGCTAGTGATTATATATCACTGACAAACTCTGCATGGTTTGTATGATTCTAATAGCTTCACACTCCACTGGATACGCATAGTCACAGATCTGCTCACTACAACTGCAGAATTCATTTCACAGAACTGGCTAGTAAAAAATTTGGCAGGCAAGTTAGCTTTGCAAGTGCTCCTAGGAATGGAGCCCAGCTGTTCCCTTCGGGCTTTGAGCTGTTGGAATTCATTGGGTTAGCAGCTAGAAAGAATGGACTGTAACATTTTCAGCCTAGTTCCTGACAGCAAAGCAGAGGTGTTAGAATTTCTGTTCTCAAGGTTTACACTGCAAGTAACTTAACCTGATTGCGTGTCTTAATATTACTGGGCTTCTGACCGTTGAAATATGGCTTGGATCGATGGTGGTTTGGAGAAAGTAGAAAGAGGGCTGTCCATCATTCAGAGGCTCCATAGAAGCTGCCTGATAATGCTGCTTTCACCAAGCAGCCATCTGTCCATCCATCCATCAGTAGGATGCAATGAGATGTAGCGGAACAGGCAGCCGTAACTCTGAGGCACTTTCTAACCAACGCTTGCAACCCTGGCCTTAGTCTGACCACAGAGCACCGCGCTGGGGTCTGGCAGGATGTGACAGCGAGTGCAGTCACATTCCCGCCACTGCCAGCCTAGGCGTGTGTTCAGTACGAGGCTGAAGCACAGCCGGATCTCCCACACAAATTTGACTAAACTTTGGGTGGCGAGCAAACAGTAATTCTCTTTCAGGTCCATTCTGTTTGACAAGTTGAGCAGACTCTTTTGCTGGAGAATGTTTTGTTTGACTTGGAGAAGAAGTAGAATTAAGAGCTGATTTAATTTCTCTGGAATCCTACCACACAGTTTAGCCTTTAACCCATGTCGTATATTGGCAGGTGGCTTTGTAAATGCTAATGAATCAGGAAGACCACCTTTTTCTCAATTGTAAACCCTGTGGGTACTTCTGCTGGCAATTCCCAGTTCGTCATGGTAATGAGGGATGGGGCTAAATTAAATTCAGGGATGATTCAATGATTTTATTTTATACAGATTCTTTTTCCTCTAAAATTGAAGTTTTTACCTAGGTTGTTAGAGAGCAGAAGTTGCTTATTCTCTCTACTCTGTATTAGTGGTGCCAATATGAAAGAAAGGAAAATGTGGACAGGAAAAAGCGTAAAAGATCAGAAGCAAGAAGCTGGATTACCCCTAAAATGGACAATCAGACTCTGGAGTATTGAATGTTAACTGTTATCTTCCTGCTTTTCCAGTGCACTGAGACTTCTGAGAGCCTCTTGGTCAGTATAGCTTTGTGCTCATGTTACCTATCCTGGTGGCTTCCCTAGCCATGGCCACGTTCCTTGACTGTCTTCTTGCAGTGGTCACTTTAGACCTCAGCTCTTGCTCTTTGTTCTGAAGCCTTGCTTTTCATTTTAGATTGGGGGAGGGGTCGAGGGAGCCTAATGTACCGGAGATGCCTCGGAAATGAGAGCCTTGGATGAATTCCTGGGCCTATTGATCCACCGGCAGTTTATGCATCCTGACATTCATAATCTCAGTAGGCTGCTGATATTCCTGATTAATGGGCCTAGGGGCTGTCCATCCGTCACTTCACATTAATTACCGAAGAGGTGTTTTTCCAGTGATTTACCTGACAGCGGGCTGTGATAAATACCCCTAAGCAGAGTGGGCAGTAATTTATCACAGGGCCACCCCACCCCCACCCCCACCCCCACTTACCCTTCCGCCTAACCACAGGCCAGCATTGGGACCTGACCAAAGAGTGCCCCCTCCCCATAAGCTATCTATCTCCATAATTGCTTGTGGATGCATATTTACTGGGGCATGGGACCTGGCAGACAGCTTTCTAGAATTTGTGCTAAAGATGATGAAAAATAAATCTTCCTAGTAGGAAGAGTAGTAACTGGTACGTTTTTTCATGGGGCAGAGAAGTATATGTAAGCTGCCTTTCTGTTACTTTGGAGAAATCTGATGGAAATATTGCCTGCCTACTGCGCATGTCCTGTGATAATTGCTCTGTGAGCTTTAAAGAGGGGAGAAAGCACAGTTTTGTCTTTTTGATGTTTGTAGTCTGTTCAGGGAGAATCTGAAGAAATATGAGAAATTAGAGAACATTTCAAGGCACTAATATAATCTTGGGGGGGTTGGGATAGAACTCCAGGGTTCCATTTCCTACTTTGTGGCCTTAGAAAGTGAAATTTAGTTAAATATTTAAATATTTGAGCATTTTTCATGTGTCAGACATTGTACTCAACTCTGGAAATATGAAGATGAATGTGATATAGCAGCACATATCAGGGAGCAAAGTCTAGTGCCCCTAGCTTTAGTTTCTCAAGCTATAAAGTAAGCTTTTCCAGAACGTTGTGCAAGTATTTTAAATTAATTTAAAGTTAACCTGAAATTAAAGGGATTTAAAATTAATTTAAAATTAACTTTCACATTAACTTTCTTCTCTAAATATTTGTTGAGTACCTTTTGTGTTCCTGAGGGTACAAGAAGCATTTGGGAAACAGTATCTGCCCTCAAGAAACTATTATAGAGTATGAGAATGACATTCATAAGTAAAACAGGAATATAAGGTGGTTTATAATGACAAATGAATACCATAGGTAATGAATGTACATGAATTCACAGAAGGGTGAAATCAGTGTGTCTTCAAATAAAGATATAAGTCTTTTGAATGAATAGTAACTAGGAGTGTTTAAGCTGAGATAATTCATGGAGGATATTTCAGAATTTGGAATGAACAGATCATGAGGCCATTTGGTACAGAATGGAGGATTTGTGTCTGAGAGTGGTAGAAATATGATTGGAACAGCAGATTGACACCAGATCATGGAGAACCTTGAATGCCGGCTAAGTTTAGTGACTCTAGTGAATCACTAAGGTTTTTGGGTTTTTTTTTGCGGTACACGGGCCTCTCACTGTTGTGACCTCTCCCGTTGCGGAGCACAGGCTCCGGACGCACAGGCTCAGTGGCCATGGCTCACGGGCCCAGCCGCTCCGCGGCATGTGGGATCTTCCCGGACCGGGGCACGAACCCGTGTCCCCTGCATCGGCAGGCGGACTCTCAACCACTGCGCCACCAGGGAAGCCCTCACTAAGGTTTTTGAGCAAGGAATTATGAAAAAAGGTGTTTTAGAAAAAATTATTATATATTCATGTGCCAATGTCATTTGGAATTGCCAGAGTATCTTAGAACACTCCCTTCTTTTCTAAGGTTGTTCAGAATCAGAATATCCAGATTTATATATCTCCCTGAATGCAATGCAAAGAATTGTGTTTTGGTTATATATGGAGTAAATAATAGAGTTGACAGTCAAAGGAGATCAAGTTTTACAGTTTTTACTCATGCAAAGTTGAGAAGACAATGGAAGTTTTAAGTAATGACTGCACAATTAAATTAGGAAAGACTATAGCCTGAAATCCTAAGAGAGAAATTGATCTTTAGTCATGCCTATATAACATCATTGAGGCTGCACTGCTTGCTCACTGTATAAAGTAGGTATATTTTAAAGGCAAGAATCAGAAATTAAAGAGTCAGTGGGGTCAGCTATGTTTTGGTAGGAATTTCTAGAGAATGTGATTATTTTTCATTTAAAAAATTAAGATATAATTTATATAAAGTTCACTTTTCTTAGAGTACGTTCTGTGAATTTTGACAAAAGCATAGTCATATAACTCCCACACAGTTAAGATACAGAACAGTTAATCGATCCAAAAAATTCCCTTGTGCCACTTTGTAGTCAACCCCTTACTTGAACCTGAGCTTCTGGCAACTACAGATACATTTTCTGTCCTTAAAGTTTTGCCTTTTCCAGAAGTCATATAAATGGAATTGTATTTCCCTACTGATATATGATGTTGAGCATTTTTTGGTCTTTATATCTTCTTTGGTGAAGTATTGTTCAAATTGTTGTTTGTTTTTGGATATCAGGTTTTAAGAGTTCAGTATGTATTCTGGATAAAAGTTCTTTTTCGGATATGCAGTTTGCAAATATTTTCTCTCCGTTTGTGATTTGTCTTTTCATTCTCTTTTAACAGTGTCTTTGAAGAGCAGAAGGTCTTAATTTCTCTGAAGTCCAGTTTATTGATTAATTTTTTTTAATGTTATGAATCATGCTTGTTGTGTTGTATTTAAGAAATCTTTGCTGAACCCAGAGTCACAGAGATTTTTTCTCCTATATTTTCTCTTCTAGTAGTGTTATAGTTTTAGGTTTGTTTGTTTGTTTTTGTTTTTGTTTTTTGCGGTACGCGGGCCTCTCACTGTTGTGGCCTCTCCCGTTGCGGAGCGCAGGCTCTGGAAGTGCAGGCTTAGCGGCCATGGCTCACGGGCCTAGCCGCTCCGCGGCATGTGGGATCTTCCCGGACCGGGGCACGAACCCTTGTCCCCTGTATCGGCAGGCGGACTCTCAACCACTGCGCCACCAGGGAAGCCCTAGTTTTAGGTTTTATATTTAGGTCTATAATTCATTTTGAGCTAGTTATTGTATATGGTGTGCCATATGGATAAAATTTATCCTTTTGTTTTTGCTGCATGTGAATTTGTAATTAACCTCAGCACCATTTATTGGAAAGACTATCCTTTTTCCATTGAATTGCCTCTGTACCTTTGTTGAAAATCAATTGATCATATATGTTTGCGTGTATTTCTGGACTCTTCTCCCGCCCCCACCCATTCTATTGGTCTATGTTTCTACCCTTTCTCCAATACTACATTGGCTTGATTAGTGTACTTCACAGTAGGTTTGAAACCAGGTAGTATGAATTTTCTAGCCTTGTTCTTTTTTTCAAAATTGTTTTGGCTATTCTAATTCCTTTGCCTCTCTATATCCATTTTAGAATCAGCTTGTTAATTTATCTGATGAGTTCAGAAAAATATGCGATTTTGCACATTGTCCACATTTTATTTTGTCTGTTTTAAAGGTGGGAAAGACACTCTCCAGCTTTCTACATCCTAGGCAGAATCCAGAAGTCCCACTTAACTTACTTGAGGATGTGATTTTGATGATTTTGATATGGTATTTTTGTTGATAAGAATACCATTTAAATTTGTCGCTTTCAGTTTCTATCCCCAAATTATTTTTGCTCATGTGTTCATTCACTCATTCAGAAAAAAATGAGTCTATGCTATGTGCCCAGTGTTGGGTTACAGTGATAAGCATGAAGATATGGTCCCTCCTCTAATGAGCATATAGTTCAGTGGGGGAAGACCAGATAATTTAAAGAAGTAATTATAATAAAATATAAGAGCTGAAATAGAAGAAGTATATGGCAGAGGCACCTACTCTAATCTAGAATGATTAGATAACACTCTCAAAGAAAGGGCTATGATGGAGACTTACAGGTTATATTGAAATTAGTTAGGTGAAGGTGATTAGGAGGCTGTAAGGGAGTAGACTAGGCAGAGGAAAGAGACTCTGTAGGAGCTAAAATGAAAAAAAAAAATCCACAAAGCAAACAACGTGGAGAATTCAAGAATCTGAGAGAAGTTTGCTGTGATCTTATAGCATATAAGGACAAAAGTGACAAAAGGTAAGAGAAATTGATTGGAGCTAGGTTAGAAAGAGTCTTGTAAGCCATGTTTAAAAAGTTGATTTTCTCATAAGAATGATGGGAAGGTAGTGAAAGGTTTTAGGGAGGGGGATGTCTGAGTGGCTAATTGTTTTAAAAGAGTCATTCTAGATGCAAGGTGAGGAATGAGCGGACAGGAAGCTAAACAGAGACCAGTTTTTTTTTTGTTTGTTTGTTTTGTTTTTTGCGGTACGCGGGCCTCTCACTGCTGTGGCCTCTCCCGTTGCGGAGCACAGGCTCCGGATGCGCAGACTCCAGATGCGCAGGCTCAGCGGCCATGGCTCACGGGCCTAGTCGCTCCGCAGCATGTGGGATCTTCCCGGACCGGGGCACGAACCCGTGTCCCCTGCATCGGCAGGCGGACTCTCAACCACTGTGCACACTAGGGAAGCCCCAAGAAGGTTGAGTTTTAAAAGCCATTTGCTATAGCACAAAATAATTTTAAATTTGAAGCCTTTGATATATGTCTGTTGTGTATTACAAATAGAATCATAATTTAGAGTTTGAAGAACACTTAAAATTAATCCTGACCAATCTGCCTTACAGATAGAAATTCTTTCTCTAGTATTAGTCCATCGTCTAGATTGTATTTAAATTATTCTAGAGACAGAATACCTGATAATGGCGTTGGAGAACTCTAAAAGTAGAGTTCTTTTTTATATTGAGGTGAACTTTGTTTTCTTTTAATTTCTACCAGTTGGTTCTGGTAACTGACTTCTGAAGAAATATGGAAGCAACCAATCCTGTAGAGCAACCAATCTTCAGGTATAAAGGTAGCTGGGATGTTTCCATTTAGACCTTTTTGGGTAAGGAGTATACCTTTAGTTCCTTTAACCATACCTTGTGTTGTATATTTTCTAGACTTTGTAATCTAAGACTGTTGCCTTTCTAAACATCCACATCACTATCTTTTGGCTTTTATTGACTTTGTAGATGAAGTAAAAGCCTTCAGATTTTTTTTTTCTGTGCAAATTATACATTTTATTCTGTGTTGCTTGATTCTTTTTTTTTTTTCTGTTAACCCAAAGCAGGTCTTTGTATTTATTCATTCTTAGTCTTCATATTGCTCTCAACACAGCATTCCAGATTATATAAATGATATTAAATTGTAATTTTATCTTTTTTTTTTTTTTTTTTTTTTTTGCGGTACGCGGGCCTCTCACTGTTGTGGCCTCTCCCGTTGCGGAGCACAGGCTCCAGGCGCGAAGGCTCAGCGGCCATGGCTCACGGGCCCAGCCGCTCTGTGGCATGTGGGATCTTCCCGGACCGGGGCACGAACCCATGTCCCCTGCATCGACAGGCGGACTCTCAACCACTGCGCCACCAGGGAAGCCCAATTTTATCATTTTTGTTATTTATTAATCCTGTCGATTTTGTGTCAGTTCACATTTGATAAATACTCAGTGTTCATTGTTTGCATCCAAATTATTGTTTAAAATGTTGAATTTTAAAGGGCAATGGGGACATAGTTCTCCATTACATAACCCTCTCTAAATTTGCTTCTACCCATTATCATTACTTTTTATTGTGAGTCCACCTACCAGTTCTTAGTAGCCCATATTTTACCATCTTACAGTTCATCATGATATATTTTGTCAGATGTTTTGCTACCTGAGATCAAGATACACTGTGTCTATGGCATCCCCTCCAATGAAATATACTTTAGTACTTCTATTTTGAAAAATAGACGTTTTAAAAAGATTTGGCATGGCTAAATGTTGAAGTCATATTCTTCCACAAATGGAAAGATAGAAGATCCATGCAGAATGATGAGCTAGATAATAATTAAGACATCAAAAGAGAAAAGGGACAGGTGGATCACTGGAGACACTTGATGACCAGGGCCATGGTATATCCCTGGGCTGAAAAGAAAATCGCCTGGCCATGGAAGTGGAGCTTCTTCACTGAGGAAGTATTCTGATCAGGTGAAATTTTAGGGATCTGTAATAGAGTGGACAGGATTTGTTAGCCTTTCCCTCTTACTGTCTTTTTCCTTTGAAAGGTATGTGGTGAAATATCAACAGTGGGTGCTTCTGAGTGTATATGGATGTTTCTTTGCTATGTGTAGGACCTTCTTATTCTCTTTGCTCTGGGCAAACTAGTATGTACTTCACAGTATTATTTTGAAGATGAAAAGAATAACTCAGTGTGAGATTGTCTAGTACATTTCCTCATATTTTGTAGATAGTAAATAAAGTTTTATTTAACCTTTGTTAAATTTTTTCTGCTTGTTAAATTCCATCGACCAACCATGGTAAAGGTTGTCAGGGAGTTACCAGTGAGTTGTCCCATCACATTCCTTGGCCTCCACCCTCCTTTATCCTACCCAGACCCATTTTATTGCTACTAGAAGGAAGAAAAATTTATAGTAGGTCACTTGATTAAATAGATAGTGTTAATAAAACGATGACTTTCTCTTTCCCACTACTTGTTTCTTTCCTAAAAATCATAGTTCACAAGCAGTATCTTCTAGAAAGCAGTCCATGATTAGTTGTCTCATTTTCTAGCCCACATTCAAGTTACTCTCATTCATATGTTACTCTTAAAATCATATTTATGTATATATATTTATGTTGAACAAATGTGCTTTTAGGGGTTCTCCTTGAATGTATTCTTCAGTGTAAATTTTGAGCTCCTAAGATGGTTGTGTTTTATGAGTACCTGATAGCCTGTAATCACTTTTCTCATCTGTTTTAATTCAGCTGAAGACAAGGCTACTTGTTAAAAAAAAGTAGAGAGGACTTGGAAGGTAGAGGAAAGAGGCTATATGGATAAAATTCATGGGCTCATGAGTTATTTTGGAATTTACTCTCCTTAGTTGCTCACCTGATTGCATTAATTATTTTATGGCAGGTTTTACTTTTTTTTTAACTTGAGGGTTTCTGTAGGATGGATTAGTAGGCCCTCTACCTAGTTTTTAAAAATCTCTTGGCTCAATACATTGTAATTAGTTTTTGGTAATTGAATCATTCTCTCCTTTTTCTTGCAGATTGAGGTGGTGCCATGCAGCAAGAAGCAGAGAGATGCAGAGTTCGAGTCAGGAGGCCTGACATGGCGCTTTATGTACCCAAAGCTCGAAGGGGTATAGTAGTGCACAAATCAGGTGATGAGGGAAAAAGCTGTGGTCCACCTAACTCCATGGTGAAAGAAGAACAAAAGGAAGATTCTTTCTCTCAAAAGGAGATCATTAGAGACAAGCGTGAGGCTCAAAGACTAAGTATTAATCCTGATAAAAAGGAGCACAATCACAGGGAAGGAAAGAAAGCTTCAACAAAATTTAATAAAGTTGCGTGGCTTCAGGAAAGAAAGAAAGATAGTGTTTGTACTAAGAGGGCAACCACAGAATCCAAAAAAGTATTATCCCAAGGACATCAGCAAAGAGCCCCAAATCCTGGGATTATACCTATAGTACCTTTACAAAGACATTTTAAACCAAAGAAGGTAGAGTGTTTGGAGGTTGAAACCAGACATGTGACAGAACAGGATGGGTTGCTTCAGTATCAGTCTTGTTCAGAAATCAGTAAGGCTCAGGTTCCAAACAAACCATTCCAAAATGTGGAATTCTGTGATTTCAACAGGCATGAACTAAATGGGGAAACATTTGAAGATAGAAATTTGGAAAGCAGAATGGAAACTGATGCCAGGGTTGCAGAGATACTATCCCAGTTTCCTGGAGATTTTAGTTCTGTGGTGAAACCTGAGAGTATGATTGCACCAGTAAAACCAAGCTCTGATTCTGGAATTGTACAACAAGGCATGCAGACATCGGGTGGAATGCTGAAGCGCAGCAGTGGAGGCATCACCACTGATTCTGTTCCTGGAAGTCCAGTTGGTATCATTGATCAGACTTGCATAGACTTGGATGCTGAGAATGTTGGTGATACAGCCAACAGCACAGATTTCATCTTGGGTCAGAAAGGTATAGATTCCATTCCTGAGACTATGGGTCACATCTCTCATCAGATGACTATAGTCAGCAAATTAGAGAGCACAAATGGCATTTTTGATCCAACAATGATTAGCGGATGTGAGGAGAGTGACAGCACTGCTGATGAGTTATGTGTAAAGTGTGAATCTTCTGATACACCTGGCCTTGCTCATGAAACATATACAAATAATGGGTCTAAGAGTGTAGGTGACAGTACCAGTCAGACATGTATGATGGACATTACAGATACCATATCTGATCAAATAAGTGTAGTTGCTGTTAGAGTAGCTCACGAGACCTGTAGCAACACAAGTAGTTTCTCAGACTGTTTAGAACTAAGTGCAGATACATCCCCTCTTCATGTAGCTAAAAGGGGGAATGACACTGAACATTTCAGCAGCCTGACTGCTTGCTCAGATATTTATGCTGAGAGTATTTCATCTAGTTTCACAGAGTCGACAGGAGAGTTGATAGAGAGCTTGTCAGATTGTGCTTCCTCCTTACCTGTAAAGAAGATTGCTGGTAGTAATTGTAACACTTTTTTGGACTCTGAACTCAGTATGTTAAATGGGACAAAAGTATTTTCAGACAGTGCTTTGGGCAGTGATCAAGATTGTACTGGTGATATAACAGAGGCATTGCATGAACTTAAAACTGCTGAAGAGTTGAAAACAAAAGAAGAAGATGGCTCAGAGACTACAGAACTTGGGGTAACCTTTCCTGATATAGAATCGGTATCTGTGGAAACATCCATGGAATCGAAAGCAACTGATATGTCTCACACAGAAGCAAGTGCTGCTACTGAGGAGAGCTGGGAGTCTATGTTTAATGATGATGGTGACTGCCTGGACCCACGTCTTCTACAAGAGGTATGTTTTAGTGGAAATTGGTTGGCTCTTAGGTAGTTCATCAGTTCATAGGAACTAGGATTTGGGGGGTAATTTTGATAGACATATCTGTACATTCACACACATTACATCCAATGTAACAGTTCTGCAGCAAACTGTTAGGTTGGCCAAAAAGTTCGTTCAGGTCTTTCCATAATATCGTATGGAAAAACCTGAACGAACTTTTTGGCCAACCCAGTAATAGGATCGTAGATTGAGAAAAGAATATCTGATAGATCTTTAAGAAACAAAGCATACAGTGTTGAACTATATGTATTATAACCAAATCCTGAGAGATCTTACTGAATAGGTTAAAGATGAATTTAATGGATTCTGGCTAACTGTTGAGAAAATACAGAGGGAAACTTCTTCCAAAGGGCTTTTCTGTGTTGACAAGATGTGTTTTACACTGGCCTATTTGAGGGGAGAAGAATAATTTATTATTCATATTTATTTTATTTTTCCAGCAGACGTTGGAATGATGTTAGACACTGTAGAGGGAAGGGAAGGGTGTAATGAAGGTATGATTGTTTTTTTAAGGAGTTTGTGCTGAGTTGAAGAGTAAATGACTGTTGAATATGCTGGCTAGTTAGAGTTCATAAATACAAAATGTTGGATTTGAAGGCATCTTAGAAATTATTTAGTTAAATTTTTTCATTTTCTTAGTTTAGACATTCCCGCTTCCGGCATTTAAATTCCTTACCATAAATAAGAATCATTGGTTTTGAATAGTAGAATCATTCCCCCTTTTATTCCTTATACCTTTGCCCAGAAGGGGAAAAAATGATTTTCCCTATAAAATCTCCAGTTTTGTAAATGGGGAAATTGAAGGTTAATGGTTGTATCTTTAAGGCAAGCGGAATCAGGATTTCAATCTACTTCTGTCTTAATCCAGTATTTATGTTCTTTCTACCAGACCACTTCCTCCCCTATAAAATAGTTTTGTTTGAGTGACTCCATAGAGCCTTTTAAATACTAAGGGATGAGTCTTTTGATTCTGAGAGTTGAATCAGAAGTACAGAAAAATGTTCACAAGCATGTGTAAAAGAGACACATGAGACTGAAGAGGGCAGCCCATTGGACAGAATTGACTTTCCAGTACCAAGCGCTTCCTCCTTATTCTTAGGAGGTGTTTGCATGCACATTTGTACCACAGTTAGTGCTTCTTATGGGCAAGTCAGGAAACAGCAGGTCTTAAACATTTCTTAAAAGAATATAGAGCAGAAGGCACCTACAAATTAACATTCATGAATCCTTTGAAATTGCGTGCAAACTTTTATATGTAAGTGCAGTCTTTCATAACTTTTATCGGATTCTCAAAGGTGATAGTTCCCCAAAGTATGGTCCCTGGACCAGCAGCATAAGCAGCACCTGGGAACTTGTTAGAAATGCAGACTCTTCAGCCAGGCTGTCTTAATGTTTACGAGACTTTCAAGTGATTCTGATGCACATAAAGTGAGAATCACTGCTCAGAGACAACATACAAAGTTAAATTATATCAAGATGTGAGCGTGGTAACCAGAAGTGGCTGTCAACTCATAATTAGAAAGCAAAACACTGTTCATCAGAGGTTTAGGCTCAAATCAGGCTAAGATGTACTAATAATATGGTAAGTTAGGTGAATATAGAGAAGTTATTAAGGATCCAAGCATTGGGAGAAGGCATTAGTCTGGGGAAGGAAGCAGTGTTCTTAGGAGTTGGCAAAGAGACTGCTTAAGCGGGTAGGAGAGCACAGGTGTACATGGGAGAGAAGAAACAGCTTCCTACAAAAGAAGAGCATGGGACTCAGAGCCTTTTGTACATGGTAGACCTAGTAAATATTTACTGAATGGATGTAGGCAGTAGGGCAGAGGTGCTTTCTGCCTTTTTAGGTTAGCCTCCAGGAGCTTTCAAGCCATCATTGCTGCCGGAACTTGGATTCTGTGTGGTAGCTTAGGGATATGGCTTCTGTATTGGCGGGAGGGAGGTTTAGGTGTGCAACTCTGTTGTTCAGCTCTTAACACTGTTTAGGTGCAAAAGAATTTAGGCAACTGAGTCTTTTGAGGAGCATAGTAATACAGCCAAAGAGGACACTAGCCTGACCTAAAGCTGGGAATGGCAGGAAAACGGAGCAGGTAGTGTTTTAAGCTGAAGACAGCCAGTGCCTGGGTATTGCGTTTAGATATCTTCTGAGGTGTTTGGTAGAGATTGGAGTCTGTGTTGAGGCATGAGGATAGATGAGAGTAAGAAAGAAGTTGGATTGAGAATGCAGGTAGTGGATCCAACTCCAAGCTGTTGCCTCCTGTGCTCTGGGTTTTAGAAGATGTAATAATAATAATGTTATTAAAAGATGTCACAAATCCAAGAACATTAATAGCTTTGGTGACTATTACTCCTAATTTATTATTTATACTGTTCCAAATGTACATTATTAAAGGCTAAACCAGAGTGTCTGCCTACCTTGAAAACTTTCCAACCAAAGATTTTTGGCTCTTCTCCCAGCTGGCCTATTTCTTTGTTGACAATGGATAGCCATAGAGGTATGCCTAGTACTTCTAATAGGCAGGGAAGTATGCTGTAGAGCAGGGTGTGGTAGCCATTGGCATATGAAGCAGTTTCCTGTGACATTTGAACTTCTGAAACTGCCTGAAGGGGTTAGGTCATTGTTGAGCTCCCAGAACTGCAACTCTTGATGAGTCTCCAAAGATTACACATCTCCTAAAACCATGGTATGGGATGCCCAGAAATTGAAGTTGATAATTGATAAAGAAAAGGATGTTGGCATGACTTCTTTTAATCCTTTGAAATCTTGGTACCAGCACACAGGAATTATTGTTGTCTAGATAAAACTTCCTCTGCTGCTTCCTGTACTGATCAGCAAACCTATTGGTAGGAGGGTTAGTAAGATACCAGCAGCATAACATTGATGTTGATAGACACTGACATCTGGTCCCTTCACTGGCCATTTCTGGTCCTGATGTGTGTTTTTAGATAGCGGTAAATATCTAGGTAGGAGTTTCCTTTTGTTATAGGAGGTTGCTAACAAGGTATGACCATGGAAAAGAGAAAAGGAACACCATTCATTCCCAAACCATCTTCCTTCTGTGTGTGCCTACTCATGTTCATACTTCATCAGTAGTATCTTTCCATGTAGTCTTCCCAATCATGCTGGGAAGACGAGGAAATCCAGATATGTCTCCCTGGCTTTCTCAGTCTTCCTCTTGACTAAAATTTAATCTACCACAGTGTTTTCACTGTTCAGTCTGGATAGCATCTTCCCAAGAATGCCAGCATCAGTTTGCCATATTAACCTTTCTGTACTGTCTAAATAGGAGCCAGGTCCAAGTTGGTTCAGGATATTCACTTGGTCCCTGCCCATATATTCATGTACCATACGTTACTATTCATTAGAGGAAACTAGAGCTCTCAAATTTGTCCTCTGGCACTGGGGTCAGTAAGTGATCATCTGACATGCTTCATTATTGTAGCTTTCTTTTTTCTTACTTCCTTCGGTTCTCTTTTTCTGCATTCTTATTCACTTTTGCCCTTTCTTCTCTTTTACTGTGCCTTAATCCAAAGCTATGGCCATGGATTTCTCTCACTGATGATAATCAGCAATATTGAGATGTTGCTGATACCTATTCTAGAGAAATCTTTTTTTTAAGATTTATTTATTATTTATTTATTTTTGGCTGTGTCAGGTCTTAGTTGCAGCATGTGGGATATTCATTGAGGCATGCGGGATCTTTCCTTGTGGTGCATGGGCTCTTCGTTGCGGGCCGTGGGCTTCTCTCTAGTTGTGGCATGTGGGTTTTCTTTTCTCTAGTTGTGGCACGCAGGCTCCAGGGTGCATGTGCTCTGTAGTTTGTGGCACGCAGATTCCAGAGCGAGTGGGCTCTGAACTTTGTGGCATGTGGGCTCTAGTTGAGGCGCACGAGCTCAGTAGTTGTGGCATACGGGCTTAGTAGTTGTGGCACGCGGGCTTAGTTGCCCGGCGGCACTTGGGATCTTAGTTCCCTGACCAGGGATTGAACCCGCATCGAACCTGCATTATAAGGCAGATTATTTACCACTGGACCACCAGGGAAGTCCCTAGAGAAATATTTAGATGGCACCTTGAATGGCATTCTACTCATTCTGTGTTAATAAATTTTATGAAGTCAAAGTTTGCGTTTCTGGCCTTGGTTTCTTGATAAGGTCAGTGGAGGCATAGCCTAGATATATTAGATAATTTTATTTGCAGATAGGGAACACCACTGAAGACATTATCTGCTCTTATATTTAATGTATAAAATGTTATATAAAGCAACTATACTCCAATAAAAATTAATTAAAAAAAAGTTAGAGTTTAAAAGTCTGAATTTATCCTTCTGCTGTTGTAAAGGATTTATGCCCAAAGCAGTATAGAAAAGGGATGGAAGCTATAACTTATGCTGTGTATTATACACTGTAGTTTTATTATCTTTTAAGGGAACTCTTTTTGGATGTGTTTGAACTTAGGTCATGAAAAATTTGAAAAGGCTTGAAATACTTCAAAAAAAAATAGTGTTATTTCCCTATTTGCCAAAGATAGGAAGTTAAATGGGTAAAACATTTTAATTCTAGCTTTTGATTTATTCACATTACCATGGACAAACATGAAAAATTTATTTTCTTCAGTTTCTACTGAAGAGTAGAAACTGAGTTAGTAAGCAGTTAAGTAGCTACAGGATAATAGTGGAAGAGAAAATAGAAACAAAAGGTTTGAATAACCTAACCTACATAATTGAGAATTAGCTATATGGGTTAATTCTGTAAGCAATTATGTAAATAGACATGGTGATATTTGAAGCCACCGCAGTAATGTTACACCATTAACTCCTGGTCAAGT
Organism: Mesoplodon bidens; assembly: GCF_964165515.1. Lineage (NCBI taxonomy): Eukaryota > Metazoa > Chordata > Mammalia > Artiodactyla > Ziphiidae > Mesoplodon > Mesoplodon bidens. The sequence continues at coordinate 31,115,146 of NC_138176.1, read as the reverse complement.
CTCTGTTGTCCATGTCCCTGTAACCTCCTGATATCCCTAATATTTAAATTTGTTATAGCCACAACTATAGTTTAAAGTGGTTTATTACGTTTAATTGAAAGTACCTACAGAAGTGTTCTTATTCCTTCCAAGATCAGAGGCAGGATTATAACATAGGCCTTGAACGATAAGGACTAGGACCTGGAACTTTAACCTGTCTAAGAGAGAAAACTGTATGTCTTTTTTTAAAAAGTGGAATGTTAGCATTGAAAGGGACCTGTAACATAATGTTTTATGTTTACCTCTTGCTTTATAGATAAGGCAAGTAAGGCCCAGAAAGGTTGTTACTGACCTAGCTAAGGTTAGTGCCAGAGTTGGCACTAGAATCCCAGTCTCCTGGTTTCTAACCCTGGGCTTTTTCCATGACAGTAAGCCTTTGCCTCTACCTAAAGCTCTCAGCCAATCAACAGACATTGTACAGCTATATGCACTGTGCCCAGCTCTGATATTGGTGATATAAGGGATAAAAGAGAAGGATAAGAATGTTTAAGGAGCTTATAGTCTTGTGGAGCTGATGAAACTTATTCTCAGAAATGTCTAGAAAAAAATAAAGTATTCTATCTCATTGAATTGAAAATGCTGTTGATTGTGAAATATATCATTATTTTATGTATCACTAAGAAAGAAATTAAACTTTTACACAGTGCTTACCCTTTAGAATTTTTATTTTATACATACTGAAAGAGCTCTTAATTAGACATAAAATTTTGATCACATGTCATTTCTTACATAAAGAAAATGTAGGTGAAATAAATTGGTTCTCGTTTCCTAAAACTTTGTGTTTATAGTCCAACTCTTTCTAATGATTTATTTTTTTTCTTTTGAATTAGAACCCAAGTGTTCCTTTTTCTTCCTTTTTTTAAAACTTAATTTTATTTATTTGTTTTTTTGGCTGTGTCAGGTGTTAGTTGCAGCACGTGGGATCTCCATTTGAGGCATGCAGGATCTTTCGTTGTGGAGCACGGGCTTCTCTTTAGTTGTGATGTGCAGGTTTTCTCTTCTCTACTTGTGGCGCGCAGGCTCCAGGGCACGTGGGCTCTGTAGTTTGTGGCACCTGGGCTCTCTAGTTGAGACACGCAAGCTCAGTAGTTGTGGCGTGCAGGCTTAGCTGCCCCATGGCAGGTGGGAACCTAGTTCCCCGACCAGGGATCGAACCCATGTCCCCTGCATTGGAAGGTGGATTCTTTACCACTGGAACGCCAGGGAAGTCCTAATAATTTTTTGACTCAGTCATTGATACTGATGTCTTTCCATCCTGTTACCATCTTCTGTGCCATCAACAACTTTGATGATACAGCATTTCTTAAAAGAATACAAAAAGGAAGGAAAAATCATTGTTGCTGGATTCTTAAGCCAGCTTTGCACTTATATAGGGCTATTCTTATATTCAGATTTTCTTCCACCCTGCTGACCGCCCTTGCTGCAAATTTTGGTACTGGTGCTTTTGGTGCTCATTCATATTCAGACAAGCAGTGACAATATGCATGATTAAGATGCATACTGATGTTGGAGATGTTAAAATGTGCATCTTAGAATTGATGAAATACGGTATATATCCAACTGCCAAGGGTTATGATACAGTAGTATAGGGAATGGAGAAACCATCAAAATGGAGTCAATAGGGAACGCTTCAAGAGGAGATAAAGATTGAAGCTGGGTCTTAAAAGAGAAGGATCAGGAGCAGGCAAGGCATTCCAGGCTGTGAGAGCTTGTAAAAAATAGGGAACGTTCCCAGGTTTAGGTCCTGAATTTGTCACTATCAGAAGTTTAGATGATCTGTTTTGAAATTTTGTTTTTGTTATTGTTTTCCTTTTATAATTGATTAAATTGGATTTTCTGCATGATTTATATAGCCAGAACAATTAAAGTTTATTGGCAAAGGGAAATAAAAAAGGTGTCATTTTTCCCTCAAAATTTCAGAATGCCATCCAGAATCATTAAAAAATATATATATTGCATAAATCAAATTCTTATTGATGGGGGCTCTATGTAGAATCAGTCTCGATAAGCATGCATTTGGACAAAGTAATTAACTTGGGGCATGTGCATTTTATTCATTCCACAAGTATTTTTTGAAAGCCTAGTTTGTGCAAGGTAATGTGTGCAGGGGGGGAATATAGGGATAAATATGACATGTCCCTTGTAGTTGAATTATACAATCAGAATATTGATGGGGAGACTGAAACTCCAGCCTTTCTTTCCAGGCTTACTCCCTATATTAGTTTGCTAAGGCTGCCAGAGCATAGTACCCTAGACTGACTATGGCAAAGTACCACATAAATTTGTTTTCTCACAGTTCTGGAGGCTAGAAGTCCAAGATCAAGGTGGCAGCAAGGGTTAGATTCTTCTGAGGCCTCTCTCCTTGGTTTGTAGATGGCCATCTTCTCCCTGTGTCTTTACATGGTCTTCCCTCTGTGTCTGTGTCCAAATTTCCTCTTTTTATAAAGATACCACTCAGATTAGGGTCTACCCTATTTTAACTTAATACCTGTTTAAAGGCATTATCTCTAAATACAGTCATATTCTAAGGTACTGGGGTTTATGGCTTTAACTCATGAATTTTGAGAGGACACAATTAAGCCCATAGCACTCCCCCAAGCCCTCACATTATTTAGTGTAACCACACTGAACTGTTTAATGAATACCACACTCCTTGCATACCTTTGCACACTTCTGCCTACGGTACTTTTCTCTGTATAATTTCTTTACTTGGGCAGTGAACGAAACAAAGTTCATTCCCCTCTATCCACTGGTAATACCTTATTCATTCTTATAACTTTATTACATATTAAAATTCTTTGTTCAAGTTCTTTCATGTTATGTTCAACATACATTAAATGTTTGTTGGTTAGGTGGTCAGGTTGAGGTTGGAGGAAGAGACAGGTCTTATTAATACAGGGTGTTATACAGTGAGTACTGTAAAAGTAGTGCAGATGAGGTAAACGCTGTAGAAGTCTAGAGGAAGAGTCAGATTATACATGTGACCAAAAGTAATGTGATCAAAACAATAGGCAGGAAGAAGCAAGATGTGTTTAGGCATAGTATTACTCTTTGGTTGGAATGTAGCATATTTTAAGAGATGACATGACATAAAGCTAGAAAGGTAGTATATATTTTAGTACACTGTTAATGAGGTAATAAATTACCACAAACTACTATCTTAAAACAACACAAATTTATTGTCTTTTACAGTTCTGTAGGTCAGAAGTCCAAAATGGGTCTCACTGGACTAAAATTAGGGTATTGGCAGGATTGTGATCCTTTCTGAAGACTCTAGGGGAGAACCCATTTTCTTACCTTTTTCAGCTTCTCTTACATGCCGCCCACATTCCTTGGCTCATGGCCCCCTTCCGTTTTCAAAGCCAGCAGTGGCCAGCCAAGTCTTTCTCATATTGCCTCACTCTGACACACTGACTCTTCTGTCTCTGAAACAATTCTGCTTTTAAGGACCCTTGTGATTATATTGGGCCCACCTAGATAATCCAGCATTATCTCTCTATTTTAAAGTCATCTGATTAGCATCTTTAATTCCACCTGCTACCTTAATTCTCGTTTGCCATGTATCATGTTTATAAGTTGAGGGAATTAGGACATGGACATCTTTGAGAGGCTGTCATTCTGCCAACCACAGGTAGGTTGGGTCCAGGTTATGAGCTTTAAATACAGCCATTGAAGATTTTTAATCGAAGGAATGACATGATCAAAGCAGTATTTTGGGAAGTTTAATCTATAAGCTATATGGTATCTCGAATATAGGACTGGAAAGAAATCAGCACCCCTGAGTTCTTTTCAGCTTTGCCATTGATCCTCCCTCCCTCCCTCCTTGCCTCCTAGAACTGCTTGTATCCATAAACCCTTAATCAGAGGGAATTAGTTGTCCTGAACATTGATATAGCCACCGTTTCTGATTCTGTTCACTGTAAGGCCATTTCATCATGTTATGGAAGGAATACTAGACTAGCGGTCAGGAGACCTGAGTGAGTTATGATTCAAACTTGATCAGTAATTTGATTTGTAACCTTAGGGATGTCCTTTAGTCTCTCTGTGATGCAATTTTCCATCCTTATAATTGGGATAACAATAGCAACTGATCCAACATGCCCATCTGACAGATATAAATATAACTTTATCCCAAAATAATGTAGTATATATTTATTTTTTGTTTGTAGAGACTAACTTGTGACTTCAGAACTTTTTGTTTTTCCTTTTGTATCTTGAAGAACCTATGATCAAACAAAAAATAAAAAGCTCAGTGATCCATGCCTAGTTGACCTTCTGCTCTCTGCACCCTTTTTGTCCCCTTCTACAAATAGGAATCAGGCAATTATGTCATAGCAAGTCAGGTACTATTTTTTTTAACATCTTTATTGGAGTATAATTGCTTTACAATGGTGTGTTAGTTTCTGCTGTTATCACAAAGTGATACATATATCCCCATATCCCTTCCTTCTTGCGTCTCCCTCCCACCCTCCCTATCCCACCCCCTAGGTGGTCACAAAGCACCGAGATGATCTCCCTGTGCTATGTGGCTGCTTCCCACTAGCTATCTGTTTTACACTTGGTAGTGTATATATGTCCATGCCACTCTCTGACTTCGTCCCAGCTTACCCTTCCCCCCTTCATGTCCTCAAGTCCATTCTCTAGGTCTGCATCTTTATTCCTATCCTGCCCCTAGGTTCATCAGAACCATTTGTTTTTTGTTTTTAGATTCCATATGTATGTGTTAGCATATGGTATTTGTTTTTCTCTTTCTGACTTACTTCACTCTGTATGACAGACTCTAGGTCCATCCACCTCACTACAAATAACTCAATTTTGTTTCTTTTTATGGCTGAGTAATATTCCATCGTATATATGTGCCACATCTTCTCTATCCATTCATCTGTCGATGGACACTTAGGTTGCTTCCATGTCCTGGCTATTGTAAATAGTGCTGCAATGAACGTTGTGGTACATGTATCTTTTTGAATTATGGTTTTCTCAGGGTATATATGCCCAGTAGTGGGATTGCTGGGTCATATGATAGTTCTATTTTTAGTTGTTTAAGGAACCTCCATACTGTTCTCCATAGTGGCTGTATCAATTTACATTCCCACCAACAGTGCAGGAGGGTTCCCTTTTCTCCACACCCTCTCCAGCATTTATTCGTTGTAGATTTTTTGATGCTGGCCAGTCTCACTGGTGTGAGGTGATACCTCATTGTGGTTTTGATGTGCATTTCTCTAATTCCTCCTGTGTATTTGGGAGAAATGTCTATTTAGGTCTTCCGCCCATTTTTTGATTGGGTTGTTTGTTTTTTTGATATTGAGCTGCATGAGCTGCTTGTATATTTTGGAGATTAATCCTTTGTCAGTTGCTTCGTTTGCAAATATTTTCTCCCATTCTTTTTTTTGGATAAATTTATTTATTTTATTTATTTTATTTATTGCTGTGTTGGGTCTTCGTTGCTGCACGTGGGCTTTCTCTAGTTGCGGCGAGCGGGGGCTACTCTTCGTTGTGGTGTGCAGGCTTCTCATTGTGGTTTCTCTTGTTGAGAGCACTGGCTCTAGGCACGTGGGCTTCAGTAGTTGTGGCACAGGGGCTTAGTTGCTCCGCAGCATGTGGGATCTTCCCAGACCAAGGCTCGAACCCGTATCCCCTGCATTGGCAGGTGGATTCTTAACCACTGCGCCACAATCTTTTCATCTTGTTTATGGTTTCCTTTGCTGTGCAAAAGCTTTTAGGTTTAATTAAGTCCCATTTGTGTATTTTTGTTTTATTTCTATTTCTCTAGGAGGTGGGTCAAAAAGGATCTTGCTCTGATTTATGTCAAAGAGTGTTCTGCCTATGTTTTCCTCTAGAGTTTTATAGTGTCTGGCCTTACATTTAGGTCTTTAATCCATTTTGAGTTTATTTTTGTGTATGGTGTTAGGGAGCGTTCTAATTTCATTCTTTTACGTGAAGCTGTCCAATTTTCCCAGCACCACTTATTGAAGAGGCTGTCTTTTCTCCGCTGTATATTCTTGCCTCCTTTATCAAAGATAAGGTGACTGTATGAGTGTGGGTTTATCTCTGGGCTTTCTATCCTATTCCATTGATCTATATTTCTGTTTTTGTGCCAGTACCATACTGTCTAGATTACTGTAGCTTTGTAGTATAGTCTGAAGTCAGGGAGCCTGATTCCTCCAGCTCAGTTTTTCGTTCTCAAGATTGCTTTGGCTATTCGGGGTCTTTTGTGTTTCTGTACAAATTGTGAAATTTTTTGTTCTAGTTCTGTGAAAAATGCCATTAGTAGTTTGATAGCGATTGCATTGAATCTGTAGATTGCTTTGGGTAGTAGAGTCATTTTCACAATGTTGATTCTTCCAATCCAAGAACATGGTATATCTCTCCGTCTGTTGGTATCGTCTTTAATTTCTTTCATCAGTATCTTATAGTTTTCTGCATACAGGTCTTTTGTCTCCTTAGGTAGGTTTATTCCTAGGTATTTTATTCTTTTCGTTGCAATGGTAAATGGGAGTGTTTCAGATTTTTCATCTATTCCGATTCATTAGTGTATAGGAATGCAAGAGATTTCTGTGCATTAATTTTGTATCCTGCTACTTTACCAAATTCATTGATTAGCTCTAGTAGTTTTCTGGTAGCATCCTTAGGATTCTCTATGTATAGTATCTTGTCATCTGAAAACAGTGACAGTTTTACTTCTTCTTTTCCGATTTAGATTCCTTTTATTTCTTTTTCTTCTCTGATTGCTGTGGCTAAAACTTCCAAAACTATGTTGAATAAGAGTGGTGAGAGTGGGCAACCTTGCCTTGTTCCCGATCTTACTGGAAACGGTTTCAGTTTTTCACCATTGAGAACTATGTTGGCTGTGGGTTTGTCATATGTGGCCTTTATTATGTTGAGGTAAGTTCCCTCTATGCCTACTTTCTGGAGGGTTTTTATCATAAATGGGTGTTGAATTTTGTTGAAAGCTTTTTCTGCATCTATTGAGATGATCATATGGTTTTTCTCCTTCAATTTGTTAATATGGTTTATCACATTGATTGATTTGCATATATTGAAGAATCCTTGCATTCCTGAAATAAACCCCACTTGATCATGGTGTATGATCCTTTTAATGTGCTGCTGGATTCTGTTTGCTAGTATTTTGTTAAGGATTTTTTGCATCTATGTTCATCAGTGATATTGGCCTGTAGTTTTCTTTTTTTGTGACATCTTTGTCTGCTTTTGGTATCAGGGTTGTAGTGGCCTCACAGACTGAGTTTGGGAGTGTTCCTCCCTCTGCTATATTTTGGAAGAGTTTGAGAAGGATAGGTGTTAGCTCTTCTCTAAATGTTTGATAGAATTTGCCTGTGAAGCCATCTGGTCCTGGGCTTTTGTTTGTTGGAAGATGTTTAATCACAGTTTCAGTTTCAGTGCTTGTGATTGGTCTGTTTATATTTTCTATTTCTTCCTGGTTCAGTCTCGGAAGATTGTGCTTTTCTAAGAATTTGTCCATTTCTTCCAGGTTGTCCATTTTATTGGCATGTAGTTGCTTGTAGTAATCTCTCATGACCCTTTGTATTTCTGCAGTGTCAGTTGTGAGTTCTCCTTTTTCATTCCAATTTTGTTAATTTGAGTCTTCTCCCTATTTTTCTTGATGAGTCTGGCTAATGGTTTATCAGTTTTGTTTATCTTCTCAAAGAACCAGCTTTTAGTTTTATTCATCTTTGCTGTCGTTTCCTTCATTTCTTTTTCATTTATTTCTGATCTGATCTTCATGATTTCTTTCCTTCTGCTAACTTCGGGGGGTTTTTTTGTTCTTCTTTCTCTAATTGTTTTAGGTGTAAGGTTAGGTTGTTTATTTGAGATTTTTCTTCTTTCTTGAGGTAGGATCGTATTGCTGTAAACTTCCCTCTTATAACTGCTTTTGCTGCATCCCATAGGTCACTTGGGTCATCATGTTTTCATTGTCATTTGTTTCTAGGTATTTTTTGGTTTCCTCTGATTTCTTCAGTGATCTCTTGGTTATTTAGTAGCATATTGTTTAGCCTCCATGTGTTTGTATTTTGTACAGATTTTTTTTCTGTAATTGATATCTAATCTTATAGCATTGTGGTCTGAAAAGGTACTTGATACAATTTCAGTTTTCTTAAATTTACCAAGGCTTGATTTGTGACCCAAGATATGATCTATCCTGAAGAATGTTCCATGAGCACTGGAGAAGAAAGTATATTCTGTTGTGTTTGGATGGAATGTCCTATAAATATCAGTTAAGTCCATCTTGTTTAATGTGTCATTTAAAGCTTGTGTTTCCTTTTTTATTTTCATTTTGGATGATCTGTCCATTGGTGAAAGTGGGGTGTTAAAGTCCCCTACTATGATAGTGTTACTGTCAATTTCCCCTTTTATGGCTGTTAGCATTTGCCTTATGTATTGAGGTGCTCCTATGTTGGGTGCATAAATATTTACAATTGTTATATCTTCTTCTTGGATTGATCCCTTGATCATTATGTAGTGTCCTTCTTTGTCTCCTGTAATAGTCTTTCTTTTAAAGTCTATTTTGTCTGATATGAGAATTGCTACTCCAACTTTCTTTTGATTTCCATTCGCATGGAATATCTTTTTCCACCCCCTCACTTTCAGTCTGTATGTGTCCCTAGCTCTGAACCGGTACTATCTTTTAGACTTGTTTTCAAGAGCAGATTACTAGGCTTTTAAGAGTCTTAAAACCCTCACTTTGGGAAGATAATTTAATTTAGTTGAATGGTTTTGTGGAAGCTGTTTCTACATATGAAGGAATACTCAGATTTCACTTATGCTTTATAAACAGCAAGCAGGCCCCTGGTAAAAATCATAAAATATTTGTGATTCATAACTCAAAATTATTTGCTGAGTTGTTTGCAAACTTTCCTTTCCCGTGGACTGTAATAGATTAGAATGAATCAAATTGTAAACCTTTCCCCTCTATTGTTGCTCTTTCAAACATTTATTAGCCATATGAAGGAAAAATATATGAAGGTTGGTCATAAAATATGAATGTTTCACATTGAAGTTGTGACAAGTATTGTCTCAATACATGTGACTCTTAACAGTAAATGTCTCAGTTGTCTACAGTAGAAATATGGTGCAAACTACAAATGTGAGCCATGTATATAATTTAAAATTTCTATGAGCCACATTTAGAAAGGTAAAAATAAACAGGTAAAGTCAAGAACATATTTTTAATATATCCAAAATATCATTTCAACATGTAATCAATACAAGAAATTATTAGTAAGATCTTTTATTTTTTGTATTAAGTCTTTGAAATTTGATGTGTATTTTATACATAAAACACATCTCAATTAAGACTAGCTATGTTTCTAGTACTCAGTAACCACATGTGGCTGGCAGCTACTGTGTTGGACAGTACAGGTCTACTGCAAAAAAGTCATTGCATCAAATCTTAGGGCCTTTCCTGAAATACATCTGTATTACTGTGTCTAACCCCTGTCTGATAGTGGTCTCTACGCTGCCCGACCCCACTCCCCTCTCACAATCAAGCTCTGATCCTGACTTTACACCATATTGTCTTCTCTTAGACATTTCCCCCTTCTGTGCCACATATTCCTTTCTCCTTTACCCTGTCAAGGCCCCCTTGAATGTTTTGTTGAAATTCTCAGGAGAAAACACCATTAATAGTATGGCCTGCTACCTATCAGCCTACCTCCCCAAAAAATGTGTTGCCAGTAGACATGTAAGCTGATTTCAACAATATCAGTACCATGGGAGTATGAAACAAAGTTCTTCTCCTCGTAAGAAAAGTTAGGAGTCCCTGATAACAGTGGAGTCTTTTGAGTGTTATAGGAAAAACTAGTCAGGAGTATGTTACTTGTAGGCTTTATATCTATTTTTCCATGAAATGTAGAGTAGGAATTGTGTGTTTTGCTATTATTTACACTTTGCATTTAATCAGTACCAGAAGCTGAAGTGTTTAATAATTACCTCAAAAATGGGATGTAAGTATACAAGTTTAAGTTTGCTGACCAGATTAGAGCAAAGGGCCATAATCAAATTTCCTTGCCAGACTATCCTGCCTCTCTTTTTTCTTCCTCTTTATAATCAGTTCTTATAGTTCCAAGGTATTTGTAGTTAGGCATTGTTTACCTCTCACAATGCATTATTTAGCCCCAATTTATAAATGCATGGACATGCAGTGGTTTGTTTGGTTTGGTTTTTGCAAAGTAACTCAAAAAGTCCATGCCAGAAATTCAAAACTGAGATGAAGAAAATAGTTCCAATGACAGTAGCATAAAAAAGTTAGAAATTAATTTAACAAAAGAAGTGTAAAACTTGTACCCTGAACACTACAACACATTTTTGGAAGAAATTCAAGAAGACCTAAATAAACATCCCATGTTTATCTTCTTTAATATTGTTAAGATACTACCCAAAGTGACTAACCCATCCAGCTCAATCCCAGCTGTCCTGTATTTTTTGCAGAAATTGACAAAATGATCCTCTAATTCATATGGAAATGCAAGGGACTCAGAATAGCCAAACTGATTTTGAAAAAGAAGAACAAAGTAGGAATACTCAAACTTCCTGATTTCAAAACTTATAAAACAACAGTAATCAAGACAGTGTGACACTGGCGTAAGGATGGACTTGCAAGTAATTGCAGATTACCCTCCTTTCTGGGGCTCTGAGTTATTCTAAACTGATACACCAGTCCACTCTAGGCTTTTAAGAATTTGTTAGGGCCTCCCTGGTGGCGCAGTGGTTGAGAGTCCGCCTGCCGATGCAGGGGACATGGGTTCGTGCCCCGGTCTGGGAAGATCCCACATGCCGCGGAGCGGCTGGGCCTGTGAGCCATGGCCGCTGGACCTGCGCATCTGGAGCCTGTGCTCCGCAATGGGAGAGGCCACAACAGTGAGAGGCCCGCGTACCGCAAAAAAAAAAAAAAAAAAAAAAAAAGAATTTGTTAAACATTTAGCTGATATCTTCTTGCCCGCTCATGTGGTGGCCACTTCTTCCCATGATCTGCCAGAGGCAAAATAGTTTATATATTCTGTTTCTCTTTGGAGGGACATGTCATCCTGTGGATTTCAATTTCCTTGTGTACTCTGTGTTGCATACTCAGCTGTATGGTAAACTCAAGAAAAGTTATGATTTTATAGGTCAGTTGGATTTTTTTCATTGTTACGGTGTGAGGAATATTCTCTTCCTGATTTCTACATCCTAAGCAGAGGGGAAATAACATGGTGCTTGGCCTATAATAGATTTAGCACCTAGTTAAAATATGTTTAAATTGGGTTGAAATTGAATTCTTACTTAGGTGCCACGTAGTGTGCTAGCACTTACTGCATCATCTCATTTAATCTGCACACCTGTCTATAAAGTGTCGGTACTGTTATTATTCCATTTTTTAAGATGTAAAACTGAAGCTTAGTGGAGAAAAGGAACTAGAGGCCCAGCAATAAATAAACATTTTTGTCGATTTTACCTAAATCACCTTCCTCCCTCACTCCTTCCCGAATAAAATTCTTAAATCCATTTTTCACTTCTCCAAGGAAAGGAGATACATCCTTGGCATTACAGATCCTCATTTTCTCATTTGATGGGAAAAGAGGCACAGTATGAAAGAGAGGAAGTTTGAAGGGCTCTAGTTGGACTTTCGGTTAACAGAGAGAACACACTTTTGATTTTGAGTCTGAAGGCTCTGAGTGGTCAGTACTAGGCTCTAGGTGAATGACAAAATGACCGTCATGGCTTTGCTGCCACTTTCCATTTTTCCTTTTCCATTATCCTGCTTCTCGTGTGAAATAGTTAATAGCCTTCAGTTTTTTCATAGAATAGTAGAATTTTAAGTATTCTTCATTACTATTAATTCCTGTATTAACTTGCTGTGTGGAAATTCCTTTAGGTAGCTCTAATGCTAGGGAACTTAAATATAATTACTTGTGCCACTTACATTTGTCATAACAAATTTCTTTGTAAGCTACTGTCAACGAAAGGTAGACTTACAAAGTGTTTTTATTCTTAAAAATTTTGTTTTGTTTTTGTTCACTCTCAGAAACGAAACTATGGGTCTGATCAATAAGCTCAAATAAAACAAATGTTATTAATTCATCTCTTCAGCTATTTTCTGAAATTCATTTTCTAAGATGTGTTGTTTATAACTCACCACATTAATCAAAGTATTCCACATGTATAATATAAGCTGGGTGATAGAGCCCAGTCATTATTGTGTTCACGAACAGAGACAAATGATAAAGGTTAAGGAATATGAACATGGAGACAAAAAGAAGGATTGTTTATATATGGGAGGATATTTTACAATGCTCTGGCTTGATGTAACAGTCACATATATGCTTCCTACTCTCTAGTTATCAGGGAATATGAAGAATAGAGAAAGCATCCAAGAACCTATATTTGATTATTACAACCATGAAGTTCCTGATATTGACCTCAGTGATTGTGAATTCCCACATGTCATTGAAATTTATGACTTCCCCCAAGAATTTCGTACTGAAGATCTCCTACGGATTTTCTGCACTTATCAGTAAGTACTTGCAAGTGATTGGGGATGTTAGGGAAGGTGGAATGAAGTTTTCTTAAAATGTCTTCTGAAAGATCATCTTTTTTGTTTTTCTATTCCCGGCATTTACTTTAGCATCAAGTTTGTTTATTGTCTTTTCCAAGTCCATTAGAAATCCGTATGAAACCACTCTTCTTCTCAGTTCCTTTAGAAAATGCTAAATAGTCTTTCTAGACCCCATTTTAGCATTTAAGAAGAATGTCATCAATAATGACTTTGGAATCTGTCTTCATGGTACATTTAGTCCATTTATATTTATTGTAATTATTGATATATTTGGATGTATGCCTGCCATCTTTTTTTGTGTGTTTACTTGTCCCATCTTTTTCTCTTTTCTCTTGCCTTCTTTTGGATTGATGAGGTATTTTTTTCTCCTTCCATATTTTTGGGAAATGATCCTGTTTCTATTATTTGGTGGTTACTTTAGAAATTATAAAATGCCTGCTTAATTTATCAATGGCTAAAATTAATATTTTTACACTCTTTCCAAACATTCTAAGGGTTTTAAACTCCATTCCCCAATTCCATTCCAGTGTCTCCTGAACCTCCAACTAATATGCTATTGTGATTTAGTATTTTGAATCTTTTTTTCTTTTTAAACTCCATTTGATGTTACATTATTGTTTTATATTATCAGCATTCAGATTGAGCCACTTTCCGTATTCTTCATTTATGCCTTCTTGCGTCTTATATCTTTCATCTGAAATCTTTCCTCCTGCATGAAACATGTTCTTTAGCATTTAATTTAGTAACAGTCTGCTGGTAACACACTCAGTTGGGTTTTGTTGTCATCGTCGTCGTTGTTGTTTCTTAATGGCTTTATTTCAACTTCATTCTTGAAAGACATTTTTGCTGGGTAGAGAATCCTAGGTTGGTAGTTGTTTTTCTCAGAAACTTGAAAATTTTATTCTGCTTTCTCCTGGCTTTCTTAGTGTAGGATGAGAAGCCAGCTGAAAGTCTAACTATTGCTTCTGAGAGTAATCTGTCTTTTCTCTTTGGGTGCTCTTAATGTTTTCTCTTTGTCTTTGGTATTGTGCATTTTCAGTATGATGTGGCTTTGTGTTTCTTTTGTTATTATTATTATTGAGCTAGTATTTTTCATTGGTTTTGGAGAACACTAGACATTCTTTCTTCAAATATTGCCTCTGTACTAGTCTCTTTTATATTCTCGAAGATGCCAGTTAAAAGTAGATTAAACCTTCTCACTTAATCCTCATGTTATCTCTGTCATATTTTCCATTTCTTTGTCTCCGTTACATGCTGAGTAATTTTTTTAGCTCTAATTTCCACTTTCTGATTTCCTCAGCTGTGTTTAATTTGCTGTTAAATCTGTCCGTTGAATTTTTAAATTTCATTTTATGTTTCTCATTTTTCAAAGTTCTCTATTTTTCAAATCTGCATGGTCATTAGTTTCTTTTTTTTTCTCCAAATATTTTCAAGAAGTATATTGAACCATAGACCTTCTTTAGTCTATATCTGGTAATTTCTTTACCTGAAGTCCTTTTAATTCTCTTTCTGCAAATTCTCACTCATAGTGCCTTGCTTCTTTTTTGGAGGTTTAGTTACTTTTTAAAAAAACTGTACAGCTGACCATTTCCTTTGGAATTTTACTTATGAGAATTGAGGCTTACAGTAAAAGAAGAGGATATCTCCTGAGAGGATATGTATTTTCTTCTGCCAGGCACCAAGGGCCCTAACAGTCCAAAAAAGCTGTGAATTAAATTATTGATTTGAAGTTATTCTTACCACCAAGATAGAAATAGTCAAGTAGGGAATGATAAAAAATGATTATTATATGTCTCAACCAGTTTATTTTAACAGTACATATAAATGTCCATTTACTTGCCAGTCTTTGATGTGGTGCCAAGGCCTTTTTTTTTTTAAGTAACTAGCCTGTTGATGGCAGACTATCTTCTATTGAGTTCTTATATGTCACCATGATATCACCTGTGTCTTCAAGCAAGAACTTTTTTTTTTTTTTTGCGGTACGCAGGCCTCTCACCGTTGTGGCTTCTCCCGTTGCGGAGCACAGGCCCCGGACACGCAGGCTCCGCAGCCACGGCTCACGGGCCCAGCCGCTCCGCGGCATGTGGGATCCTCCCAGACCGGGGCACGAACCCGTGTCCCCTGCATCGGCAGGCGGACCCTCAACCACTGCGCCACCAGGGAAGCCCAAGCAAGAACTTTAATGTCCCTTCAGAGTCACCTGAGTGCAAATTCCTTATAGGTTAAAATGTTTTCTCTCTCTTTCTCTCTTTAAAAAAATTTTTTTGGCTGTGCTGCATAGCTTCCAGGGTCTTAGTTCCCTGACCAGGGATTGAACCCAGGCCACAGCAGTGAAAGTGCCAGGTCCTAACCACTGGACCACCAGGGAATTCCCTCTCTCTCTCTCTCTCTTTCTCTCTCTCTTTTTTTTTTTAAGCTCTTTTGCCCAAACATAATTGATAATAGCTGTTTTGGTTTTTTTAGTGACTTTATCTTTCTCTAGTCTTCCAAACCATAGACACAACTTTTCTTTTTCACACTCATATTTCATCGTTTTAATTTTATTTAATAAATTATGTAGTGAAAATATAAATTAAAACTGATATAAGTGGGGTTGAGAATAATTGCACTACCTCTTATATATGTATATAATTCATACATATGTATGACAAGGTAAAAGAGTCAGAAGTATACCTCTGTATCTTTAGCTTATAAGAAAAAATAAGCTTCAGGAATAAAGAAATAATCCCGAAAATAAGTTATTAAGAAAAAGATTTTCAGGGTCTGGAAGAAAGTCATTACCCAGAAGGGATTATACTTTAATGCTCCAATCCTGACATTAACAATGAACCAGATCTAACAATGAACCAGGTCTATTGTCTGATATACAAATTTAAACTTAAAATTCAATTCATGTACACCTTGAATTAGGGTATAGCTCCCAACTTTTCCTTAAGGGTTAGATAGTAATTATTTTAGGCAACTGTGCCATCGTTGCACAAAAGTAGCCATAGACAATAGGTGTGGCTACAGACAATGAGTGTGGCTGTATTCATTGAAACTTTATGTACAAAAACAAGCACCCTGTTTTTCTGTAAAGCTCTAGAACAGGCAAAACTAGCAGCCAGGTATCTCACTTAAATTTTGTTGGTTGAGGGGACAGGGGTAGCACTTATCAGTTATGTAACTAAAAGAGAGGAGGAGTGACTAGATCATGGAGAACAGTTAACACTCTCTGCCATAGATCTTACACTAAACATATAGTATAGATCAGTCAGTCTAATTCATTACAATTATGTTAAGACCCGGTATCAGGGTCTGTTCCAGATAAAGTGCATAATAGATTTTAAAAAGCAGTCAATGAGATTAAATCCAAAATTAGAACTACCTTAGGTTGTTATTAATAATGATGACTTTTAAGACCAAGGATTGATTTTGTTGATGTCTGGAATTTCCTGAAGATTAGTTATTTCTTAAGAATTATTAACTTCCCTTACTTCTTTTCTTCCTAATCTTACCTGCAGATCATTTTTCTATGAAACAGGAAAACATTCTCAAAAGGGGGAAGCATTTTAAAGGGTTATGAAATTCTGAAGTCTAAAAGGCCCTCCAGAGCCCATCTAAGATTTTCTCTATCTTTTGTCAACTGTCTTATAATATAGACTTCCACTGTTGAACTTTCTCATAGTCTTCAACCCCTGTGGTCATTTTACACCATGGTCAAACTGACCCTTACATTCAGGAAATTGTCTAACTAACCTTCAAAGCCTCTTTATTCCTTTTTCCTTCAAAGGAAATTTTTTCTTGACTAGTTGTTAAAGAGGGAAGATATTTTAGCAGTTGCCTTTTTTTTTTCTTTATAGTGCTTTATAAAAAAAAGAAAAGGTCATGGTGCAAAAACATATAATAATAATGCCTGTTGAGTCAAACACCAGAGTCAACTTCATATTTTAATCACATCTTCATCAATATTAATCATCTTCCTGATGAATATTGCTATTAATAATAAAAAATAATGGGCATCATTCATTTATTAGATGTCCACTAAGTGCTCAACACCATGCCCTTTGCCTTGTCATGGATGATCTCACTTCCGTTTTCACAGCAACTCTGTTATGAAGGAACTGTACCCATTTCTACAGATGAGCAGACCTAGCTTACAGAGAGATTAAACCTGCCCATGATCTGAAGGTGGCAGAACCTGAGTTTCCCTTTCTTACTTCACTTCTACAACTGGAAAGAAAGAATAGGTCAGCCTCTCTGATTAGAGTTGTCCCTTTTCTCCCTTATTTGATTGATTGATCGATTGATTTTGCTTTGAATGACCTGTCTCCCTCTTCCTCTCTGTCTCTTGTCTCTGTCCTTGAGCCTACATTTGCATTAAATCCAGGTGACCTTCCCTGCCTACCTCCTCCTCTAATATTCTTCTACCCCTCCTGTGCTTCCTCGTTCCACCTCTTCTAGTTCCAGTCCCCTAAAAACATCTCTTGTAAATAGTGTGATAAATACTTTACCTCCCCAGGGAACATGTGAGGATTAATTAGTTGATGTCTATAAACTGGCTTACAATGTAAAATGCTCTCAGGTAGTTCTTTATGATGGTATTATTGCTTTTAAAATTCAGTGGCTTCTTCTGTACCCCAAGCCGTTTTGTGTGTCATTATCCCCATTCCACCTGTGTGCTTGTTGAGTGTTTCTATCTCATCATGAAATGCTTTATGAGACTCTATTTGAAAGATGTTTTTTAAAAGTAAATTTTATTTTAAGGAATAAAATTCTGTTCTTTTGTTGCAGAAAGAAAGGATTTGATATTAAATGGGTGGATGATACACACGCCCTAGGAGTATTCTCCAGTCCGATTACAGGTATTCACCCAGTGGATTTCAGTGTGCTTGTTGTCCGTTTTCTCCTACTACTTGTCCTTATTTGCTTTCTGTTCCAGCCACCTGACATTTATTCAGTCAGTACAGATAATTGGCAGGTAGAGGTTTTTGAGGCATGTTACTTTGGTACCCGTTTGCTCCCCCTCTCCCTTTTTATCCTAATCCAGTGGTATTTGGAGAGAGAGCTCCTTCCAAGGTTATTTGCCACATAGCTGTCAGTTATGATAGTGCATAGACAGATTATAGGTAAAGATTTAAGAAGCCAGTGTGACTAAATCTGAAAATATTTTTGATTCTACCCCGTCCCCGACAAATGAATTTGCAGTAGCCCTTTAACCTGTCCAGTGAGCATTTGTAATACCTACTTTCTGAATATATGATTTGGCCTTTTCACTTATATCATTGGCCTCATGGTAGATCTGATGCAGAGGCATTCAAAGAAATTAGAGATGTTGATTCCTGTCTGAATCACCTAAAGTAGGGGTCTGCAAACTTATTCTGTAAAGAGCCAGATAATAGATATTTTAGGGTATAAGGTTTCTGTCACTACTTGACTCTTGTGTTGTAGCCAGAAAGCATCCCTAGACAGTATGCAAATGAATGAGCGTGGCTCTGTTTCAGTAAAACTTTACAAAAACAGGTGGTTGGCTGGATTTGGTCACAAAGCCATAGTTTACTGATCCCTGTTCTAAAATAACCACTGCCATTTTTTTTTTTAATCACTGCCATTTTGTTCCTTACGGATTTTCGAGAGCTTACCATTTCTTTTGCTCATGATGAAAAATAAAGCATAACATCTAGGAAATACTTTCTAAGAACTAGCCTTAAATTTTTTTTTTGCATCACTCTTCTTCATGTCTTCTATTTCTTTATATTTATTCTCTTTACAGCTCGTGATGCTCTGGGTAGTAAACATACCATGGTGAAGATCCGGCCCTTGGCGCAGGCCACAAGAGCAGCCAAGGCCAAAGCTAGAGCTTATGCTGGTAAGCCTGTAATCTCAGGAGCCTTTTCTTGTTGATAGTGGTGATATTGTTTCTTCCAGCCCTTGTATAGCATCCAGAGTTCTAAGTATCCTTTTATTTTTAGTGTTAAAGGAAATATTATTTTAAGGAAAAAAGAAAAGAGAAAAGGCTGTGTTGGAAATATAGCACTGGAATATAGCCACTTGGAGAGTGGGAGATACCATTTTCTGATGACATCCTTATCTAGTTTACCTCTGTGTTTGGCTGTTTGATAGTCACTGTAAGAAATTGTGTTAATACAGATAATGAAGGCAGGGTTGTTTGTGCTTTGCCATGTTAACTTCCTCTGCTCTTCATCTATCAGGCTTGTATTAATTACTGGTGATGCAGCCCTTGTTAGTCTATTTGGTATGTTAATTACTGAGTTAAATCACTTGGAGCTAGAGTGCTTTCTCTTCCTTACTCCCTCCTACTCCCTCCCTTTCTCCCATTCAGAGTTTCTCCAGCCAGCAAAGGAGCGTCCTGAGACTTCAGCAGCCCTAGCCAGAAGGTTAGTCATCAGTGCCCTTGGGGTTCGAAGTAAGCAGAGCAAAACCGAACGGGAAGCAGAACTTAAGAAACTGCAAGAAGCCCGCGGTGAGTTGAAGTTGATGGTGTTCTTCTTTAGTCCCTTTAGAGCTCACTTATAAGGCATGTGTTAAAAAAAAAAAAGAATGAAGCCCATTCCATTTTGGCATTTCCATTTCCTAGAAGCCTCCTACATATATCGAAATTGTTTTCATGCCTTATATTTAGGAGGAAGACATTTTAGAATTTGTCTGCCTGTTCCACACACCAAGGCATCCTAATCCATGTTCCTACTGTTGTTTTCCAAGAGATAGTAGGTTCAGTCCTTTTAGCTCATCCATGGCTATTTCTATGGTTCTTGCTCCCGACTCTCAGAAAAATATTCCTATGAAGACGTAATAGTCTCCCAGGCAGAAAACATTATTTGCTGTGGTTTTACTGGGCCATGATTGCCATGATATTATCAAATGGTTTAGATCTTAGATAGAAGACAAATTAAGGAGAAGCCAGCATCTGACATTGATGATAATAACTGTAGAAGGTAATTTTTTCTTTAAAGACAGTCCTGAGTGGCTCCATTAGAGCACATCTAGGTTAGCCTAATCTTCTGATTATTTTCCAGTACTTAAGAGTCCTCAGAATATTTCAACTGATCCACAAGCAGGGTTTTTCTTTCCCTATAGTTTGTAGTTGAGGTTAAATGTCTCTCTCCCCTTTATAGGCTGTTGACTTGTACATAAAGGCTTGGGACTCTGGTTAGCACTTAAGTGCTTTTTATCAACCTTCAGGCTTTAGACAGTCTGATTGCCTTAGCCCTCGATCTGTGGAATCTGTGAAGGCAATTTATTCTGAAAATTCCACTTACTGAAAAGTAACTTCATTTTTCCATTAAACGAATGGAAGTTTCAAGCTCCTTGTTTATTGCGGGTCTAACAAGGCCATTAATACTTCCTGTCCACTCTGCTTTGGTGATAGCAGGCAGCTTGCAGACTCTCAGCTGCACTGGCCAGATAACCAGTGACAGAGTGTGTCATGGCAGGTGCTAGAGTTTCAGAGTTGAACCCAACTAATTTTTGAAACCTTAATGATTATAATGAGGCAGTTTTGATTTTTTCCATGCATTCTTAACACAAAGGCTTCCTACAGACTATAGAAACAGGGGAGGATTCCTCTGGTTTTTATATATGGCACTGTCAGAGCTAGATTAAAGTAGAATGTGCAGTGTCCTTAACCCTTTATTAATTGGTTATCTCTGAGAAAAATGATTTCTCTGTGATAACCACAGTTATCTCAGAAAATCAATAGAGGGTAATAACAATGGTATCTATAAAAGGAGATGTGATTCTTTTTGCAATGTTTCCTGCTTCCCTATGTGGGTAATATTACCTGTATTTCTACAGGTACTGCAATAATAGTTTTGTATGGCTATCACCTGAGTATCCCCCTCTGTTTCTCTGTAGGCACATCAGCATACTGTTCTACTTGAATTTGTTTTAAATGCTCAGCTATGCAAAGGACATTTCAGTGATGAAATTAAAAATGAGGCTGTTGGCTAAGTGGGTACCCTGTTACTTACTTTTTTAAAGAAGGCATTTAGTTGGGAATAGAGACCCACGGTGGTAAGTTTCTCCTACCCATTGGTCCTGAATCTTTACAGGTTACAGAGGACTCTTCCTTTATTATGTCTCAGAACTCTCCCATTCTTTATATCTGAGAAAATGCGTATGGAAAATTCCTGATAATAGCTTTCTGGCTTCTTTATGCATTGAGCATATACTCTTGTAATTGCCTGCATGGAGCCCAAGACTTCTCACTTAAAGATTTTTTTCTGTGGAAATTAAAAGTACTGTTTAGGTATTAAACAGAACAGATACTTCTGTTCCAGTTCTTCTTCCACTGGAGGGAAAGGGGTCAGTACAGCATATGAAATAACATTATAGACTCTGGAATCAGACTGCCTGGGTCTAAATCTAAGCTCTGCCATTTACTGGCTATGTCACCTTAGGCAAATTACTTACTCTCTGGAGGCCTCTGTTTCCTCATCCATAAGATGGAAATCAAGTGAGATAATCCACAAAAGATACTTAGTCATCTTTAAAACCCATAGGGGGCTTCCCTGGTGGCGCAGTGGTTGAGAGCCCGCCTGCCGGTGCGGGGGACACGGGTTCGTGCCCCGGTCCGGGAAGATCCCACATGCCGCGGAGCGGCTGGGTCCGTGAGCCATGGCCACTGAGCCTGCGCGTCCGGAGCCCGTGCTGCACAACGGGAGAGGCCACAACAGTGAGGGGCCCGCGTACAGCAAACAAACAAACAAACATAGGAACACTCTCCTGTTTCTCTAGGCCTATAATAAGTGTGTGATAAACATGAGCTGCTGCTGTTTTTAGTAATAGTAGCAATACCATTTTATGGTGAGTCCAGCACAGATTCCAGTGCATATTTTTTTCTTGTCATTACTCTTTTTATTTTCAATTGCCTGTGATACACTATCAGCTACATTTGGAATTCACTGTGTACCTACCCTGTGCAAGGCATTGTGCTCCCTAATTAGGAAAGTTAGAGAAATGGCAAGATGTTGTTCCTCTCCTTAAGACTTGCAATCTGGTGGGGATATCTGCCTTGAGTAAGAAAGAAAATATGAACCTGATATTTTAAGCAGTTGTTTCTCCTCTCTCTTCAGTTCTGAAGATTTTAAGATTAAAAGCCACATAGAGGTTTTTGCAATTAAAAGGATTGGAAGGAAATTCCTGGCAATATAACATGTTATGATAACTCTGGATGGGGATGGTATTATCTCCAGTTTAGAGCTGGCCCAGAGAGGTGAAGTAGCTGGCCTAAGGTCACCCAGCTGGTAAATTGAAAGGAGACATTTGAACCTAGGCCTTTCTAATTAAAATCCATGTTCCTTTTATAATACTGTAATCCCTTTTGAAGGAGTTTTGGGGTAATTAACATTTTTTTCCAAAAAAAAAATTAAAAATTTTTAAGGTCTTCAGAAAATAAAATATGACAGGCTCCTTTTTAGTTATCCATCCCAGTGGTTAGAGCTTTTACTGTCAGAAAATTCTTCCATAGGTCTAACTTAAATCTGTACAATAGTTTAGAACAGTTTCCTCTTCTTTTTTATTTAGTAGAAATCAGGAACATCTGGACACCATTCTGTTCTAACAGCCTTTAACTGTAAAGATCAGGGCAGATCATTTAGGAGTGAGAGGATCTGGGCTGTAATAGAGTTTTTGCCATTAACTAGCTATGTGGCCATGGGCAAGTTTCTTATATCTCTCTGTGCCCCGGTTTCCAACAAAGTGAAAGCAATGCCTGACTTACCTAACCATAGAGAATTTTTTGAGCAACAAAAGTTAACATGTATAAAAATGTTTAAAAGGTGCTTTACGTATTTAGAATACTATTATTTATGTGACTCTCGGGAAATTAGTATTCATTATAATACTATAAGCCAGTAACGACAAATGTGTACTATGTACTGTTGCTCCCCATTCATTATCCATGACAGACAGTGCTAATCAGTCATGACACTCTTGGTGAGTTTTGACTTGACCGTAGCCAGTAGATCAAAATTAGCATAGAAATAGAAATAGAAATCTTTGTGCCATCCTGATATAGGTACTTTTATTAATAATACTATAGAATAATTTCCTAGCCTTTCTTTTTCCCACTTCAAGAGTTCTGCTGTCTGGCACAGTGCCTAGTTCATAAAGAGATACTCAGTGTGCATATTCATTGACTGAATGCATGAATGACATTTGTTACTCTAATTTTTCTTCATAAGTCTTATTTCACTCATGATTCTACTCTGAACCCTTTCAAGTCCTCCATGATTTTCTTTATAAAATTCAGAGTTGAACATTACATATGGAACCCTTCTAATTAATGAATTTGGAATTTGGGATTTTGAGGTATAAATACTTTCCTGATAACTTCCTTTACCCTACTTTGGTCTTCTTACCCTTTTATTGAGAAGTCTTTGTCTTAATCCTTAAAAAGGAGATTAAGAAATTAAAGATACTCTGGGGAGAATCGAGAAAAAGGAAGTACTCAAATCATTTTAAGCAAATCATATTTTATATATCTGGAAGATAAGAGCTTTAGTCACAAGTCTCTGAGTGTGAGGAACAGATAGATCTTTTAGTCTTGCAGAGCACATGACAGATTAGAACTATACTAAGAGTGGGAAATGAAAACATAGATCGTCCTTGAGTACTTTATATTTGACTTAATCACGTTTTAAACCAAGGATTCACACTGAATGATAAAACCACATTTTAAAGACCAGACTCAGGAATATGTGTATAATTTCCCCATGTTCCACTTATCAGAACATTTGATTCCCACCTAAAGTTGGAATCAAAGTTTTCAGAATAAGCTACTCTCATTTTCAAAGCCTGCCATAATTTTATTCCATAACTTTGTTCCGTTTTATTCTTGGGGGGTATATGATTAATTGGCTGGTTCTAAAAGGCCATCTTTTGGGTCATAGGCCTGAGAGGCAGAGTTAAGTAAACAATAATTTGATCCCTTAGTTTGATTAATGAAATCACTGAGAACTTAAAAGTAAAATCATCTCTATAGGATACTTAGTCAACTGTAATAAAAATTTAATCACAGTCAGCTGCCTTCTGAAATCCTTTTTAGGAATTCCATTATTCTGCCTTCAAGAACAGTGCTGCGTTGCTGACTCATGATCTAGGTCTTACAGCATTTTCTTGGTGTCTTTTCTCCCTGGACTTGAAGTTCCCTTCATTTCTAACCACATTTCCTTTCATTTTAGTCTGACCTTTTTCTGTGGGATGCAGTATTTATCCATATTTTTGGTGTCACCTGCTGTTGAGTAAACTTACGTCTCTGGCCTATATCAGAGATGAAAATGTTTATGGACTGACCATTTCACCAATTATTGCTAAGTAAATAACACGTGTTATACTTAATACATTGATAATCATTCCACCCTCTAGAGTTAAATGCTCCCTTAACACTTATGTGAGCCAGACTCTATTTTTTCCCAGTATATTAATGACTAATACATACTTGGTAAGCCTGAAATCTAAAACTTGCTAAAATGAAGAGGTTATTTATGTTACCTCTCCTTGATCTACCAGGTCTGTCAGTCCATAAAAGAAGGCAATTAGATTAGTTTGACCAGACTTGTACTTCAAGTCTTCAGGTTGATTATTACTCTGTAGGTGGCTACAAGTGGATTTTGTGATGATTTTTCTTCATTATTTTCTTAGGTGTAGAAGTAAATTTTGAAGGTTTTAATTTCCATCCCTTTTCTTTATTTTTGTAAACATGACACCAAACTGGCCCCCTTTTCATCTTTAGCACTTTCTGTTCCCTCAGTGAGAAGTCAGCTCATTTAATGTAATCATTTCTGCCAATTTATTTATTATACTGAGAAATAAAAGTCTTCAGGGCCAGCTTATGTTAGTGCTTTAGGTTAATCATTTCATGCTAACACTATATTCTTCTTTAGTTCCTTGCCCTCATGGCTGCTCTTGGGCTTTCTCTTAGTTTACTTTTTTTAATTGGTGGAGTTCAAGTTAATAGGAGCTTTTTAAATACAGTCTATCAGCTATTACCTACTTTCTTTTCTCTTTGATAAAGGGGCAACATGTTTATTCTTTATCTTTCGCAAAATACATTTTTTCCCCACATTTGTTCCTTTTCTGTGTAAATATTTTCAGATCCTCTCTTCAGAGGTCAGGACAGTAGAAAGTATGCTGATTTAAGAATTAAGGACTTGGGTTCCAGCTTCAGGTTTTCACTGATTATGTAATCTTAGGCAAGTTACTTAACACTCCCAAGCTTCCATTTTTTCCTTTAAGATGAAGAAAATATTTTTAGGTCTCATCCTAACCTGTATTTCTGTATTCTGTTCATGTTCTATATTTATAAATTTAAGCCTCACATTTTCACTATTTCTTTGTGCTTCTCAGTTTGTCTCCCTGTTCTTGCTGACTTTATCATATGGTTTACCACCAGAATTTCCTCTTATATTTACATATATTTGGTAATACAGATCTACAGTCTTTTGTTGGAAAGCATTAGTGTAGGAAATGTTTCAGAATTCTAAACTTTTCCAATTTTAGAAAGATAATATATTAATACGTTTCATAACACCAAAATCGAACACATTAATATTTCTGTGGCCTTATGTCCTTTAAGGTTATATTTACCACCAAAAGAGTTTTGACCCCAAACTTTTCAAAAAACAAAAAACTTTTTTTTCAGTGCTACTTCGATTTTGAAATCGTGGATTATGGACCAGTCATCCGTTTTTCTACTGCTCCTGGATTTCTTTTCCTAAAGCTTTCCATATTGCCTTTCTGGCTTAAGTTTCTGAGTTCTAATAATTCACTTTTCTAGTTTCTTCACTTTTTCTTGGAACCCAGGACCACTTTTTGATTGTTTTCATCCAAGGTTGCCTTTGCCTTTAGATCCTCTCCTAACTTTTCTCTGTTTGTAAGAATCAGAACCACAGTCAGCCTTCCTAAGAAATCCCAGAATCCTTTAGACAAGCCAGTTATCCTTTGTGCTATCTCCCTGGAGAATCCCAACTCAATTTAAGCCTGCCTTAAAGCTGAGTCACATGACACTGAGCCTTCAGTTTGGAATTTACTGACCCCCATTTTTTGCCTCTTGTAACTTTGCTGCTATTTTCAGATAATGCCACAAGATGGTGCCCAAATAGCAGCAAATTTCTCTTTCTCACATTTCCAAGTGCCAGTTAGCTTCTTTTTCAAGTTCTTTGCCCTTAAAGTTGAGTCAGATATAGTATAGGAATTCCGTAAGGGATTCTGCTGACTTGGAAAGATATGTCAGAATAGCAAGAATTAACTCTAAACTCACCTTGATTTCTGTAATCCCCCTGGATCATGACTTGCAAACTCTTTTAGTCTGAAATAATTGCCCTTGGAAGGAAGCACTTAGGCTTAATCATCTACATTTTATGGTGTCAAGATCAATGACTGACTAGCCATGAAATTAGAACTGGTATTGTGGCACCTAGTGAAGTACCTGGGTCACCAAACCGTGTATGGTCTTTATTGTCTCAGGTATTGGTGAACGTGTTAAATGGAAACTAAGCTTCTGTGTTAAAATTTGAAGATGGATTGCCCAGATTTGTGCATTTTTTGTTTTTAGAAATAGTTCTTAGTTTCCCTCCATTATATATGGTCATTTTTCCATGCTGGAATTGGTGTTCCAGAAGATTTCTTGACTCCTGAAAGTGCTCTGAAAATACTGAAATTTGATTTTCCTGTGAAATTTTTTTTTCTTTTCTTTTTATTTTTTTGTAGAATTGTAGTAGAGCGATATGACTAAAGCCCAGTGGCTGCTATTTCCATTTGAGCAAGAAAGTAGAAGAAAAATATTGAAACATATTCTTGATGCCTATTGAAATGTTTATATAGATCAGTAGACTGGGAATAATGGGCACTTTTACTGAAGCACTAACACAGTTTAGAAAGAGGATTAAATATATTATCAGCAAGACAAAAATCTGGATCCTGCTCGGTTCTGACTTATTCCATATGCTTTTTATTTCTATTAGCCACAGATCTTTCTCTTTTTATTATATAGTAATAGAAACATTGTTCCCACTTACAAAGCACTTGGAAAGTTAAAAATATTAACTCTTGGAATCAGGTAAGAGAAAACCAGGGAATTCAGCTATCTTATGATTAAAGTTTGCCTTGTAATTCAGATTAAGCAAAAGTCACTGGTTATGTGAAGTTATACTACCATCTTAACACTGCCCTTATTTACAGAGAGAAAACAATTGGAAGCCAAGCAACGGGAAGACATCTGGGAAGGCAGAGACCAGTCTGCAGTTTGAACATCACTTGATGACAGGGATAATTCCAGGAATTCAGAAAATATTTCCAGTCTTCAGAGGATTTTTCCAGAGCTCTGTGTACATGCAGATGTGCATGTTAATGAAAGAAAGAGATAAGCAATCAAGACAAGGGCTGACTAGGTATAGGAGGAAGATAGACTCCTGTTTGTCTTCACTCCTAAAGCAGTTCTTTGGAACTGCCTTAACTGTGTTGGACGTGGAAGGAAGCCATCAGTTAGGAAGGAACTTGGAAGCTGTGACTTCCAAGAGTCCTCTGGACAGGGCAAGTCACACTTCCAAGATGTTTTAAGCAAATGCAAAACAGAGGATTCAAACCTGTGATGATGGGAGATTAAGGCACCGCAAAGGCAGGGTGTTCCTTAGTACCTCACAAAGCTGAGAACAGCAGTATTGCAGGGGGTGGGTGAGGTGGGCGGTCAGAGGGGAGGGAGCTGTTAGTACAAGGAGATGGAACGGTATCTGGTGTACTTGGTGTTCACAGAATCTGCACGGCCAGTTCCAGAGCCCCCAAGTTGGTGAACTGCAGCAGGTGTAGGTATTTGGACTCCACAGCTTGTACTAAGCTGAGTGCCTGGGGCTGCTCCAGCCGCATGGCAGCCTGGGGCGTGCCCGCTTCATTCCTTACAGGAAGCCGGTCTTGGGAGCTGTGTGCCAGTTCCAGTTTAAGCAGTACTATCACGTTGTGAGAGAAAGACATTAAAGCCCATTTTATGACATACATCACTCTGCTGTTGGTCAGCTTTGTCATCCCCCTAAAGAAACTGGAGAGCAGCTCTCCCCTTACCTTCACCCCTGGAGTGCGGTGCACGGGTTCGGTGGGTCTGCTGGGCTTACTGAAGCCCGCTGAGTAGACTGCTGATCATCTCTGTGCCCCAGAGCACACTACAAACATACTCTCCTGGGACTGGCGTGTGGTGGCTCCCCTCCCCTTCTCGTCCTCTTTGCACATCCCCGCCCCACCCTCTTGCCTTTTGCCATTTTTGTCCAATCTGACATCCTGCAGAAGGCATCCGGCACACAGCATGTTCTTGGTATGATCTTCTCTGCCTTTGCCAGAGGCATCTGGCAGGCCACACCAGACCGTCCATTATAGTGAAGAGCAGCGAGAGTCAAACACACACCTCTGGGCAGTAAGAGATTTCCTAAAAGACATGGACAGGTCAGAGCAGTCAGCTCAGGCTTTATCCTTCTCTTATCTGCATCCTCGGTGTTTTTGAAGAAATCGTAGTGGTAGACCTCCGGATGCTGAGAGAGCAAGAAGTGGTGTCTCATTGTGCTTTCAGTGAGGGCAGCAGCCTCATTTTTGTATGATTCAGTGCCCATGACAATGATGGATTATTAGCATTGCCTAGAAGATGGTGTAGTGGGGCTCCGTCCAAACGTTCCTCAAATGACACTGGCCTTGGGTCTTGATCCCTGCCGCTGTTCCGGTCTTAGAGCCCTCTTACAGTTCCTCAGCATTGTTCTTCTCATCCTTTGTCTGTTCAGAAACTGTCCCTTGTTCATGTTCAATACCTCCATTCCAAGTTTGGAGGGGTCATTAAGTCCTCTTGACCCTCTGCCCCGGTACTACTTAGGGCAGGGCCCCTCTCTTTGGCTCTGGTGGTACAGCTTGTGCTGTCATCATAGAACAGAGGGAAGTCTGTTTGAATAGTATGGCTGCATTTGAAAGGAAATGCAGGAAACTAGCCAGGTTTCATACTGAACAGTATACCTCTGAGGTAGACCTTTGCTCTGTTTTGATTCTTCGAGGCTGAGGATGGCCTTGGGCGGTTAAAAAAAAAAAAAGTGATTGTTCCTATCACTTGCCTTTGAGGGTGCTTCCCCTTTCTGGCAGCATTTTGGCTTCTAAGGGCATTGTTAATGGTAACACATAGTCCCCAGTTTTCCTGTAGTACTCATAATTTCAACAAGTTACGTTTGTCCTCATTCTAATGCTGTGTACTTGGTGGTCAGTAACTTACACTTTTTTTCGGATAACAGTCAGCCACCTCTAACTTTCAGATTTATCCTTGTAAGTAGATCCAGAGAAAGGATTTTTTTAGCCAAAACTGAAAGCTATGGAATGCTCCTGCTTCGGCCCTTAGTAGAGAATGTGCTTTTTAGTTGTATTTTTCCAGTAGCTGGAATTGATGTATACTGGCTGGAGGTAAGAAAGAGGACCTGCCCTGACCCAGCACGGACTACTTGAGCTTGTCCAGACAGGAACCAGATCCTTGGTCATACCTACACCATGCTTTTGTACACTCAGCTAACTGGAGAGCACCCTGTAGCTGCCACTGGCTCCTTTGGTAGATATTTGAGAAGACAGCTAACGCACTCTGCTGTGTGTTATATGTTGCTTCCTGTATGTTGAACTTCTGAATCCCAGTATCACCTGGAATTTATAGTAGATAGATACATTCCCCTTGAGTTCCAGTATACTCCTCATGGAGTGGAAGTCTTTGTGGAATAGGAATAAATTAGGCATCTGAATGATAAGCTGAGGTTCCTAGTACTTCAGTTTCTCTGAGACAAGAATTGCCGAGGCGAAAATCATCAGACGTTTTTGGTTCTGTCTGGAACTTGGTGGTTGGTATTCTGTTAACATTCCTCATTTAGTTACAAGTCATGCCAGCCGCATCTTCCCATATCCTTCCCTTTCAAATCAGAGGTGTAACAGCACAACCCTTGTATAGCTTTTTCCAAGAATTAGAACTGGCTGCACCTATCAAATGTGTGATGTGGGCAGCAAGACTGAGACCAGAGCCGGCGGCTGGCTGCCTGGCCTGCTTTTTCTGGCCTTCTTGGAAACTTGGATCCAGCCAGAAGCTGTGGGTAACCTCCCTGCCTGAATCTAGTCATCAGTCACCACACGCTCCCCCCGCCAGCTACACATTCTTTCACAGACCATTGGGTGCATGTGCGAGTATAGTGTTGTTACTGTCTGGGAGATGTTTGCTGGATCCAACAGGAAATCAATCCTTCCCTTGTTTACCTAAACTGCCATGCCAAAGTATAGTGCTCCCTCTGCCCTAATGAAGGAGGTGAGGGAGCTGAGAAGAGGGATGGTAGAGGAGGAGAAGGAAAAGCGCACTTCTTTGTATTCACAGAGGATACCCCAGAGCGGGTCCCTTTTTACTGGCTAAGGAAGGGCAGCTCTCATGTGTGAGGACGGGAGGACTGTTGTAACTTTGCCCCATCTACCACCACTCACTCTGGCCTTGCAGCCTTGGTTGTAAAAGTTTACCGTCTTTGGACGTTTCCTTCTTTCCACCTACTTTTCGTCCCTTAACCTTTCCAACCCACGTTTCACCACAGAGCCTAGGGAGGGAACTGCGAAGCAGACTGTAGGCTGATGTCGGAGAAGTGCAGTGGGGCTGTTGTGAGTAGTATGTGGGCTCCACACATCTTAGTAACCAGGTCACCAGGAGTGAAAAGGGGTAGAGTTAGGGTGCTGGGAACTGCCAAGAATCACAGCTAGTCTTGTCTTTGTAGCAGTCCATAGTGAGCAACCTTTATTGGCATTAGGGCATCAGACCTGTAAGGATCATCTCTCAAGTGTGTCTTAGTGGAGACAGGATTAAGAATCATGTCCAGGAAGACCATGGGATTTTATACCACCTGAGCAAGGGCCTGTCACAGCCACGTCAAGCAGGGATGGTGGCCTTTCCTAGGTTTAGTCCTTAACTAAATTAAATGTTCCCCCTTCTGACCTCTCCGTAGTCTCCTGTCCTCCACTCTACCAGACGTGTCTTCTTTTTCCTGCAGAGATGAGTGGCCTGTTTGACCCATTTTCTTTCCACTGCAAAACTTTATTCAATGCAAAATTCACTCCAGAAGCCTGGGGGACCCGACCGTTAGGCCGGTCCTGAGGCGCACAGTGACCTTGCCTGCTGGGGTTAGGGCAAGTGTTCTTCCCTTGGCAGAGGGCCTGGCAGCAGCTGGGGTCCACAGCACCCCGGGACTCTTTCTGTTCGGCCTCCTCTTGCTGCTCTGCGGGAAGACCATATCTGGCCACTCCTGTGAATCTTGCCCCGTCTCAAGCACTCAGTAACTGGTGGTTTGGGCCCGTCAGGAGATAAGGGGATGCTTGAGGCCTAAGCTTCCAGGGATATTAGAAACACCCATATGTGCAGTAGGATAAAGGTAAGGGCACTAAAGAACAGACTCTTAGAGAGTATGGTAGCTGAATTCTAAATGGGGACCTATCAAGCAAGGGACTGAATTCACCAGCTTGTTTGCCAGTTGTGACTGATACAAGTTGTGTTGCACAGAGCTCCTAGCAGAGAGCTGACCTGCCCTCCGGTGTATTTTGGTCCTCTTCCAAGACATTTGCAAAGCACCACTTAGATGGGGGACTGGGCCACAGTCCATTCCTAAGGAACTGATAGCTCCTGAACCAGGAACTCTGGGGCAAGATCCGGAAAGACTGGGGCTCCTATGGAAGAGGAGCTCAGCTGAACAAAGCCTGAAGGCCATAGTCCAGAGACCAAAGGTCCCCAGGGGACAGACCCAGTGCCATCCGAGGGAGCACTGCCATCCTGGTTTGGTTATCTTGCCATCAGAAGGCTTCCTGAGTAGGTTCTTGGTGCCCCTTGGCACTGGCCCCGTACCCTCTGAGTCAGGGCTCTGTGAAGGGCATGGCTCCAATAAGCTGAGGTATCTGGTGTGTGGGCAGCAGCTGGGGGTGTGCAGGGGTGCCTTCAGATGAGGTTGTTCCTGAGACGCTGCTCCTGTTCCAAGGAGCTCTCTGTGTTAGCTCGGTGTGCGTCCCCTGCGGACCAGAGGAGGGCAGGTAAGTAGTCGACCTGACCGGAGTCTCATCCCCTCCCTGACAACTTCACAAACACCAAGACATCCTGCCCAGCTCAGCCTTTCCATCAGGTTAGTCGTGGGCGCAAACAATCCGTTCTATGGAAATAGATGCCAACAGATGCATAGTTGCAGGGACATCGGGAAGATAGGCTGTTGAGTGGAAAGGGTTGTGCTGGTCACTCTCCCCTGCCCCCTCCCCAGGTTCATTCTCTACCCTT
Organism: Mesoplodon bidens; assembly: GCF_964165515.1. Classification (NCBI taxonomy): domain Eukaryota; kingdom Metazoa; phylum Chordata; class Mammalia; order Artiodactyla; family Ziphiidae; genus Mesoplodon; species Mesoplodon bidens. The sequence goes on along the minus strand of NC_138176.1, from coordinate 31,083,272 downwards.
CTTGTTCTCTCATGCCCTGGAGACCTGACCCCTAGAGACTGCCGACTGATGTAGGTCACTGGGAAGAAACAGCACGAGATTAGAGGATGAAAGGAGGGAGGCCGGGGCATTTCTTCCCCTGTTTGTGCAGTGATGGTCTCCTGCCCGCTGTTCCCTCCTCCTCAGTGCTAGCCTGGCTCCGGGACACACTTTGCCCCTTCACGCCCAAAGTGATAACAACATTCCACTCTTGCTTATCCCCGGACGTCTCAACACTCCTCATCTCCTTAGTCCTACTCACACCTCAGTATAGTCCTCTCATTAAATAACCTCCCACTCTCACCTGAGTGTGCCCTGTGTTTCCTGCAAGGACCCTGGAGGGGTCAGAGCTGCATAGTGTTCTTTCCTTCCTTGCTGCCCTGGCCCCCTTGCAGCCTGCCAGCAGCATCACGGAGGCTGTGCCTCCACGCCGGCAGCCTTAGGTTCCAGCCCCTGATCTCGCTCACGCTCCTGTCTCACTTAATGGCAGCAGAATCTACTCAGTCTCACAATTTTCAAATCCTTATTCCTCTTCTCACAGTCTTCCATCTGTTGCCAGAGTTATCTTTTGAAAACGTAAATCTGATCTTCCTGCCTCCTTGGCTGAAATTTGTTAGTGGTTCCCAGAAGCCCACGGGATCAAGTCCATTCTCTTGGCAGGAGCCACCGTAACCGCCCCCCCCCGCCCCCCACAAAGAGCTCTAGTGGGTGTGACTGCATAGCCCTATTTTACAAAAGAGAAGACTTCTGAGGAGGAGATTTCCTCACTGTCTTAAAGCCAGAAGGTGGTGGAACTGGATTTGGTGCCCAGTGAAGCCCTCTGAAGCCAAATCCTATGCGCCTTTTCCTCATCCCCTCTCTGACCTGCGCCTCTCCTTTGCAACCAGCTCAGATGTCCCTTCCTCTGGGAAACCTCAGCTGGCCTCCAGGTGGTTGCTCAGAGAGTGCTCTGCTTGCTCAGCAGTAGTTCACAGCGGTCTGGGGTACCCAGTAGGATTGGGGTTACCCATTTGCATGTCTGCTTACCCTACCTGACACTTAGCTCTGCCTTTTACTCCTGTTTATGTTCCTAGTGCCTGGCAGTGCTCCACACAGAGGTAGGTCTTAATAAATGTTGACTAAATGAACAGGCCTGCTGCACCCTGTGTGTGCGAAGCGTGGGAGTGACTGCACACACCCCACAGCAAATACAAGCGCTTTAAACTCTAAGGTAGAGGAACTGCTCCCTTTCTGTACAGGCAAGTGAGGCAGCCGCCTCCTTACTCTGCTCCCCACTGGACTGTTGCTTCTTTGCCTGAAATTACCAGTCCTGCAAGTGTCCTGAGCCCTGTTCTCCATGGCCCGCCTCCTGTAAGCAGTGATCAGGGCTGGCGGTAGCAACACGGATCTGGGGGACTTCTACGTTTGCCTGTGAGGCAGTCAGCCTGGGATAGAGGCAACTAAGAAAGACCGTATGAAAGGAAGGGGAAAAGTAACAGACTGGAAAGGGGAAATCCTGACATGGCCTGAAGGAACAGGAAAGATTCCAGGCCAGATGGGAGACAGATTACAATCCAAACAACCTTAAGGACAAAGAGGGATGTAGAAATAGTTATTGGGTGGGGCTGATGCAGCTTGTTCCAGAAATCTATGAACTTCTATGAAGTTGTCAAAGGCAATTCATCTCTGTCCCCTCCCCAGCCTTGTACACACACTGAAGTCACACACAGGGACACAGGGTCTTCCAGCTCCCCGAGCTCGTACGGGGCTGGTCTCACAGTGGCCCGCAGTCACCTGTGTGGCAGTCGTGCAGCCAGACCCGTTGCCCGTCATATTTGCAGCGGCACCGCATCACGTTGTTCGAGAAATCGGACTCTGCCACCTCGAGCTTGGGGTTCACGACCACCTGGAGTGAGAGAGATGGGCCAGCTGAAAACAGGTGACTTGGCTTCTGAGTTGACCGTGGCTGTGATATCCTTTACATTTCATGTAGTCTTGCAAACTGTGCTCCTCTTCTTAATTAATCCTTACAGTCACCCCAGGAGGTAGGCATTAAGGTCCTTATTTTATAGATGGGGACTGAGTTGTGACGTGCCCCTTGTTCACTGAATCAGGACTCAAATCTAGGTCCTGGATTCTGATCCCTTCCCCTATGGTGTAGCTCTTTCAAGCGCCAGACCTGTCAAGAGATCCTACTTATGAAGCTCTCTTTCTTCATTTGACCTCAGGGAGCTTTCGGAATATCTGGAAGAAATGGAGCTCCCGTGGGGAATGCCTAAGCCCACTTACCTGGAAGATATAATCCCCAGGGCCCACGTCTGTGATATCCACCCACTGGCAATCAATGTCATGTCGGTAGGTGTCCCAGCAGCCAACGGTCACGCCCTGTTCCCCAAAGTTGGCACATGCGTAGCGCTTCTGCATTCCTGTAATGGAGGGTGCTGACAGTTACTGAGGCCCTGAATAGATGCTTGGCGCCAAGCACCTGCTAGATCTTTCACATCCTTTACCATTTAATCCTCACAACAGCCTTGCCAATTAAATGCAGTCAGACTAGGGGCCTGAGCTTCAGCTAAATATGTTGCCTGTCGGAGTCAGAATTCCTACTAAGCATGAATCCAGCACCATAGCAAAGCCCATCTGTGACAGAGATTATTTCTTTGGATGCACTAGTGGAAATTCCTGTTGGCCTAGGAAACGTGATTAGAAGATTCCAGCCCTACTATGCTAATTCATTGGCCCATACAACCCTGAGAAGAGCCAGTGTTTTACCGTGCCATTTCTAAGGGCTAGGAACTGTGGGTGTGCGGACAGGAATCAGACAATCCATGCTAAGTTCCAAAGGACTTAGCAGAAGTGAAACAGGTCTGCAACTATTATCCAAAAGAGAAAGTGTTAAAGCATTTCAAGAGTGGTACTCGGTACGTTGGGAATGCAGAGGAAGTAGAGAGGGTAAGAAATTTATCTTTTTGAATCGCCTGGAGTGCTGACTGTTGCCAGGCCGGAGTCTCCAGCTGCCTGGGGCTGTTAAGCAGGGCAGAGGGGATCCTGAGCCCAAAGGGGCCGAGGAATATAACAGAGGAGGATATGCCGACAGGAAACCACATACCTGTAGGGCAATTTGTGTCCTCTAGACAGAAGCTGGCCTTGTGCCCCTCAGCCACCTTGGAGCCATTGAGAGTGAGCAGGTCATAGTGGGTGAAGACCTCGATGCTGTGGTAGTGCCTGCGGAAGGGGCAGAGCTGTCAGCCTGGCAGCAACAGGAGAGGGTCCTCACAGAGGAGCTGGTAGGGAGACTGAGGCACTAGGCCCCACCATTACCCAGAGAGGAACGCTACAATAGCAGGGCAGTGCGCTTCTCCCCCCCAAACCCAAGATGAGTGTGACCCATGGCCTACTTTCCTGGCACCCCTGCCAGGCAGCAAGACATAGCTGCCTGCGTCACCTAGGGTCTCACCCGGGTGAGGAGAGGTAAGAGCTCCAGGAGACTGCCTGGCTACAAGGCCTGAGGCCTGCAGGTGGAAAGAAGAGACATGTCCAGGGACCAGCCCAGGAGCGGAGTTGCTGAGTGAGGAGGGATGCTTCCTCTGCTCCCTGACAGCCTGGGCCCAAATTGCTACCATTGTTTCCAATCCAGTTCTAATGACAGCTCTTCATGCTGCAGGGAAAGGTACTTATTATCTCAGCAAGGCCAAGTCCCAAAGTCACTGCCCGTTCCTCTCAGCTTTCCCCACCCACGGCTGTGTCCTGAACAAGAAAAACAGAGACATCATCTCTCCTTCTGTCTGGGCTGGAGGCCCCTGATAGGAAAGAACGCTCATTGTCTCCTTCCAGCGCCAGCAGCTCTTCCTTGCGGGCCTCGCTCTGCTGCTGCAGAAACCAGCAAGCTTTTTCTGCACAGCCAGCGTCCTGGATGGTATGGCTATTTTGGGTCTCCAGGTTTCTACGAGTCCCCACTTCACCTGGCTTTTAAAGACAAGGCCTCAGGGCCAACAGAAAAATTGTCCACTATCATTCTAACAGAGACCAGCTCTGCTGGCAAGGACTGCTCTGTGGACACTGTGGTGGAGATGGACATGTGGGTACCTCCTGGGCAGGCGAGGGAGTGATGGAGAAGGCAGGTTGATGCTCCTGGGATTCCTCACTGCCGCCCGGAGGCAAGGCCAGTGAGGCGTCTAGGAAGGAAGGCTCTTTCCCAGAGCACACGCCCCTCCCAGGAAGGCTTGCCCAGAAATGACCAGACTGGTTGACTCCCTGGACCCTGGTTTTGTCCCCCTAGAGCCGAGGCCTGAGCAGGCACTAACCTGTGGCACTGGTGCCAAATCCAGCTGTGGCGTCCTGTCTTGGGACGAAAGTCGGCCCGGCCCAGGTTGTGGATCTGTGAGGAGAAGCGCAAGAGGCGCCGGTGTCCGTAGGGCCAGTCCATGCGGTCAGCTGACTGGGAGAGGCAGTTCTCTTCATGGGCACAGTACAGCTGGCTGAGTGGGCGGTCCTCCAGGTAGGCCGTCTCCTGCACTAGCTGGGCGTTCAGCACGAGGTCTGCAGCACCTGGGCACGGTGGAGACCCAGAGGCTAGGAAGGCAGCCAGTTTGGCTCCCTGGCCTAGGGGACAGCCTTGCCTCCAGACTAAGCTCTTTTGGAGGTGCCGGAAGAGCAGGGTGGTTTAGGAGTCAGGAGATGTGAGTTCTAATAACAGGAAAGATCCATCACCTTAGCCTAAGCTTGCTGGCTTTGGGGCCAGACTGCCTGGGTTCCTCTCTTGGCTTGATTTTTAGTTACACCATTAACTAGCTCTGTGACTTGCTCAACCTTTTGTCTTTCATTTTCCTAATCTGGATGATGGGGAGAAGAAGAAGATTATTAGTGTGATAGTACCCGTAATGTGCTTAGGTCATGGTTGGCCCATGGTAAGCATGCGGGTGATGTAAGCTAGTATTTCTTCTGTAGAATGCGTCTCAGCCCCTAAGTGCCTATGTAGCCTAGCTCATATAACCCCTCAGTAAGCTCTGCTGACCCCTAGCTTGTTACCTCGGCTCACTCTTTCTCTGGGCCTCAGTTCCAGCAATGTGAGGGGCAGAAGGAGAGGGCTGGAGGGCTAGAAGAGTTAAGCGCCGAGCCTGCCCCTGGGTTCTGCCGTTCTGGTGCATTCTGCTGCAGTTCCTAAGCCTGTGCTTCTTCCAAGGTTCCTGTTCTACCCTGGTTGCTATCAGGGGTGTTCATACCAGGGCATCCTGTGCATTCTCCTCTGAGGCATCGTGGACATTCTGGTGCGTAAAAATCCAACATGCTAGAGCCTGTGTCTCCATAAGCTGCTCAGTGCCTCTCCCGTTCCCTTCCTGTCACAGGGGCTCTTACCCTCCTCAGAAGCCAGCGTGTTGTCCCTCACTGTGTCAGTACAGAAATGAGGAGATGCACAGCTTTTGCATGTAACGTCAAGAGAAATTGGCCAATTCTCAATGTTTGTTCATGCAAAAACTGGGTTACACTTTAGATTTGGGGCAGAGCTATCATATGGGTGAGCCTTGCGCTGACGATGGTGAGATGGGAACACAGGTTTATTTCAGGGGACAGGCGTCGAGGGTGGGAGCTTGTTTGCTGGATGGTGTCTGTACTACCACTAAGTGCCCTTGGAATTCCTGAGGCATATTTTGGAGAGAGCTAAGGGTATGCCCACTGACAGACCCTAGAATTCCTGAGGGAAAAGAGTGCTTTCAGAGAGAAGAAGAGAGAGGGTAAAGGCAAGAAACAAGTGAGAAAAATTACAGAGGAGGAATGGGGACGACCACAGAGATGGCAGGTCGGCTGTCTGTGCTCAGCCGTTGTGAAGCATCAAATGCATTCAGGAGAAGAGCTGCCACTCCAGGCAGTAGAACAGAGGGGTACAGGTTCCTGGGAGGGGAGAGACGGGGAAGCAGGCCCCAGTGTGCTGGGAGGAAGCCCCACCACCCTGCAGGGGAGGGTGTGCCGTAAGGGCTGGCACTCTTCCAGTGTGCGCTGGACAGAGAGGAAGCCCTAAAGCTCACTGACAAGAGTTAAGGATGTCTTGGCATTGAAGCCTGGCTGGGAAGAAGGTCAAGTGGCCACTCAGGTTGGTGGCAGCCTGCAGCCTTTGGACTGGTTATCCTGGCCCAGACCAGGTTGGCAGGTGTCAAACAGATGCTTCTACCCCAAGAATCTGGGGGTGTGGGGCAGACCGATGCCTCAAAATGGTCTTGACCTAAAGTCTTTGGGGTGAATCCCACAGCTCACCATAGGCCCCATGTGTCCTCACATTTCCATACCCTCTACAAGTTTTCAAACTCTTTTCTTACTACAGACTGTAGTAAGAAATATATTTAATGCTGTGACACACATAAATAATTCCAAGAGAAAAATATTACCCTTACTAAATGTATCACATCATTGTTTTCTATCCTGTTTTTTTAAACTATTGGTCGTGACACAAAGATTGGAAAACACTGTTGTGTATCCTTACGTTTTCACGTATTCTATGTTTTAATTCTCACAGTAACTCCATGAGATGGGCAGGGCAGGGTTTGTATCCGCGTGTGGCAGGTGATTTGGCCACGCACGTGGTAAATGGCGGAGCTGGTGTTCTGCATCCAGCCCTCCTTCCACTCCCTAACCCTGCTGGCCTTGGAGCTGGGACCAGCACTCAGGGCCCTCCCTGAGGACAGGAGGTGTGGGCTTGCAAAATTAGGGGAGCCCGGGCCGGCCTGTCCCACCGGCCCCTCCCATTACTCACTGTTTGTGCAGGAGACTCCGGCTAAGAAGCGCCCTGCACCGTGGGAGCAGTGCACCGGCCCGTGCCTTTGACACTGCTGCAAGGCCAGCTCTGTGCCTGAGCAGTGCACCCCGCTCATCACCACTTCTCCGGCCCCCGGCGTCCCCTGCCAGTACCAGGTGTCCTACGAAAACAGCCAGCATCACCCAGTCAGGGCTGAGATGTGCTCTTAGAGTCACCTGACTCCCATCTGAGGCTTGGACCCCATCAGACCACCCACACCGGGCTGTGCCCAGCCTTGGCCTGAAATCTTTAGTGATGCTACTTTGGACCCCTCTGGTATTAGAAATGTCTTCCATGTATTGAGGCAAAAATCCACTGCTATGGCTTCCACTGCTGGTCCTGTTCCCATGGCTCTCCCCGACGGCAGCCCTCAGCTGTTTGAAGAGGATGGTCCTGTTCCCTTCCTGTTCACTCGGGCCCGTCCCATTTCCCCAGCTGTTCTTCATACAGCCCTAGATAGTCGGTTGTGCTCAGGGTTGAGCCCAGTTCCCCCGGGTGAAGTATGCCCAGTATTGCCCGGCGGGCCAGTGTGGGCGAAGTTGAAGAGGTTCTCCATGGCGGCCATGCCCCAGGCCTCTTGATTTTGTTTCCTTGATACCTTTTGAATCTATCCACTTGTTTCCCCCGGTCCAAGCCAGCACCATTCTCAGCTGGGCTACTGCAATAGTGTGTTTCTCTGTATTCATGTTAATCTCCACCCCAGTTGTTTGCCGAACAGCAAGGAAGAAATCTTTTAAAACTGCATCGCGGGCTTTGAATGGTCTGGCCCGTCTCCTCCTTCACCCGAGCTAGCCTGGGACACTGCTTGGCGCTTCACACCACTCCCTCTTGATAGCCACGCTCCACCCCGGCCCGATTTCCTCAACAGAGTCAAGCGTTCTCCGGCCACAAGGTCTTTGTGTGGGCTCTTTATTCCTCCCCCACCTCGTCTGGCTCACTTCTACTCATTTTTCCTACAGACACAATTATGTGCCTATTGTGTGAACGTTTTTTTTTTTTTTTTTTTCTTTTTGCGGTATGCGGGCCTCTCACTGTTGTGGCCTCTCCCGTTGCGGAGCACAGGCTCCGGATGCGCAGGCCCAGCGGCCATGGCTCACGGGCCCAGCCGCTCCGCGGCATATGGGATCCTCCCAGACCGGGGCACGAACCCGTATCCCCTGCATCGGCAGGCGGACTCTCAACCACTGCGCCACCAGGGAGGCCCTGTGTGAACGTTTTATGAATGACTGCATCCCTCACTTGACTGTATTTGGAGACGGACTGCTCCGTTAGGCAGGAACTGTATCCTGTTCACCACAGTATCCCAGCACCCAGCATTATACTGGCGCATAGTTTCACTCATAATTAACTGCTGAGTGAATGAAGGGTCAGCAGCTTTAGCACAGGAAGTTTTGGAGCACAGCAAGGACCTACCTTGATGGCATGGTTGGCAAAGCCCAGGCCAAGCTGTCGGCAGGCCACCATGGCTTCGCTGAGGCCCCAGTGGTCGCTGCACACGGCCCCCCAGCGCTGGACCCCGTTCACGTCCACCTGCACCTCCACCACCCCCTCCTCGGGGCTGCGTCCGCCGGCCAAGCGCACCTGCAATGGTCCAGGGGTGTGTGAGGGGCGGGGCCGCCTTAGGAAGGGAGAGCTCAGGGCTGCCGGCCTGGAAACCTGCGGCCCTGGACGTGACACGCCCCTTCTCTGGCTTAGTCTCCTCTGTAAAGTGAGGACGTTCCATCAGATAGTCCCTAATGTCCCTGCCGCTCGAGAAATCTGACGGAGTGCCTGCACCCGGGGCTCCCACTCTGGTACTCGCCCTCCTGCTACCTGAAATCCTACCACTGATGACCACGTGCCTATTGCCATGGGCTTTCATAGCTATCGTCCCATTCACAATGACCCTATGGGACAGCTGACCCCATTTTACAGAAGGGAACCAAGGTCTGAGGCGAGAGCCTTGCCCACAGTCCATGTTAGAGTGACCCTTGAACTCTGACCACCCCACTCAGCCTCCCAGTGCCACTCCCCGGTGCTGGCATCCTGTGGCCCTCTGCCCTAGGCGCCGTCTCTCTCGGCTTCACAGGGGACCTGAGAGGGTGGGGTGGGAGAGCCCATGCACCTGAAGAGCCCCATTGATTGCTATTCTGACATCTCTGAAGGCTAGAACCTGGCCCTGAGGGGAAGTAGGCCAGGCCAGGGGAGACTCCCAGAGGATAGGGCATTCCAGGCTGGCTCCAGGCAGGCTCTGGGGCCCAGAGCACCAGCTGCCTCTCATGAACCGCTCCCCACTGGCTCCAAGCAGTGTCCCAGGCTAGCTCGGGGCTCACCTGATCCTGGAAGCCCAAGTTAGGGATGTTGCATCTCACGGCAGCATCATTGTCATGCTGGCAACCATTCTGGGAGCCTTCCAGGGAGGGGCAGTCACTGAGGGTCCGCTCATATCCCCCGCAGCGCACCTCACTCAGGTGGATGGGCCCCAGCGCTGCAGAAGCGGGGGAGAGAGGCCATGGGAGGCTCCATCTCTGCAGCCCCACACCTGCGGCTCCCCCTCCACAGAAGCGGAGAACCGGCCTGGGCCCTGGTACCCCAGGACCACCAGAGGGTGGACCGGTGGCACATCCAGGCTCTCCCACTCCACCCCAGGCCTCCTCGCTCACCTTGGCCCAGCTGGGCCCCAAAGAGGGCCTCCCGAGCAGAGCCAAAGCCGAGCTGACGACACACGACGCTGGCGGAGATGAGGTTCCACCCGTGGTCGCAGACCGTGCCCCACCGGCGGTTCATGAGCACTTCTACCCGGCCCTCGCCCACCTGGGCCCCCGAGCGGAGGCGCACGCTTGTCTCCTGCTGGGAGAAAACCCGGCCTCAGGGAGGGCCGAGGAGGCAGGGGTAGGGGCTACACCCCTGCCAGAGTCCCTTCAGGACAGGCAGAGCCAAGGCCTGCAGTTCTGACTTCTGTAGCTATTGCCCTGAACAAGCTGTCTTTCTCGACCTCCCCCTTCCTCAGTGACAATGAGCGGCCACAGTAATCACAGTAATAACAAATTCCAGCCCTAACAAAAGAGCCTTAGGAGTTGGGGGTCCCTGGGCTTCACAACCTGCCACCTGGTCACTAGGCGAGTCCCCTCCTCTTGCCCAGCCTCACTGCTGCTTTGTCCTTTGGGACTGAACCCAGAGCAACACTTCCGCAGCAGATCTGTGAAACGATTTTAGAGACCCGTGGGGACCTGTGTCAATGAAACGCACAGTGGGCAAGTCACTTCCGTTTTGATGCCCTCCCGCCCACCCCGATTTCATCGAGGAGACCGTCTCACGTGGTGCTGCCCTGCCCCAGTGCCTCACCAGCACTTGCTCATTGCTTTTTATAATGAAGGGCCAGGCTCGGGCTCCATACCTTCAGCCCTCAACGGGATGTAGCTACAATGTAATTACAGTTTTTATGGTTACCTTCTATTAGTGGCCAGTGATGTCAGCTTTCCATTTATGTTAGGGTTATAAACGTCCCTTTTAAGTAAATCCCAAAGTTCTACGTTCTGTGAGTTGTTCTCCTCCTCCCGGTCTGAACTGATGCCCCCTTGATAGGGGTGGTTCGTTCTGTGAGTTGTTCTCCTCCTCCCGGTCTGAGCTGATGCCCCCTTGATAGGGGTGGTTCGCCGCTCCTCCCCTGCCTCCCCGTCAGTGCCTCCCCATGGGGTGGGGCCTGTGCCTCCAGGCCTGCATGGGACCCACCTCTGCCGAGGACTCCTTGCGCCCGGGCTTCGCCTTCATAGGGCGGAAGTGGGGCCCTGCCACACAGCTGACCACAGCGTGCATGCCCCCCGGGCAGGCCGGCCTCAGCTTGCCCTGGGCTGGTGCCACCTGCACCTGGCAGTTGGCCATGTGGGGCTCTGTTCCTAGGCAGTTGACCCGGTGGATCCAGAAGGAATTCTTCTTTGTCAGGCTCTGCAGTCTGGAAGACAAGGGAGACTGAGGGCAGGGGAGGGGTTGAGGGTTGTGCTCAGGACTCAGGGAGGCCAAGGCACTGGGGAGGGGAGAGGGGACTGGAGGGGAGGAGAAGGGAGGGGAAGCAGGCCCATCATGCCACACCCCTTTGCCCCCTCCCCTGAGGGTGCTGCTCCTTACCTAGACTTGGGATCCTTCATCTTCGAATTCCAGACTTTCCTGGATGGGAACAAACAGGCAGGGAGTCGAGTGGGTGCAGAAGTCCTACCCGCTGTCACCCTGCCTCCTCATACTTGTCCTTGAGTCTGTACTAGACTTACAGTTTGTAAGCTTGTTCATTAATCTTACTCCAGTGCCGAGCTTCACCACAGTCCTGAGAGAGTGGCCACCCCACAGATAACGATGATCTCCATTTTACAGGGAGGGAAAGCAGGGCGAGCAAGTTCCCTTGACTAAGCCCAAAGTGGGTGTCTCTTCTGCACCGGGCTGCCCTGGGGCAGGCAGCCCCAAGCTCACCCTTCCCCCAGTCCAGATGAAGGGCAGCCTTCAGGGAGCTACCGGAGAAAAGGGGCCCTGGGGAGAGTCCTCTGGGGACAGGTGGAAGTTGAAGGCCTTTCTGGTGGGAGCTGCCCAGGCAGAGATACTGAAGGCTATAATCAGGGCTGCCCTCCTCAGGGGAGGTTGGCGAGCCAGCCAGGCCCAGATGTGCAATTACCGGGCAGCAGGGAGTCAGGGACCCAGAGCCCAGTCATCTCCAAGGATGGGGCCACGTGGCTGGGCTTGGAAACCAGGGTCATCTAAGTCAGAGACACGGGACAGACCAACTAAAAGTGATTGGGGATGGGCAAGGGTAGATGACTCAGATGTTTTGTGGGAGGTTTATCCCTTGATGAGAAACATACGAAGCGTTCACTGACAGAGCTGGTAGAACTATGACTCGTCATCACTTACAGGCTGATGCAATCTTGGGACAGTTCTGTCACGTTTCTGACAGAATATTTTTATGTTTCCTCTCCCCAGTGCCGCCCCACCCCACGCCTGGCTTGGACGCAACCCAGTCAGAGCCTGGCTTGGATCGCAGTTGAGGAAATTCACTGAGACAAAGTTCAGACAATTCCCTGTGGATTGGATAATTGAGGCCCAGATGCCCTACCAAGGCCCACAGCTCGTTGTTGGCAAAGCTTAGACCAGAACCCAGGCCATCTGTACTTGTGGGCAGCACTGTATCTTTACTTTACTAGTTAGGTCTAATTTTTTAATCAGGGACACAATTTTACATTTATTTACATTTCATTTGGGGAGTACTCTGTACTATAGTCAATTCTTTTTATCTGATTGGCAAGTACAATTTTTATTTTCTGATTGTTTCCAGAAATTTCCCAGGGTCTCCAAGTTCATCCTCACTCTTGTCTTAATTACTGAGGGATCCATAACCCAGGAAACCCAGGCACATTGCTCCACTGAGCCTGTTTCCCTCCCAATCCCAACACCCACTGAATGTCCTCCCACAGACACTACTCCTGCCAATCTCACCGCAGTCTGCAAGGTCCCACGTCACACACAGACACATGCACGTGCGCGCGCACACACACACTCAGCCGCTTCCACAACCCCGCCTTCCGCGCGGCCCTCCAGCCAGCCGTCCTCCTACCTGTAGTAGTGGCTGATGACAGGCGCCTCGCTGGGGAAGCCCAGCATCCCGCACACCACCCTGCTGTTGTTCCTGGTCCAGCCCTGGTCACACACCTGCCGCCAGTGGCCCTCGTACTTCACCTCCACAGCTCCCTCGGTCACCAGGCTCTGCCTCTTGGCACTGGCGAGGATGGGCTTGAGCCGCACCTCCTCCAGCCGCCGGCCCTGTGGGATGCGTGGTCACCATGGGCCCCGGGATTCCTGCCCCCGCTGAGCCCGCTGCAGGTCTTCACGTGGGAAAGCTGGGGCTCGGAGCACTTAGAGATCACCCCACCCAGTGCCCTCATGGGACGGGCCAGGAAACGGAGGCCATGTGGCTCCGTCCTTGGGGATGATGGGGAGGCATTTGCTGAAGGCCACACAGTGGGTAGGAGGCAGAAGCTCGGTTTGTTTAGGGTCCTTTCCTCGACTCCAGAGAGAACCAAGCAGATCCACGCTCTCCTGGGGTCAGGATGGGAGCCCTTGGAGTCTGGGAGGCTTCCGCCAGGCACAAGGGGGCCTTCTTCACGCCACCCTGGGGAGGGCAGAGGATGGGCACAGACCAGCTGCCTGAGACCACCAGCAGGATCCTTTGGCCCACGAGAACCCCGCCCTAACCCTGGATGCCTTAGACCAGTGCGAAGCCCCCTGTCACGGCCCGCCCCATTCGGTGGGCCACGGCCAGCTGTCCTCAGGCTGAGGCTGTCTGGCAGCGGAGGGTGGAGTCAAGACACCTGCCCTGCCTGCCCCTGCTGTTTGGCTCGGGCTGTTTTTAGCTTGGAGCTGCCTGTGCCGGGAAGACGCAGCACCTGTGGCCGGGCCCTGCCGGCGAGGCAGCCCCCGCCCGCTGCTGCCTCCCTCGCGGGGAGCAGCTTCCGTGCTTCCCGGTGGCCCGGCCTCTGGTTCCCCGCCCGCCCTTTCTCAGGCTGGGGCCCTCTACCCACGCACCTGCTCCAGGCCACAGGCAGGCCTCAGGGCCCCAGGGATGCCGCTCAGCCCGCGCTCTGCTCCCCTTCCCCTCCCTCCTCCTCCAGGCTCACCACCCGGAGGCCCTCTGTCCCCTGACCCCCTCCTCAGCTCAGGCCAGGGCCTGAATGGCCTCCTTACCTGGGGCCCAAGGGCATTGGAGACCCTCTCAGAAAGGGAGCCACGCTGGCGCTGCGGGTGGCACACCACCCCGACGTCCTCCGAGTGGCTGCAGTCACTGACACCCCAGCCATTAGACCTGCACTGGTCCAGGGAGCCCTCTGTGCCCACACAGTGAACGTTGTCCAGCCAGATGGGTCCTGTGTGGGAGGGGACGAGTGATGCTCAGGGACAGGCACAGAGAGGCAAGTCACGGGCTCTGCCTCCTGGATAGGACCCCCCAGTTATCAACTTTCCTCTTCCAAAGCCTGAGTAGAAAATGGGGGTGGAGAGGGGAGTTGGTTCTCCTGGGAGCTTGGTATCTACATCCCTGCCTAGTGTCTCCTCTTGGCCTCAGGTCCCATAGAATCTGCTTTTGGAAAACACCAGGTAGGTCTGTTAATTAGATCTACCTGTTCCCTCATTCATCCATCTAGTCATTCACTCAACAGCATTTGCTGAGCACCTATTGTGTGTGATTGCTATATTCAAGGAACTGAGAGTTGAGTGGTAGTGATGGTGGCGGCCTCACTGCAAGTGAGAATGGGAGGGTAGGACAGGTCATTTGCAGCTGGAGCACTCAGGAAATACCTCACAGAGGTGGTCATTTGAGCTGGGTATTAAAGGACTGGTGGGAACGTGACAGGTTCTATTGGAGCCTCAGGGAGCCCAGCCCCTGAGAGAAGCCCACTACCATCTCCTCGTCATTCTGCAGGGCAGCACCAGTCACTCACCCTCCCCTGGGCCATACTTGGCGCTGTGGGCCCAGGTCAAGGCGGCTTCAAAGCCCAGCTGGCGGCAGGCCACTGTGGCCTCCTGAAGCGCAAAGTCGTCATCACACACGGTGCCCCACTGGCCCTGGTGCAGCACCTCCAGGCGGCCCTCCTCCGGCCTGCTCCCTGGGCCCACCAGCCGTAGCTTCATGGTGCTCAGTGACTGCAGCCTGCTGGGAGGGGTCTGGCCCAGCAGCAGGAGCAGCAGGAGCGGGGGGAAGGCAGCTGGTAGGGACCACATTGTGGTGACTCCAAGGGCTGCTGGGGTCAAGGCACCTGGGAATGAGTAAATGTGACAATGATGACCACGTCTACCCCTGACCTCGGGTCTCTTCTGCTAGCAGAGACAAAGGGTAGCACAGGTCCCTCCGAGAGAGTGTGTGTGTGTGTGTGTATGTGGTGGCATGGATTGAGTCTGGGCTCTGAAATTAGTCGATCTGGTTCAAACCCACCATTCCTTGGCCATATGACCTTGAGGAAGTTTAAGTTTAGCCTTCCTGAGTCTCAGTCTCCTCATCTGTAAAGTGGGGGTAGTAATCCTTATCTCCCAGTGTTGTTGTGAGTGTTGAATAAAGTATGGATGTAAAGCGCCTACGTAAAGGGCTTATCACGAGCCTACCACATGGTAAGTGCTCAATGAACAGCTGTTTTTGATGTCGTCTTATATGTAGAAGGTGGGGGTACCTACACTTTGAGTCATGGGGAGCCCCCAAGGGCTAGACTGTCCGAGCTGGAGGAGATAGAGGGTATTTGGATCAACTTCCTGACTCTAGAAATAAGGAATTGGGACCTAGAGAGTTTAAGAGACTTGCCCAAGCCACACAGCAAGCTCCACCTCTAGGTCCACCTCCATGCATGATTTGTACATTGAGTCAATGAACATTTTTGGAATATTTGCTTCAGGCCAACTATTAGGCCAGGTGCTGGGACACAGAAGTGAACACATCAGACACTACTCTGCCCTCATGAAGCTCAGAGATGAGGAATCAGAGAAGGGCCATTTAACCAGGGCCTTGTTGGATGAATAAGAGTTCTCTTTTTCCCCTTCAGAGAAGGGGAATTCCAGGTAGAGAGAACAGGATGAGGAAACAGGGAAACATGGAAAGAGGTGAGTTTGTGCCAGAGCAGGGAGTGCCCTTAACCCTGTACTGCAGTACTGGGGGCTTGGAGGGGACTGAGGTGGAGGGACAGGCTGGGGCCAGATGATCAAGGGCCTTGTGCACCATGCAGAGGGTTTGCCCTTCATCCTGTAGGAAGTAAAGGGCCCTGGGAGGGTTTTAGGCAGTGACCATACACAGGTGAGGGCTCCCATCTCCAAGAAGCTGTCGTCATATGCTCTCTGGGTCCTTACAGGGGACGAGTGGGGGGCTCCCCCCACCATACATTAGCAGCCTTGCTCCTAGGAGCAGGGTTGGGAAGAGCACAGAGGACGGTCATCCCTGGTTGGAGCTGTTAGAGTATCTGCAGCCACCAGTGCTGAAGCTCCTCCATGGCCAGCTCTACTGCTGATGGGAAGCTGAGGCTGGCCCGGAAGAGTGGATGGAGAAAGTTCGGGTCCTTGGCTTCCTCTTCGGCGCTTGAGTCTTGAAAGGGCTCATTCTGGGGAGACTCCCTCTTTCTCCCATGGCCACTGCTATTCTTGGGGGGATTCCTTAGCTGGTCAGTCTCAGGAGGGAGCGTCTTACAGGGCCCCCGGCCATTCCTTCCCCTCAAGCTGGTTTCTGGCTGAGAATTGGTCCTTATTCCTGGCCGCACCCAGTCCCACTCCCTTCAGCTACCAATCCGCCTGCCTTGGTGAGCCCAGGGCTGGGGGCAGTAGGCTCCTAGAAGCACACATGATGAGCTCAGGAGTGAAGCTCTGCGGGAACAGGGACTTTGTATTGTGCCCCCAGCACCCAGAGTAGTGCCAGGTAGGTAGGTGGCACCCCGTAAATATCTGCAGATGCGTGGATGCAAGGTGGCATAGCACTGCGCTTAAGCCTACAGACTGGGAGTCAGGCTGCCTGAGTTCACATCCCGCCTCCACCAATTGGTTTCTGGGTGGTCTTGGGCAAGTGATTTAGTTTCTCAATCTCAGGTGATTTTGTTTTCTCATAGAGTTTATCCCCTCTATAAAATGGGGCTAAGATTCTTGTGAAGATCAAATGAATGAATACGCGTTAAACCCTTAGAAGAGCAAGCTCTCACCTGACAGCTATTATTAACAGCACCTGAAACAGCTGCTACAGAACCATTGGTCTAGGTTGGTCCCAGCCTCTCTTTGGATAAAGAAGGAATGGAGGCCACATTCCCATCTCAACATCAAGTCCCCAGTACTGCTACCCTTCCTTGCGACACTTCCTTCTCAGACTTAAGCACTGTTTTCTTCACGTCCCTCCCCACTCAGGAGCCGGTGGAGGCTCCCCACACGCAGAGTGCTCTCTGCTGCTTGGGATGTTCCCATTCCCTCCTCCCTGCACCCCTAAGGAGGAGGTGGACAGCTAGGGACTGAGACAAACCGAAGTCACTGTGGATAGAGACCTCCCCCAGATGACAAGAGAGGATAGAAAGATTGGGCTCAGGGCCCACCAGCTGTTAGGACCCAGGGGTCGCATTGGGTCTGGCCTGAGAGACGACCCCGTTCCCTGTCAGCAGGAGTCAGGATGCTCTTCATTCTGCCACCAAATTAGGTGACACGATTCAGATGCTTTCTTCTGAGACTCAGGTGCAACACCTCTAAAATGAGGGGGTGGCACTGGAGGTCCCCCATCTATGATACGGGCCAGGGGGTGGGCTGGGCAGGTCCGTTGTGTAGCTGTGGCTGACATCCCCATAGTACTGTGGAGGTCTTATTAGAGGCTGTGGACACTCCTGGGCCTACAGGCTCCCTCCCCTCCAAGGGGTCTCCGTGGGGACAGGGGCGGCCTTCTGCTGAAGGATCCTGGTGCTAGATCAGCTCCCTTCTATGAAAGCCGCCCAGGAGGTGGATGGGCGGTAGCAGGAACCGAGTCATATACAGGGAGAGCCCACTTCCCAGCCTTCCTGCCCACTGCAGGTCCCTCTGCAGCTTTCGCTCACATCACACTTGTCTTCTCACATTCCCCAAACGCATCCTTCAGTTCCCAGCCTCCAAGCATTTGCTCTCACTGTTCCTTCTACTTGGGGTACCCCTTCCCTCAATCTCAGATTGTTAAATTCCTACACATCTTTCCACACCCAGTTCAAACGCCACCCCCTCCAATAAGTCCCCCGGCCAGACCCCCACCTTCCTAGAACTGGGTGTCTTTGCTTCCTGTCTCCACAACCCAGGGGAGTGTCTCCCATAACTGCTCCCCCAGAGCTGAGCACAGAAAAGAGAACCAGGCTGAGAAGGCTCCCTCAGAGAAGGAAACAGCCTCAAAAGTGGATCTTTTCCAAAGTGAAGGAGAAAGGGATAGAGTGAGGCTGAGGAGGAGGGCAGGTTAATAATAATAAGTTTATTATACATTTAAAAATATTTATTGAATACTTATCTCCACTTTATATATGAGGAGACGAGGTCCAGAGAAGCTAAGTAACTTGCCCTGCCAGGGTTCAAATCCAGGCAGCCTGGCTCCAGCGCCAGGCTTCCAGTCAGGAGAGAGATAGACACGGGAGGAGGGGAGGAAGGAAGGGAGGCAGGGAGATGAATGAAATTCCACCCTGTGGCCGGTTGGTTTATGACCCAGCCGTGGTACGAGGGCATTGGGCTGGATGCCAGCGCTGAGTGCAACCAAGTGACAGGTCCAGGATCCTGCCAGCTTGGAGGAGAGACGCACCTGATCCAGGTGCTGCCAGGGGACTCTGGCACCTGGCTTGACCTGGCCTTGCTAGAGAGGCTGCAAGTGCCCAAGGGTATTCAGGAGAGAGCACTGGGGTGCTGTCCTGGTGGGAACCAGGCTCCGGAATCACTGGAAGCCTCTTCTCTCTAGCTCTTTGAGGAGGGGGCGGGGTTTCCCCTCTCAGCCCTGATTGCCTCCCTGGGACCACTGATTGTGGTGACCTGACACAGTGCCAGCAAATGTCCACCTGTCCAGGCATAGGACATGTAGAGTTTGAAGCCCTCTGCCCACCCTCCATCTCTGTCCCCAGTCTCCCCCCGACCCCCAGCATACTCAGTTTTGGTCTGTTTTTTTCAGAGAGCCCGGCTCCACCCTGCCTCTTTGTCCCCTGTCACAGAAATGACGTCTGAACCCACCTGTCCCTTCCCCTGCCTCCCCCTACCCTCCCCTGGGAGAGGCCAGAGAAATGGCTACACTACACGCAGCGTGTACACGCAGGCACCCCGAGGCCACGATGCACCACCCTGGGCGGCCATGGGGCCAAGCTCCCCAACTCAGTCACTTCCATTGGCAGCAGGTTGGCGAGCGACTAGGGGTCTAGGCTAACTGTTCATGGGACCCCTGGGCCTGCCATTCCCAGCCTTCAGGAACTCTCAGAGACTTGCTGACCCCCAGAGAGACAGAAGTCGGACAGACAGACAGGACAGCGAGAGACAGACCTGGCCAGGGGCCAGGCAGGGGCTCACCAGCTGGAGTGCGACGTTGCGGGGCTGGGGCCGGGGCTCCGCGGCCGGGCAGCGCTAACGGGCCTCCTGGGGCACCCTGGGGCCCTTTTATCCAGCTGCGGCCCGCGGGCGCCCTTACCCTGCCCCGCCCCGCCCCGCCCCGCCCCGCCCCGCCCCGCCCGCCAGCCCCCGAGAAGGCCCGCAGGCCCCGCCCCCGGACCGACCTGGACTCGGCGGGCGCCCCGCCCTGTCCGCCCCTCCAAGGGCCCGGCGCCCCGCTCCCCCGGACGCGGCCCGGGGCGGCCCGGCGCCCACTCGCAGCCCGCCGGCCCGGGAAGTCCCCGGGTCGCTAGGCTGCGGGGGTCGGGCAGCTGTTTTCCATGGAGGGAACTGGCGCGCTGCAGGGGGAGGGACTGTGGGAGGATCGGCGTTCCCGGGAAAGGATGGCGGCTCGGCGCCAGCGGGCTGCGTTTGCCCGAGTGCCGCTGTGGCCTCGTGAGTGCCTGTCGGAGGCGCAGCTTCCTCTTCGGCAAAGCCAGGTGGCATGGCCACCCCCAGAGTTGTCCTGGGGATTACATTCAGTGGGTCCCTAAGATGCGCAGCGCCCTTCACGTGGTAGCGCCTCACTGTCCCACCGGCTTGGTTACTTCGGACAACGCAGGCTCCTTTCGGCGGGGGCGGGCAGGGGGGCGAGGGGGCTCTGTCCAGATGAGGTCGGGATGGTGGGGTGTAGGTGTGCTGTCTTTGGGGTAACAGGCGGTCCTCTCCCTTGCCCTGGTCCCTCGAAGTTTATTGAGTACTACGGGGGCATGAGGCCCCTTGTACAGTTGGGAATACTGAGCCCCAAGAGACACGACTTGCTCCCTAACGTAATAAACCGTAATGGAGCAAGCTGAAATCCTCCACTACAACCCCTTACAGAGCTGAATGAGGCGGCCCTGGCCCTTGACAGGCTTGTAGGCCGAGAGTGTATGCGGAGGGTGGGGTGCGGGGAGATGGTGGAATAAGACAAAAGTAGGAGGGGCTGACAGAGGGGAGTCCCATCAGTTTTGGGGGGCACCCAGACGCCTGAATCCCAGCCTGGTTCCTCCAGATTCTTTCCCCCAGTCCTTGTTCCTCCACGTTCCTCAGTGGCCCGGTCTGTAAAAGGGTCAGAGTTCCAGCCTCCCAGCTTCCTCCCTAGGCCCGGGTCAGTGCAATCTGATTCCCCTTCTTCCCCACCACCTTGCCTGACCGTCTTCCAAAGGCTCCTTCATTCAGCACATCTTTGATTTTCTCCTACTTGCTGGACAGGGGGCTAGAGTGCTAGACATTGCAGGGGGTGGATGGGAGGGGCTTCCCGGTGTGGTCCCGGAGGCAGACAAATGTAAGCAAACATCACTATAAGGCAGAATGTGATAAGGGCTAGGGTGGCAAGGTAGACCTTTTTGATTCCAGGGTGACAGCCAGGTCACACTGACCTGGTCACTGGAGGACTAGTGTTCACCCCTGGCTGCCCATGTCCCAGATGTCCCCCCAGTGCCCTGCCCCACCCCAACTGGGCCCAAAGAGTACCCTGTGATGAATCAACAGCAAAGAATGCTTCCAGCCTTGGTCAGTGGCGGCAGCAGTAGTGGCCCAGCCCCTCCCCCAGGGATAATGAGCCCGCTGTGGGCTGGAGTGCCAGGTATGCCTTGGCCCCCTCCCCATGCCCAGCCACCTCTCATGCTGAGCCAGGAACAACACGGGAGGCTCGAAAAACATGGGCTCCATCTGCTGCCAATCACCCTCCCAGGCCTGGCCGCCCAGAACTAAAAATACCCTGGAGGCCAGGGCCTGGCCTGGGCTAGAGCCCAGGGAATGAACGGATGCTGCCCAGAAGTCCTTTAACCTACAAGTCTCTGGGCAGAGGCTGAGGCTGGGGAGCAGTGGAAGGAGGGACTTCCCAGGGGGTCACTGTGAGCCCCCTGCTTCAGAAGCGAGGGGCTCGGGTCCCAGGCCCAGCTCCATGACGTACTAGCAGTGGGATTTTCTCAGCTGAGTGGCCATCTCCTCATCCTTAAATGCTGTTGCTCTGGGGGTCAAATGGGACAATTCAGTTCATCTCAATAAGCTTTGACTTGATGGAGACTGTCCGCTTCCTCCTTCGTGCCTGACTGTGCTCACAGCCTCAGCTGCCGCTGAGACCCTCTGCTGCACTCTTGATATACAGGTCTGTGTCCACCTCGACTCTGGGGCCCCCCTTGAGCTTCTTATATATCTCTAAACGCAGTTTCTATCACAGGGCTTAGCACCCATAGCAAGTGTTCAATAAGTGCTGATGGATTGAATAAATGGGCTGCTTTGTGCTTTGAGCCAGACCTGGTGGAGAAGCAGACAAGCTGGGTGTGAGATCCCTGTCCTTAAGGAATTTGCAGAGTGGTGGGGGAGACAGACCCACAGTCAACCAAACAGATGAGGCATCATCATCATCATCATAACAGCTTGCAGGTGTGGAGCCGTTGTTCTATGTATCATCTTATTTCATCTTAAAATCCCTGTGGACAATACTTTCATTACCCTCCTTTTACTAATGATGAACTTGGGGCACAGAGAGGTTAAGTGAGTTGGCCAAAGTCACACAGCTCCTATCGGCAGAGTGTAGCAAGTGGTAGATTGGAGCCTAAGCACAGGGCTGTGAGGTTACAGAGGAGGGAAGTCTGAGGATTGAAGGCTTCATGGAAGAAGAGCCTTGAAGGATGGCTATGATTCACTAGCTAGAGAGGTGGGAAAGTGGGGTGGTCATGAATAAAGCTTTGGCAGTCATGGAGCACTTTACAGATGTCAGGAATTTCCCATGTCCCCTCACCCCTCACCCAGTCCCCCAGGGCCCCAAGTGTAAGCATTGCCACCTACCCACCCCTCTGAGTCAGGAGCTGAGAGATTAAACAGTAGCTAACACGAATCCCTTCCCCATGGGGTGTTCCTCACCCCTGCCCAAATCAGAGCCTGGCCTTTCCTCCCAAGTGGGAAGGCCCGAATCTCCTGCACAAAGCTGTGATCTCGCACGTTGCCAGCAGCACCCCGGGGAGAACCTGGCTAGAGTACCCAGTGCCATGCCCGCTGGGCAAAACTTCCTCCTCAGCAGCCTTTGGGACTCAGCCCCACCTCCTTTGAGACTCAGTATGGAGGAAATTGTACATCTTGGGAATTGGGGACCTGAATTCTAGTTCTGACTGACTGAGCCACGTGGCGTCAGGCAAGCCATTTTGCTGAGGCCAGTGTACGGCCTCCAGCATCCATTTGTTCCGCCTTTGCACTCCTGCCCTCTGACATCCCAGGGCCAAACTGCTCTCCTCTCTTCCCTGCATCTCGGCTGACCCTGACTTCAGTAACTCCTGCGCGGACGGATCTTCCTAACGTGTTGTCATGCCCTAGCTCAAGGATCCTCAGTGGCCCGCTGTTGCCCACGGGATACAGTGACTCCACTGTGGCTTCTCCTGTCCCCTCTGTTCCTTTCTCCTCCTGACTTCATTTTCCACCTTCTACCTGTTCTCCAGGCCTAACTCCAATTCTAACTCCTTCATGAATTCGTCCATGAAACCTTGCATAAATGGTCTCAAAATATAAGGCGCTGGCCGAGTCATGGAGGTGAACCAGACACAATGTCTGCTCACCGCCTAGTGGGCGAGATGGCTCGAAGACACAGCAGTGGTGGAGAGCAGACCGTGGTGACACAAAGCAGGACAGATGGGGGAGGAGAGACCATTTCAACAGAGGACAGGTTTTCCCTTTGCTGAGAGCTGTCTATTAGGCTTGTGTTTAGAGTGGGGTATGGGGAGTGGAAGCTGAGGGGACCTTAAGAAATCTCGGGGATGGGGGAGCGAGGAGGTGGATCTAGCCAGGCTGGAGAGGCTCGCCAAGGAGATGGGCCCTGGGGAGACAGGAGCGAACGGTCTGCTGCGTAAGGGGAGGACATGTGAGGGAAGAGCTGGCTCAGTGGAAACGTTAGCAAGCTTTGCTTTGTGATACGGAATGTCGTCTTCCTCCCTGTTCCTCTGAAAACTTCCGAAAAATCTCTGTTACTCAATAACACTTGCAGGGCTTGGGCATGAGTCAAAGGGGGCCTCATACCGTATGTCCACGTGTCTAAGAGTTAAAAATCAAACTCACTGACTGTCAAATAAAACATGGTCTGTCCTCCTGCCTTGACAAGTACACCGTTGGAAAGCCCTGGAAAGGCCAGGTGTGAATCCAGAACTTTCTACTTCTTGGAGTTCTGTGTCAAACATGTTATTACAGGGAGTATCTACCCCTGGCCCTGAGCCCCGGCGTGGCCCACCTGCCTCCCTCTCCCACCCTCTGCTCCATCCCACACGGCAAGGGTCCTTCTGCTGTGACAGAAACATGAGCACACCAGGCCCTGTCCAGACCTCTGCAACAGTGGCCCTTTGGCCCCCTGAGCCTGGGCGCACAGCCTGGAGGTGCAGTCTACCGTCAGGAAGAAAGGCTGGGAGCTGGCTCGGGCCTCTTGGGCAAGAATTCCCCGAGCCTGGGTTTAGAAATTCGGTGTGGGCTCTAGTGGGCACATTCCCTTGGCCCTGTGAACGCCACGTCCTCTGGGGGGCCATGATTGGACAAGGACCACAGTGATGCCTCCTGAATCAGGGAGTCCTTGCCCAGTCTAAGGACAGTCTTGGGGGCGGGGTGGGGGGAGGAGATGCCATGAGGAGGCGGGGATGTGGCTTCGAGGTGGGCTCTGGGGCTGCGGATGGGGTATCCAGTCACTCAGGTTCTGCTTAGAAAACCTCGGGCCGGGCTTCCCTGGTGGCTCAGTGGTTGAGAATCCGCCTGCCGATGCAGGGGACATGGGTTCAAGCCCTGATCCGGGAAGATCCCACATGCCGCGGAGCAA
Organism: Mesoplodon bidens; assembly: GCF_964165515.1. Lineage (NCBI taxonomy): Eukaryota > Metazoa > Chordata > Mammalia > Artiodactyla > Ziphiidae > Mesoplodon > Mesoplodon bidens. The sequence continues at coordinate 31,059,618 of NC_138176.1, read as the reverse complement.
CTGGGCCCGTGCGCCACACCTACTGAGCCTGAGCGTCTGGAGCTTGTGCTCCGCAACGAGAGAGGCCGCAACAGTGAGAGGCCCGCGTACCACGATGAAGAGTGGCCCCTGCTCACTGCAACTAGAGAAAAGCCCTCGCACAGAGAGGAAGACCCGACACAGCCAAAACAAATAAATAAATAAAAAGAAAGCCTCAGGCCATCCAGCCCCAGAGCCAGGTGTGGGCCCTGCCCTATTCGGCAGGTATGGGGCTTTCCCAGGAGGGCGGGGGGTGGGTTTGATTAGAGCTGGGCCGTAGGAACCTTATCTTGAGCTATAGTATAGTACAACTCTTCACGGATTCATATCTTTTGGTGGGAGGGGCTAGGGCCTGGGAAAGGCGGGGAGCTGGGGCGAGGACAGGGAGGATCTTAGTAACCAGTAAGCTGCTAAAAGGCAGAGAGCCCGACTGAGACTCCCCCATTTCCACCTCCACCTCCGCATCCCCAGCACAAAGGCCCTGAGTTCCCACAGGTGTTTGGCTTCATGTGATTTGATACCAATAGCTTTGCCCTCATCTTTGCCCCGTAGCCTTTTTTCTGCCACCCCCCTCCCCAGGAGCTCTCAGCTCATTACCTCGTGTCTCAGGTTTAAGTCCTAGGCTGAGGGAGGCTGTCATCCTGGTCGTCCTCCCCCTCCCCGCCCGTCATCATTCCCTCCCTCTCCCTCTAGACCCCTCCCCATGCCCTGCTCCCCGCTTTCCTTTTCTCTCCCTGCCTCTTCCCTTTCAGCCACACACCCCTCTCTAAACTCTCCCCCAGGGAATTCCCTGGAGGTCCAATGGTTAGGACTTCATGCTCTCATTGCCGAGGGCCCGGGATGGGTCTTCTCCAGGCCCCTTAAGAATATGCCCCCCTCCCGTTCTCCTTCTTTCCCCCAGTTCCACCTGCAAACCCCGGGTTTCCCTGTCTCAGCAGCTAAACATGGGCACAGTGCCTGGACGGGCTTCTACTCAGGTAAATGAAAGTCATAAGTTCCGGGGGAAATGAGATGCAATGAAGACTCAGTGCCACAGTCCCGAAGCCCCCGAGGTCCCTTCAGAATCTCACGCAAGTCTACTATGCTGACCTTCTCACCCGCCAGTAATTGAACCCCCTTTTTCCTCAAGTGACTCCAGACAAGTTAAATTAAAAACCATTTCTTATTCCGTGCTGTTTTCCTGGATCTCTTAAAATGACTAATACAGTAACCTCATTGCTTCTCCAGGTTTCCTGTGGCAGATGAGGTCAGCTGGCCTTAGTGGGCTCTTAGACCGGGAACCTCGCAGTTTGCACAACATTCCCTTACCCAGGGCCTTGCTTCTTCTTGGCCCCTTTGGGAAGATCGTTGACTACTTGGGGGCTGAGCCAAACTGAACACGAAAGTATTAGGAGCCACTCACAGCCCCAGATCAACCATTTGTGAGTTATCTCTGGAATTAATTGAGGCCCTCAGTGAGAAATACGAATGAGTTCTGGAACAGAGCGATTGATCAGAGAGAGGTACATGCAACCTAAACACGGTTTTGTATTCTCTTGCATTTGACTCTATTGATCTGGAGTTTTGCACACGTTTTTAAGGTTCTTTGTGAAGAATCGGTTTTATCTCCCCAGCTAGAACGTAAGATCAAGGCTTGGACTGACAGACTACAACGAAGGGTTAATTTTCCACGCAACCAGCCAATGTCCAGCTTCTAGGAGCCAGGAGGGGGCAGCAAGGAGCTGTCCGGTGGGGAATTTCCCTGACCAGGCCTGCCCCAGGGCAGAGGGTGGGACAAGCCACGATAGAGGTCAAGGGAAGTCCCCGGATGAAGCAGGAGCTGAGCCAAGACTGGGCCGAGAGCCAGAGGTGACCCGGGGAGCCACTGGCACCAGGGCAGTCAAAGGCCAAACCAGCGAGTCTAGGCAGCCTAGGGGTGAGAGACAAGCCGCACCAGAAGGCAGGGCTAATCTGATGGGCCTGTTCAGACAACACCAGACAGGGCAGGAAGCAGGCTGGCAATCTCAGCTCCAGCCCAGCCGTGCTCCGAGTGTGGTCCCAGACCAGCAATATCAGCGTCACCTGGGTACCTGTTAGAAATGCCAGTTATCAGGCCCCACCCCAGACCCACTCCATGAAGAACTCCCTGGATGCGGCCCAACATCTGCGTTTTAACAAGTCCTTCAGATAATTCTAATGCCTGCTAACATTTGAGAACCACCTCTAGACCACACCCTCAGAAAATGTTCGCCTGATGGAGTCTGGAGCCCTGTGGATGCCATTTTCCTAGGAGTCTCAGACCTGTCTGGTGGGTCAGCCCTCTCAGCGGCCCTCCTGCATCATGAAGGACCCCCTCCTGTACGCTGGGCTGATTTTTGAAGATCACAGTCTTCTATATCGCAGTTATTCCCACAGGGATTTCAATCCCTTCATGGTGGGGTGGGAGGGCCATATCGTCTGTCCTTTGTAGAGTTCTGCTACAACCTCCGTGTCCCTGAGGAGAACATCACTGGCGTGCTGGTGGTGGATTCCTCGTTATTGTCCTCAGGAGGCCCTACGTGTGCTGGGCCAGGGGTGGGAGGTCAGGCCAGCATCTAGATTCTGGCAGAATCTTCCTCCGTGACAGGAAGTTCAACATCTCTCTAACCCCACAAAAATCTACGCCGTGGTGAACATAAGACTGAATGTCTGGGGTTAGCCAACAGGTGTCATTGATGCCCATCAGCTCTGGGCAGGCAGAGGGACCTGGAGCCCCGTCCAAATGCCCTCTCCTTCCCCTTGTAGGTCTTGACTTTCATAATGCACGGTGAATCCTGAGTTGTAGGAACAATTCTTAGTCCTGGACCATTCTGGATACACCAGTGGCCAGAGAGGAGTTAAATAGTTACAAGGTTGTTGATTTGTTCACAAAGGAAACTGCCCAGAAAGTACAACAGAAGCTTCATTTCCTACCCATTAACTGAAAAGCACTCTTATTTATTTATTTATTTATTTATTTTATTTTATTTTTTGTATTAGTTTCTGCTTTATAACAAAGTGAATCAGTCATACATATACATCTGTTCCCACATCCCTTCCCTCATGCATCTCCCTCCCTCCCACCCTCCCCATCCCACCCCTCCAGGCGGTCACAAAGCACCAAGCTGATCTCCCTGTGCTCTGCGGCTGCTTCCCACTATCTATCTACCTTACGTTTGGTAGTGTATATATGTCCATGCCTCTCTTTCGCTTTGTCACAGCTTACCCTTCCCCCTCCCCATATCCTCAAGTCCATTCTCAAGTAGGTCTGTGTCTTTATTCCCGTTTTACCCCTAGGTTCTTCATGACATTTTTTTTTTAATTCCATATATATGTGTTAGCGTACGGTATTTGTTTTTCTCTTTCTGACTTACTTCACTCTGTATGACAGACTCTAGGTCCATCCACCTCACTACAAATAACTCAATTTCATTTCTTTTTATGGCTGAGTAATATTCCATTGTATATATGTGCCACATCTTCTCTATCCATTCATCTGTCGATGCACACTTAGGTTGCTTCCACGTCCTGGCTATTGTAAATAGAGCTGCAATCAACATTGTGGTACATGACTCTTTTTGAATTATGGTTTTCTCAGGGTATATGCCCAGTAGTGGGATTGCTGGGTCGTATTGTAGTTCTATTTTTAGTTTTTTAAGGAACCTCCATACTGTTCTCCATAGTGGCTGTACCAATTCACATTCCCACCAGCAGTGCAAGAGTGTTCCCTTTTCTCCACACCCTCTCCAGCATTTATTGTTTCTAGATTTCTTGATGATGGCCATTCTGACTGGTGTGAGATGATATCTCATTGTAGTTTTGATTTGCATTTCTCTAATGATTAATGATGTTGAGCATTCTTTCATGTGTTTGTTGGCAGTCTGTATATCTTCTTTGGAGAAATGCCTATTTAAGTCTTCTGCCCATTTTTGGATTGGGTTGTTTGTTTTTTTGCTATTGAGCTGCATGAGCTGTTTATAAATTTTGGAGATTAATCCTTTGTCAGTTGCTTCATTTGCAAATATTTTCTCCCATTCTGAGGGTTGTCTTTTGGTCTTGTTTATGGTTTCCTTTGCTGTGCAAAAGCTTTGAAGTTTCATTAGGTCCCATTTGTTTATCTTTGTTTTTATTTCCATTTCTCTAGGAGGTGGGTCCAAAAGGATCTTGCTGTGATTTATGTCATAGAGTGTTCTACCTAGGTTTTCCTCTAAGAGTTTGATAGTTTCTGGCCTTACATTTAGGTCTTTAATCCATTTTGAGCTTATTTTTGTGTATGGTGTTAGGGAATGATCTAATCTCAAACTTTTACATGTCCCTGTCCAGTTTTCCCAGCACCACTTATTGAAGAGGCTGTCCTTTCTCCACTGTACATTCCTGCCTCCTTTATCAAAGATAAGTTGGCCATATGTGCATGGGTTTATCTCTGGGCTTTCTATCCTGATCCACTGATCTATCTTTCTGTTTTTATGCCGGTACCAGACTGTCTTAATTACTGTAGCTTTGTAGTATAGTCTGAAGTCCGGGAGCCTGATTCCTCCAGCTCCGTTTTTCGTTCTCAAGATTGCTTTGGCTTTTCGGGGTCTTTTGTTTTTCCAAACAAATTTTGAAATTTTTTGTTCTAGTTCTGTGAAAAATGCCAGTGGTAGTTTGATAGGGATTGCATTGAATCTGTAGATTGCTTTGGGTAGTAGAGTCATTTTCACAATATTGATTCTTCCAATCCAGGAGCATGGTATATCTCTCCATCTATTTGTATCATCTTTAATTTCTTTCATCAGTGTCTTATAATTTTCTGCATACAGGTCTTTTGTCTCCTTAGGTAGGCTTATTCCTAGATATTTTATTCTTTTTGTTGCAATGGTAAATGGGAGTGTTTTCTTGATTTCATTTTCAGATTTTTCATCATTAGTGTACAGGAATGCCAGAGATTTCTGTACATTAATTTTGTATCCTGCTACTTTACCAAATTCATTGATTAGCTCTAGTAGTTTTTCGGTAGCATCTTTAGGATTCTCTATGTATAGTATCATGTCATCTGCAAACAGTGACAGCTTTACTTCTTCTTTTCCGATTTGGATTCCTTTTATTTCCTTTTCTTCTCTGATTGCTGTGGCTAAAACTTCCAAAACTATGTTGAATAAGAGTGGTGAGAGTGGGCAGCCTTGTCTTGTTCCTGATCTTAGTGGAAATGGTTTCAGTTTTTCACCATTGAGGACAATGTTGGCTGTGGGTTTGTCATATATGGCCTTTATTATGTTGAGAAAAGATCCCTCTATGCCTACTTTCTGCAGGGTTTTTATCATAAATGGGTGTTGAATTTTGTCGAAGGCTTTCTCTGCATCTATTGAGATGATCATATGGTTTTTCTCCTTCAACTTGTTAATATGGTGTATCACATGGATTGATTTGCGTATATTGAAGAATCCTTGCATTCCTGGAATAAACCCCACTTGATCATGGTGTATGATCCTTTTAATGTGTGAAAAGCACTCTTTTTAGGACAGCTTGACGCCTAAAGTGTTGACTGAACTATCCAGAATAAATGATGTCTCCTTTTAGCATTGAGTGCTAGTAAACAAGGTGGGAGAGAAGGAATTCCACCAGATATCAGCAGAAACTTAACTTCTTAGGGGAAATAATTTCCTCTCCTCATTACCAATTAATGAGCATATGATTCTGCCCACCAGCCCTCTTTGAATTACTGTCACTGTGGTGAGGTAGTGTGATGGGAACTTGGTGTTAACGCCTTATGCTTTGGGCAAGGATCTGTAAACCGGAGCTAATCGGTGAATGTTTCATTCAGATGGGAGCATTATCCTGTACGAAATATTAGGCATGGCTCTGTCATATTTGCACAGAGAACACATTACTAGGTACAGGCAAGGGGCAGACACAAAGGCATAAAAACCCAGTTCCTGCCCTCAATATAAGTCATGAATTATATTTATATCCTTATGTGAGTTATGTGAATTACATCAGCCAGTGCAATCTGTTTGTGTGGATCAGGTGGTTCATTTACTTATTTGTTCAGTGATATTTGCTGAGCACCTATTATTTATGTAGCCACTTTGGGAAATCTAGAAAAGTAAACTTAACCCAATTTCCCAGGCTCCAGGGTACTACTGGGGTCACAGTAACGGTAAAGGCCATATTTTCCAGGTTCTTCTCTCTATTATTCTGGTAACACATTCAGCACTGACCCCCCAAACCAATCTCACTCAGTTTACATCTAGGAGTTTTCAAGGCGTGGTCAACATGCACTCATAAAGCAGGCTGTAACCTACAGTTAGGTTGCAGCATCTTCCATAATCTTCCACCCAGCTTTACACCCCCCAACCCTGCCCACCACCACCACTGATGTCCATTACCTAAGAAGCTTCTAGAAAAACTTTTCACGTATTTGTAGCTAGTGCTCATGGGCCAAAAATGCTGAGCTCCAAGCCAGAGGGGCTACTTGTTGATGCTTCTAAAGCTGCCGCCTCTCAAGGCACAGAATGGTGCTACCTGCCCTCAGAGTGAGGAAACGCCTCTCCTGGACCGGGCTGTGCTGTGTTCCCTGTACTCTGTTTCCCTGGCCTCTGGCCTATTTTTTTCACCAATATCACACTGTGTTGTCATCGCTTTAGAGTAAGTCTTACAACAGATAGTGACTCTTCCAAACAAAATTGTTTTAGTTATTCTAATTCCTTAGCCTTTCCATATACATTTTAGCATCAGCTTGTCAATTTCTACCAAAAAAACCTGCCAGAATTTTGACTGGGATTGTGCTGAATTTATAAGTCGGTAAGGAGAAGTGGTATTTTAAGAAAATTGGGCCTTCTAATCCATGAACATGGTATAGGTCTCCATTTATTTTTCTCCTTTTATTTATTTAATCAGTAATTTATAGTTTTTGGCATAAAGATCCCACATATAACATACATGTGTTAGATTTATGCCTAAGTATTCCACATTTGGGTACTGTTGTAAATGGCACTTAAAATTTTTTAAATTTCCACTTGATCCTTGCTGGCATATAAAAATACAATCAATTTTTACATATTGACCTTGTATCCTGTGAAATTGGCCCCAAATAAGATATGTCCAAGTCCTAACTCCCTGAATCTATGAAAGTGACCTTGTTTGGAAAAAGAACCTTTGCAGATGCAATTAAGTTAAAAACCTAGAGATGAGATCATCCTGGATTTAGGGTGGGACCTAAATCCAATGACTGGTGTCTTTATAAGAGAAAGGAAAGGGAGATTTGAGACACACAGACAGGGAAGAAGGCCATGTGAAAATGAAGTCAAAGATTGGAGTTAGGCTGCCACAAGTCAAGGAACCGGAGCTACCAGAAACCGGAAGAGCCAAGGAAGGATTCCTGAGAATCCTTGAGAGGGAGTGTAGCCCTGCCGACACCTTGATTTCAGACCTCTGGACTCTGACTGTGAGAGAATAAATTTCTGTTGTTATAACCACCTAGTCTGTGGTAATTTGTTACGGCAGCCATGGGAAGCTAGCACACCAGCCACGGACTGAAACTTTTGCTGTGAGAGGACCAAGTACCCCAAAGATGTAGCAGCTACCCCATTGCTGTGTCACCTCTGGTTGCTGGGATGTGGCCACTCTGTAGTCTGCTGGCCTCATGGACCTCATCCCTGATGTGACTCAGCTGGCCATATCTGTAGTTTTTGTACCCACTCAATATGGCCTTGACCTGCAAAAATGTTCCTGTAAAAGGGTTTCATCTTCAAGGAATTCATGGAAAAGACTCTGACAAGTACAGGTTTCTGGTAACTGACTATACTGCTGAACTGAATGAATAAGCATTTTCAGAACTCTAATGGAAAACTGATGAATTCATAAAAGTGCTAACAAAAGATCAAGATAAAAAAAATTAACTACATGGGACTGAGTGAACTGATGAGGATGATTATAATTTTTGTGACTTTCTGTTTGAATAAAAAAAAAAAAAGTCCCACAAGGACTCAGAGGCAATATGGCCCTGACCTGCATGGTGACCCCACTTTTGGTAACCCTGAAGTGGCTTAGTTGCCCAGGCCCTGCCCTGACAGAGGCATGGGATACAGCCTCTTATCTGTCATCCTTCTGACTTTTCAGACTATAGACACCAACATCCGTTAACTTAAACAAGAAAGGGACGTATTGGAAAGAAACAGGAAAAGCTAAATGACGCAGGCTGGTAAAAGGCAGGCTGACAGCTTCAGGGAACCTGGTTATTAGCAGGAGCTAAAGGGCAGTTGACTCCATTTGCTGCCCGTGGAATGGCCTCAGGTCATCTCACTCAAGTTTAAATTCAACTGGAGAAGGTCTGATGGGGGCTGATGCTGTTCTGTGCCAGAGCTTGCTCAGGGACAAGGGGGTGGGGTGGGAAGGGAGCAATTTGACAGTGTTACCAAGGTATCATGGAATGGAAGGGGCAGGTAGTTCCTCAAAGGGAAACTGGAGTGCTGATACCACAAAGGGGAAAGGGCGCTAGGCAGGCAGAAACCCCAGCTGCCCAGGCAAGGGGCAAGAGCCAGCCCCTTGTTCCTCTTCCCACCCTGATTCCCCTCCCCAATCTCTACTCCTTTCTGCTCAGTTCCTCAGAAGGAGTAAGGAGAAGCCACGGACTGTTTTTTGTTTGTTTGTTTTTGTTTTGCGGTACGCGGGCCTCTCACTGTTGTGGCCTCTCCTGTTGCGGAGCACAGGCTCCGGAAGCACAGGCTCAGCGGCCATGGCTCACGGGCCCAGCTGCTCCGCGGCATGTGGGATCTTCCCGGACTGGGGCACGAACCCATGTCCCCTGCATCGGCAGGCGGACTCTCAACCACTGCGCCACCAGGGAAGCCCCCACAGACTGTTTTTTATAACTTCAGAGGATACCTCGAGTCAGCGATGAGCGATAATTAGACTGTGATCGGTCTATTTAAGCATTTCACTTAATCAATGACAATCGCCTATGCTGTCTCCAGGTATTGATTATAGAGTCCTGCCTTCTGGAAATCTTAGAGCGTCCTCCTGGGATGCTACCACAGACACTGGGGGTCTCATAGGTGTGTGAACACCCTGTGCTGAAGCCAACATTTCCATGTGGTTGCTTGAGATACTTTTTCATCTTAATTTTTTCTGACGACAAGACAAAATAGCAGCTCCTCTTGCTAATCTGAATCTAAGTGGGAAGGAGCGGCCCAGTTAATGGTGCATACAGATGTTCCCAGGTGGGAAGGATGGGGTTGGCTGTTCCAGATGCCCTCGCAGAGAAGAGACAGGACGCAGCCTAGAGATTGGCCGTGAACCCTTGTGAGGATGACAGTTGAGAAGCAGTGACCCTGGACAGACACCGAGTCACCCCATCCACCCATAATCATCATGGCAGCAACAGGGGCTCAGGCCTGTCCAGGAGCCCCACTGAGCAGAAGGCCTGGAGATGCCACAGGTACAGGCAGTGTAGAGAGGGGAGGAAGGGCTGGGTCAAAGTAAGGAGGCAAGTTGCAGCGTTTCAACCTGGCTGCACGTTAAAAAAGACCCATGCCTCAGTCTAGCCCAGATTCACTGTAACAGAATCTCTGCAGTGGTGGGGGCAGGGGGGTGTGTCAGGGCATCTGTATTTTCTAACTTCCCAGGTGACATTTTATTGAGTATCGAAGGTTAAGAATCACTGAGTTAGCATGGTCCTCAACCTGAGATCTTTGGTGGGCCTTGGGGGTATCTCTGATGTCCCCTGATGCAAACTTATCTGTATATAAGCTTTTCTAGGGAGAGGAATTTATTGCTTTCATCAGATTCTCACAGTCTTGTGACCTTTCAAAGGACACAGAGCACTGAAATAAAGGGGATAGAGGGCCTAAGCCAGGGAAGAGGAGGGGGGATTCGAGCCACGGTGATTGTGATGCCAGGAGTCCCTTGAAGCCCTTCTATCACGACCTCACAAAACAGCCCTTCCTCCCTTAGCTCAGCCGCCAGGTAGCCTGGCCACCAGCCCTACCGGATAACTTCTCTATCAGCTGCTTGAAACCATCTGCAAAAAGACAAGATTTGGAGGCAGATGTGAAGTAACTATGGATCTGCCTCAGGCTCCTCTGACCCCAAATTAAGGCAGCAGGAACCAGTTCCAAACCCTGAAAGGCAGTGGTTCTCAAAGTGTGTCCTCAGATCAACAGCTTCAACATCACGTGAGCACTTAGTAGAAGTGCCAATTACCAGGCCCGACCCTAGGCCTCCTGAATCAGAAAGTCTGGCGAGGCCCAGCCATCTGTATCCTAACAAATCCCCTGGATGAACCTCAGGCACGCTACAGTGGAGAACTACAGCCGTGGGGAGTGAGCACCTGGTCGTTTGTTGGTGGATTTGTTCTGGGTCAGCTGAGTGCCCTGGTGAGGCTGATCCAGTAGGCTGAGAGCCTCCTTACTCCCACTGAGACAGGCTCAGTGGAGGCTGAGAATAAAAATACTTCAGAGGCCTGTGCTGGGTAAGAAGAGGGTTGGGCGGCCATGCTCGTTTACTGCATCAGAGACCACGGAGGCTGGGGAGTGCAGCAGGTTCTATATCCTGTTTCAGGCACATGGAGACCTCCGTATAGATAGTTCTAGCAGCCAACTAAGGAGCGTCGTCTTTACTTTGGGAGATGCAGGGCCGGAGATGTACTTACTGGTCAGCAAGTAGGTTTAGGTCCTGCGGGGGAAGTGGGAAGGGGTGAAGGAGCTGAGTGTGGCATCCGAGTCCTTCAGGGCCCCTCACCGGGGCCCAGAGCATCTGCACTGTGCTGAATTAGCTGCCCTTGAGGGGCTGCCTCCAGCTGGGAAGAGGAGACCTGCACGCAGGGAGCAGCCCTGTTTGGAGGGAAGAACTTCAGTGGAGGAGGGGACGTGAGCGTCTGGGGAGTGTCTGGGAAGGATGGAGTCTTGCACTACTCGCAATCCCAGAGGGGTTCCCATGCGGATACAAACTGGGCGGGCGGGCATCTCCACAGACTCCCACACAGGCCTGAGAACACAGAGACTCCTGGCCTGTCTGGAGCATCAGATCAGTACAGGGGACCAAAGGGAGGTAAGGCTAGAAAGGAGGGTCCAGTGCTGGGGTGAGGGAGCATGACAGCCCGGGGGTGGATTCGGGCCCCTGGCCTCTGCTGCAGGCTTAGTGGGGATTCAACGATTAAGTGGTGGGTCAGGAAGAGCAGTTTGGCAGCGCAGGCTGAGACCCCTGAGTGGAGAAATAGCTGGGAGGTTACCCCAGGCAGGGGCAAGTTAGCAAGAGAAGCTAACATCTGAGCTAATGGCCTGGTGATTATTTAAAGGTTTTTCATTGACGTGTGGAGCATCAACAGCTCGGGTCATTGCTCCCTCCTCCTGCCCCCAGCCCAGGGCCCAGGCCTGGGAAGTGCGACATTGTGAATGAACCCAAGGACCTGTGCAGAGAAACATGGTAGTTTACCAGGAAAGGACGGGGGGAAGATGAAATAACCCATGGCACAGCCCTGGTGTGGAATATGATGCAGGAGAAAAAGAATGAGGCCGATCTCCACACACTGATGCAGAGTGGATTCCCTGCACTTTGTAGAGTGAAAAAAAGTAAGTTCCATACCAATGCCTGTGAAACGATGCCATTGGTGTACATGGTAAGAACCTCTTGTCATATGTGAGTGTGCAGATACATTTTTAAAAAGTGGTCCAGGGCTTCCCTGGTGGCGCGGTGGTTGAGAGTCCGCCTGCCGATGCAGGGGACACGGGTTCGTGCCCCGGTCCGGGAAGATCCCACATGCCGCAGAGCGGCTGGGCCCGTGAGCCATGGCCGCTGAGCCTGCGCGTCCGGAGCCTGTGCTCCGCAATGGGAGAGGCCACAACAGTGAGAAGTCTGCATACCGCAAAAAAAAAAAAAAAAAAAAAAAAAGTGGTCCAGAAAGATGCACAGCCAATGACTGATGGGGTCCCCTCCAGGGAAGGGAGGGTAGCTGCAGCACGGTGTGAGGAGGGCCCTGACGCCCCGTTGTTTTTGTAGAGCTGGGGAACAGTGGTGGCCTGCAATGCATGGCCGGGAGGGGGTGAGATGAGAATGACCCCCGTTTCAGGGATTCTTAAACCCCGCTGTGCACCAGAGTTACCAAGGGTCTGGTTTAATGCGGGTTCCTCGGCCCCATCACAGCCATACCGAGTAGGATGTGAGGGTGAGGCCTGGACATCTGCATTTTACCCATCTTCCCATGATTCTCACGCCAGTGGTCCTTCGCAACACTCCCAGGGCAACTCTGTAAAACTGCCCTCCCTCCCGTAGCTTGGGCGCTCGGGCCCCCAGCCTCGCTGGGGAACTGGGTGGAGTTCAGAGGTGGAGAGGCCAGGGGAATATTGTGTGGGGCAGCCCTTCCTTTGGCACATACTCTCCAGTGGGATAAACACCATTCTTAACAACCAAAGTCACCCAGCTCCGAGCCGACGGCATTGAGCTGGATGCTGCCGCTGCCTCTGGGGCCTTCATATATACTGAGGGACAAAGGTAGCCACTCAAACTTCCCTGGGCAGGTTTGTTTTTGTTTTTGTTTTTTGCGGTACGCGGGCCTCTCACTGTTGTGGCCTCTCCCGTTGCGGAGCACAGGCTCCGGACGCACAGGCTCAGCGGCCATGGCTCACGGGCCCAGCCGCTCTGCGGCACGTGGGATCCTCCTGGACCAGGGCACGAACCCGTGTCCCCTGCATCGGCAGGCGGACTCCCAACCACTGCGCCACCAGGGAAGCCCCCCTGGGCAGTTTTTAAAAGAGATCTGAGCTACCAAAATCATCCTTCCCAAATTCATTTGGAATTCAAAGCAAGTGGGGGAAAACTGGCATTAACTAAATATTTAATTGATGCCCATTAAGGCCGGAATATTGGTTTTGTTCAATAATATTAGTTTAAAGAATATTAGTTCAATAATATTAGTTCAAATTTATGACATGGTTGTATTTTTTATAGCTACACATATATTGCATATAGGCCATTGGTTCCTCACATGTAATAAAGTGTTGGGTATATTTATGCCCATTTTATAGGACCTGGAGCATAACTGAAGTACTGCAGGTGGTTATGGAGACATCCAGTATTTGCTTTTATGATGCTGGTGGTGGTATAAATTTGCTGCTAAGTCACCACTGATCAGACCAGTAGCCACCAGTTACAACCCTGGGCCTCTGGGAAAATGTGGGCTGCTTTACTACAATCCATTTTATTATGCAGTTTTTGGGTACCTGTTGAGATAAAATGGAGTCTGTTTGTATATTTACAAGGTCGGGGGTGGTTGAATGTCCCCTCACCTCATGTGGCTGAAACAAAGTCCAGAAGCAAACTTCTGTGACTTAAAACATGAGTTTGGAGGGTCACTGAGGAGCGGAGGGGGTTATGAGGGGTAGATGCATGTGCAGATGGGGGATGGAGGGGATAGGAACATGCAGCTCCCCTCTGGCTCTTTCGCTCAGCCTCCAGAAGCCCTTGCCCTGGGCCCCTGACCTCTCAGCAGAGACTCTTTCCACCTGCGAGGAGGAGGAGCTGAGGAATTCCTGGTCTTCTACAGTCAACAAAACTGATGCTGAGTCAGTTTGGGTTCAGTGGTTAAAACGGGGCCAGAACTAGCCCTTCTTCCAGAGCAGCTCGTTTCCGGTAAATCAGTTTTGCATAACTTTAAATTTCTAGAATGGCTGAAGTAGGACCCAGTCTGTTTTAATTAACACAAGAGCTGGGAGAGAGTTTAGAGATCTGAGGTCCAACATCCATCTCTGAAGTTTAAAAAACAACAGTAACCAAAACCAGGCAACAAACAGAACAGACTTTGCCTCATTTGACCCTCAGAACAGCCCTACAATGGAGGCACAGTTATTACCCCACTTACAACCAAGGACATTGAGGCCAGTGAAGGTGAGTGATTTATCCATGGTCACCCAGCCAGAGAGTGGCTCAGCATTGAATGAGGCCCCCCTGGTGCCAAGCCCAAGCTCTCAGCCCTCTGTTGTTGAGTTGGGAAGGGGGGCAGAGGCTTAGATTCTTGAGATCCAGACCTAGGGAGACAGGCAAGGGCAGAGGCATGGCACGGTCCAGAGGGAAAGTCCAGACACAACCATAGATATACTCGCCACTTGTGCAGAATGGGTCTCCATCCTGGCATGGAGGATGGGGGCATCACATGTGTTCCCCTTAGGGTTCCCTGTCCCCTAAGTCTGAGAACAGTTCCCACAGCACCAGAGACTTCTGAGCTGTGCAGCACAGTTTTCGTGTAGCTACAAAGTAACTTTTACTCAATATTCCAGGAGGTGTTCTTTGCCTCAGCATGGTTTGGAGGTCAGCTACTTGCCGGGCCTAAGCCTTTATTTAGACCTTCTTCTGAGGCTCAGCACAAAGCCTGGCCACTTCAAAATCGAAGCACCCTTATCAAACCTACAAGAATCAATCCAGGAAACTGAGGTTCAGGGAAGCCAAGAAGCCTGACAACAGGCACACAGCCGAGGCCAGGCTGAGACTCAGTGCTCCTGTGACCAAGCCCAGCCTCTCCCCGTGATGCTCACATCCACCTGCATCCGCCTGAAGCCTCAACTTGAGGTGTTTTCAGCCTTAAGCGCACCTGGGATTTAGTGGAAAGTCCCAGATGGATCACAAGCATCCGGCCCACCAATCAATTACTCCTTCTTAGACTTCCTTTTCATTTCTGTTTACTGGGTTCCCCTCTCCCTACCTTGACCTTGGCAGGAGGTCATTGGTTGCCAGGGGATATGGCAGGGAGAGTATGATTCCAAAGGGCAGCACCAGTTTTGGGGGAACTGGAACTGTCCTGTATCCTGATAGTGGTGAGGGTATGTGAATCTATACGTGTGCTAAAACTCATAGAACTCTACACCCAAAGCAAAACAAAATGAAAATAAAAAAGAAGATCCACCACTGCTGGAACACATCCAGCTCTGACAGCAACAGGAAGGGGGATTTCACATGGAGGAGGGTCCTTCTGGGGGCATCCTCGTGGAAGCTGCCTTTCTGCTCTCCAAACCAGCAGGACGGAGCCCTGCTTCCGGCTCTGACTCTGCTTTGGGCTCTGACCTATTGGGTGGCACTCCCCTCAGCTCTCGGAGGAGTGTCCACCTCCTCCCCCCTCATGGAGTTGGGGTGGTGTGAGGGCAGCAGGCTCCAAGGCTTTCTCTGGACTGGCCGAGAAGCTCCAAGGCCCTTTTTCCTCTGGGTGCTGAGGAGTAGCTGGGTGGCTGTGGGGACTGAGGTGTGACTGACGTACTGTTGTCCCTCTGAGCCCTGCTGGGGTCCTGGATAAAGGAAGTCAATCCTCCATCCGACTCCCTACCCCTAAATCACACGCATACACAGGGCCACCGACTCCCAGTCACTCCACCCTACTAATAGGAAAAGCCTTCCAGAATCAAGTCAGCCTGGAATGGCCAACCGAGCCAGGAGCCCGGAGCACGTGGGCACGATGACCCAAGGATGCAGGACAGGGCCCCCAGGGTGGTGACACCGACGCTGGTAGTGGCCTGTGGCCCTGTCTGAGCTGGAGCTCTCGGGGTGACCCACATACCACAGGGCCGTACTGGAAGCACGAGGAGAAAAGGCCGAGGCGGTGCTTTTAACCAGCTGTGGTCCCAAGACGGGGGCTCCGTGCGTAGCAGCTCGTGTCACGAATGACAGGCAAGGCCTTGGCACAGAGTGGGGCAACCCCAGGCGCGCCTGGGCCGCCAGCCTCTCAGCTGCCAGTACTTTTCCTCGCTTACTCATCAGTCTCAAAAACAACCCCACCCGCTGGCGGTGAACGAGGCCCTGCATTTTTCACCTTTGGGCTACAATTCTGTGGAAGAAATATCAGCCTGGGAGGAAACTTTTGGCTAAGTTCAAAGGGAAAGCCTTGGGGGATAGAAAGTCCTTTGGAACCTCACTTGGATGGCGACTGCCTGACCCAGATTTTCCCTTTTCAAAAGTACACTCAGAGCTCAAAGCCCTGGGTGTCATGTAGATACGGGCACGACAGAGTCTTGGGGAAAACACAGCTGCAGCCTTGCTCAGAGAAACGTCAAGCCTGAGGGTCAGGCCAGACTCCAAAGGGCGGGCCGGCCGCGGACACTTCCTGAGGGGGCCTCTGGGGCCGCCTGCAGAGGGTGAGGCTTCAGCCCACCTCACTGTCCCCAGCTGGCTCTTCTCCTGGGGCTGGCTTCTGTCTGGACACGAGGCCCCTCTCCTTTTTTCCCATTTTCCGGCCTCTTCATTCCTGCAGACCTGGAGGTGGTCCCAGGAAACACTGCTGCCGGAGCAGGAAGGGGGCACGGCAGGGAGGAGAGGATGACCAAGCGAGTTACTACCGTGGGCATCCGGGGTTGAATTCTGCTGGGAAACAGTACAGACCGACCACTCAGAGTTAGCCCCTCCGGGAGCAAGGGAACTGGGGTATTTATGCTCCATCAGGCACGGGTTAGGGCGATTCCGTCAATCCACGGCAGAGCAGGCTGCGGTGCTGGCAGCCGTGGGGGTTGGGCTGCCAGCTCGGAGGCAGTAGAGGCTGGGGGACAGAGGCCTGGCACAGTGTGGCCGCTCTGCTGGGCCGCATTTCTGCGCCTGGCCCATGCAGGCAGCTGCTTCCCAGGCTCCACGCTCCCACAGTGCTGCAGCCCTGAAAACGGGCCGGCGCCCCCCACACGCTGCTGGTATCTCTGTGACAAGGAAGAGCGCTCCCGTCCTCCCTCCTTCCAGCGGGCCGAGTGGCTTAGGCCCAGCAAGGCCAGCAGCTGGTGGAGGCAGAGGCAGTGCCCCACTCCCGAGGGGATGCTGTTCAGGGGGAGATTTTCCTGGAGCGGGGCTCGCCCCTCTCTCCCTGCGTCTGCATCGAGTCCTCAACAGGAAGGAAGGAGAGGTGCTGGAAGTGGAGGTGATGAGCCTGCAAGCCGGCCTCGCCTTGGTTTCCTGTCTCCAGAACGGGGTTGTCTGGCCCCAAATTCCAGGGGCGCCAGCTAGCAGCCCATGGCCATGCCGAGCTTGAGCCTCACCCCAAACCCAGCTACTGGGGGACCCATGGCGTTCCATGGGCCCCCGGCAGACTGTAGCTTTGTGTTCACACTGCACCCCGGGCCTTCTCAACTCTCCCCACCTGCCTCAGACCCCACGGCTGCCAAATGTAGGCTCTCAGCCCAGCCCTACTCTTCTAGATGGGGCTTTGGGGCACCCAGGCTGGGACCCTGCACACCAGCGGGTCCCTGGTAGGTTCTGCTGATGGGGAGGGAGGCCGGGGGAAACAAGAGGCAGGGGGAGGAGGGAGCTGGGACTTGCTCCTCCTGGACTGGATTTTCTTCTTGTTCTGGTCACCCGCACCCCAACGGTGGTTCCCATCCTGGCAGCAGAAGTCAGGTCCAGTTTCCAGCTTTTCTGCCTCACTTCTAGAATCAGCCTCCTTGTGCCCACTCAGATATGCCAGGCCAGCTGGGCAGCAGCCCTCCTCAGAAGGCTGGGGCCCAGCTCCTCCCCCCTGAACCCCTCTTTTTAGCTTCAGCATCCCCACACCCCCAAACCTTCCTTGTTCCTGCCCTGGGGTGGCAGCTGCTCTTGCACTTATTCACTCTGTTTTCTCAGTGTGTCTCCCCTCCCATTTGTCTCCTTCTTTTCAGTCATCCAATACCTGTTTAAGCAATTCTCTAGATCAAATTCTCTCTGTTAAAATAACTGCTGTGGGGCTTCCCTGGTGGCACAGTGGTTGAGAGTCCGCCTGCTGATGCAGGGGACGTGGGTTTGTGCCCCGGTCCGGGAGGATCCCACATGCCGCAGGCTGGGCCCGTGAGCCATGGCCGCTGAGCCTGTGCATCCGGAGCCTGTGCTCTGCAGCGGGAGAGGCCACAACAGTGAGGGGCCCGCATACCGCAAAATAACTGCTGTGGTTTCTGTTTTCCCGACCAGACACTGACTGATACAGACCCCACGGCTGCCAACAGACTACGCGAGGAAGTTGTAATTCACTGTCATTTTTCATCCATCAAAGGCGTAGGTGTCTGCCAGCTTACCCAGTTACCACGCTGCAATGAGGCCGTTCCAGCCCAAAGCGAAAAAACCCGGTGCCTTGGTCAGCCTGTGTAACCTGATCATGAGCAGAGTGTGTGCTCCCTTCTGCCTTTAGAAGTAGTTAGGCTTTTTTGCAGGGTCCGTTGAGATCCTTGGGGTGGGCGGTTCAGTGGTGAGGGAGGAAGACCGTGATGGGAACATCGATCTGGACTCAGGTCCCCTAATTCTTGCAGGCCTCTCTGCTCCCCAGATGGCTGTGACAACCCTCCAGGCTTGAGACTCCCATGACTCCCTCCAGGTTGCCACCTTCCGTCCTTCCACTCAGTCATTACAGGTGGTCCCCTCGGTGTGGTGGGAGGGTCCTCCCAGGGCCCAGACTGGGGCTGAGGGGGAGATTCCAGCACACACGGCAGCCAGGGATGAGTTTTTCCCAGCTCGGCGGCAACAGCATCCACAGTCTTGGAGCTGGAAGAGATCATAGGGATCAACCGCTCCCACCGTGCCGTTCTACTGATGGGGAAACCGTGACCCAGAGAGGTTAGGCAGCTTGCCCAAGGTCACACAGCTTGTTAGAGACATGCCCATGGCTAAGGCCAAATTCTCTGTCTATGTGGGGGAGTTCCAAGGTCTCTCCATGAGCTGCACTGAAATTACTTAGCCTGCAAGTCTTTGCAGGTCAGCTGAGGTTAGCTTGTTTCTGCGCAGTATCCTTCTCTCCTAGACTTCCTGAGGATTAGCATTTTCATTCTAGTTCTCTCCTTCCCCTGATTTAGCCCTGAGTTTCCTCTGAGCTTCCCTGTCCCTCTAGCTTCCTCTTATTCTCTGCTTCTGGTCCAGCTCTCCTGATTCTCTGATGGTCCCAACTGCCCTCTCCCACCCAGGCCCAGGCCTCTCTGTCCCTCTTAGGGGGGCTGGGAGCTCTCTCTTTCCCATTCCCAATGAACTCTTAGCAATTAGTCTTGGCTACTGAGTTATGTACACAGTGGCTCAACGCAGAGCATAACCCTATAATCACAGCCAGTCCCTGCCCCGCTGCCCCATGGGCATTGAGTTAGCTGTCTTTTCCTCAAATACTGTTTTTTTCTCAAATTGCAGGCTTGTGGGTAACATTCTTCTGAAGGCTCTTGGGAAGATGGGATGACACCCTTAAGAGTACAGATGCCATCATCCTGTGGATCAGCCTGGGGTGCTCCCCAAGGCATTGTTTTCTGGCGAGCTTGACAGTGCAGAAAAAGGAAAGCCATCATTTCCTTTGAGGAGTGAAGCAGAGGCAGTTCTTAGAAATCACATCTAAAGCTTGTACACCCGGGCATAGCACAATAGAGCCTCGACTTATGTTTGTGCCGGGAGACTGTTTACCCTAGTTCAGGGCTGTCAAGTCTGAAGTAAATCCACATCACTGGGGAAGCTGTTTAAAAGTAAGTTTCTGTCCCTCTACCCCCTGACCCAGCACCACTGAGCTTTCAAAACAGTCCCTGGGAAGGGGAGGGGGGGTGGTCTTAGGATCTCTCTCTATATATTTTAAAAATTTTTTTATTTTATTTATTTTTTTGGCTGCATTGGGTCTTCGTTGCTGCGTGCGGGCTTTCTCTAGCTGTGGCGAGTGGGGACTACTCTTCATTGCGGTGCGTGGGCTTCTCATTTCAGTGGCTTCTCTTGTTGCAGAGCACGGGCTCTAGGCGTGTGGGCTTCAGTAGTTGTGGCACTCGGGCTCAGGAGTTGTGGCTCTCGGGCCCTAGGGCACAGGCTTAGTAGTTGTGGTGCACGGGCTTAGTTGCTCCGCGGCATGTGGGATCTTTCCGGGCCAGGGCTTGAACCCATGTCCCCTGCATTGGCAGGCGGATTCTTAACCACTGTGCCACCAGGGAAGTCCCAGGATCTCTATATTTTAAAGACTCTCTGAATGATTCTGATGTTCAGCCAAGTTGCGAAGCACTGCCTAGACAAATAACAGAGGCTGCTGCAAGGCTGTTAGGACACATTGGTAGGAAAAAAGGATGCAGGGAAGGCTTTGAAGAACCTGGAGGATGAAGCTGTGCAGTTAGGCCTTTTCAGGCTGAACATTTCTCCTAGAACAGGCTGTATGGGGGCAGATGCTAGGTTCGGGTCTCTCTAGGTATGACCAGCCCTTCTTGATCAGGAGCATCTCGTTTGGGGTCACGCTGCCTCTGGAGCACTGACAGAGGCCCAGTCGCTCTGACATCCTCCCTGCCAGGGACACAGGATGACTCTGGGGTCTTCTGTGAAAGTACAAGGTTGCAACGTTTCCCACTGAGGCCCCTACACAGTGAGAGTTATCAGACGGCATTGCTAAGTCCCACTTTGACAAGACCATTAGCTTATTATTCTGCATGAGTCTGATGATAAGAAAAACACATGTAAAATATATGTGACTAAAGTACCTTTGTGTCTATCTCTCCTAAAACCCTATCTATCTATCATCTAATCTATCTATCTATCATCTATCTATCATCATCTATTATCTATGTATCTATGGTACAACAATTTAACAGCTTTAATGCATCAACCAGCATCTGAAAGTGGTTTGGACTGGAAATCCAAATGATGCTACTGGATATGCATTCACCCTGTCTCCCCTGGGAATGGCTCTCCCAGCCCAGTAGTCATCTTCCTGTTGGGTGACCTGCCCCTAGTCTGGCTTGTTTGGGTCAAGGGTCATTCCACACTGGTCTGATCCAGTTTTTTTTCCCCTCTAGTAAACTGGAATTGGGACTGAGAGAATGGAGCCTGTCTGGACCAGTCTCTACTCTGGACCTACAAAGTGAATAAACAATGGAGGGCATATTCTGCCAGGTGGATGGAATAACAGAGACAACCGCCTACAGATGGAATAAGGAGAGGAGCAGAGATGGGAGATGGCGGCGCATCCTGGTGAGATTGGTGCATCAGACTCTTGGCTTCCACCAGACACTACCATGTCCTTGTAAGGCAACCTCGATTTTTTTTTTTCTTACATAAGCCAATGCCCATTTTCTGTTCCTTGCCACCACTGAGTCCCAACTCATGAACAGGGAAAAGGGTCACCGGTCCAGGGATTGACAGGCTGCTAAAGCAGCCTAAGCACAGCATTGAAGCTAACTGGATAATAATGTTAGGCATTTGTTATTGAGCATCTACTGTATGCCAGACACAAGATAAGTGTTTTATATTCACCAACTTTTAAAATATTTACAACGACCCTAAAATACAAATGTTATTATCTCATTTTACAGTAAAGAGAGCCAAGGCTCAAGGAGAAGAGATAACATTCTCAACTCACACAATGAGTGTAGAACAGATTCAAACCCATGTCTGTCTGACTTAAAATCTAGCCTCTTTCAACTACACCTCGCAGCTTTTTCATGTGGTATGAGACTAAGGAGAATGCAGACACTGGCAAGCTGTTCATGTTCGGTGTAGCTGGTATCTGGAGGGCAAAGCCAGGAAGGCAGAAGCGGTGGACCCCGCTCAAGGCCTGAGGGTCCACTAGGTCAGAAAGAGTTTTAGCAGAAACTGTCCAGGACCCTGGAGAGCTCCCAAGGACCAACAAAGCCTAACCCTTTCTGCCTGGTAGCTCAGCCTCTGTCATGAACCTCTGGATGCTGAAGGCTGTTCACTGGCATACACAGGGAGGGCTTATTCCTCAGGACCCCAGGGATTATCCTGGGTCAGCCCACGCACTCCCATACCCACCGTAAGTGTTTCTCTGCATCAGCTTTCGGGAGAGAATGATGACTTAGGCTGCCCAGGTCTCCATGTTTAAAGAGTTGAAAATAACTTAATCTCTTTCAAGCTAACCCACCTTTTCATAGATGAAGTGATTGGCAAATGTGATCTGTTAATCATGCCAAGCCTCCTTTGGCAGTGTAAAACCAAACTGGCTGCTTTGTATAATAAAATTATGAACCGTACAGGGAACAAATAAAGCTTGATCATTCAGGCTCGAAATCTGTGACTGAGCATCCTTGCACTTGCCTTTCACATTTGCTCCATCGTCACATGTCTGCCCTCAGCTAAGGCTGTTTATTTTTAATCCACGTTTTCCCAAAATAGATACTAACAATTTTCCTGCAGCTTTCTGGCAGCACCATCTGCAGCAACCAAGAGCAACAATATTTCTTTGACCCTATGCACTGGGAGTTTTCTTTGACACCATGAATGGATCCTTTGCTTGGTATTTAAATTGGTTTTTTGTGGGAAGCGTTGGCCAGTTCAAACTTCCTCAATAAGTTCTCCATGACTGCATCTGCCATGACGTTAATGAAATCATTCTGAATATCAATGGGCAGATAATGAGCCCAGAGACGGTGACCAGGGTGAGGGCCCAGATGGAGGGAAGGGGGGGCATGGGGTGAATGAGAGGAAGTGGGAGCAAAGCTGTCTTCCTGGCTCCTAAAGCAAGGGGAAAATTAACTAACCACCGCACCACCCCGGCCGGGTCTGACTTTTCTCTTCTCCCCCGATTTGGAAAGATTTTGGTGGAGAGTATCCAACAGTTTAGGCTATTCTTCCCCAGCTTGTGTAGGAGAATGAGACCCAGGAGTCAGCTGTCCCAGCCCTCCCCTCTCACGTTCTCCCTCTGGAGGGGAAGTTAGCTAGAGTTTTCCTTTCCCAGCTTAGAGAGAGACCCTGGAGGCAGGGACGCATTTGGGACACATTTGGCTTTGTGCTTCTATTTGTTTCTCTCCCACGTTGTCTTGCCTCCCCATACCTATCACCCCCAACAGCATCCTCTGTCTACACTGCCAGGGGCGGCTCTCAGCCTCCTGCCCAGCTTTTCTGGTTCCAAGCAGATGTTGGCCTGGGCTCCTTTCTCTGCCCTGGGGCCTCTGGCCATTTCTTTGTGCTGGGGAAGGTGGGGCAGGCACTTAGGGCCCCATCAATAGACTGTCCGAATTTATGGGGCACTGCAGGCTGTCCATCCCAGGCTGAGCCAACTGTTCAGGGAATGGAAGGAGACAGTCAAAGGTCTTGACGGGGCCAGTTTGGGAGGATCTGAGATAAGAGGCAGGAAAGAGCTATCAGCCCAGGCCACCTCACACCGCCGCGCAGGTGATGCATCGCACAGCTGTGGAGGCCCCATTCGTATCATATACATTACAGATTTGTAAATGAGTTATGACAGTTTTCTGGCAATCAGGTGTCTTGTACTAACAAAATCAATATGTTACCACAATTCTCAACAGGTCGTGGAAGGGGAACTATTTTCTACTTTGCACAAGGATGCTGTGTAGGCTGGAGTGTACTCTATTTGGAAACCGCATACATTTTGAGGGACTTGCTGCATGATGCATAGAGAAAATCTCACTCCACCAATTGTGCCTGGCCTTGGGAAAGTGGTACTAAACTGGTTTCCAAACCCTCAATTCAGTGTAGGAAGTATGGGAGCTGTAGACCGGGCTGCCCACTTGACTGGGCCAAACTCAGCTGATCATCTACAGATTGTGGTGGCTTTAAAGCCCATTGACCTTGACCTCCCAGGGTTGCTGGGAGGCACAGGCATGAAAATGACACTCATGTGCTTTGGAATCTGGAGTTTGGCATTGTCTAAAAACTCTGACCCTGTAATACACAGAGCTGAAGCAGGGGCCGGATCACTCCCCACCGCTGCAAACAGCAGTTCTATTTCATCCTTCTAGACATTCCAGAGCTGCTGGAATAACAGTCTGCTTTTCAGAAGAGCCATTCAGTAGCTGTGGCCCTGCCTGGCCCCTCTGGCTCTTCCCGTAAGAAAACAAACAGGAAGGCAATGCTGGCAGTAAACAGAGTGGGACCAGGGGCCAACCATATGGCTGGAAAGGAGCGCCGGTCAAGCCAAGTGTGGAGCTGTTACTCCAGGCAACAGATGACCTGGCTGAACAGCCCAGCCAGCGAGTCCCCAGGGAGATCGCTGTAAGGCCAGGAGCTGTGGCTTTGCCTCACTGAGAACGCAGGGAGTGCCTTCCCCCTCTGGATGTTAGTTCCCCAGCTGGTCAATGGAAGGGTTGAAAGAGAGGATCTCTGTTGTCCTTGCCAACTCTAATAGGTGCGCTTCTGGGCAGCTCTCTTCCTGACACAGCCTGTAGGTGCCAGGTAAGGGGATGGCTTACATGTGGGTTTGTGTCTGTCTTGGCCCTGTCCCTGGAGCTCTCTGGCCACCCTCCGGCAGTTGGGTTGGAAGAAAATGCACTCCTCTCCCATCCAGGGCCAGGCATGCCTCAGCCCAGCTCGGTGGCCCCCGCTCCTAGACAGCTGGTCCCCCAGCTGGAACACACAGAGGTGCCAGGGCAGCAGAACCACTCAAGCAATTGATTTTAGAGAGAAGCTTGGAGGTCATGTGTTTTCTTTTTCCCTGGAGAAGCTGTTCTCTGCAGCCAAACATCTCAGCTCAGGGGACTACAGAACAGTCTGATAAAAATAGACTTTAGCCAGAGCAGCAGAAATGGGAGGAGAGGACAGGGGCTCAGATCCTCTCCTTCCTGAAAATTCAGCATAGGGCATGCGCCCCAGCCAGGGGAAGGGAACATCTGTTTCCTGGAGCAATAGTTTCCTGCCATCTCCCTCCTGAACCAGATACGACAGTGCATGGACCAGCATCCTCACTCAGGGAGGGACAACAGGGAGAAGAAGCTTCTGTCAGGAGGAAGGCTCCTATCACTATTTAAGAGAATGGTTGTCAAGCAGATCACCCCTGGCCGGGAATAATAATAGTAATCATGGTAATAGTAGCAATAGTAGCTAAAATTTAGTGAGTGCTGGCTATATGCTGGGAACTGTTAAATGTATTTTTCACTTAATCTTCGTAGCAAAAGTATAAGCTGTTATTATTAGCTCCATTTCCCAGACAAGAAATGGAAGCTCAAAGAGAGTAACTGTCTGCAGCCACCCAGCTGGTCCGTAGTGATGCCAGGATTCCAAGTCATGTCTGTGCAGCCATAAAGCCCACGTGCTTAGCCACCTGGTGGTGAGGGGAGCAGACTTGCCTGTGGGGCTTGTGGATCCCAAGCTGCAAAGAGGGAAAGTTGAGCAGCCAGGGGCCATGGAGCGGAGGACAGAGTGATGACAGCTGCTGGTGGCTCAGACAGATGTCCAGCGCTCGGGGGCATGTCCTGCAGGAAATAACCAGGTTACGGGGCTGGCAGATGGCCTCAGCTATCTGGAGTCTGGAGAGGTGCGGGAACTCTGGGAAGGTCGTCCATGCTCGGACGTCTAGCAGGACAGCAAACAGGTGAGTCAGCAAGCAGAGGTCAGCCCTGGGGAGGGATGCCAGGAGGGCGAGCCCTGCCTCACACTTGGGGATTCTTCTAAAGCCTTCAAATCTTCTATAAACTTAGAACCCCAGGCCTGTCCAATCAGCCTCTCTGGGGAGAGGGTTCTACAGCTGGTTTTGCACAAGCGCCTTTGGGTGACTCTGATTCAGATGCTTGCGGGGGGTCGGGGGATGGCAATTCTTCTGGCAGCTCCAGTCCAGGAGAAGTGATGAGAGCTGGGAGGGCCCGAATCTCGGAGAAAATGGGCTTTGGGTCAAGTAAAGGCTGGAGCTGGAGCACCGGGATGCAAGCCAGAGGCCGGCCACCAGGACAGTGGCAGTGGGCCTCCAAGAGGTGCCTCCTGCCAGGTGAGCGAGGTCCTCAGATCCCGCCACATGGGGCTGATGGGGCAAAAGTTAGGATTTGGGCTGGAAGTGTCATCTCCCCACTTAAAACTTTGTAGGGGCTCCCTATACCTACGGAATAAACCTAGTCACCTTCCATGACCGTCAAGACGCTGCGGGATCGAGCCCTTGGCTGTCTCTTGGGGCTCGTCCCCCTTCAGGCTCCTCATCCTTGTCCTGCTGTATCCATATTGCTTTTTTTTTTTTTTTTTTGCGGTACGCGGGCCTCTCACCGCTGTGGCCTCTCCCGCTGCGGAGCACAGGCTCTGGACGCGCAGGCTCAGCGGCCATGGCTCACGGGCCCAGCCGCTCCACGGCATGTGGGATCTTCCCGGACCGGGGCACGAACCCGTGTTCCCTGCATTGGCAGGCGGACTCTCAACCACTGCGCCACCAGGGAAGCCCCGCCTGTTGCTCTTCTTTTAGTTCCCCTACTATACGCTCCTCCCCACCTCCGAGCCTCTGAACACGCGGGTCCTTTGCCCTGATGAGCCAGTGACAGTCTCCTTCCCTCTGTCCAGTCCTGAATGAGTCTTTGGACCACCTACCTGAGGTGGCTGCCTGCACCCTCTACCCCACAGCCATTTTCCGTCTCTCTCCTTGTTGCTTTCTTTCGTGGCTCTCACCAGTATTTGTGAAGTCTTGCCCCCGCCCACGCCCAATGGAGTGTCAGCTCCGTGAGGCTGGCGGGGCGGGGGGGTGAGTCAGTCTTGTTTACCTCTATATCCTTAGCACCTCCCACTTTGCTGGCACCTGATCAGTATTCGGGGAGGTGGGGGATGTGGGGAAGCCGCGAGACTGAGGAAAAACCTCCCTGGGAACTTTTCTGAAACATTTTCTTTAACACGAATCCAATCTTCAGTCATGGGAAAGTAGGGAAAGTTCACATCGCCTTCTGGTTTTATTGACCGGATCGGAAAGAGATGACGTGGGGGAAAAGAGGTATGCTCTTGCTGGTCCTTAAAAGGTAGAATAATAAATACAACATCTATTGACAGGCTCCTCTTCTTCGAGGCTTTGTTGGAAAATCTACCTCTCTCAGGAAGCCCTCCTTGATCACTCTCTACCTTAGCCAGTCAGACATGACTGCTCGTTCCCCTGTATCTTTTTCTCACCTTTGGTATGTCTTCTGTGGTGCTTACTACATTCTGCCTGGATTGTGCTACGTGTGTGTGCACATGTCTTATGCGTTATGTGTGCATCTCTGAATTCATCAGGATGCTTTTGATAGCAAACAGCAGAAACTCAATGCAAACTAACATAACCCAAGTGGAATTTATTGACTCATGTAACTAGGAATAAAGAGGAGGCACTAGCGTTGGACTTGGCTGGACGGACACAGGGCAACTATGAGGGGAGCTCTTCTCTCTCCTGTCTCTCTGTCTCTCTCATTCTCCTCTCCTACGTCTCTCTTTTCTTCTCCACCTCTCTCCTCATTTCTCCATCTCTTGGCTCTTCTCTCTGTACAGGGACCTCATTCTTCTTCACTGAAGAGTTTTCTCTATGTGGTAGGGAATATGACCACTGTCACTGCCAGGCTTATTTCATCATTGGTCAGTGTCCATGGAGGAAGAACCTCTCTCCCACTGTCCTTATATCAAATCCCCCAGAGTGTCCTAATTGGCCCTTCTTGGGTCACATGCCCAGCCCTTTGACCAGTCACTGTGAATGGGGAAGGGAATTGATGAGGCCTTGGTTACACACACATCCTTTCAGCCAGGCACAGGCCACTGTTATTGGCAGCCTCACTAGAATCACATGATCAGAGAGGGGGAGGAGAAGTTTGCCAAAGAAAGGGACATGGAAAAGGGGTGCTAGGCAGATAAAAGAAGTTTACTAAAATATCTTATAATGGCTTCTAGTTCTATAGTGTCTATGTGTTAGACTTGGTACAAGACCTTTTCCACTTGCTATTTCTAATCTTTTAATAGCCGATCAAGGTGGGTATGGTGCACCCTATTTTTAAAGATGAGGAAACTAAGTTCAGAGAAGTTAAGTAACTTATCCAAGCCACGTAGCTAGTAAGTAGTTAGTCCAGAACTCAGGCATAGGTATGTTTTCCCCCAAGGCCCAAGCTTGACCCATTGCCTTGTTATTCCTAGTGATAGAGATTATCTATCACTAGGAATAAGGTGATAGGTAACCTAACATATTCCCACGTGGGAATTGTATTAGTCAGGATTGGCTTGGTTAAGATACAGTAACAAGCCCCAAAATCTCAGTGGCTTAGAAGAGTTTTCTTTCTTGCTGGGTCAGCATGTCCATTACAGGTCAACAGGATGTTATGTTCATCATTCTGGCTCAGGGAGCTGGGCTGACGGAACAGCCACCAACTCAAATGTTGCCAGTCACTGTGCCAGAGGGAAAGTAGCTTTGGAAGGTATAGAACCTTCCACTCTGTCCTCACTGGCCAGAAGTAAGCACACAACCTTATTCAACCATAGGGGCCCGAAAAATGCAACTCTCCCATGGGAATCAGGAAGAGGAAAAACAGAAAGATTTAGAGAGCAACACTAATGAATATTTTAAGATCATTTTGTAATTTTTCTGTGATATGTAAGAGAGTGATTTTTAAATGTAATAATGTAACTGTAGTTCAGTGTATTATTAAAGGTTGTATTATAAAGTTTATTTTAATCACTCTTTAATTATATCCATTGTGTTTAAAGCTTGGGCATGTTTGGGCACTTTCCCCATTGAACAAGTGATAAATGTTGTTTAATTTACTTTAATTACGTGAAAAGGTGATTTATTGACAAATTTTAATTTGATATATTATATGTTTCATTTGGGGACCAAATATATTTTAAAATGCAGGTTGTAAATATAGTGGCAGTATAGAAAACCGTTCTTAGGACCTCTTGTTTGGAGTTACTGAAATTTTTGTGTTTTGAAAAATCAGCTAGTTTTTTAAATGTGAAGAGTTTTCTTCCATTGGATATTGAGATGAAAGAGAAAGTTTGAAAGTGCTATTTGTGGGCTTCCCTGGTGGCGCAGTGGTTGAGAGTCTGCCTGCTGATACAGGGGACACGGGTTCGTGCCCCGATCCGGGAGGATCCCACATGCCGCGGAGTGGCTGGGCCCGTGAGCCATGGCCGCTGAGCCTGCGCGTCCGGAGCCTGTGCTCCCCAAAGGGAGAGGCCACAACAGCGAGAGGCCCGCGTACCGCAAAAAAAAAAAAGAAAGTGCTATTTGTAAGTGCTTTTCAAAAACACATTATAGAAGTGGATCATCTTTATTCTTAATAAATAAAAAAACAAATTGGCTATAATTGCCACTGTGTGTTTTCCCTTTTTAGCACTGGTTTATGGAGTCCTAGGAAATTTTTGAGAATTATTCTGTTTTTTATGTTCCTCATTAACTTGATATTGTATTTCCATCTTAGAGTTCCTTATGCTTCTTGTCTTAAACCAATGGTCCATACTGGGTGTAAATTAAACTGAGTATGACTAAACATAAAAAGAATTTAATACTGCATGATAGTGAAAACCACCAGGATGGTTTTCGGCGATCGGCTGAGTGATGAGCCAATGATCTGGAGACTGAGTCATGGACTCGAGGTGGGTGCCCTCTCATGGCGTGCCTTCAGAGCACTCACACCATCCCATTTTAAAAAGTAAATATTTTATTGACTTAGAAAAGAAAGGAGAAACTATGGTCAACTAATCTATGACAAAGGAAGCAAGGATATACAATGAAGAAAAGGAAGTCTCTTCAATAAGTGGTGCTGGGAAAACTGGACAGCTACATGTAAAAGAATGAAATTAGAACACTCCCTAACACTGTACACAAAAATAAACTCAAAATGGATTAAAGACCTAAATGTAAGACCAGACACTATAAAACACTTAGAGGAAAACATAGGAAGAACACTCTTTGACGTAAATCACAGCAAGATCTTTTTTGACCCAGCTCCTAGAGTAATGGAAATAAAAACAAACATAAACAAATGGGACCTAATAAAACTTAAAAGCTTTTGCACAACAAAGGAAACTATAAACAAGACGAAAAGACAACCCTCAGAATGGGAGAAAATATTTGCAAACGAATCAATGGACAAAGGATTAATCTCCAATATATATAAACAGCTCATGTAGCTCAATATTAAAAAAACAAACAACCCATTCCAAAAATGGGCAGAAGACCTAAATAGACATTGCTCCAAAGAAGACATACAGATGGCCAAGAAGCACATGAAAAGCTGCTCAACATCACTAATTATTAGAGAAATGCAAATCAAAACTACAATGAGGTATCACCTCACACCAGTTAGAATGGGCATCATCAGAAAATCTACAAACAATAAATGCTGGAGAGGGTGTGGAGAAAAGGGAATCCTCTTGCACTGTTGGTGGGAATGTAAATTGATACAGCCACTATGCAGAACAGTATGGAGGTTCCTTAAAAAACTAAAAATAGAACTACAATACGACCCAGCAATCCCACTACTGGGCATATACCCTGAGAAAACCATAATTCAAAAAGAGTCATGTACCACAATGTTGATTGCAGCTCTATTTACAATAGCCAGGACGTGGAAGCAACCTAAGTGTGCATCGACAGATGAATGGATAGAGAAGATGTGGCACATATATACAATGGAATATTACTCAGCCATAAAAAGAAATGAAATTGAGTTATTTGTAGTGAGGTGGATGGACCTAGAGTCTGTCATACAGAGTGAAGTAAGTCAGAAAGAGAAAAACAAATACCGTACGCTAACACATATATATGGAATCTTAAAAAAAAAAAAGGGTTCTGAAGAACCTGGGGGCAGGACAGGAATAAAGACGCAGACCTAGAGAATGGACTTGGGGACACGGCGAGGGGGAAGGGTAAGCTGGGATGAAGTGAGAGAGTGGCATGGACATATATACACTACCAAATGTAAAAGAGATAGCTAGTGGGAAGCAGCCGCATAGCACAGGGAGATCAGCTCAGTGCTTTGTGACCACCTAGAGGGGTGGGATAAGGACGGTGGGAGGCAGAGACAAGAGGGAGGAGATATGGGGATATATGTATATGTATAGCTGGTTCACTTTGTTATAAAGCAGAAACTAACACACCATTGTAAAGCAATTATACTCCAATAAAGATGTTAAAAAATAAAAAATAAAAATAAAATAAAAAGGAATGAAATTTGGGCTTCCCTGGTGTTTCAGTGGTTAAGAATCCTCCTGCCAATGCAGGGGACACAGGTTCGAGCTCTGGTCCTGGAAGATCCCACGTGCCATGGGGCAACTAGCCCGTGTGCCACGACTACTGAGCCTGCGCTCTAGAGCCTGTGCGCCACAACTACTGAGCCTGTGTGCCACAACTACTGAAGCCCATGCGCCTAGAGCCATGCTCCGCAACAAGAGAAGCCACTGCAATGAGAAGCCCGCGCACTGCAACAAAGAGTAGCCCCCGCTCGCGGCAACTAGAGAAAACCCGCGCACAGCAACGAAGACCCAACACAGCCAAAAAGAAAGAAATAAAATAAATTTATTAAAAAAAAGAAGGAATGAAATTGGGTCATTTGTAGAGATGTGGATGGACCTAGAGACTGTCATACAGAGGGAAGTAAGTCAGAAAGAGAAAAACAAATATCATATATTAACTCATATATGTGGAATCTAGAAAAATGGTACAGATGAACCAGTTTGCAAGGCAGAAATAGAGACACAAATGTATGGACACCAAGGGGGGAAATGGGGGGTGGGGTGGTGGTGGGATGAACTGGAGATTGGGATTGACATGTATACACAAATATGTATAAGATAGATAACTAATAAGAACCTGCCGTATAAAAAATAAATAAATAAAAGTCAAATAAAAAAGGGGGAATATAGTATCATTGTCTTTAAGCTCGTGGATCCCTTGCACTATATTCATGAGCCCTTGGGATCACAACCAACCATTGGGAAATGCTTTGCAGCAGCTTCCATCAGACTGCGGGGCCTGGGGCACATCCCAGAACTCAATCATCTGTGCACGTTTCACCCTTTGTGGTGCCAGCTCAGTGCATTTGCTGTAAGCTTAGATGCTGAATAGCTGTGGATTGGAGCTAGCAAAGATAAAAAGGAGGGAAAGATCAATGACCCCTCTTTGAGTATATTCTGCTTCCCAGTTTACAAGGGGGTTGACAGCATTGCCCAGGTCTGGAGCATGTCCACAACCACCAGGGAATGAGAAGTGGCAGTTGGGGCAGAAGATGCCGGCGGGGCTAGAAAGAGAGGCAGACATTCTCCAGTAACCAGTGTGTGAACTCCCGGCCCTGCCCTCCCCCATCGTGAAGAGCCTAGATAATGAAGACAGAGCAAGTTCAGAGAAGGGCAGCAGAAGCAATCCAGGAGACATGACTTACGGGAGGAGAGTTTAATTGGTTTAGCCTAAAAAGCCCATTACGCTCTCTGGTAGACAGGGTAATGCTATAAATATCTGCAAGGTGACAACAAGGGAGAGAGGGTGGAATCTGTCTCACTGGGCACTAATGTGAAGACTGGAGGCTTGGAGGGAATACAGAACTTGCTGAGGGCTTGAAAGCTTTTTCTCACAGTCGGAAGGAATCCTTTGTTTAAACAAAAGCATCCAGGGAATTCTAGTCCGTGAGCAGATCCACAGCGGAGCCTCCTGAGTGAAGTGGAGGAGGGGCACAGGGTCCCTCTCTGCCCCCACCCCTGCAGGCACCTTCCCAGGCTCCTAGGGCTTAGTTGGTAAACCTCTAGCCCACGCTCGGGAGTGACAGTGTGCAGGCAGGAGCTGGGGAGGGGGCACGCACAAAGACACAGGAAGGGGAAACAGCTCAAAACAGGGCCACTGGATGGAGAGGGGTTTGGGATGAGATCCTGGTGGCTGTGAAACAGTCCCAATCAAGCCACCTGAAGAACTGAGCTCATTACGTCGTGAGTTGCAGCTCAAGGACAGCGGCAGTCTTGGGGGCAGGAACCTGGGATGCCGTGCGGGACCTCGTGTGCATGCGCGTGCCTGTGGTGTTCGCAGGGTCTGGAGAGGAGCACAGCTTTCAGGGAGCACCTCAGGGTGTCCAGGTGGTAGGCTAGTAGAAGGAAATTGCTGGCATCCTCTGGGCTTGGGGGCTGCCTAGAGGGGGCAGGGTGGTGAAGGTGAGAGTCCTGGACCCAGAGTGTGGACGTCTGAGCTGCAAATACCAGATCTC
The DNA here is from genome assembly GCF_964165515.1 of Mesoplodon bidens. Taxonomy (NCBI): domain Eukaryota; kingdom Metazoa; phylum Chordata; class Mammalia; order Artiodactyla; family Ziphiidae; genus Mesoplodon; species Mesoplodon bidens. The sequence goes on along the minus strand of NC_138176.1, from coordinate 31,026,838 downwards.
TGTAAATCCGCTGTGTGGCCCTGGAGGGGTTGACTCTCAGTTTCCTTATCTGAAACACATGGTCGGATAAGAACAGGGAGTGAATGGAGGGATAAGCACTGGGCTCTCAGACAGCCAGGCTGTGGGAGCCAGCTGGGTGTTCCTGCAAAACCCATTACCTCCTCCATGCCTTGGCTTCTTAATCCGTGAAATGGGACAGCAGCCTCATGCAGCTTTTGTTGAGGATTAAGTAGAGTGCCCCCTGTAGAGAGTTCAGCACAATGCCTGGGGTATCTAGATGTTAGCTCTGGATATTTTTGGTACATCAGTTAATTGGATTCCAAGATTCTTTGCAGCTCGGTGCTGGGATAGCGGTGTTCTATAGGACAAGGAACGTGCCACAGAGAGCAGGGAAGGGGACAGGCAACTGCACTGTCCTTGAGCATTCCAGGGTGGAGAGTAGTCCTCCAAGGCCATGGCTTCTGTTCCGTGTATCTCTCTCACCCCATGTGTACATTTGTTCATGCATTCATTCAGCACCCTCTTCAGGAACATCCATCGACCACAAGCCAGGTACTGCTGTGGGTTGAGGTTGCCACAATACTGACTTGGTCCCTGCCCTTGTGGAGCTTGTGACTGAGTGGGCTGATGGGTGACTAAAACGATAGTGGTTGGTACTTTGGCAGGGGGACAGAGGAAGCAGAGGGGCACAGGGCAGAAGCTCCTAATTGAGCCCTGGGGAGAGAGGACAGGAGGGCTTCCCAGAGCATGTGAGGTTTAAGTGGAGAGGTGATGGACACCTAGGAGCTGGCTGGAGAAAGTGGGGAGGAGATGAGGAAGGCTGGGGATGAGCATACTAGGAAGAAGAGCAGCATGTGCAAAGGTCCAGGGCCCAGAGAGAGCAGCAAGCATTCATGAGCCTCAGGGCCTTAGGGAATGTGGACTGGTGAGGCTGGATTGCTTAAGGTTGCAGAGTCAGTTCTAGTCTTGATCTGATTCTCAGTGTGAGGGGAGTTATCCTAGGAGCTGGTGCAGGGAATCTTGCCCAGGAGGGCTCATGAGTGGCCTTTGCAGGGGGAGGAGGGTGGGGACATCCATTAAATTCTCTAAAAAGGCATGTAGAAAAGACTGGTGGCTTTTTCTGGGAAGAAGTTCTATTGCTTTCATCAGATTCTCAAAGGGGTCCATGACCACGATGGTAAGGATCTAGAGAGGACCCAGGGCTGGCTGCTACTGTTTGCATGATCTGGGGTGAGGGCCGGGGAGGAGGCCTGAGCAGCTGGTGCATCTGTGTGAGTGAGACTCAGGGAAGCTAGCGGTCCCCAGTTGTCACAAGGTAATAGGAGCATAATCCGATGACCTCTGGCCCACAAATATATATCAAGTGTGAACTGAGAGATAGACCCTCTGTTAGGGGCTGGGAACCCAAAGGAGAGTGACGCAGGGTGGTCCTCACCTCCATGTCCTGGGGGAGTCAGTGAAGGGGGATCCAGCGCCCATCTCCCTAACCCTGTAGTTTTTAAGGAGCAAAGTCCTGAAGGGACAAAGTGGGGAAGGGTAGGGGTAGAGGAAGATAAGATTGGGGTCTTGATTGTTTCAGGCAACTCCCTGGAGAGACCTCCTTCTGGGGTCTGTGCTTGGAGACCCTGTGTGTGTGTGTGTGTGTGTGTGTATGTGCGTGCGCACGTGCGTTCCGTGGACTCTGAACTTATTCTGGGGAAGCGACCCATGCAGGGTTCTTAGGTCACAGATGGGGCACTAAGCCTGGAGGGAACCCTGGAGGGGACTCCACACCTGGTAGCACATTCCGGCAGGTTGGAGGCTAGGTTCCTAGCAGTCAGGGGGTTGGGTGGGCAAGTTGTTTCCTGGTGTTGACTGGGATAGTGATGGGGGTGGAGAGAGAGAAAGAGGGCGAGAGGACTGTGGTCCAGCCGCAGAGAAAGACTCTGGGGAGGCTGCAGGTGCTGGCGAGTGGCCCCCAGGGGACTTTCTTCCAGTAAAGGCGAGAGAAACTCCAGCCCTGACCACACTCAACCCTCAGTCTATGCACATGTATGTAGGACAACCACTGCCAGTGCATTAGGATTATTACTACAGGCTGTCCTTCGCCTTCTTTCACGTGAACACCTCCGTAACCTTGCTATTAACCTCTCCCAATTTGCCAAAGAGGAAATGAGGTACAGAGAAGTCAGTTAACTCATCCAATCTCACACAGCCAGGAAGTGGTTCAGCTGGGAATCCAGCCCAGGTCTGTCTGACGTTGTCCAGTTCTTGTCATGGCCTTTGTCCCCAGAGGGCAGTGTTAGCCTTGCTCCTCCTACCCTCTCCCTCTCCTGCCCACACCCCACCCATACCCAGACTGCAAGCCAGCGCAGGGTCCCAGGGCCTCCAGCTGCAGGCCCGGCCAGCACACCAGGAGGGGCTGCATGCAGGCCCATTACCAGCCCTCTCCTGCCCTCTTATGGCCACCCCTGAGCCAGTCTCTGCTACAGGGCTCCCTGGGGTTCACCAATGACCTTGGCAAGGATGTCCAGGGCCCTGGCTCCTAGGAGAGACAGAGGGCTCAAATCCAGCCTCAGAAAGGGGAGCTGGGAGAGCTCCTTCTCTGAGGGACCATGTTGGGGACAACCCTTGGACCCTCTTTCCACCAGGGAACAGCGACAGCTCCACGTCCTCCCAACCCCCAGCACAGCTCTCTGCTACCTGGAAATCAAAGAAAAACACCAGTGATGGGGGAGCACTTGTACAGTCCACTTCCTTCCCTCTTACTCCTCCCAATTTCCCTCCTCCTACTTTGTGCTCCATTAAACCCGCCAGACTCAGCAGTCCTCAGATCTCTGCTCAGTTAGTCCCTTTACTTGCAAATGCTGGTTCCTGCCCTGAAGCACCTCCAGTCCCACCTGGGAAATCCTACTTCCTACTTCCACTGCGCGCCGCAAACAGTGGATGCGAGTCCCCACTGACAAGACACAATTAATTACTGTTAAAATCAACCTGAAAACCCACTACTCACACCTAGATGTGTAGCCCCTCAGTAGGAGCCAAGGTGCACCTGGCATTTTGTTCTTGATTTTTCATCATTATAGGATCATTTTCTTTGGTTGCTACCTATTCCCTGTAACAATAATGTAATGGCTCCATGATTTCTTGTCATATAGACTGGGATTTCTCAATCTGGGTTTAGGGTGTCTAAGGGGTGACATCCGACCTCTCATTCAACCCCCGGAACTCTGCTTTTATCTTTTTCACAGCCTCTTTGTCGTTCTTTTTGTCATTGTAATACATTGGAGCTCTGGGACAGATTTTATTTGGAAAAAAATTTTGTGCTTTAAAACACTTAAAAATTACAGAGGTAAATTAATGACTATATATCTAACCAAACACGTCATTTCAAAGAATGATTTTGTGCATGTAGACATTTTTTCTTTTAAAATTATTTCCTCGGCATTTTTCTTCTGCCTTGGCACTGTGGTCCTCTGGAGAATGCATGTGCCTTGTCTCTGCCTTTGGAACAGGGCTCCTGAGAGCCAGGGGCTGGGTCCTGGTCATCCCCAAGCCTGGCCAGGCACCTTGCACACAGTAGGTGCTCATGTAGCACTTGTGGAATTGAATGTGAAAGGGAAGGTTGCTCCATGTGCCCAGGTTGGATGGGCGAGAAGTTCCCTTTCAGAATTGCTCAGCAGGGTCAGGGAAGAGCAGAGGTTCTCCGTGCGAGTCTTTGTCAGCAGGGCAGGGCCAAGACCGCCTCGGCTGAACACTATGCAGTGCGTAAAATCCTTTCATTTTGCTCTAGTTCGTTTAATCTTTGTAATAACATTTTTAGGAGGTAGATATTAAGATTCTCATTTTATAGGTGAGGAAACTGAGGCTCAAAGACACTAGCTCGTCCCAAATCACAGAGTTACTCAGGGGCTGAGTAGGGACCCTGGGCCAGGTATGCCCCCTACCCCGCCATCATCCTTTGCTGGCTGTGAGCTGAGGACTGCACAGCATAAGCAAAAGTGCTCTGAACGGGAAGCCGAGATTGGTGATGGGGGTTATGAATTATTCGCTAAAACCTCAGGCTAAGTACTAGGCATTCTGTGGTTTTGACAAAGTATAAACGCCTTCCCTCGAGTAGAGGGCTTTTGTAAGTTGGGCTTCCTTGGCTGGGAATCTAGGTCTGAGTTGTGGGTTCTGAGATGTGCATAACTTTGCTGTTTGTGGAGTCGAAGTTCCTAAGCTCTTCCTTGGCATCGGTAATAATTGTCTGTTAAACGTTTGCATTTTCCCCTCCGCAAGGGCCCTCCCCGGCCTTTAGGCTAAACCTGTCTCTGTAACTCAGGCCTTTGGAAGTGTGACAGGGAAGGGAATTAATATTGAGGAAGGGACTGCCATGTGCCAGGTATGTCACTTCCATTCTCTCATTAAGTCCTCTGTGTGAGCCTGAGAAGTAATCAAGCCCAGGTTTCAGATGAGAAATGGAGACTTGCCCAGGGCCTTACACCACAGAAGGGAGGAGCTGGGTCTTGAACTTGTGTGGGGCTGATTGCCTTTCTCCTGCCTCTAAGGGTAAGGGTCTGGTATCCCAGAGAGGAGTTCTCAGAAACCAGTAACATCCTGGGCAGGAATCTAAGCAATTGAGGCAAAATTGAATTGAGGCAAAGTAGAAGCTTTTCCAAGAAATCAGGGACACTTGAGAACATTAAAATCTGTGTTAAGAATTCCAAGGACAGAGCCCTTCAAAAGCTGCTGACAAACAACTTTAGAATTAAGAGGCTTTAGAATTCTATTCAATTCAACAAACTTTTATTACTGCTACTCCCCGCGCGGGGTGCTGGGCCTGGTGCTTTGGAGGAGCAAAGATGAATAAGGCAGGTCTCTGCCTGATAGTTTCTGGCCTTACCTTTAGGACTTTAATCTATTTTGAGCTTATTTTTGTGTATGGTGTCAGGGAGTGTTCTAATCTCATACTTTTACATGTACCTGTCCAGTTTCCCCAGCACCACTTATTGAAGAGGCTGTCCTTTCTCCACTGTACATTCCTGCCTCCTTTATCAAAGATAAGGTGACCATATGTGCATGGGTTTATCTCTGGGCTTTCTATCCTGATCCACTGATCTATATTTCTGTTTTTGTGCCAGTACCATACTGCCTTGATTACTGCAGCTTTGTAGTATAGTCTGAAGCCAGGGAGCCTGATTCCTCCAGCTCAGTTTTTTGTTCTCAAGATTGCTTTGGCTATTTGGGGTCTTTTGTGTTTCTGTACAAATTGTGAAATTTTTTGTTCTAGTTCTGTGAAAAATGCCAGTGGTAGTTTGATAGGGATTGCATTGAATCTGTAGATTGCTTTGGGTAGTAGAGTCATTTTCACAATGTTGATTCTTCCAATCCAAGAACATGGTATATCTCTTCATCTATTTGTATCATCTTTAATTTCTTTCATCAGTGTCTTATTTTCTGCATACAGGTCTTTTGTCCCCTTAGGTAGGTTTGGAGTTCTCCGGAGGGGGATGGAGTGGGGGAGGGGGAGGGGGGGTGATTCTGGCATCACCGTATTGAATGGAGTCTTCGGGTGATGGTCTTCAAACATGTTTGGGGAGCATTGCGTTCTGGACCCTTCTCTTGTAGCTCATCCACATCAGCATTTTCAAAGGCTTGAGAAGGAAGGACATTGCTTTAACTTTCTTTAGTCCAGAGGTTCCCAAACTTATTTGGCAATGGAGCCCCCTCCTCCCATGCTCTCTTGACGCCAGTAAATTATTTATTAACATCCTCAGAATATTCCATGGAACACATTTTGGGACACAGTGGGTGGCCTGGGGCAGCTCCATGGTGGGGCTGGGAGGCTGATGAACACATTTTCATCTTTTAAAATAAACTAGAATGTTCTACCTTTGGGGGCTATCGGTCTTTCTCACTCTTTGCTCTCTTGGGGAGAAGATGTGTCTACAGCTGCTTGGGTTTAGACTTGGCTGCTTTCTTAAAAGTGTGTCTTTTGAAATTGAGGGATTACTCAGCCTTTGTGCCTTTTAGCTAAAGGGATCTCTTGGGTTGGAAACAAGTGTTTGGGGAACATGAGTACGGTCACGGCTTTCATAACGTATGTAAGAGCACAATTTCCAACAGGGGATTGACACAGCCTGCATTTTTTTTTTTTTTTTTTTTTTTTGCGGTACGCGGGCCTCTCACTGCTGTGGCCTCTCCCATTGCGGAGCACAGGCTCCGGACGCGCAGGCTCAGCAGCCATGGCTCACGGGCCCAGCCGCTCCGCGGCATGTGGGATCTTCCCAGACCGGGGCACGAACCCGTGTCCCCTGCATCGGCAGGCAGACTCTCAACCACTGCGCCACCAGGGAAGCCCAAGCCTGCATTTTAATAAGGAGAACATACTGGAAAACAACGGAGGAGGGGCCCTCTGCCTCCAGCTTGGGGGGTTTGTCAACAGGGCTCTGCTCTCATCTATACTGAAGTCACCTTGTCCCTGGTCAGAATCCAGGCATTTATTTGCAGGATGAAACTGTAGGTGGGCCACTGTTTCCAGCATGTCACCACCCTTGGCCTTGTAACAGTGGCCTCTTCTTGGGGGTGGCACGTAGCAGAGCTGTTTACCCAGCAGAGCCAGTGCATGCAGAGAAGTGACCTAGATGCCTAGGGCTGTAACAAAATTAAATGCCTTCATGGGTGTGGTGCCATTTTTCCTTGGTGGGTAAATACCATGGTGCTGTGATTAAAAGGATACTCTTCCGTGTCATGCAGGTTTGGCCCTACCTTGGGACTGTCATGTGGCCTTTCTGAGCCTGGGGTTCTTCTATCAAACAGGGATAATTCCTGCCTTGGCATGTCTAGCGCTTGATGAATTTGAACGCCCCCCTTCCCCGGGTCTGCCATTATGATTGGATTGTCAAGAAGAGAATGTATGTGAGAAAGTTTCATAAACTGTAAAGCGCTGTACAGTAGAAAGGGTTATAGCTAAACTTTGCTGAGTGCTCACTCTTTGCCAAGGTCTGTTCTAATTGAGTTACATGTATTATCTCATTTAAGCCTCAAAACCCTATGCGATCTCCCTTAGGAGATTCTAAGATTCTCTCCATTTTACATATGAGGAAACTGAGACCCAGAGATGTTATGTCACTAGCTTAAGGTTACATGTAATGGAGCTGGGATTCCCACCCAGGTGTGTCTGTGCAGAGCCCCAGACCCCAGTTTCTGAATCTTTGTTGGGGCATCTCTTTGGGTGTGGGGGTCAGGGATCTGAACGTTCTAGGAGGGCACAGGGTTCTAAGGGCTTCATATTGTTTCCTGAGGTTTCTTGGTCAGGTGTCCCAAGGCGAGGAGTGGGGAGGGAGGAGTTTTCTTCTCACTCTGGCCCTGCAGGTGACAGTCCTCATCTCCTGGTGAGGAGGAGGTGGGGGGGGGTGTAATAAAGGCACTGCCGCTTACTCTGCTGGGAGGTTACTGGTTACAGGAACGTTGATTGACCCCTTTGTCTTGTTCAGTCCTCACAACAACTGTGAGGAAGGGCAACTGACTCCTCGTTTATATATAGCTGGGAACGCTGAGGTACAGGGGAAACCTGTGACATCACCCAGCTAGTGAGCTTCAGAGCTGAGACCCACGCCAGGATGCCCACTCCAGGGCCTGTGCCTCTCACCACCACTCTGCATAATGCTGCTGTTTCACACCCACTGAAGGGCCAAAGGGGGAAACACAGCCAGTTCCTAACCAGGCTTGGAGAGAACCGGGTGGACCCTTTACGTATTGACATTTTATTAATCCGCAGGGTGAAGGTAGGTCTTACTGTCCTGCTTTTACAGATGAGGGAGTTTAGAGGCTTGTCCAAGGCCACCCAGCGAGGAGGGGGCGCCAGGCCCGCCTGGCTCCAAAGCCCACCTTGTCCCTCTACACCTTGGTCACCCTTAGGAGCCCTGTGCTCTCTGAGGCTCTGAGTCCACGGAAGACCCAGGGGCACTGTGTCCTTCTCTGTGGGACACTCGGGGGACCAGGGCTCTGCTCACGTCTACTTTCCACCTCTTTCCTCGCAGCCCAGGGTAGATGGTTGGGGAAAAAAAGCGTAACCATGAAAGGGAGAAAAGCCGTGGTGGGGTGAACCAAATCATCTGCCTTCCACCTGTGATGCCACACCCACCAGAGTGTCAGCAGAGAATTTAGGTTTCTTTTTCCTGCATCCTCTGGGCATTTCATGGGACAGAGTCATGACCAACTCCGCTTCTCCAGAATCGCACGCTCACACTGGTACCTCATAGCAATACAGAAGGCACCAGGCCCAGGTTTTTGCAGCAGAGATCAGGGGCGTGGTTGGAAGAGCCAGGCTGCAGTGGTCCCTCTGGGCAGAGCTGATGGGGCGGGACCGGGCGGTGGGGGATGCTCGTCCAGGCTGAGCCTGGGCAAAGCGGGAAGCCAGGAGCAGGCATTCATTCACTCACCCACTCGCTCCTCTCACCACACTGTATGGAATGCCTGCTGCGTGGCAGGCACCATGGCCGGTGCCAGGGTTAAGAGACAGAGGCTCTGGAGCACGTCGGACTGAATTCAAATTCCAGCCCCGTTTTTGAGCCAGTCATTTAACCTCTCTGTGTATCAGCATCCTCCTCTCCAAATTGAGGACAGTGGCAGCGCTCAGCTCACCAAGATGCAATGGAGGATTAGACGAGATTAGGGACGTTAAATTCTTAGAACAGTGCATGGCACATAGTTAAGAGCTGAATAAATGGTGGCTATCAGTGCTATTATTATCTCTGTCCTTGGGAGTTCACAGTCTGGTGAGACACAGACATGAAAAGAAACAGATAATTTCCTAATGACTCGGGGCCAGGAAGTGAGCTGAGTTTCACCAAGTAGCGGTGTCAGAGTTTCCTGCTTCCCTGCTCCCTACGAAATGCCCTGAGGTCCTATTCTGTGCTTCGCTCCGGAGGTGCACCCATCTGCAAACACTGCCGCCACCCTGAGCCCGTGGGGTGCGTGGGGAGGATCCAGGACAGGGAGCCTCGCCCCTTTACTCCTGTTCAGTTTCACCTTCTGAAAGGAGAGGAAAAAACGCGTTGAAATTGGGAACAGTTGCAGAGGATTCTTTACAATTCTGTACTGCAGACAAGAGGCAATGAGATGGAAAATCCAAATGGCCAAAATGAATATATAATAGCACGAAGTTTAACAGCCTGATGACAAGCAGCACATGAAATGATAATCCTCTGGCAGATGATAAGCATTTCAGAAGTGATAAAGCAGAAAGGGGTTAGTGGGGTAAAGTTGGGGGCCCTCACTCCCGGGCCTAGCGGAATTCCTCTGAGCATGGGGGTCGGGTCAGCCGGCTGGGCTTGGTAGGGGGCTTGTCTTTCCATTTTGCTGCACCTGGAAGAATCACCCAGCGGTGGAACTCTGTTCTCAAGTATCACCTGCTTTATTATATTCATGATCTTAAGGCCAATATTTCTTTAGGGGCAGAGGGGACAAGACTTTCCAGTGGCCCCCAGAAATTCTCAGCTTTAATTAAACTTGTGAGAATCTCACTCTCTGATCTTAATGGTAGAAAATAAACAATTCTAATTTTTCTCTTTTGTATTGTCAACCTATACCCAAAAGATCATATCTTTAGGAGCTAGCTTTACATTTTTAATTATTAAAAAATTATCATTTGGGGATAAATCACACTCTGTATGGAAAAGCTACTTCCTTTTAAGAGGTCAGGTGTGCTGGTCTTAGGATGAGATGGGAATGAAGGTAAATGTAACTCTTAGGTTTGCCTGCTGGCAGGACTGTTGGTTCCCTGAAGTGGCTGCTGTCGTGTCCAGGCATGATCTAGACACGACAGTACGGTTTAGCCGAGACCCTGTGGGCAAGAGGAGGATGAAGAAGCAGATTGGAGGAAAGGGAATCCAGGAGGGATATTTAAGTGAACTAGCATCGTGCCTGGTTTGAGATTTCCCACTAGGGTGATCTTGTCTCGGGGGGTGTGGGTTGAATGGGCCCATCCCCTCCAAGATATGTCCACGTCTGAATCCCCAGAACCTGTGAATGTGACCTTATGTGGAAAAAGAGTCTTTGCAGATGTGAGCAAATTAAGGATCATCCTGGGTTTTCTGGGTGGGTCCTAAATCCTTATAAGAGCGAGAAGGCCAGATATCACAATCATGTAACCTGATTACACGTGTTCTGGTGGAACGCTGGGAAGCACCAGAAGCTGGAAGAGGCAAGCATTCTCCCCTAGAGCCTTTGGAGGGAGTGCAACCCTGCTGATACCTTGATTTTGACCCAGGGATACTGATGTTGGGATTCTCGTCTCCAGAACTGGGAGAGAATAAATTTCTGTTGTTTTAAGACTCCAAGTGTGTGGTAATTTGTTATGGCAGCCCTAGGAAACTGATGCAGTGGGTACAGAACGAAGTGGTGGAAACATTGGTTGAAGACCGGAACCCACGAAGACCATGGCTCTCAAATAGGTAGGACCTTTAGAGGCAATGGGCCCAGGCAGGGTTGTCGAGGGAAAGAAGGGAATAGAGATCAAGAGCCTCTTATCCTCTTCCTCAGGCTGCACAAGCTTAGGCCAGGGGTGAGAGATCCTGTATTAAATGGACAGGGCCTCTCCTGGGTGACCTGGATGGTCAGGTGGTGACTTCTGTTGATTCCTGCTTCTCCATCCTTTCAGTTGTGTCTACCTGGCTTGTCGTGGTCACAAGGAAGAGATTTGCCCGGGTGACTTAAGGATGCTGAGAACGTAAAGTAACAGCAATATCAACTCAGCAGCAGCCGACTCTCCCTGGAATCTAGTGCTTCAACCAGATGTGTCAGCAGCTATAGGGCTTTGGGACAGTGCTGGGGGCTGCCCAAGTCCCTGGGACACTTCTGAGATCAGAGCCCCACGTCTGGGCATCTGGAAGGGGTTTTCTGACCTTCATGGCCCAGATTCCTGCCCACCCCTGCTCAGTATTCTCATCCCAATTCTTGATTTTTTTCTTAACACTTTGGTACCTACTGCTCCTTGACTGCTGGGCAGCCTCAGGAGACAACAGCATGAATGAACAAGCAGCAAACAAATATGAAAGAGAAATCGCACACACAGTCCATCTCAGCTTGGTGGCTTTTTTGTTTTCTTCTAGGACACGTGTGTTTGTGGTTACATATTATACTGCACACATTAATATAGTCATATTTTCTGCTAGTAAAATTGCTGCTGGCTCATATAATGGGATTAAATATGTCAGTATTTCATGGTGTTCCGCAAAGAGCCCATGACTTCCAGGTGCTCAGCCACAGGGACAAGTCTGAGAACAACTGATCTATAATAAAGGGTAAAATCATTGAACACACAGTAAGCAGGATGCTTGAAAGAAGCCATTTGTCACTAACCCATCAGCTTTCTGGGAGGTGGAAACTGAATACGGGTACAGGCAAACTGACAAATGTAAGTTATTTAAATTTTTCAAAGAGTATTTGATTAGACTTCATGTCTAATAGAATTGATACGAAACCCTTTCAAAGACCTCTTTTGGCCTTCAGGGCCACAGAAAATCAGTCTCATTATTTCAAAAGCCAAACATAGCCTCATGACTTCCTGGCCACACTTTGATTTGTCGGTCCCAGCCAGTCCATGCAGATAGATGCTGTATGTGTAGAATCCACATCACAGGCACTGGTCCCCAACCTCACAGTCCACACACCCCACCTCTCATTCTTGATTTAGAAAGCACCCTCCAGAGAAGGGAATCTCCTGGGATTAAGGCCATTGTCTCCTTGACCTGCATTGTATTCTACTGAGCTATCAGATAAAACCCAGAAAAGGGACCTGGAGGCCCAGCAGTTATTGTTAAGAAGACATTCTGTAAAGGCCAAGAAGCCTGGACGTTGACTGACCTCTTGCCAGAAAGCACTGCTCTCCCTCTGAACCCAGAAGTGGACTAGCCACAGGGCAGTGTGGCATGTGTCTTGGTCCCTGGCCATGCCCACATCAGAGTCAGTTCAAACAGGAAGTTTCTGGAAGACCAACGGGGTAGTGATTTGGACTGCGAAGAACAGAAAAATCAACAGAACAATTAGACCATGCAAATTAGACCATGCAAATTAGACCATGCAAATAATAAAATTCTTGTTTTATTAATATTAGATGAGGATGAGAAAGAAGAAGATGGTTTAGTAAAAGCAAGTAAGCAAGTGATACACTTTTGACTTAGAAAGGGTGACTTGAAATCAAGCGGACAAAAAATATTCCTTTGTAACCTGGAGTAGATTACAAGAAAGCATACACAGAAAACAGCTAAAAAAAAAAAAAGATTCAGGAAAATCCCTCTTCAATGGATTCACAATTGGCTCTTACAGAAAATTATGAGTTTAGGGCATGTTGTTCATTCAGTTATAATGTATTCAGTCCCTACCATGTATCAGGAGGACCTGTGCTGGGCCCTGGGGAAACAGCCGTGCAGAAGGCAGACACTGAACTCCTTGATGGGAATCCAGGAAGAAAGGTGGTAATTACAACATCAGGTGTAATGATGGCAAGGGTCATGATGGGAAACCCAGCGTCTGAACAAAGGAGGGGCATCTCCCCTAGGCAGGGTGGATAGGCATAGGGGTACACGTCTCCATGGTCACTGGTACAGACGGAATCCTGCCTTACATGGCCCTTGGTGGCATTTCTCACACTGGGCCACACCATGCCCCTCGCAGAGGAGCTACCAGAAGCACAAATGGTTTTGAAAGCATTTTAATGACTGGGCCCATTCATAATGCAGCTCCAGAAGCCCCAGAAGCTTAGACAACAGGTAGCATGATGGAGTCTGCTCTATTATAAATATTTGATCTTCTAAAATGGTATTACCGTAAATAATAGTTGCTGCCCTGAAAAGCTTCAAGCTCACAGTTCTTTTTTTTTAACATCTTTATTGGAGTATAATTGCTTTACAATGGTGTGTTGGTTTCTACTGTGTAACAAAGTGAATCACCTATACATATACATACAACTCCATATCTCCTCCCAAGCTCACAGTTTTAATTTCCTGCACTAGGAGTTAATGAAGAGGATTTCAGAGTGCGCTCTCCGGGGACAGGGTTTCCTGGCAGGTCCAGTCTAGGCCCTGGGGGGTGGGGGGAGGTTAAATTCAGATCAGGAGGTGCCTGCTCTCGGTGAGGGAGATGGGCAGGCTGGGAGTGTGAAACTGCAGGTGTAGATGTAGAAGCCCATGCTGGGGGCCCGAGGAGACAGAGACCTGTCCTGGGGGTCCCAGGAAAGTGGAGGAGGCTGCATTTCATCCAGGCTCCCAGAGAGGAGGTAAAGCATTTCGGCAGAGCCAGAGCTGCTTCTGATTCGCTGGATGGCCTCAGGCAAAATACAAGGTTGCTTCGTGAGCACAATGCAGATAATCGCCACCCTACCTTCTAGGTGAACTTGCCAGGGAAGGTGTGCCCGTAGCACAGTGTCCTGCACGGAGTAAGCGCTCAGGAGGGCCTGGCCGACAGCACTGCTGCTCCCGCCTGGTGAGCCCAAGTTAGATCCCACAAGAGCAGCTGCTGCGGCTGCTAATGGACACCTGTGACCTTCAGGTTAGACTCCAGCCCCCTCGGCCTGGCCCACAAGGCCCTTCGCGAGCTTGCCCTCTCCTCTCCCATCCTGACCTCCTTCCTCACTGCTGATAAGGTCCCAGCCAGACAGCTTGCAGTTGCCCATCATGGCCACACAGGCCACACTGTCACTTGCCCTACTGCTCTGACTGGGGGTACGCTTGCCTCCAGGCGTCTCCGGCCTGGCTGGCCCCTTCGGGTCACCATGTTTTAACTGCTCCTGCCTTCTTCATGAAGCCAAAGCCCCCCTGACATGCAGGCGCACCTGCTGCCTCTCCTTCGGCTCCTGTAGGCCCTGTGCCCGTGAGAAGCTTGTCGACTGCCTGCTTGTCCACGTGGCTGTGAGCGTCTGGCTAGGATGAGGCTCACTCACCTTTCTCTCTCCAGGGCCTGGCTTGGTTGGTGGTGCTGAGTAAAAGTGTGTTGAACAAATGGATAAATTACACAGAGATTCACAATGGCTAAAGGATTTTCACCCCTGATGCGCTATTTGTTCCACCAAAGCCCCTGGGAGCATTATGGTACCTCGTAGAGGCTCAGAGAGGTTAAATGACTTGTCCAGAGTTACCTGGCAAGCTAGCAGCATGAAGCGGCCCCAAGGCAATTCTGAGTGACTATAGAGTATTCCAGAGTCGGGGTCGTCTAAGTATGGAGCAGGGAGGGCATCTCTTCTGACTCTGGCTGATTAAGAGTTAAGACTCTGGCTCCTACAGAAACCTGAGTCCCAGGCCTCCGGTAGTTCCAAGTCATTGCAGGGTGAGCTGGGAGTGGAGGGGCTCTTCCTGGAACTGGAAGCCACCACGAGCCCCCAGAGTCACTGGATTCTATAACAGTGTGCTTGAACCTCGAGAGGCATTCTCTTCCAAGTGCTTACAGCCCCATTTACAGAAGAGGAAATTGAGGCAGAGAGAAGTTCTGTCACCTGCTAAAGGTCACACAGCTAGTAAGTGACCGAACTTGGCGAGGAACCCAAGCTCTTAACCACTGCTCATTTCCCTCGGTCTTGGACACAGAGATCATGTCAGGGCCTAAAACAAATCTAGCTCCCAGGATGGCTGGTGCTGATGATTTAAAGGGCCCAGCAGTGCTTAATCTTCCTGTCGGACTCCATCATTTTAGTAAATGTTGAGATTTAAGAGCTCATAAAACTGAGCTATGACAGTGCCCTGCCAACAGCTCTGCACGGGGCTCTCTAGCCTGGGCTGCACCTGACCCAGCGGTCCCAGCCTTGTCCCAAGTCACCCTGGGAGAGTTCTCTGGCCGATGAAAGCTGCCAGGCTTCTTGAGTCCTCAAGAGGCCCATCAGGTTGTTTATGTCTTCACTGGGGCTGGATTGACATGTGGCGTGGCAGGGTGCACGGTGACAGGTTGAATTCGTAAATTGTTCAGGATTCTGGCAGCAGCAGCAGCAGCAATCCTGGGCAGGCATCTGGGTTCAGCCTGGTCACAAAGGCAAACGCACATGGACGAATCAGCTGCCGGAGGACCATCTTGCTGTGGCCACCGCGAGACAGAGGTTACTCACGCCTGTAAAAGCAATTCTGTGGCTACCAGGAGTCCTCCTCCTAATCTGCCTCTGTGGTGGTTTTCTTCCAAAGTCTAGGGTCCATGTCACCAACCTATACATTCTCCAGCCACACGTCCAACACCTGGCATGGTCCTGTCATGTAGTAGGTGTCCAGTCAATGTGTATTGGACGGATGGAGGGAGGAGGGAGGGAGGGAAGGAGGGAAGAATAGACTGAAGCAGGAAAGGAAGTGAGGACGGGATAAACTGACGATTTAAATGTCCCCAATTCTTCATACTCTTCTGTATCCACACCTTTCGCAATGTGACTTTCAGCTCCTCACATGAAGAGGCGGAGGTTTTTCCTCCCCCATCCCTTGAATCTGGGCTGGCCTTGTGACTGGCTTTGGCCAATGGAATGCAGTGGAAGTGATAAGCCAAGACTTCAAGACACCTTGTGCGTTTCTGCTTTTTCTCTTGGAACTCTGTTAAGCGGCTGAGCGAATAAGCATGAGCTGGCTTTCCGGGTGATAAGAGACACATGGCCCAGTCACCCTATCACCTCAGCCTACAGCCAGCCAACCACCAGCATGTGTGTGAAGAGCCTCCAGCTGACACACCAGCTGATTGCAGATGCAAGACTGAGCCAGTCGAGGTCAGCCAAGCCTGGTTTAGATCTGCCCAGCTGACCCGTGGTCTCGCGAGCAGTAATAAATGCTTGTTGCTTTAAGCCATTTAGCCGTGGAGTGGCTAGTTATGTAGGCAAAGCTGATGCAGTGTAGGTACTCAGGAAATGATGCCTTTTAGGTTCAGCATAGCTGCCACCTCCCATCTTTCTTTCCCCTTTTGTGCTGTGCCCTTATCTCCTGTCACACCCTAGCCAGAAACTTCTGGTGTGTTAGCCAGAAACTTCTATCCCATGTTTGGACTTCTGTGTCTGAGATGCTGGGCAAGCTCTTTCAATTCAGTTCAACCAACAGCTTTCGTGGAGTGCCCACTGTATAAAAGACATCCTTCCAGCTCCTATGGAGATAGAGAAAAACAACCTATGACTCTTGCCTTTGATAAGCTTCTAGCAGCTGTAAGAATAGCAATATTCAAATAACTGATATCTGCACAGTTCCTGAGGGTATTCAAAGCGCCTTCACACACAGCACATATGTGAGCTTACACTTTGGGGGGTGACACAGCAGGCTAGATGCCGAATCAGCTATTACTGAGTGCCTAGTGTGTACACAGTGCCATGAGAGATGCTGGTGAAAGAGAAACAAATGGCCCAAGATCACTGTAAAGATTCATATTTCTCGAAGTGTTTGTGGTTGAGTCCACCCCCTTTTCGCATGCATCCGGGCTTGGTTGAGGAAATGGAAATGCTGAGCCAAAGATCACAAGGAACAAATGTAAAGCTCCACTTTTACATTAAAAAACAATCAGTGTTGCAAGCACAGGTCAGGGGAGTCATGGCTTACCATCAAGTCCCGGAGAGGAAGCTGTGAAGAGGCTTTAGTTGTCAAAGCTACAACTGGAAAGCCAATTCAAATGCTAGATTACAGAAGCAATCTAAATTCATGATGGTGGGGGACAGGGAGAGCTGCTGGGCTGCTCAGACCACAGGTAGAAGAAGGCATCCCAGGCTGGGCTCTACATTCTAAGGAGCATATTAATACACCAGGGTGTGGTTCAAGGGAAATGACCGAGATGGAGAAGAAGCAGGAAACCACACCTGGAATGTTTGAGCGAATATGGGCTATTTAGCCTGGAGAAGAGTAGGCTAAGGAAAGATGGGAGGGCAGATTCAAATGGTTGAAAAGCCTGCTGCGTTTGAAAGGTCTGGTCTTTTCCAGTGTTGTCCAAGAGGTGCAGGGTGAGGAATGGTAAAGGGACACATTTCAGTTCAACTTGAAAAATAACTGTCTAACATCTTGACCTGCCCTCCCATCAACGGAACAGGCTCTTCCTCTGTAGATCTGCAGTCTCCGTCGACTAATGGTTGCTGGAAAAGCATTCCTAGGTATGGTAGGAGTTTGGATTCAATGACCACTAAGGTTCCTTCCACCTCTGAGTTTCCATGAAGGGCTCTGCAAAAGTAGAGTCTTCTAAGCCCCCAAGGTCTGCAACGCTCTTTTGTAAAGATAGCTAAGAGGAAGGTCAACGTGGAATGATGCTTCCATCAGCACATTGGCCACTGGTGGCTGCTGAGAAAGCCTGGGCCCCTCTTTTCATCATGATGAGTGGCTCGTCTCTCCCAATTAAAGGGTGCAAGAAAATATAAAGC
Organism: Mesoplodon bidens; assembly: GCF_964165515.1. Taxonomy (NCBI): domain Eukaryota; kingdom Metazoa; phylum Chordata; class Mammalia; order Artiodactyla; family Ziphiidae; genus Mesoplodon; species Mesoplodon bidens. The sequence continues at coordinate 31,009,527 of NC_138176.1, read as the reverse complement.
CACCGTGTTAACCAGAGGGAACTGAAGAGGAAGACAGACAAGGGAGGGAACTAACAAGAAACACCAAGCCAAAGGTGTGGTCAGAATAACAGGGCTGCTGCACGGAGACGGATCGGCCGGGCAAAGGGCTGTGGAGGGTGCAGTGTTCACTGGCTGCAGGCTTGCTGCTCTGGGATGATGATGTTGATGATAATAGTAATAATAGTTAACATTTATTGAGCACTTACTTTTTGCCAGGGACTATGCTTTACAAATATCTCATGGTAAACCTCACGACGATCCAATGTAGTAGGTGCGCTTGTTATTTCTATTTTATAGAAAAGCAATTAAAGCACAGAGAGCTTAAGGAAATTCTCCAAGGTCACACAGCCAGGAAGTGGCAGAGTTTGCATTTGAACCTAGATCTTCTGACTAGAGCCTGCACTCTTCTCCTCTTCCCATTCACATCTTCTCTATCTGTCTTTGTAGCGCTAGAGGAGGGCCGTCTGTTTGTCTTTCAGTCACCTGCAGTCCCCAGGGTGTGATGGGGTGGTGTCAAGAAACATTTCAAGAGCGCTGAGCAATCCCACTACCTCAATGTATTGATTTCTCCTCCGGAATGAGACAGACATGAAAGATGAGTTCTGCCTGGTGGCATGAATTAGCTCTGTGCCCTTGGGGTTTTGTCCGCTGTGCCGCCCCCTTGCTGTGCAGCCTCCTTGCCGTGCAGGTGGGGGAACTGCCTGCAGCAGAGCCGTTGCTTTAGATCGATTCATGACTGGTACATGGCAAATGCCGGGACAAGAGCTTCCACGTCGCAAGCCTGGATGAATGGCAGAGCGGAGCCAAGCAGAGGGCAATGCAATTTACAAGGAATCTTAGCAACCAGGCAATGGGAAATAAACCAGAAAATCACCGAGGAAACTCAGCGGAGCATGAGCTAAAGGAATTGCAGGATTTGTGAACCAATTTACAGCCCTCAGAGAAGAGGTGAGAGAGACACAGGGCAGCTCCGAAAGACAGAAGACTGCGAGGCTGTCACGCGCCCAGACCTGCCGAAAGGCAGTGAGAACACACGTCTCTGCCGAGAGACAGCTGGGTGGTGACCTCTGGGGACTTTCCTGGGCTGATCTCGGCCTCCCTCTCTGAGAGGGACCTGGGGTAGGTCATCAGTGTGGAGGGGTGGATGGGGGTGTGGGGGGGTAAAGATGTGAATGGAGGGAACTTCTCTTCTCCTTGCTCCCAGGAAATCGATAAAAGATAGATGAAGCGTTCTCAACCAGAAACAGAGCCTACCTTTGGTCTCCACTGCAAGGAGTAAGTCTCTTAGGCAGTGAACACCACCTCTCATGGGTCCGTGGACACCGCCAAGAAGCCCCTCTCTCCATTCCACTGCATCAGTTGCCAAGTGGGCCGGCATGGAAGTGGCGTGGCTATCATCCTTGCCGGGAAATAACCCACTGTTATATCAGTAAGAGGTCGTGTTCGATCAGAGAGGCTTACCAGGACTTTAGTTATATAGGAAAAGGACTAAGTGACACCAGCATATAGCAATTCATTCCTAAAAAATCCCATTCTTCTCAGTCAGGCCTAATATCTTCAACTGCATCTTATAATAGCTCTCTGGGCACAGTTGCCTTGAAATACCAGGAAGGAACTCGGAATTAATGAAAGGAATTATTAATTACTAAGGCACCTATGACTTTAAAGACATGGCGTAGGGGTCAAGATTGTCAGTTATTTATTTATGATTTGTGTTGCTGCTAACTTCCAAACAAATTTGAGATGATTGACACTTAAAGATAGAGGCCCCAGGACAGTGAAATTAAAGATGAAATCTCCAAAGTCATATGGGTGAAGGGAGGAAATGATTAAACCAGAAACCCAGCAGAAGATAGTTACTGCAATTGTTCATTAAACTGAGCTAAAGCGAACGGGGAAATGTGATGAGTTATTGGATAAAAGGAAGCATAGCCATTTGTCAGGAGAGGCAAACTTTTCCCTGACATTCAATGTAAGCACAAATTTATCATGAGAATCTCAATATAAGGACAGTGAGGCACATAATAGACACTTCCTCCAAAGACTTCTGCAGAAGAAGCAGAAACATCCTTCAGATGGTCGTTTATTATATCGACCTGAATAAAAGCTGAGGTCTTAGGGATGAGCCCTTCTGGATTTAATATAGCCCCAGCTAATGGCTTATGGATTGTTGTAGAGGCAGGTCCAGTTAGGAGTGCTTAAAAGTCTGGAGACAGAGGTCAAATGCTTGGAGAGATGTGTGGCTTTCCTCCTGCAGGCCAGACTGAGAATGCACTCCCCTTGCCTGGGACACCACCTTGTCTGGGACACCACTTTGCCCATTCCCCCAAAGACATTAGAGATAAGCAAGGCAGGGGAAGGTCATGAAAGCCCTTGGACAAAAGAAGACAAACCAGATTACAAAATGGAATATATTATTCATTTATAAAAACAAAACATATATGTAAAGAAAAAAGACTGAAAGGAAATCTGCCAAAATGTTCATAGTGCTAACTTTTGGGTTGTGGATATTTGGAGGATGTCTAATGATTTTCTTTACTTTTCAAACTTCTAGATTGACCTTGTGTAACTTTTACAATAAGAACGAAAAAAGAAAAGGTTTATTTTCTAAATCTTGGTTTTTGAGGTACTCTAAGTGGTGGAGAGGTATCACCAGCAACAACCCATGTTTTCTTTTCTTTTTTCTTTTTTTTTTTTGCGGTACGCAGGCCTCTCACTGTCGTGGCCTCTCCCATTGCGGTCCGGACGCTCAGGCTCAGCGGCCATGGCTCACGGTCCCAGCCGCTCCGCAGTATGTGGGATCTTCCCAGACCGGGGCATGAACCCGTGTCCCCTGCATCGGCAGGCGGACTCCCAACCACTGCGCCCCCAGGGAAGCCCAACCCGTGTTTTCTTGAACAGATGCTTAAAGTACTCTCTTCTTTCTTTTTCTGATTCTCCACAAGCTACTAAACCTAACCCATCTTTCCAAATTGTGTAAATAAATCACATGTGTTAGTTTCACAATGGGGTAAAGAAAATAATGGAAGAACTCGGCAGCTGTGATCTCCTGAAAATAAGAATGTGTTATTTCATTGGTACAAGTTCTCTGGCAGGAAAGCTGACAATACATGACAAAAGTCTCAAAAATGTGCATACCGTTGTTTACCTGTGGGTACTTATTCTAAGGAAATAATCATGGCTACCTGTGAAGACTGCACAGTAAAATTATCCCTGACAGCATTATCAAAATAGTAAAATGTGGGGAACAACCTAAGTATTCACCATTAGAGATTTAGTTAAATAAACTGTGGTCCTAAGGAACACAATACAACCATCACAAAGAAGAGCTTGGAAGGTTTCTTAATGGCAAGGGATGATGCTTTGTAGTTTTCTGTTAAATGAAAACTGCAGGGACCATTCTATTTTTGGAAAAAGGAAAAATGTATATATCAGAAGGATTATAGACGATTTTCCTTTTTTCCCCCTCCCCCTATTTTTGGCCTATCTGTATTTGCTCAAATTTCTAGTATGACTATGTATTTCTTTGGTAAGAAGAAAAAAGGAGAAGAAAGCTTTTTTTTTTTTCAAAGCAGTACTATCTCATAGTTGTTCTGTTTTCTGGAGGAAAATGAGAGGAACATCTCTCGTGTTGTGATGCTCTGTAAGACGCATGTTTGGAACAGGCTTGCTGGCTTCACGACAGGAAGTTGGAGCTGAATAGAATCACAGCATCTCTAGGCAATTTATCTCCTCTGCTTCTTCCTTTTTGTCCTCCCTTGGCTTGAAGAAATTAATGTAAGAGCCTGAAAGCCCAGCGGGTCCATCCTTCTCTCCTCCCTTCCCATCCCAACGGACATGATGGTAAAGGATTAGGTAGGAGATGATTATGAGGCTTGTCCTGAAACAGCGGCTTCTGGGTGAAGCATCGTACTGTAGTGTGCGTGAGAAGTGACAGGAAGAAAGACCAAGAACAATTGCTGACCCTGACATCAGGCTGGCTTTTATTTATTTATTTATTTATTTTTTGCGGTACGCGGGCCTCTCACTGTTGTGGCCTCCCCCGTCGCGGAGCACAGGCTCCAGACGCGCAGGCTCAGCGGCCATGGCTCACGGGCCCAGCTGCTCCGCGGCATGTGGGATCCTCCCGGACCGGGGCACGAACCCGCGTCCCCCACATCGGCAGGAGGACTCCCAACCACTGAGCCACCAGGGAAGCCCTCAGGCTGGCTTTTAAAAGACGGCATGTTCTTCTCAGGATAAACCAGCTTCTCAGAGACAAGGACTCAAAAGCAGTGCCCCTGTGTCTTGTGTATACACTCCTTGAGATTTATTTGGCTTTTTGCTATTAAGTTCAGCCCTTGGAAAAATTCATCTCAGTCCAGTTTCTTACCATGTTTCTCCTCTTTGCAGACAGGCTAAGACAGACGAACATTTTTCCACTTGCTTTCCCTAGCTTATAAGCCATGAGGAGTGAAGGGAAATGTCTTCAAGGGAAAAGAATAAATTTGGCCATGTCAGAAGTGTTGTCTGGACTTGGGGCCATGAGAGGAAAGGGATGTCTGGTCGAAATAAAGACAGGCAGGAAAAATGTCATTAGGGAGAAGGCAAGAAATCACAGACTACAGGAGTCCTGGGCTTGGCAAGACACAAATGAAGCTGGCCAAGTGCCTCATAGTCTGTTGAGATGGTTCTTAAAGTATGGCCCAGGGATCTGGGTGGGCCGTGAAGGTTTCCCATGTGTTTCACAGAAAACAAGGAAACAGGTATTTATTGAGGGTCCCCCAAATGCAGGATGCTTTGCATATGATATCTCATCAAGCCTCACCACAGCCAGAAGAAGAAGCTGTTGTTACCCACACCCAATAGGTGCAGAGATTAAGGTTCAGAAGGGTTGAGTAACTTGCCTGAAAACACACAGCTAGAAAGCAGAAGAGTCTGAATTTGAACCCACACGGGTCTGACTCTGCCATGCAATTTCCTTCGGTGTCCATATTTATAATATGACAAAAGTAGATGAGAATATTTAGGACAGTGCTCTTGTCTTGGCACTGGTCAGCTCCAACTATCTGTCAGAAGCACTTGTTTTGAAAACTTTAAAGGCTTTCTATTTCTGCCATAGATCAGTTGTTTGCTTTTGAGATTGTAAATAAAGGGTCAGTACATAGTGTCTTCCCAAAGCAGGACTGATTTCCTATTTACTCTTGTGAGAGATTTTTAAATTTATTTTATTTTGCTTTGGAATTTTGCACTGGTCAGCAGAAGAGGGGGCTGGACTTGCTTCACTGGAGAGGATAATGGCTAGACCTTTTCAAAAGGCTCTGCTCATCACAGTGAAGATCTCCCTTCCCTTTATCAAAGGTTTGGGGGCCATGGATAGCAATTGCAGGGCTTGGTTATTTAAGAAACAGATTTTTATAATTGATTTTGAAATATGTTCAAACAAACAAGGACATTGCAAGAAGAGTACCAAGAATTCCCATCACCCCCTCACCCCGATTCTCCATTTGTTAACATGTTACTTCATTTCCTCCATTCTTTTCTCTCTCTCTCTCTCTCTCTCTCTCTCTCTCTCTCTGTGTGTGTGTGTGTGTGTGTGTATCTACCCATTATCATTATTCTTTTTCTGAAGTATTTGAGAACAAGTTGCAGACGTGATCCCTCACACCCCTAAATACTTCAGTGTGTAACTTCCCCAAATCAATGACACTATCTTAGGTAACAACCACAAATCCTCCAAATCAGGAGATGACGTTGCTACAATAGGACCATCCAATTCACAGATCTCACTCAGAATTTGCCAAATGTCCCAACACTGTTGGCTTTTCTTTTCTGGTTCAAGAACAGTCCAAGAGCTCATGTTGCTTTTGGCTGTCATGTTCCTTTATTTCCATTCAATATGGATCAGTTCCTCAGTCTTTCCCTATCTTTCTTGACCTTGGCAGTTTAAAAAGAGTACAGATCTCTCACTGGGTTTTTCCAATGCTTCTTCATGTGTAGACTCAAACCATGCATTTTGACAGGAAAACCACAGAAACGAGGCTGAGGTCTTCTCAGTGCATCTCATCAGAAGCTCACGATGTCAACCTTTCACCCCACTGGGATAGACCCTCTGTCATCTGGTCAAGGAGGTGTCTGCCAGACTTCTCTACTGTAAGCTCACCAGTTCCCCTTTGTGGTTGACAAGTATTTTGTGGGGAGATAGTCTAAGTCTATGCCATATCTTATTCCTCATCAAACCTCTACCCAGACTTAGCATCTGTGCATGCCTGTACCAATGACCTCTAAGATGGTTGCCAAACAGTGACAATTGATTTCCATCATTCCTTCTACATTTGTTTGTTGACATCTTGTGGTAAAGAAGAGTTACCTCTTCAGGTTTACTTGTCTGTCTATTTCTGTCTATCTAACTATGTATCCATCTATCTATCTGTCTATCTATCATCTATATCTATCTATCCATCTATCTAATCATCTATCTATCTATCTATGTATCTATCTATCTAGTCATCTATCTGTCCATCTATCTATCATCTATATCTATCTATCCATCCATCTAATCATCTATCATCTATCTATCTATCATTTATCTATCTATCTAACCACAAGCTTACATCAACCCTTCCAGCTACAGTCTGTCACCTTAGGATTCTTTCTAATCTTTCCCTCTTCCATATTTGTAAATTCCTTCTCCCACAGTGAAACACTTGGCTCCCATTAGCCCCCAAATACTTACTTTTCCACTCACCCCCCTTTCTGTACCCTGCAGAGTTTCCAGCCCTGTCACCACCATCTCAGCCCACGGCAACTTCCTGGGTCCAGGGCCTTGCGTCATCTCTTTGGTCGTGCTGCCTCTCAGCCCCCAGCCATACTGGTATCTCCAAGGGAATGAAAGAGAAAGGAAGATGAAGAAGAGGAGGAGGAGGATTTTGTGAACTTGGTCATTTTCTTCAGGATCGTTCTGTCTTGCTTCTCTCTGTACTTATTCCAGTCTGGGAATCACCCTCACTCCTAGGCTATGCTAAAGGGATGGACCTATTTTTAGACTAAAGGACTCCCACTCTTCCAGGTGATTGGATGGGGGAGAGTCAAGGCATTGGTTGGCCAACAATCGGTGAGATGGTTGAGTCCTTTCTGTCAAGGACTTGAGCCAAAGCTGGTGGACTCTAGGCAGCAAAGCTGGGGCTTGTGCTGAATGATGTGGCAGCCACTGCACACAGGTGGGTGGCCAGTCTGCAGAGGGAGCTGAGGATCATAGGCACGGGTCCAGCTTGCGTGGAGCATGACGCTCTTACAACTTGGGGGTCCGCTTTAAGAAAAAGATTATGGATACGAGTATATAAACTTGTAGGTTTTAGATATTCCTTGCTCTTTCCATTACTGTTTTAATTAAATGAGTCCAAATGGCTATCTGATTCTTGCACCAAGAAGCCAGAACTCTGAGTATTCAAGCATTGACAACGAGCAGACACTAGCTATTTTTTTCTTTCGATTTTGAAGGCCAACTCAGCTCAACATTTTTGTCCCTGAAAAATGTTCCTCTTAACTAGACCACTGAATTGCCAGATAAGGTTTGGGATTTTGCAGCAGTAAACAAAGAAGAATCAGAAGTTATAGTTTTGGCATCACTACCCCAGATTTTTAGTCTGGTTCACGAAAACGCCCTCTAAATCAAGTGTCTGAGTGTCCTTCAGGGTTACTGTTGATTCAAGATTACTGGACATGCTTTAAATCCAATTCCAAATAACTTCAGAGTTCATGTCAGAAAAAGTTTACAGACTCGCTAGCAGGAGATAAGTTTTAGAAGTAAAAATTAACCCCCCTTACAGGAGGCAGTGGGCCCCAGGTGAGCAGAAGCAGACTGCTAATTAGGGAAGCTCCCGAGGGTTAGCTGACTTGCCAACAGGGAGCAGGGGAGTGGGAGGGTAGAGGGGTCCCTCCAGCCCCCTCCCCTCTTCCTCCATCCTATTCTTCTCCCATACAATCCAAGAATTGTTAGTGATTTGGGGGACCGTTTAGGAAGGATATTGCAAAGTTAACATCGCTGATGTCAAAAAGAAGAAAAATCACCCAGTGCTAGAACAGGAGGAAGCTTTCTCACTCTCTAGGCAATTCCTGGCTCAAGTTCTAACTGTACTCACTCACTAACTTTCCTGAACATTGGGGTCCCTCTTCTATAAAATGGGTGTAAAATCAACACCAAAAGCTCTTTGTAAATAGCAAAGTAAACAACAATAATTCAACCACCGCTAACAGTTATGTATTATGTATGTATCAGGCTCTGTTCTGAGCGCTTACATTATTTCATTTAATCTTTACAACAATCACATGTCTAACCATATGACATACAAGTATTATTATTCCCATTTCACAAATGAGGAAACTAAGGCACAGAGAGGCTAGATGATTTGCCCAAGGTCATTTAACTGATAAGTTGTTATTTTTATTACATTCAAAGACACTGGTTCAGAAAAGACTGAAGTGACTTGCTCAAGATCACGGCATTAGTCTGATGAAGGGATAGCTTTTTAGTTTCAAGGGGAAATTAGCAGCAGGTTCTTTTTTTCTTTTTTTTCGGTATGTGGGCTTCTCATTGCTGTGGTCTCTCCCGCTGCGGAGCACAGGCTCCGGACGTGCAGGCTCAGCAGCCATGGCTCACGGGCCTAGCCGCTCCGCGGCATGTGGGATCTTCGCGGACCGGGGCATGAACCCATGTCCCCTGCATTGGCAGGTGGACTCTCAACCACTGCGCCACCAGGGAAGCCCAAGCATCAGGTTCTTTTCCCAATAAAAGGGGAAAGCTGAGACATGGAGGACACTGAAGTCTTATGAGGGGTGGGCAAAATAAGCCCAAGGTCTGATAAGAGATGAAGAAAACTTTCAAATCCTTTTTCCAGCAGGTTGGAGCATGGGGGTGTGGAGAAGGGCTGAAGGGCTCTAAGATTCTGGTACTTTCTCCTCTGGTGAGGAGAGGAGCAGCCCTTCTGTCTGTGGAGCTCAGAAGGCCAGCATCAGCAGTGTCAACCCACAGATGGCCTGTTACCTCAGCTGCCCCAGAAACGTGCCCCTCAGGGGCTCCCACTGAGTGGCTGGGCTGCCCTGGCACAAGTAATCACCACCCTTTAAAAGCATAGCACTGCAAGTAAGATGCACTTTTACATTTCAAGCATAGTGTCTTCTACATTCATATTGCCATGTTACAATGAAATGGCATCAGCTAGTTCTTTATGTAAGACCTATAGGCTTTGACTAATTTAGAGGACAATTTGGTGACTTCCCCCCCAAAGAAAATCTTATTATAAAGGAATATTGCTTGGAGGATGTTCAAGCCCCCAAAAGGATATTTGTTGGGGACCCTCTCAACTCAGTTCCATGGCTGTTTAGTGGCAGAGCCAGGACTAAATACTTCTTTGGACTTTGGAGCTTGGCCTGTGGGATTGTTTTGATGTGGGTCCAATCCCATGTTTATCACTCACTCACTGAGGGAATTTGAGCAAACTACTCATTGTTTCTACACCTCCCTTTCCTCCTAGGTCTGTTGTGAGGATTAAATGAGATAATGCCTGTGAAGGCTTAGCGTGGGCCTGGGGTGGTATTGCAGAAGAACTGTTATTTTAGTCTAATGTTCTTCCTATGGCTCATGAATAATACTCCCAATCTCATTCTTTTGAAGTAGTCTTTTGTTTTTCCTTCAATGTTTTTGAAGTATAACTGACATACAATAATCTGCACATACTTAAAGTGTACAGTTTGATGAGTTTTGACATACGTATATGCCCATGAAACCATCACCACAATCAAGATAATGAACATATCCATCACACCGCAAAGTTTCCTTGTGCTCTTTTATAATCCACCCCTCCACCTCCCTCCTCGTCCCCCAGCAAACACTGATCTGCTTTCTGTCACTATAAATTAGCTTGCATTTTCTAGAATTTTTATGGATGGAATCCTACTGTGTGCACTTGCTTTTTTGTCTGGCTTCTTTTACTCAGCATAATTATTTGGAGATTCATCTATCCTATTTATTATTGACTTGTTTTTTGGGGGGGTCGTCCTTTTCTCCCTCACATGATGGACAAAGTATTTCCAAGTGAGAGATGTGGACCAGTGGAGCACCTCCTCAAGATCCTGGCTGCGGTTTCTAGGCGTACACTTGCGGCTGCCTGAGGTTTCTAACACTTGCGTTCTGAGCACTCAAGTTGCTCCCTGTGTCCCAGTAGCATGCAAGTGCAGGTGGCTCAAATGCAGCAGGACTTCAAGGGCACATACCAGACAGCCTTCTCACATGACACGTGCCCAGACCCCATCTCCAGGATTCATAGGTCTGAGGGGTGGCGTGGTTGAAGAACGCTGTTCTCAAGTAATGGCACGAATTTCCAAAAGTCACCTGGGCAGTAAACGTTGAAGCAAAAGGGAGGGAATTAGGGCAGCATCTGGTGGTAAGAATCACATTTCATAGACAAAAGTGAGATGCTCTGTAGTGTCTGAAATCCATTGTAAAACATCTGTGGGGCATCATGAATGTGGTATCTACAGGTTTTTTGACTGCACGTGAAAATAAATCTGCTCCTTGGGCTTATTTCAGCATTCTAAACATATGTAACCAGAGTGCCACCGAGTGCTGTGTGGACCAGGAAATCAACAAGGGTGGTGCCATCACCTGCCTCCACATTGGGATTCCAGAAAACCACACTCAAGAGGGCACGGAAATCAGTATCGAAAATGAGACACTCAAGTTACCACAAAGAGCTATTTTTGCTTATTCCAAATTGCTGTGTTTCTCTAAGCAGCTATTTTCATGGCAAAGCCAGCCTCTTCCCTAGCTATGTATAGGGATGACTCAGCAACTTAAAAACAAGTGGGAAGAGAAAAGAAATCTGCAAATAGGCTCACACGCCAGGGATAACCCTGGGGGTAATTCAAAAGGTAGTGCAAGTTGGTTATTTTCCAAAATATCTGGCCTCTTTGAATTCCACTGTTGGGTTGGAAACCATCATGAGCTAAATATACATGAATGTTGGAGGGTCACTTTCTAGTAAGCGCTCAGTGTTTATAAAAATAGGGATTTAGAAGGAAAAGTCTCCTCCATGTCTAGCGGTGGCGGTTCCCTGTGCTGCTGCTTGCTCCGCTCTCCAGGGATTGGGTTTTGATGACAGATGAGGGGGAGCGCGGGTCTATTTTTAAAGGTCTCTGGTTTTCTGACTGTTGCCAGGGAGAAGGTGGACAAAAGAGGAGCACAGTAAAGGAAGCTCACCTCAAACATTGGTTCAGTGAGTCAGTTAACGATTATTTACTGGTTCTACTGCCCAAAATACATTGGATCTACCCACTTGGCTCCATCTCCTTTGCTGCCATATTTATTTGTCCAGGAGGCCATTATTTTTCACCTTGTCTAAGTGGACTTTCTGTTTTCACTGGGGGCTCCTCCAGGAGTCCATTCTCCATCCTGCAGCCAGAAAGAGTTTTTCATTCATTTTTTTTGTTTGTTTTTTTAATAGTTTTGCTTTTTATTTATTTATTTTAAACATTTTTATTGGAGTATAGTTGCTTAGTTTTTTTTTATTGGAGTATAGTTGCTTAGTTTCTTAGTATAGTTGCTTGCTTGCTTGTACAGTAAGTGGATCAGCTATACGTATACATATGTCCCCTCTTTTTTGGCTTTCCTTCCCTTTAGGTCACCACAGAGCATTGAGTAGAGTTCCCTGAGCTACACAATAGGTTCTCATTAGGTATCTATTTTATACATAGTATCAACAGTGTATATATGTCAATCCCAATCTCCCAATTCATCCCACCCCCCACATTTCCCTGTTGGTATCCATACATTTGTTCTCTACGTCTGTGTCTCTATTTCTGCTTTGTAAATAAGATTGTCTAGACGATCTTATTTACAGAGAGAGCTTTTCAAAAGTGGAAATTGGACCAAATCACACCCTTGATTAATAGAAATGCATAGTAAAAGATCTGGAAGCATACCTGTCCTACCAAACTCTTCATAGTGGGTGTCCCCAGGGAAGGGGTGCAGGAAGACCTGAATGTTTTTACTGTGTGGTTGGAATTGTCTATAGTGAGCTGTATTTCTTTCATGATTTTGAAAGGATCTCAAATGTTTAATTTGGTCCTTATGTGCTAGGAGCCCTTAATCTTGCATTAGAGTCCTAGACACTGAAAATTCGAAGAATTATGCTTGTTTGTTATGGCCTCACAGGGCAGAAGTTGTGATCACAGAGTGGAAGTGATAGGGGATGTGAGCTTAAAGAGGGAGCCTGCATAAGCAGAGCTGCCCAAAGATTCGCTCGTTGGCCAGCATGGGTGGTGACGGCCAGGACAGGTGTTTGGGCTGAGGCTGGGTGCCTTCTGCTGGAAGTGGTGTCAGGGACTTGAGTGTCACATGCCCTCAGCGTCCCTGTATTTCTGTGATTCCACGTGATGTCCCAGAAGGCAGATTTTTTTTTAGCCTGACTGCTAAGGGGATATTGTCCAGGGGCCTTAGTCACTGTCTGCTTTCTTTCTTTTGTACCTCCAATTTCTATCAGTCAAATACATTTCTAGAAGCCTTGAATTAATCTCTTAGTTTCATGTGCCAAGAAGGTTATGGATGATGATCCTTCTGCAAGGAAAAAAGTGCACATAAGATGCACATGGATCCAAATTGGGTACTAAAAGTGGAAAGAAGAAGGGATCCTGGAAAAGTAGCTAAGGAGAAGCAAACAGCACAACATTCCCTGCTAACCTCCCTTCAACCCTAGAAGCCACTTCGCTGTAACTCCGTTCCCGGTGTGCATGCCCTGCTGCCTCTGGCCGCTCACTTTCTGACCCCGGCTCCTTCCCCAGGGACAGACCACTCCCCGATGTAGCTCCTTGTATGGCTTCTGGAACGGAAGTCATAGTGCCATCCAAAGGGATGACATATCCTTCGCGATGTCATTATTCCTATTCTGGAATAAATAGAGATATTAATCTGATTGGACAAGCACTTTGTGGAGCCTCCCTTGTTCCCCGTACTGTCCCAGACATTTACAAGTTGCTTGAACCATGTTTTTATTTTTTCCACTATCCCAAGGCCATACCGTTTTACTGTTTAATATACAGATCGTGCCTTGCACAGAGTAAGTGCTCAATAAATATTTGTTGAATTGATTTTCCCGTTCGGAGATGTGGCAGAAAAGCCCTCTTGCTTTATGCACGTAACCAGGGTAAACCTTGGGTTCTAAGCTGAGGATTGCCTGGATCAACAATAACAAATGTACCCCAAGGACAGGAGTGGGGGGCAAGGACAGGAATATGAGCCGTAGGCAAGAGGCAAGGTCAGAATTTGAGAGTGTGTGAGACGAGGAACAGATGAAGGCATGTACAGCCAAGGAGGGTCGTATGAGAGGTTCAAGGGCCAGACGTTGCCCAAGGGCGGCCGAATCAGACTCCCTGGGCTCATGTGTGTCCTCTTCTGTGATGCACATCCCTTTGGGTAACTCAGTTAATCCCACCCACTGAGCCCCATGCTCATCAGTGAAACGAGGCGGCCCCTAGTCAGTGTGAGGATTTAATGAGGGAGCTAATATATTTGAAAACACTATACACTGTGAAATGCGATGCAGAGAAAAGGCGAATTAGCAAGATTTGAACACATCTTGTGACCTTTCAGAATTCTTTACAAGTATTCTTCTGCCTCCATCCCTCTCCTGCAGTTTTACTCCCAGAAACCCAGTATCTCTGAGATGGAGGATCTTGGAGTTCCTCTGGCCCATTCCCGTCCTGTTCTAGACTAGGAAATGGGCTCAAGAGATTCAGTCACAAGTAGCTAATTAAAAAACAAATCAGGACTTCCCTGGCGGCACAGTGGTTAAGAATCTGCCTGCCAATGCAGGGGACACAGGTTCGAGCCCTGGTCTGGGAAGATCCCACACGCTGCAGAGCAACTAAGCCCAGGCACCACAACTACTAAGCCTGCACTCTAGAGCCCGCGAGCCACAACTACTGAGCCCGCATGCCACAACTACTGAAGCCAGCACTCCTAGAGCCTGTGCTCCACAACAAGAGAAGCCACCGCAATGAGAAGGCCGCGCACCGCAACGAAGAGTAGCCCCCGCTCACTGCAACTAGAGAAAGCCTGCACACAGCAACGAAGACCGAACGCAGCCAAAAAAAAAAAAAGCAACGAATCAAATGGTATCAAACTGATCAAAGGTTGTCAGCATCGGACTCTTCTAATTTAAAGGTTTGCTTTGTTCTTTATTCCCCTGGTTTACATTTTACTTTGATCCCACATGTCATTTTAAGGACACCCTGATCACTATAGAAAAATGGGGTCTAACTATTGAGTGTGTGACAGATAAGCTCACTCAGCAGCCCCCAGACCTCTTGTCTTCCTAGTAATGATAATTACCGCAGCTCCGACCCTTTGACTCTCTGCTGCTCTGACCAGGCTACTTTGGAAAGGATGGCCTTCTGCAGGGTCTGCATCCCACTGGTCAAGGCAGGAGGAAAAAATAAAGAGCCCTGCTCCCCCGTGTCTGCAGCATCACCGTGCTCTCTCTTGCCCAAGGACAAGTCTCCTTCGATTCTGTCTGGTTTCCTGCCTGGAGCCTGCTTCCTGCCACCCCTCCATTTTAACTGATGTCTTGACAGAGCTCAGCCCCAATTCGTTGGCAAATCCACCTGAGCTTTCCTGTTTGGGCGCTGGTTCATCTAACCGCACGGTACCCGCAAACACGAGGGGTTGATATGTAGCCGTGTGCGTGTATGTCATAGAGAGGATACCTAGCGGAATGATTACAGAACCGGTCCGAGAATGAATAAAACATGTCCTGTGTGGGTTGTTTTTTTTTTTTTAAACAAAAAGACTAAAAATGAGAAACCCGAAGAAAGATGGGCACATTCTGTTTTGGTTTGTCCTTTTTCGAGCGCTGAGTCCCAGGAAGGCAGAGCGCTGGGCGGGGGAGGGCGGGGAGTGGAGCCAGAGCGCTTTTTGCCACCTCATTTAGCAGACTTCCAAAGGCAGCCACCACCTCAGTTTTTGGGAGACATTTCATTCTGCTCATGCCCACGGCCCCAAAAACCTGCTGGCCCAGCTCGGCTGTCCCCCTGCAGCCGTGCACCGTGACGCACCTGCCCGGGGCACCCCAGCTGCCCCTGAGTCCTGGCTATTGAACGAATGGCCGCTTGACCTCTCCAGACGTCTCACCCTGTACTTCTTGACTCGGAAACCAGCCTTCTTGCTCTGCGGTCTCTTGATACTGGCAAACCTCTTGCAGGCTCCCCACATCGGTCCCTCCCTACAAAGGCTGATTAAGACAGTAAGATGCAAGACACATTTGCCAAAACACCAAAGGCATTGCATAAATATGTGAACACATACATTTGTTAAAAACTGGCACACAATACTGCTAGTGACTGAATCAGAGCTGGCTGGGGAAACACAGATAAGCTATTAGCAAACTCGTTAATTTGTGGCACTTGGACACCATGAACAGCGTGCTGGTATTGGAGGGCTGTGTGTTCTCACACACTCACTGGCTGTGTTGCTGCTGGAATAAGTCTCAGTTTCCTCTTCTGCAAAATGGGCTTAATAGCCAAAAACAATGCCCATCCTATTTACTTTATGAGGTTCTCGTGAGGATCAAAGAGGGTAAAGTTCTATGAAGCCTAAAAAAAAACTATGCTTGCATACAAGATTATTGGTTCCATAACTAGCAAAGTGCCTTGCTTAAAATAAGTGCTCACTAGACTTTAGAACTGTAGTTTGATTGTGAAAGAAAATGCTATTATTTCATGGCAGTTTGTACCTGACATTCTTATCTGTTTGCCTCTTTATTACCTGTCTCCTCCATTAGACTCAGAGCTCTATGAGAGCAGGAATTCTGACCATCTTAACTCAGAGCTGTAGTCCTTATGCCCTGGGTGGTTTTGGTACATTGATAATTAAGTAGTTCTGGAGTGGAGGAATGACAGCTTTCTGGCTCAGAGGGAAGCAATGGAGGGAGTAGTTAAGTGGGCTTAATTCTTGTGAATGCATGTTTATCTAACTAGAGCTTGCTGCTGGTGTAGAAACGAAAATATACCTTAGAAAGCGACCAGATCTCTTAGAGATGGAAATATGGATGGAAACACTGAGCATGAGGAACAGGTAAGAGAATTGTGAATTTTGAGTAGAGAGAAAACATTTGTTCTAAATGTCTCCTAAAGGGCTGACTCCTTTTGGGTTGCCCCAGAAGGTAGACGGGGACCTGCAGAGAGATGGAGTTTGTTTTAGTTAAAGGTATTTGAAAATAGGTTGGCCCAGGAGGCATGAGTTTCTTGTCAGAGGAGGTATTCAAGAAGAGGCTGGGGCTTCCCTGGTGGCGCAGTGGTTGAGAGTCCGCCTGCCGATGCAGGGGACACGGGTTTGTGCCCCGGTCCGGGAAGATCCCACATGTTTTGGAGCAGCTGGGCCCGTGAGCCATGGCCGCTGAGCCTGCGCGTCCGGAGCCTGTGCTCCACAACGGGAGAGGCCACGGCGGTGAGGGGCCCGCGTACTGCAAAATAAATAAAGAAAGAAAGAAAGAAGAGGCTGGATGTGTTTGTGGAACTAATGTTGTAGGTGGATGAGTTACTATGTTGCTAGATGAGATATAATATGGCATCCATGGCCCTATTTAATCCTGCCTGTAAGGCTCTGGAGGCAAAGTCCAATATAAATAAGTAATATAAAATAATAGGGAAAGAGAAAGAAAGGAAAGGGGGGCAGGGAAAGGAGGGGAAGACATGGGGGCTTCTGCTATTTGCTTCCTTGAAAATCTTTTTCATCTGCAATCCCAGGTCCCTTTTGGGGAACCTCAGACACCACCCACACTCAACTCAGAACAACCCGTGGTTCACATCCTCCTTCTCCAGCCATATCTGTGCCTCTCACTGGGTCACATGGCCTGAGTCTAGCCCTCAGCTCCAGTCACCTCAATCCTTAGTCACCCTTCCCATCAGACCGTCCTAGGGGCAGCTCTCCACCTGTTCTCCTTTAGTATAAGCAAGACAGTTATTTACTTCATAAGAGGGGCTTTTCATGTATGACCTCAAAATACTCACACCGAGTGGGATTTGGTAGCCCTCATAGATGGCATGTTTGGGTCCCGCCAAAATTCATATGTTTAAACCCTAACCCTAAATTCATATGTGGCTATATTTGGAGATGGGGCCTCTAAAAAAAGTGGTTAAGGTTAAATGAGGTCATGACCGTGGAGCCCTGATCCAATAGTATTAGTGTCCTTATGAGAAGAGACACCGAAATGATCACTTGTGTTCTCTCTCTCTCTCTCTTCTGTGTGAGGACACTGTGAGAAGGTACGTGTCTGCAAGCCAGGAAGAGTCCTCACCAGAAACTGGATCAGCCAAGCACCTTGATCTTGCACTTCCCACCTTCTAGAACTCTGAGAAAATAAATTTCTGTTGTTTAAGCCATTATGATATATTGTTATAGCAGACCAAGAAGATGAATACACCCTCTTAGAGGTAAAGTAACTTCAAGAAAAAGGCATGATTTGAACCTCAGTTCTGCCACTTACCACCAGGGGGGCCTTGGGTACATTGTTTTTTCTCTCTGAGCTGCAATGTACTCGTTGGTAAAATGTGGATCTCAACATTTATCATAGAGAGCTACTGCGAGGATTAAGGGAGGAGTCTTATGTAGGGTATGTGGGACACAGTAAAACTTTACCTTAGAAAATGTTAGATTTAAAGGAAGATACCCTTGTCTTGAGGCATGAGCATCTCTTGGTGTGATCCCTTGGAAGGAAAAAACAACAGCCATGACATAAACCACCTGCCCCCACCAAAGCTGCCTCCTCTGGACATTGAACTTGAAGTTCCCACTTGTCTATCAGTTACCCTTTGGGTTGGTGGAAGAGTGTGCATTGTCTACCAACACCAGCCTCTCCTAACATCCACGTCCAAGAAGTCCTTCGTGTGCTCCTCTCCGTAGAATTTTGGAGTCACAGCTAAGTGAATCAACCAGTCTGCCGGAACATTTACGTTCTCCTGCCCTCCTGAGCCCTGCAGACATAGGTCATAATTCCATGTGCACAATTTCCAAGTAACGATCATGGCCCCAGGGCTATAATTCATTTCCTGAGGCCACCCCTGGAAGGACACCTGGAGGTCCCTGACTGAGGAGCCAATCTACCCACTCAGCCCATGAGCATTGGCAGCTTGTTAGATCAAATCAGAGGCATGGAGAGATTTATAGTTTATCTCAAAACACCCTGGACAGAAATGTCAATTCCAGACAAACGGCAGGAGAGGGTAATTGGTACCGAATTACGGGCCTCGCTTCTGAGGAGCAGCTGGCCTGAGTGCTTGCCTTGAACACTTCTCAGCGTGCCGTCTCATCAGAGTGTGCACATCTGGATTCCCAAGTAAGAGAAAGAGCTATACATTTTTCTTGCTGTTGAAGTATGGCTCCCCGGGGACCCAGCAGGTCTGGCCAACACAGACACTTCCCGCATCCTGAACTCAAACAAGCCCACATTCTCCAGGATAACAGAGGGAAAGCTTCCAAGTCTACAAGCTGCTGTCAACCAAGAATTCAGGCATCCTTGCTTCGTGCTGAGAGGAAGCTCTTAAACAGATCACTGCCTTGGCTGAGCTTAGCGGAGAAGGAAGTAGAAAATGTGATTAACATGTAACTATAAAATGTTGCAGCCATAAAAAGAGAAGGGAAAGAAGTTAACACGTAAGTAATGGCTGTGTGAATGGCCACATCAAGCCACTTCCAAAAGCTCCATCTCACCAAAGAGCAGTCATCTTGGTTGCCAAGTGGAAACTGCGTTAAGGAATCTCAAAATTAGTACCATTCTGCCAGCAGCCACACTAACTGTACGGAGATTCTGACCACAGTCAGTTTGCTAGAGTCTCTGATGTCCTTGCAGTTGACTTTAAAAAATATGACGCATCCTGCAGGAAAAATGATGGGGGTTGGTTGGTTGGTTCTCAAACTGCATTGTCATAATCAGGTGTGACATGTTACAACTCATTTGTTTCGAAAGTAAAGAATTCATGCTGGGAAGAAAAAGAGAGAAAACCTATCTGAGATTTCTCTGTACTAAACATCATCATCTCACTTACATTTTGAACTGATTCCCTGGAGGGAGAGAGAAAGAAGTTATTAAAGGGGAAACAAAGACCACAACAGTGATCAACTAAATGAGAGAAAAACCGCCTGCCTTGTGAGGGAACTCACACAAGGGAGGAAGTTCACCAAATGGGTCTAGGATGTCTAATAATAGCCTGGGGATTTCATGTTCTAGAAAAGGGAGTTTCTTGTGATTATGCCAATTAAGGACTGAAGCTTATAGCTTGGGTAGGGTGGAATAAATCCATAAGTCCATATGTGTGAATCCATATCCATATTATGAACCCATGCATGCATACTATGAAATATATGATGAATCCACAAGTCTGTATATGATGAGTTAAAACAAATCCAACTTTTCAATGCTCAGGAGAGTCTCCCTTTATGTCCAATATCAGTTTTGTCTGGTTAGACCCAGTAGGGGTGAAACATGGCATCCAGTTTTGATACCTCCAAGACAAATGATGCTGCAGGTAGAAAGTTCTTCTTTTACAGAATAGAGTCATTGAGGCAGAAATTGGGGCAAGTACTCCAAGAGTCTGCTCTGAGCAGCATCACTGCTGTGGAGGTAGGAAAAACATTGAGATTTGTAGGACCTTGTGTATCGATGGCCCCTGCCTGAGCACGCATTGCAGGGGCTCCAGCTCTCCCATCCCTCCCCCAGAGACTTTTGGCAATGCCTTCCCAACCCCAGTGCTACATGGCTGGACCTTCTTCTGTGATAGCCTCTGGCTCACATCTCTTCTAATGCTTGCCCTTCTTTGCTGTCCTGGAGAAAACATTCTTCTTGCTCAATTTTGTTCCCTTACAGATTCGCTCTCTTGTTTAGAGTTGATGTTTCAGACTTCTCCTTAAATTGTGTAGTTCTTCCATTATCTGCCACAGAACCACTTTCCTCACTAAAGGTTTGTTAACGTGAACCAGAAGGGCGTCAATTTCTGGTGATGGAATCAGACAAGGCAGGTGCAAGGATGATGTTCTCCTTCGTCCCTGGGTTCAAAGTGTCCAGCTCAGCTTGACACCCAACTGACTTAGACTAAAAGGGCCTCCTGACCCATGCCCGGAGGCGATACCACATGGTTGGGTATGTGATGGGGACACAGAGACCCCACTCAAGCGAGTCCTCTCTCTCTGCTGCTTGCTTGCTGTGAGACCCTGGGTGAGGACCATGACCGTCTTGAGCTTCAGTCTTCTGATGTGAGAAATGGAGATAATTGTTGTCCCTGTCTGGTAGGATATTACAGGAAGCAAAGGAGGTCATGCTTAGCATAGTAATTGGAACATCTTTAGGACCCAATAAAAGGGGAAGCTATATTCCTTGTAGTGATGGGGTAGTTCTGTATTTTGATTGTGGTGGTGGTTACATAAATCTACACATGTGAGGAAATGGCATAGAGCTATAGACACACATTGTCCCAGTGTCAATTTCCTTGTTTTGATATTGTATTATAGTTGCATAACCACTGGGGGAAACTGGGTGATGTTTTGTACTATCTTTTGAAATGAAGACCTACAAAATGTAGTTTTATACATCTTTGTACTATCTTCGAAATTTCCTCTGAATCTATAGTTATTTCAAGATAAAACAAATGCCAGACCAGAAAGAGAAAAAAGAGGTGGGGTGGGAAAAGCTGTGAATAGGGTGCTTATTGTTTGGAGATTTAATTTCCTTAACTGCCCTACTTTGTAACTTCAGAACTCTGTTTGCTGACCCTGCTGCCTGTTCTCCTTTGCCCATCACCATGGCCCTCGGTTTAAGATACATTACTATCTCTCAGACACACAACTTCAGCCTTCATCCTGGCTCTGCTGGAGCCTGTCTTGGAGCCACGTTCCTGGGCTACTTCCCTGGTGTGTCACTCCCACAGGAAGTTCCTCCAGCCCTGCCCTACCCGCAGCAAGACACACACCTCATGTGCTCTGACTTCTCAGGCAAGCTCCAAGACAAGAGGAAAGGTTGTACTGGGAGAATCCTGTGTCAGGGAAGAATATCTCGCTGTGTGAGCAGGGCTCTCCCCAGGTCCTGAAGGCCTGACCCTGGAGGGTAGCCTCTTCCCACAGCAGTGCAACCTCCCATAGTCTCTGAACCTGTTTCCCCTTCTGTGAAACAGGCATGGGGTTACTAGGAAGATTACCTGGGACAGCAAACAGGCTTTGAAAATTGTAACACACCTCTCCAATGGCAGGTGGCATTGCTATTATGACACATGAAGAAGCAGAGGTTTTGGAGTTTGGGGCAATTTTCCTGGGAGAAGGAAGGGGTAAAGAGGCTAGGACGGTGGGTTCTGCTCCAGATAACCGGAGTTGCTGTATAGGAGTTAAAATCGCAACAAAGGAAATAACTGAAAATACACACAGGAAGAGCCCTGGACGGAACAGGTTCAGGAGACTCAGGAAGTGACCGCGAAAGCCTTCAAAGAGCAAAGAAGAAAAATAGTAAGTATGCGCATCAGGCTATAGAGATCTATGATTAAAGAAGAAATGTGAAAATGAATAACGAGAATTAAAGTTCTGCAGACAAGAAAGGGAGGGGAGGAAACAACCCCAACCCTCCCTGCACATACATCCTTCATTACATCCTTCTTCCACCCTGGGAAGGAGGGAGGGGCAGTGCACAGCTCTAAAGGACAAAACGGGGCAAGTCAAAACCACATGGCTGATGAGATAATGAGAGGTTAATAAGAGCAATTTCCAGATCTGTCGGAGAATGTGGGCGTGACTAAGCCTGGAACATGATTTGAGGGTCCCCTCTAAGATGTTACTGACACAAGGGGAAGCGGGGGATTTTAGGATCAGAAACCTTGCCCTGGAGGGCAAGGACCACTTCCAGAACAGATATCAAAGAACTTTCTCCTCGTAATTCTCACCTCATTGTTCAGAGAGGAAGAGGGATGGAGAGAGCAAGTCCTGACCAAGGCTGCAGGGGTAGGCGTGACCCCACTCAGCTCCTGGGTTCAGCTTCCCTGCCAGCTCCCCTTACAGCCTGGAAGGCCAGTTCCCGGTCCATACCATGTAACATTTGCAATAATTTGTGTTTAACGCCAGCTGATGTTTGAGCCACATTACTATTAATGGTGAGAGCTGGGGGAGTGATTCTCGAGGCATAGAAAGTTCCCTGAAGAAGCTTGGAGTCGCATCGCAAGGACCACACGTGGAAAAGAATGGTGTGACAGGACCTGGGCTTCTAAGCAAGTCAGACCTGGCTTCTGATCCTGGGGCCCCTACCTGCTCAACTTGTCTCCTTGGAAAGGAGACAACTACTCAGTTTACTTGCTGAGATTCAGTTTTTTCAGCTATACACGAATGACATTACGTCCCCCAGAGGATGATCAAGTAGATGACCTAAGATAACAGGTGCAGTGCCCAGGGCTACACCGCAGTACTGTGCTCAAGAGAGCGGTTCCGTTTGGTAGTGTATATATGTCCATGCCTAAAAAAAAAAAAAAAGAAAGCGGTTCCTTTCCAGGGCATTCAGGGAAACCAAGGCAAATAGAATCTTAGTTTGCAGCTGCCCAGACTGCACCTAACATTGTCACTTAGCCATTGAGGCAAGCTCAGAGAAGTCACCGTATTCTCCTTTGTCCCACTCCCATCTTTTTCAAGCCCAGGGGTGCCTTTTAAAAGATCAGGAAAGGCAAACTGTTTAAAAGAAATACCAAGTGTCAGGCAAATGTCGCGGTGGGCGGGTGAGGGTCTTAGTCCCTGGGATCCACCTCTGCCCTGTAGTCGCTCCTCTGGGGCCCGGTGGCTTCTTTCCTAGTTTCAGCCGCTCCGTCTGCCCTGGATTAAACCTTCCCCATCCCTCTGAACTCTTCTCTAACGTGTCCGCTTTTGTAGTCCCAGAAGCCTTGGGTCTCAAGCTGTCTCCTGAATGTGAAAAAGTCCTCCATTTCACCTCGCCTAGTAGATTGCACTAATTCACACTGAGGGGCGAATGAGGCTGAACTCATGAATATATCTGCCGCTCAGGAGTACAGGAGGGGTGAGGGGTGAGGGCTGCAGGAGGGGGAGTGCACGGGTGGGTGTGTGGTCACCAGGTTCGCAGGCCAGCACACACCGTCAGGAGCGGCGTGACTGCCCCTGGCCCAAGAAGATCCCTCCTCACTCAGACACATTCTCCCCAGGCTCGGGGGAGAGGATGAAGCACTGGATGTGGGGTTTGTACTGGCCTCCAGTCTTTGGCGGCCTCAACGTTGTAGCTGAGATCAAGGGCAGAGGTCCTGTGGGCTGAGTCCCTGCTGGCCAGTGGCTGAGCTGCCCACATCCGCCCCCGCCCCCCTGCACACAGACTTCTCACCTGACAAACGTGACCAAGACCTGCCCGCAGTGAGCTCAGCGTTTTATTTCCCTGCTGTGACATGTAGTATTTGAGCTGTGAGATCCCATTAGCTCTGCCGTGACCCTGGGGCTTTACATTTTCCATTGAATCATTTTAACCAACATTTATTGGCTGTGTGCAAAGCTCTGGGCTCAGCACAGAAAAGCTAATGGTGAATTGGCCCCGGGGGAGCTCCCAGTGTAACAGGAACAAACCTGTAAGCCCAGGCTTCCAGTACCAGGCGGGGAGGGTCTGGGGAATGAGCAACCTACAGGAGGGCAGGGCGGAGGGAGAATTCCTTCCACAGGGACTAGTGGGCCGTGTACAGCTGCTGGTTCGAGAGAACTACAGAGAAGAGGGAGACTTGAAGTGAGCTTTCTTAGGAGGTCTTCAGACAGAAGAGGCACAGAGGAGGGGGTGCAGGCAGCCTGTGGCAGGTGGGGAGAGAAGCTGGAGAGGGAGTTGGGACCAGACCACAAAGAGCACTGGTTAATACTCAAACCTGACGGCCAGGGAAGGGTCAGGAGTCTGACTTCCCATATGGTACAGAAATATCTGAGTGTACATGCAGTTTTTAAGGGGAGACTATACATTTTTTATCAGGGACTCAGTGAGATACCTCACTGCTGATCTAGACCATAGGGGACCCATCAGAACTTTAAAAAATTATTTATTATAGAGATTTTCCAAGTACACCAAAAGTAATGGACCCAATATAGTGGACTCAAAATGCCCTACCTTCAGTGATGACCAACTCATGGCTAGTCTTCTTTCAGCTATTCCTCCACCTCTTCCCACACTCCCAAATTAATTCGACCTGAATTCCAGACATCATATTGTTTCAATTGTAAACATTCAGTATATATCTAAAAGACAAGGATTCTTAAAAAAAAAAACCCACAAGCTTAAGTCATCTAAAATGTTTAACAATATTTCCTTAACATCATTAACTACCCAGTCAAGTGTTCACATTCCCTTATTTTTATTATCAGTTTGCTTATTTGATTCAGGATCCATATAAAGCTTGTAAATTGGTCTTTAAAGTCTCTTTTAATTCATAGGCTCCCCTTTCATCTCTCTCTCTCTCTTTTTTTCTTCCTCTTGCAATCTTTTGTTGAAGAAACCTGGTCATTTGTCGTGCAGAGCTTTTCACAGTCTGGATTTTGCAGGTGTGCCCAGGGTGTCATTTAACATGTGCCTCCTGTAAATTGGGAGTTAGAGCTAGAGATGTCATCAGATTCAGGTTTGCTTGTTTTTTTTCCCCGAGACTACTTCAGGAGGGTCATAATGCCTGGTCGTCTCCCTTCCTGCCATTAGCATGATTTTATGCAGGAAGAGAAATGCTGGGCATTTCAGAAAGGGCTCTCTGTAGAGTGGAGTCTGGGCAAAGTTAGGGAGACTTGGAGGCAGGCCGGCCAGTTGGGAAGCTCCTGCAGTGATCTCAGCAAGCTGCTGCCTTCCAGCCTTGCAGATGATCTCTTGTAAACAAGGGCTGCCTTCGTGTCTGCATTTCAGAAGGCCCACTGGAGCTGCGGCCAACCCTCTGAAGCGACAAGCTTGTTTTTGTGACCTGGAGGGACTTGAGAGCCACCTGAGGTGCGTGAAGCAACTAAATACAGCAAAAGAAATGAGCCACTTTTATGGCTATGTTAGCTTTTTTTCTGAAGCTTTGCTAGGTGAATTATATCTCCAATGTGCCACCCCTCCCCAGAAACATAAAATCCCCAGGGGTTAGGAGGTGGGATGGAGCCGAGAACCCCCGTCTGTGTGGTTTGCTGTGTGTGTTTTAAACGAGAAAAACAGCAGCTGTTTTTCTACTAGCAAATGCTTAAACAGTGAAAAAGCCCCAGACTGCAATATCTCATCCAACTAAAAAGGTACCAGGAACTTAATGTTTGAAAATGGTTTCCAATCTCTTTTGGGACCAGAAATAGTCCTGTTGTCTGTATGCCCATCAGCTAGTCTCTGACTCTCCTTGAAATGCAGGAAAGAGAGAGAAAGAGAGAGAGAGAAGCATAGCATACTTCTTACACATAAAAGTATCCAGTAATGTAATTTCTGAATGTGTAACTAGGCTTATTTTCCGATAGTCTTGAGTCATAAAATGAGACATTAATTTTAGAAAACACTTTGATTCCAGGATGTAATAAAATCATATTGGATACTGTGAAACATTTTAAAGTGTGCTTTTAAAGGAAAATAATACACTTTGGATGACTATTAAGGAGTTCAGCTATTCAAAATAAACTATAAAATGCAAATAGAAATGTACCTGGACTATGTTTGCATTTTGGCACCAATACCTTAGAGCTCTGCTGTGGCAACAAGAATGACAGCTGAACTGAGCAGACCCCACGGGGCCTAGCATCCAGCATCACCACGGCACCCACTCCCCACATCCTGCAGCTTGATCTAATGCAAACTAACGCTGAGGGAGCTTCAGTGTCCATGTCTGGGTGTTTTGAGGAGGCTGATTTTAAGAATGAGCAGGTTGATGTGGCATGGAGAGAGCAGAGAAGTAGGCAGGGCCCAGCCCTGATGTGAACACCCAGGAGCCTTTTGGACAGCAGCTGGGGAGGAGGTAAGGAAGGACTCTGAAGTCTCGTAAGCCAAGGTTTTAGAACTAGACTACCACTTCCTGGCTGGGTGCCCTTGGACATGTCATTTAACAGCTCCTTTGTTTCCTTTATCAGTAAATGGGTATACAAATCCCTTGTTTCTAATATCCAGTAATAGGTGGGGACTAGAAATAATGGTTAGGAAAACTGGCTATGCCAAGAACCAAGTAGTTGCCCAAGAAATGATAAATGTTATCATTATCAGGACACATAAGAAAGTAAGTCAATAGGTCTTCCCTGGTGGCGCAGTGGTTGAGAGTCCACCTGCCGATGCAGGGGACACGGGTTCATGCCCCGGTCCGGGAGGATCCCACATGCCGCAGAGCGCCTGGGCCCGTGAGCCATGGCCGCTGAGCCTGCGCGTCCGGAGCCTGTGCTCCGCAGCGGGAGAGGCCAAAACAGTGAGAGGCCCGCGTACCGCAAAAAAAAAAAAAAAAGAAAGTCAATAATAGAGGAAAAAGTTAGCTATTATTTATAGCTGAGGGAATATTTTGTAATCTCATTTTTGTTATTCAGTAAGGGTAATATCAAGGTATTTCTCTGATTTATGAATATTGAAAGTCTGTGGTATGGTAACCAGCTGCCAAGTTGATGCCCAGGGACTCCTGGTCTTCATGACTAGAGGGGGGGTGTGTAGTCTCTCCATATTGCATAGGATTGGCCTGTGTGGTCAATAGAATATGGCAGAAATAATGGAAAGTCACTTCTGAGATTAGGTCATAAAATACATTGTATCTGTATGCAAGTGATTGAGGTTGGATCCTTATCTCACACCATATGCAAACAGTTTACTCAAAATGGGTCAAAGACCTGAATGTAAGAGCTAGAACTATATAAAACTCTTAGAAGAAACCTAGGGAAATCTTAATGACCTCGGATTAGGCAATGGTTTCTTAGATATGACACCAAAAGCACAAGAGAACAAAAGAAAAAATAAATAAACTGGACACCATCAAAATTAAAATTTTTTGTGCTTCAAGACCAAAGTCTTGATCAAGAAAGTGAAAATAAAACCCACAAAATGGGAGAAAACTTTTGCAAATTATATTTGATAAGGATCTTATATTTAGAATATATAAAGAACACTTATACCTCAATAATAAAAAGACAAATAAATGGACAAAGGGTCTGAATAGACATTTCTCCAAAGGAGATATACACATGGCCAATAAGCACATGAAAAGATGCTCAACATCACTGGCCATGAGGGAAATGCAAATCAAAATCACAATGAAACACCACTTTATACCCATTAGGATGGCTATAATAAAAAAGGTAGACAATAACAAGTGTTGGCATGGATGTGAAGAAATTCAACCCCTTATACATTGCTGTATACATTGGGAATGTAGAACAGTGCAGCTACTTTGAGAAACAGTCTGGCAGTTTCTCAAAATGTTAAACATAGAGTTACCATATAACTGAGCAATTCCATTCCTATGTACATACCCAAGAGAAGTAAAAACACAGGTTGACACAAAAACTTGTACATGAATATTCACAGCAGTATTATTCATAACAGCCAGAAAGTGGAAACAACCCAAATGTCTGTCAATTGATAAATGGATAAATAAAATGTGGTCTCTCCAAATAATGGAATATTATTCAACACTAAAAAGGAATGAAGTACTGATACATGCTACCAAAAGGATGACCTTTGAAAACGTTATGCTAAGTGAAAGAAGCCAATCGTGAAAGGCCACATTGTATGACTACACTTATATGAAATGTCCAGAATAGGTAACTCCCTACAGAGAGAAAGTGGATTACTTGTTGTCTAGGACTGGGAGGCTTAGGGAGGAATGGGGAGAAACGGTTATGGGGTTTCTTTTGGGGGTGATGAAAATACTCTAAAATTGCTCATGGTGATGGTTGCTCAACTCTGTGAATATCCTAAAAATATTCACATACTATACACCCAAGTACTTACAAGCCCGCTTAAAAATTAGAATATTACCAAGAATATTACTCACTCCAGTGGAATTCTTTTCCTTTTCCCAAAGGAAACTCTGAATTTTATGTTAATCCTTCCTTTACTTTTCTTTCCATCTATTGTTTTCTAAGGTTTCTGGGTGTTTGTTTGTTTGCCCATAGTGGCCAGCATGTTTGCAGTGGGGAGGATTCTAGACCAGACTAACCATTTTCAGGTTTCTGGGTGAAAAATCCAGACAAGAAAAGTCTAATACCCATCTTCCCTCTCCCATGACCACCCTAAGTAACGTAGAATCTGGGTGGCATGGCTGTGTCTTGAAACAAATGCCATTAGTCATGTACCTTTAAAGATCAAAGGGACTTTAAATATCATCTAGGCTGAAGATGGTAAATTGTCATCAGAATACTGCCATTCCTGTGCTCATGCAGACATCACTAATCCATCAGGATGTTCTTTCATACTGACCTGTTTTGATCCCAGGGAAGAGATGGTGGCTGTTACTACCATCAATCAACCACAGGAAGGAAACTAACATTTATTAGACACCTACTATATACCAGGGACTGTGCCAAATGCTTTACCCTTTATCTTATTTAAACACCACAATTCTCTAAGCACTAGTATCTCCATTTAGGGCTGAGGAAGCATCACTCAGATATTGAGTCACTTGCCCATGCAGTTAGCAAATGTCAGCGCAGAGATTCAAACCTGTGCAGTTGGGGAGCTGGGTGGAACCTGACCCCCGAGAGAAATACAAATTAATCACAGTGAAAAGATGCCACAAGACCACACAGAAGTCCATCTCAATCAAACACGTGAATGAAGCTACCAAGTAGATCCAGCTCCTCACCTAAGAAGGCACAGCCTCTTTCTGGGCAGGCATTAGCCAGCAGCAATGGTATCCATGGGTGCCCAGGATTCTCCAACCCTCATTACTGGAGGTGATGAGAAAAAAGAGGGAGAAGGGAAACAAAGTGTCCTTTGGCACCAGTGTCCCAGAGCTGACACCCCTGCAGTGAGGGGACCTGAAGGAGACCTCTTCTTTCCTGCCCTGTTCAATGTCAGGCTTGGTTCTCTGAGGAATCACTGGTCACCAAAACCTTCAAACACAGGTTTTTAACAATTTTGAAAGTTCCAGACTATAAGCTCAACTCTAGATAGGCCACGCAGAGGGCCTAGTTCAGACAGCTCTCATCTGATAGAAAATCCCAGGAGGCCTATGGATGTGGCCCACCCTGTAGAGCTCATTTGGGCACAGGCATCTGAACAGGCACTCAAATCACTTGATGGACGAGGGATCTGAGCTGAATTCTGGCTCCAAACAAAGGTGGGGCCGGTCAGGGCACCCCACTGGAACTTCTGCCGTTCCCGCAGGAGAGGCTCCTCCCTCCAGGTCTGGTGGAAGCTGCGTGAAGCCAAGTCAATGCTTAATTGTCATCTAAGACCAAAAAATTTTTTAAAAACACCCCAAAAATGCTGCTTTCAAGTTTGACGGAAGGGGACTCAGAGTGCTGAGCACAGAGCAGGAACTGCTCCAAGCAACCAAAATGGGCGGGGCTGAAGCAAAGCAGCCTTGGGCTTTGCCTCCACATTTCAAAAGCCTGAGTCAACCCATGATGTTTTAGCCGCCTGTTGACTTCCTGAAGCCTAATTACAGCCCCCTGGGGTGGGGGGACACACACATCCCTCTGGGTAACGCAGGGAGGCCCACGCACAGCCCCATGACCCCTCTTTGCACGTGCAGTGTGAAGTGAGAGATGATGCACAACAGAAAAGGGTCGTCACAACTTCTGAGTCGGGGCCCCAGCTGATGTCGCGGAATTTCCGACTTCGCCCTCAGCGCGCTCACCAACTCAGCGCCCTCTTTATCCCAAGTGAAAAGGGACGGTTGTCTCACTTGGTGCCCAGGGTCTCCAGAATGTTTACTCTTCTTTGTAGAGAATATTTCTGGGCCCGTCCTCTTTTTTCCCACGCTATCTAGGACAAAGCTCCCCTTACAGATGGAGGGAGGACTGTGGGGACCTGCTCTGGTTCCGTGTCTTCCCCCAGGATAAACAGCTTTACCCTCAGCTTTATGAATTCCTTCCTTATTCTTACTTATCTTAGAAGCTATTTTTAATTGACCCGATGTCTCATGATCTATTGATAAAAGCACCACTAAAAGTGTCCTGTGTGCATGTAAATCACTGTTAATTTGATGTTAAGTCGAGGCCTTGGCATAGATTAGATGCAAACTCAGATTTTTATTTTGATGCTATGGCTCTTCCCTTTATGCTATTCTTCTTCCCCTAAGAGGGAGACAGCAGAGAAGGAGGACCTAGGGAAGAGAAGGGGGCTGGTGTTTGTCTCTAGCTGCAAGCAACAGAAACTGACATCTAGCTTAGATGGGAAAGGATTTTATTAGAGGGGCACCAGATGGCTTTCAGAATCCAGTGGCGAGTCCAAGAACGGGGCTTTGGAAAGGACAGGAACCAGAGCGCACTGGGGTCTGGGCAGGAGAAACTAATTAACTAATAGCTGCCTTGGGGCTCTGTCCCTGGAACAAATTTGCTCCCACAATTTCTGTCTCACTTGGAGCAATTGTTGAAGTCCCAGGAGAGAGCCTGATTGGTTGTACTAGGACTACTTGTGTACCTTAGGCCAGGAAAGAGAAGAGCCCCAAGATGGCACACAGTGCAGGGGAGACATCTAACTCTCTACACGCTGTTAGCATATGAAGGAGAAATTGGATGCTGAGTGCCTGAACGACAAATGACTACTATGCCAAAACTTTCTAGGTGTTGGGGACTAAGATTCTGGCCACCCCAAACTGGATTAGGGCTGGGGCAGGGCCCTGCAGGTTGAGTCTTATTCATGATATTGGGGTGGCCGCCATCATTACCACCATCTCCTTCTATCTAGGAAAGATGGGCTGGGCCCCTACATCCTCCAAATCTGGCTGCTGGGGGGGGAGCATTTCTTCTCTCAGGAAGTAGTCCTCATCCAAAAACATAAGATCCAGCTATAAGGTGGTAGACTAATCAGCGACTTACAATCAACTGTGTAGACACACTGTCTTATAAAGACCACTCATAATGCAGTGGTCTTTATGGTCAAATGACTTGAGTTGGACATCCAGCACTACTTACCTGTTATGAGACTCTGAGAAAATACCTATGTACTCTCTGAGCCTCAGTTTGTTCTGCTGTAAAATGGGGAGATAATAACATGTACTCTGCCTCTGTCTACATGTTGTTCTATCAAATGAAATAAAAATTGTCAGAGTTTGTAAGCTGTGAGCTATATACAGATACAATTTTCATTATTAACAAGTGAGGCCAGGCTGCTTGAATAAGTGGACAGAGGCAGGAAATGCAGCTGGAAACCACAGTAACTGAGGGGAGGTTTGAGGAGTGGAGGATGGGAGCTTAGAGGGCAGTCATCTAGGCTTTCCGCTTCTTCTCAGGGTCAAGCGCTATGAATAGGTGAGGCTCCACTAGATGCCGTCACACATCCCAAGGCCAAACGGCCTGAGGGTAGAGTTATAAATTCCGCCAGTAACGTTAACAGCTCTGTTTTAACCTCTGTCTCCTTTACTGAGACCCCAACTGTGAAAGCCTTCCTGGCAATTAAGCTTCTTGTGGCTGAGCATTAACAAAGCTGGGCTGCCTCCAGACTCCCTTCCTCGTCTCTCACAGGTTGGCATCATGCAAGGATGGAAGCTGATAAAACACTCCCTCTTCCATCGCCCACCTGTACCTCACTGGCCGTGTTTCCTGCAGCTGTGCTCCAAGATGAACATTTCAATCGTCGTTCCTTAATAGCTTCATCTCCCCCTCCTCCAGGGGGATGTGAATTCCTCTCCTCGCTTACATGCCCCACTTTAAGCCATCTGCACGCACTACAGGACACTTGCCACCTGACATCTTGATGTTCAAAACCATCCAAATCCTCTGGAATCTCACTGCTTGTGCTATTTATGCCCTCGGAGCATGAAACAGAAAGCAGCCCTCTCATCTCTTTATTCTAAATGTTTCACACAGGTTCCATGGACCTGGTTTGTCGCAAGATGGGCTTGGTCTAACATTGTCTTTTTATTAATTTCTCATTGTCTTCCATATCCTTGTCCCTTAGTGACTATTCCGGACCCTCTCTTCTTTAAAATCCTATTCCCACTCACATTTTTATTGTTAATTTACTTCCCAGAGGCTTCCTGAGGTTATGGACTCTGTTTTATTTTCGTCTGTATCCCTAACACCCAGCACACGCCCACCCCATCGTAAGTGCTCAATAAATGCAGGCCATGCCTGCATGGATAAGCCCTCTGACGCTGCTAGTAACATGTAGTACCCCTGGTTCGAAACTAAGCGTCATTAAAGCAGCAATCTGGAAAGGGTTCTGTTAACCTCATTGTCTCACTTTGGGAGTTGGAATCTTGTTTGGTCAGTCACCTGGGGGACCCTCCATTACAGATTTATAATTATAATGATATCCAATAACGTTTTTACTGTAGGACTTCTAAAGACAGCAAAAGAATCGTTTGAGACAGTCTGAATCTTCACTCTGGAATGAGAATCTTAGACGGCTTACTGTAAAGTAAACAAGCAAAATTATATACTGTGAAGTACAGATATACAGTGGGATTCTGATATTAATTTCCTCTCACTCCTCACCAAGGATTGGTGAAAATCCTTAGCCAAGTGCGGTTAAGGAAATGTCCCTGTTTCACCTGGTTTGGGTTTATTGTCAGCGTGCCACTCACAGATCCTCTTCCTCCAGCTTCCAGGCTGTTCCTGCTTCACACTGCACGGTCCTGGGAGGCTCCGCCCCTGCACCAAGATTCCCCACGCAAGGACTTGTGTCACTGCAGAGACTTCTTGTGTTCTGATTGCAATCCTACACAATCCAGATTTTAAATTAAAAAGGTGAACGTGGAAAGATTTGGATAGAGGTTCACAGAATATCATCATTGGAAGAGACACGAAACATCACTGAGTGCAAGGATCACACAGTTTTCTTCCTCAGGTGTCTTGCCAACCAGCGCTGCGTCCAGGCTTTGCCAGAAAAAATGTAGTGACCATTCGGTGATTTGGCCACAGGCACGGGATGAAGAGTGACATAGGTCACATATCTGCCTCCTTGCAGAAAGGCAGGGGAGTCATATGGGTGAAGGAAGGGCAGGATTCAAGTTGAAAATAGCCCTGGGGTTTCAGGAAAGTGGAGGCATGGTGGCAGAAACAGTATTCTTTTACTCAATATCAACTAATATTCGAAATCACTTTCATTCCAACAAGACTAGTAGCAAAGTGCAAAATACTGGCATGAATGCCACCGGCTGGTATGGGGCAAAACAGGCCCAAACCCAAGCTTCCGTCAAACAACCAAAGCTGCAACTCAGCTGATTACCAGATCGTGAGTGTTAGTGGGAGCACAGGGCGGTGGCAGACCAGCAAAGTCCCACCTCCCTCAGACCAGGTGCAGCCGACTTCATGGACCAGACATGTTAGGAGAATCTCAGCTCTAAAGCAGTTTCCGCAAACCCTCTTTCAGCTTCAGCAGAAGGGAAATTGCCATCCCACAGGGGAGGGCAAATCAAAGTGTATCCTGGGACACAAAATGCTGGAGACGTTTAAAAAGTTGTAATTTAAAGAAAGGGGGATAACACTTTGATGAGACATAAATAAACACATGCATATGAGCCACAGAGAGTTACGGAGTAAATTACTGCTTATTAATAAAAATAAACCAAAGGGATTAAAAGACATAATGCAACCTGTAAATTCTCTGGCGCTCTGAATTTTTGATGTTAGAAGTGAAACACAAAATTCCTAATTTTAAAATTCCAAACCTAAAATTAAAATGTCCAATTATAGGGACTAAGTAAATGAAGGTTTATACACTTAGGGGGCTATTATGCACCTATTAAATCTTATTATTAAGAATGAAGGGTTTAGAACAACATGGGGAGATGCTTGTGATGACTTCAAGTGAAACCACAGTCTTGTAAACACGGGATAATGTGTTTCCAGCTAGGAAAAAATGTGCTTCACTGGAAAAAGCTCTCTTTATTCCTTTACAGAGTAAGAAAGGGTTAACGTTACGTATTATGTGTACTTACATCACTATCGCTCTCTGCGTGTTTTCAGCTGTCCATCAGGCATCAAAATAATAACAGCATTTGTGCTCAAGAGCTGTAACTATGGGTGGTTTTCCTTTTGTTAGTTTTATTACAACTTTCCTTCCATTAGAGTTTATTGTAGCAATATTAGAAAAGTGATAAAAGTAAAATAAAAACATTCATAATTCTACCCTGGATAGATAGCATTTGGTGTTTCCTTTCCAGGTATTATCATATACGGATACCTATGTAAGTACGTTTATTTTATAAAATTAGAATCATACTCTGTGTCTGGTGAATATTTATAACCATCAACCTTGCACTGGCTGGTGCCATCCTGGCCCTGGGAAGCTTCCTCTTTACTCTGGGTGGAAGTTCACGGGCAGTCAGATCACAGAGTAGTTTGTAACCCAACCAAGTCCATATGTTGCTTTGTAAGATGTTAAACCTGAAATCAAAGTAATGTGCAATCTTCTTAGTTTCCACAGAGGTAGCCCCTCTCCCAGTAATCTGATGAGCAATTTGCTTTTGTCCTAGAAATAAACAGAGAAGGGCAGGATGGCTCATCAAATCCAGTGCCCTTGCCAAATGGCGTGCGGACAGGAAAATGTCAAGGGGTCCTCCTGGAAGCACTTGACCAAAAACAGTACCTTCAGTGAGCAAGGGAGCGTGCCTGCCAGGGCCCCCCACCCTCCTGCTGCCCACACATCATCCACCCTCTCCATGCCTGAGCTGTGTGCCCCCCCCCCCAGGGAGGGAGACTCCAAAGCACTCTGATGTCGCTATCACAGAGACAGGAAAGACACAGTGAAGACACTGATTAGGAACTGTCCCTCCCTCTTCTGTTCCCCAGACACCCAGCCCCTGGGGGCTGAGAGCCACTTAGAGGTCTTGTATGAGTTTCCTGGAGCAGCTGCGACTAAGTACCACAAACCAAGTGGCTTAAAACAACAGAAATGTATTCCCTCACAGTCCTGGAGGCTAGAAGTTGGAAATCGAAGTGTGGGCAGGGCTGTACCCCCTTTGAAGCTTCTAGGGGAGGCTCCTCCCTTGCCTCTTGCTTCTGGTAGCCCCAGGTGTTCCTTGGCTTGTGGCAGCGTCACTCAGATCGCTGCCTCTGCCTTCACACGGCCGTCTCCCCTCTGTGTCTGTGTCTTCACATGGTGTTCTCCTGTGTGTGTGTCTCATTCTCCCTCTTCCTACAAGGACACCTGTCCTACGGGATTAGGACACACCCTGACGACTGTGTCTTAACTGGATTACATCTTCACAGACCCTATTTCCCACCAAGGTCACATTCACAGATACTGGGGGTTAGAACCACAGCATATCTTTTTGGGGACCAACTGAATCAATCCTCTTTCACTATTTAGATGTATCTGGAGGGAGTGACTAAATAGGACAGATTAAGTATCTGAAAATCCTACAACTCTGCTCTCTAACACACCTCTATAATACTCAGAAAATCTTTTGGGGTCTCTATGACAATCATAGCTTTGAAAAGTCATTTAACTTCCCTGGGTCTTAGTTTTCTCATTTATTAAATGAGTTAATGCAGTGCCTTTGAAGGCGTTGGCCATGACACTGTGTGTGTGGGAACGAAGTGTTGTTTTGATGACTATTAATGACCCAGGAATGCCAGTCTTTCTCCTGGTTCCTGCAGGCGACTCATACACTTTCCTTCTCATGTACAATTAAAGGCTGCTTGACAGTACCCCTCAAGAATTTGGTATTCATAAGCTAAAATTAGTGTTTGCAGGGTTCACCAAGTGCTCAAATTTGTTATTCCAGGCTATACACAGGCGGAATTTCTCCAGTTTTTGGAAGGATGCTTTTTGGTTAGTTGTTTGGCACTCATTTTGAGTTGTTGTGGTTTCCAATAGCTGTTATTCATACTTTTATTTATAAGTCACTATTGGTTTTGTGCCCTCATTATCCATTTTAGTCTGATGAGAGATTTTGGTTTGTCCTAGAGTGGGTATTTTGGTCCTATAAAATAGTCCACCATTCAGACGTGGATATAAATGAATTGTAGTTTAGTAAATAATCCCTTAGAGATCCCAGTTGCTAAAGGAGACAGATGCACAATCCCTTACAGTTTGCTTGTATGGTAGAGTGAACAGCCAGCCATCCCAGTCTGGTCAGGACTGAGGGTTTTGCCAGGATGTGGGATTTTCAGTGCTAAAATTGGGAAAATCTGGGCAACCTGGCACCATTGGCCACACTCTAGTGTAGGCACACTTCCTTAGTGTCTTGCCTGCCTGTGGATTTATGCTATTCTATTCTAACTTGCATCTCACAATTTAGATTAGTGTAATAAACCTAAGTAGGGTTGTTTTTGAGACCAAAGGCCATTCACTCACAGTGTAAAATCCAGTGTATGTCAGGCTCTTCTCTTTTAATACAAATGGGGAGTGAGTCTGATGTCACATGTTCAACAAATTCAGTGCAACAAATTCACTGGGTTCCTCTGCGATTCTCACCTCCTTCCCTTTAAGCTCATTCCCCTAATAACCAAACTCAGGAGGGGCTTGGAATAAATAGGTGGGACGTTGGTGTTCTTTGGAGCTGCCCAAGTGGGTATAGTCGAAGAAGTTTAGGAACCCCTGGTTAAAGGACTCAGAAGAATGTTCCTCCCCGCCGCCTCCCCTCTGCAGCCTCGGGTTGCAGATCCACCTTGATTTAGCTCAAGGTTCTAGGCAAAGGCAGAGTGAGGATCACAGCCTCGTGAAGTATCCCTGGAGCTCCTGACGGAGAATGACCTCAGGGGAGGGTGATTCTCACCACCTTGGGAAGATTTTGATACTGAGCGATTCCTTGGATAGTGTCCAGTACAGATCCTCTTATTTGGGTCCATTGTTTTATGGGAAGCAGGGGTGGGGGGAAGGGAGCTGCTATTAATTGATGTGCTCACCTCCAGCGTGACAGAGCTCGGATTAGGGGGGGATTTTTTTTTTTTTTTTTTTTTGCGGTACGCGGGCCTCTC
The DNA here is from genome assembly GCF_964165515.1 of Mesoplodon bidens. NCBI lineage: Eukaryota > Metazoa > Chordata > Mammalia > Artiodactyla > Ziphiidae > Mesoplodon > Mesoplodon bidens. The sequence continues at coordinate 30,972,473 of NC_138176.1, read as the reverse complement.
ACTGTTGTGGCCTCTCCGGTTGCGGAGCACAGGCTCCGGACGCGCAGGCTCAGCGGCCATGGCTCACGGGCCCAGCCGCTCCGCAGCATGTGGGATCTTCCCGGTCCGGGGCATGAACCCGTGTCCCCGGCATCGGCAGGCGGACTCTCAACCACTGCGCCACCAGGGAAGCCCGGGTTAGGGGCTTTTTGCTTCTAACTTAATTTACTTTAGTTCTCGCAGCAACTCTATGAAGTCTGACTAACCCGACTTTGCAGATGAGGAACCTAGCTGGCCTGACAGACCTCAAACCCTGGTCTCCCCACTGTGTCCCGTAGTCCCCCGGGTCCCAGAGAACCGAGCATTCCACTTGCCTGAGCAGAGGTCGCTCTCAAACTGTGAAAGGAGCAGAAGCCTTAAGAAGCTCAAACAAACAAACAAAAGGTTGACAATTTAAAAATAAAACCAACACATACTGAGCCTGGAATGGAAGCTCCTGATGGGTCCGTCTTTAGAACTCACTGCCCCCGATTCACCCCAAGCCCTGGGCGACCCCTCTGCCACTGTTTAGGTTGCATTTAGGGTTCCATTGGCTCATGGGGCATCATGGCCACCATAAAAGGTGGCCGAACCACGGATGGGTGGCTGCTTTCCCCCCACATACATCTCTTCCCAACTTGGAATGTCTTTTCAAACACAAACATTTCTCTGCCTTATATTTCCAGAGGAGGTGTCCTTAAGCGCAGGTAGGCGACAGTGTTGTGACCTGATTCCTGCTCGGCCGTTAAGGTTTTTCTGTCCTGGCAAGGGACAGACACAGCATTCCACGCAGGGTAAGCAGTGGGACTGCTATTTATTTAACTGCTAATCCCACTTATGTGAAATTAATTTACTATTATAACTCCCCTTGCTTCCTGCCCTGAAGGGCTCCTATAATTTACACCTGACTGCTTCTCTGTGCCCTGCTTCCTGGGCTGAGGGTTGGGAGCTGGTTTTGGGGTGACTCATGTTAGGAGGTTGTTTACACTGAAGAGAGCTTTTCTCATTATAGACTGAGGAGGGTTACTATAAAAGCCGTGGTAGTGTTTTTTTTCTCCTAATAACCTGTTCCCCTTTAGGTCACCCCTTTCCAAGGAAGTTTGTTTACTATTATTAAACTTCTTCCCCACTCCAAGTGCGGGCTGCTCCAGTTTATACAGTGTGCAGATGACTTTCCACCTTCTCTAGCGCAAACCCGGCCCCTGGGTTCTCACCTGTCTCCATCCTTAATGAAATGCAGGTCAGCTGCACAGTCCCAAAGCGGGCGCTCACGGCCAAGGTGTCTGGGCTGCTCTTAGAATAAAGAGCTTGCGGGGGCCGTTACTTACCAGGTTTTACAAACATCTCTGAAAAGCAGGGTCTGCTCACTAATGCTTCTACAGTAAAGGTCCCCTGGCCAGGGTCTTTCACCTTTCCTGTGGGAGGGGTGAGCAAGGACCCGTTGGCATTGAGGCTGCTGGTGACAGGGCTCTTCTACTGAGAACAGAAGGATCCATGCTGGCCCCCTGCGGACACCCCCATATGGAGCTCCTGGCCTGAGCAGACAGTGGGGGTGATGGTCTGAAGATCTGGTTCTAGCCTTCTGGAGACACTGCCCCATTCCTAAGTCACTTCCATCTCCGAACAGCTCATTGGGTGCCTAGGAGAAGCTGAGAGAAGACAGCCACAGAGCTTGCCTTGGAGGGGCACTGCCAACACGTGAATGTGGTCACTTAAACAAGTGAAGGGACTGGTCACCTTCCAACTTGTATACAGTCGCGGGTGTCTTCTCAAATAAACCTCGTGTTGGCTGTAGAATGAAATCAGCCTTCAGCCAGGCTTGAGCCTTCTGTCCCGCCTATTTCCCATCATTGCTTTTCACAAATCCTCTTCCCAGCCAACAGCGTGCTCCTGAGCTCTCTGCCCATTGCTACCTCCTTGCCTTTGCCGCATGGCACCCTGGAGGACTAGAATGCCCTCCTCATCCTTTTCAACCATCAAGTCTGGAGTGACCTCACTCTAGCTCAGGTCCCCTCTGCTGGAAGAAATACCCCCTGACCCTACCTGTCCACAGGCAGCTCTCTCTCCATCAAATTCCACTAGTGTGCTCAGTACAGGTTCATATGGCACTGGAGATGTTAATAATCCTTACATGCATGTTCTCTGCCTTCCCCCAGTACCCTGTGTATACTGTGAGACTAGGGACTATTGCTTCACATTCATGCACAGCCCTTCACATAAGTAGGCCACCAATGAGTGAGACTTGATGATGATACCACCAGTTATCTGCTAGTCAGACCCAGAGTGTAGCTTCTTGCTTAGAAAGTGCTTTTGGTGTCAGAAAGACCTCACTTCTAATCTTGACTGTGTCAACTCCCAGCTTTATGACCTTAGGCAAGCTATTTAACTTCATTGGGCTTGTTTCTCATCTGTGAAAACAGACACCCAGTGGAATTGGCTCCCGGGTTTGTTGTGGATTTAAACGAAGTAACACATGTGAAATGCATGGTTGGTGCATTGGCCGGCACCGAATCAGGTCTCAATAAACAGCAACCGTTATTATTATCTGATTCTATTTTGGGCTGGTGTCCAGGTATCTCTGCTACAGCAAGACTCAGCAAATAGCGAATTAATGGAGATGTTGGTTTTAGGGGAGGCATACTAGTGAGAATGTTGAAGTGAGGCCTGGAGATCCAATAAGGAGAGAAATCAGGGGTTAACCCAACCCTATATCTCCCAACTTTTCAACCACCTGCAGACAGACTAGCTCTTAGCTGATTCTCCAGATATTGCAGAGTTTTTCCAGAGGCAGGTGAAGAGTGACTATGTGTGACTCTGAAGACCTGTACTTGTCACCTGACCTTGAACATAACAAACAGCCCATGAGGAAGGTAGCTCCAATTACAGTCATGGACCTGGAAGAGCTCTTTTAAGGCAGTTTGATTTATTGGACCAGAAATTCAGCTCAACAGCCCATGCACAGAATCTGCCTTTGGCAAACTGCCCTGCCTGCTTCCTTCTCTCTTGCTCTGATATATTGATCTGTATGTGTGAGTTGGTGCGGTTTATTGTAGAGGTCTGTGTGTGTGCGCTACGGTCCCAGGATGGAAGCTCCTGGCTTGGGGGCCCTCTGTCTGAGGGATCGCCAAACCTGAAACTAGAAGGTCTCTTGCTCCATTTCTTCATGTGGTAGGTTAATTTCATTCGTCTGCTTCAGGTGGGCCCAGAATGTTCCAGACTTCCACTCACTCTGTCTGACCTTCTGTTTCTGAGTGCAGTAACATGTCATTTTTCAAGGAAGGAAGGAACCTAGTCTTCGTTGTGTGCCTTGTGCCAGGCAAAACATCACTATCCCCATCAGTCAAAAAAACCTGAGACTCAGAGGTGTTAAGGAACTTTCCCAAGGTCAAATGGCAGTAGAGCCAAGATCCATGCCCAGGTGTGTCTGAGTGATGACCTCAGTGATGGCAGACTCCAAGCTTAGCCCTGCTGGGGGACAAATGGCCAGCCATTACAGGAGCGACATCTAGATCACAGGGTCACCTTAAATAGAAATACTTTGAAATGTAGGGTCACAATTTCCATTCATGTCATCAGACATATTTTATACCCACCATGTGCATGGCTGTTTGACCTCCCTTGTACTATCTACTGCTGTGTAACAAATTACCACAAACTCAGCAGCTTAATACCCATTTATTATCCCATAGTTTCTGCCAGTCAGGACTCCAGGCAGGTTTAGCTGAATCCTCTGCTTCGGGTCTCATAATGCTGCAATCAAGATGTTGCCCAGGGCTGCACTCTCCTCTGGAGGCTCGACTGGGGATGGGTCCATTTCCCTGCTCACATGCCTGTTGGCAGCATTCGGTTCCTTGAGGTTGTAGGACTGAGAGCTTGTTTTTTGCTGGCTCTTGGTTGGAGGCTGCTATCAGGTCCTAGAGGCTGTTTTCCAGGTGGGGGTTCCTGGTGTGGCCACCTGTTTCCTCACAGCCAGCCCAGGAGAGAGAGTTTCCTACAAGATGGGCGCTACCATCTTTTGTGACATAATCACATACACCCCATCACCTTTGTCATAGTCTGTTGGCTAGAATCAAGTCACAGGTCCTGCCCACACTCAAGGGGAAAGAGTACCACAAGGGCATGGACACAAGGAAGCAGAGATCATGGGTTGGGGGCACCTTGGGGGTCTGCCCACCATATCCCTCTTGTCCTTTCCCTGTTCTTCTTTCTTTCTCTTTTTCTTCATTTCACCATCATCCTCATCTAGACTCAGACCTAGTGCTTTGCCAGTAAGTAAGAGCTTTACAGCAATGACGCTAACTTGTAATATGACTTTGTGCCAGGCACCAAGCTAGTTTTCTTTTTAACTTTCTCTTAAAGTATAATATACACACAGAAATCTGCAACATCCAAAGTGGAGAGTTCAATGAATTTGTTTGAGACTGAACATACCCGTGTAACCATCCCACAGATCAAACAGCAGGATGTTACCAGCACCCCAAGGCCCTCCACAAGCTCCCTTCCAGTCCCTACACCCTCAAAGGTAAATCTCTAACAGCATAGATTATCTCTTCCTGTTTCTGTACATTTTATAAATGGTGTCCTACAGCCTGTATTATTTTGTGTCTGGCTTTCTTGGCTCAACATAGTGCTGTGGCATGTGGTTCTAGGTTGTTCATTCTCATGGCTGAACAGGATTCCCTTGTGTGAATATACCACAATTTGCTTATCCGTTCCACTGTTGATGGGCACTGAGTTGTCGCCAGTTTGGAGGTGTTACAAATGGTGCTGCTGTGAGCAGTGTACTATGTACCTTTTTGTGAACACCTGTAAGCTCTTCTGTTGGAAATCTCCGTGGGAGTGGCATTGCTGGGTCGTAGGGTGTGCGTATTTCCATGGGCTATGTTTCTATATAGAATCCTCACATCCCCTCTGTGAGGAAGTCATCATCATCCCCTTTATGCACGACAACATTTGAGTCAGACCCGCACTTCTTCCAGAGCTCCTGAAAGATTAGACTGGAGGAAAGGCACAGTGGAGAAAGTGTAGGTCTGGCTCTAATGCTTTTTCACTATCGGCAACCCTCTTTATTACTTTTTTTTAAGAGACCCATCGTTTTAGAAGAGTTCTGCACATCAAGCTACCAAGCAAATGTCGTTTGTTCACTATCATTTAATTCATCTTCCAATTCTCTTATTAGTCAAAGACATATCTAACCAGCTGCAGTGTGGCTGATCCAACAACATGTATAACAGAACTGATACAATTTCAGAAAAAGAAAAAGGAAGTCCTGGTTTGAGTTCACCTCTGTAGCCTCCTTACAAGAACACAGGGTTTCTGCAGGGCTGTGGAAACACTGACAGTCTTGTCCTTCCCCTTGTGATGTGAGGGAACTCCAGGTGATGGAGATACCCACCCCTCCACTAAGGAAATCTAAGATCCAGACCCGGTCTGAAATCCTCTGATTTATGATCAATAAATATACATTAGTGCCTAAGTAATTCACAAATCATTCAGACTAGACCTAGATCATCTTTTCAAACAAAATTTCAAAGCCCCAACCATTTATTATGGGCTTATTTTTAAACTAAGATAGGTTATAAGAAGATAGTAAGGAACACTTTCCAAACTGCCACCAAGTGGCCAGAAAGACTTCAGGCTATTGTTTACATGTGGGAGTACTAGGTTCTTTCCCCTTTGTCTGTTTCTGTTCTTCTCCATCTCTGTCTCTCTCAGTGTGCCTCTCTCTGTATGTGTATGTATGATATATATACCATACAAATCTCTCATATACATATAGCTCCCGTATATACACATATGTAATATCTACATATATATTAGAGAGACAGAAAGACGTCTATCGTTATATCTCTATCTCTATCAACAAAATTGGGATCCCACGATATCTTACTTTTTTATTAGCATTTTTTTCTATGCGATTAAAAAACATGATTTAAAAAATATTGCTGTTTGATATTCCATCACATGCAGTTACCATGATTAATTTAACTAATGCTCTATTTGGGGATGTTTAAGCTGTTTCTAATATTTTGCCATTGCTAATAACACTACATGAATGTGTCTGTACCTAAATCCTTGGGGACATCCCTGATATTTTCCTTAGGCTAAATGACAAGATGTTGAATAACCTACCAAATGGGTTGGCTTTTGGATGTTGACTTTTGAGTCTCTTTATTAAATTTAAATTTATGCTGCTGCCAACGGTGTACTAGAGTGTCTTTTCTGCCCACCCTGGTAATTTTCTATTATAAATAATTTTTCTCAATTTTATAGGTAAAACACGATTGTTTGACTTTAATTGATTCCTGGTGAGGTTAAATATTTGTTCAGACTTGCTGTCCATTGGCGTTTCTCTTTATTTTGCATTTTGTGTCCCTTTTTATGCCATGTGTTTTCCCACTCCTCCACAGAACACCACCCTGTGCTCGGGCAAGCCTCTTTCCCTGCTGCATCCCTGCTGCATCCCTGCCTTTACCACGGGAGTGATATTAGTGTCCCATAGAACTCGGCATGGTCGAACGTTTTGCAAACAGAACATGTGTCAGAGAAATGCACATTCACAAGGCCCGCAGGTGGCTTGGCCAGCCACATCTGTCATTCCTCCCATTAGGATCCCCGAATCCCTCCCGGAGCTGTAAACCTCACATCTCACCCAGACTCTGGACCTTCACCCAGGGACGGTCAGAGCAGGAGGGGCTGGCCAATGGCTGGCCATTAGGCGGTGCCTAATGACTTAACCAGCTGAGGTTCACGTGTAGCATGATTGTGCCTCAGAGGGAGTGTTCCCTACTGCTCTGGGGAAACAGGCAACTGTAAATCAGGTAACAATATGGCACTGACTTATTTATCCTTGTAAGAGTTTTACATTCTGAAGTCAGCAGGGGACCCATCGCCCGATCCACGGCCAATTTTCAGTCATCACTTTGGCAAAGCTCAATCCCCTTGCTCAGCTGGATGGCATGTAGGGGGCGTGCAGAAGCCAAGGCACCCCACTGGGCCAGACCCGATCCTGTATCTCAGCTGGAACCAAATGTTATCTTCCAGAGATGCGAGACAGAGACAGGAAGTCACCAGACAGCGGGAATTTCTCCCCCTCACTGTTAACACTGCTCTTTCACCACCCCCCAGCCTCCTGGAGCCAAGTTCCTCCTCCCTCAGAGGGAATGTTTGCCAGGACGACAGCTGCACCCTGGTAGGTGTGACAGTGAGTCATTCGAGTTGGAGTGGACATGACAAAAGAGAGGCTTTCCAGCCTTCGGCTGGTGCTATGTAGCAATCAAAGCCAAGACAGCACTCAATGTCCCCAAATATTGGGCTGGCCAAAAAGTTCGTTCGGGCTTTTTGTAAGAGCAGACCAAAAACCTGAACGAACTTTTTGGCCAGCCCAGTAGGTCATGGTATAACCCTTACAAGAGAATATTAGGCAGCCATTAAAAAGAACGTTGTCAAAGAATTTTTATGAGACTGAAAAATGCTCATGCCATGAAGTAAAATGATGAAGGAAAGAAAGGTGTAAAACCCACCTGTAGAATATAGAATATGATTCCGATTATGTAAGACTAGCTGGAAATATTGTAAAATGGTGACTGATGATCTCTGCAGGTAAGATTAGGTTTGAGTTTTATGTTCTTGATTATTATATTTAAAAATTCTCCTACACTAAGCATTTGTACCTTTTATTTACAAAAAATAATAATATTTTGAAAGACCGAGTCTGACGCGATCTGCCCCAGGCCCCTGGGATTTCACAAGTTCCTATTTGTTTATTCAATTCTGCTCTCCTTAAGCTAGTGTTAGGGATGGATGTGCTTGCCCTCACCCCATAGCTTTCCTTCCCCCCTCCCTCCCTCCCACCCTTCCTTCCTTCTTTCTTTCTTCCTTACATTTTCCCCCTCTTGGGCCCTGGCAAGTCTTTTGAGAAAAGCAAATCTTAGAAACCAGACCAAAACCAAATTTTCAACAAGCTCAAAAATTTAGTTGTACCAGTGCTGCATGACGCGGGGGTAGGGGACAAGATTGACAGCCCTTATTGTGGGAAGAGCTTGGTGGACCCAAAGATGGCTCTGCTCTGCCCTGGTCACACTGCTTCTAGTGGGCTGGTTTCAGTTTGGTGCCTGGTTTAAAAAAGGATGTCAAAAAGACTGCTTTTTGCAGAATCCAGAAATGACAATAATATCTCCACCAACAATATCAGCAGCAAGACCACCACTGTGTACCAAATGCTTATCTTGTGCCACATAGTGGACTAAACCATGATCTATTGTCCTATTTGATCTTTAAAACAATTCCTTTACAGATAACAAAACTGGGTTTATCGAGGTTAAGTAATAAGGCAGGTATTTGTTAATCTGTATAAATTTGCCCAGGAAAGGCAGGGAGGTGATGCCCCAGGGAACGCTGCACCTCCTCTGCTGATGGGGGCTCTGGACCACGGCCTTGGCTGCTGGGATGGAAGAAGCTGGATTACCATGGGACATTTGTGTGACACTTTCTGATCAAGAATGACAACCCAACTCACTTCAGAATAACATAGTGACGTGACAGGTATGGCTCGCTCATGGGAAGTGAGCGGTTGAATCTCCAGAGCTGGGAATGTAGGTCCCCAGATGGCCCTCAGCTACCCCCACCTTGCACTCACCCTGACTGCTGTTTGCCTGACTCTGGCCGTCTTGACAGCCTGAGAGGCCATGCACTGCTCAGGCCAAGGCCCCTGTGGGTGACTTTGTGGGGCACTGGGGAATTGGGTCCTTTCTTATACAGTTTGCCCGAAATGTCACAGCAGTGGCCTGGGGCTCCCCAGGGCGGCCCTTCAATCAGCTGGTAGGGGGCCCTGACCGTGCGGAGAGGATGCTTGTTGGTCAGACGGACTGTTTGGAGCCGATGCTGTGAGATTACTGGGTACTCCAGACAAGTTTATCCCAGCCGGTTAGTACATATTACCTACTGCACTAATACACAGAAAAATGCAAACTATCGATATAAAACAAAACCAGTTCATTCAAGAAGCCATAGATGCAAGGTTAACTAGGACCCAGTGTAACCTGTACGTTTTTTCTAGAATAGTGGCTTGAGCCTTGAGGACTCGCCTGCCTCAAGCCATATCCTGGGAAGCTGACCCAGTGGAGACTTAACATCTCAAGGGTGCATTCATCTTCCTGGGTCAGAGCTGGTTTGGGGTCACATGCTCCTGAGGTCCCTAAAGACCACGTGAGCTGCATTGCGTCCAGCGGCTCCCATGACACCTCCTCCTGGAAGGGAGTCTCCCATGAACCAAAGCTGTGCTCACCCCCCTCCCACTCCTCCGTCCCCCCATGGGACTTGCTGAGGCACCAGCCACAAAGCAGAGCAGGGACGCCTGAAGGGTGATGCTGGGGCCGTGGGTATCAGAATCACCTGGGATGATTATTAAGACAGATCCTGGACTCCCCTACATCAGTGCAGGAAGGGCCAGGTGCCTGGTCCAAGCAAGTGGCCCCCTGCCTCCACCGCCCCCAGCCTGAGAGCCAATGGGCCAGATGGCGAGACTCCCAGCACGTGAAACTAGAATGAGGGATTAAGGATTGGAGAGGAAGTCATGGAAGTATGGACCCTGTCTGGGGGGCCGGGGCCCACATAGCTCAGAGGAAGCATCTATATGAGATGAGCTTCCGTGGGGTCAGTAGGCCTGGGAGGAGAGCAGCGAAGAATTTTAAAATTGAGAAACTGAACTTTGCCGATCCTTACTGGTCTCAAATACGGATGGGGAATTTAGAGGCATGGGTCTTACACAACCCACCATGGGAACTTGGAGAGATGCCTCCACTGGGACGTATCCCCAGGCCTCGTGGGGAGGAGGTGAGCTAACCCGAGGGTTGTGGCCAGAGAATTCTCAACGTGGGTGATGGCTTGTTCTCCTGGGAGTTCCCTCCCTCTCACCTCCCCCCTTGTTTACCCTGCTCCCCTGTCTGCAAGCCTCTGCCAGCCCTCGATGCCCGCACAGGGTAGTGGGACCGAGGGTCACTCACCCGGATGGGCCCCACTTCCGCAGAGATACAGACCCCGGAGAGGGCAGCGGTAGCTGGAGTGCAGGGGCACAGGGCGGGCAAAGTACAGCTGGTCCAGGGTCATGGCGCAGTGGAATATATTCTGCAGGAGGCAGGGCCACAGTCGTTAACATAGGAGTGTTACATTCTCCACCCCGTTCCCCTCCCCTGTTCTCCAAGGAAGGTTCTTCTCCTTCCAGGATGTTTTCTCCGGCTCTTGTGATGCAGAATGAGGAGGGGAAGAGAGAGAATAGGCACAAGTCCTAGGGCTGGGGGTGAAGTTTCCTAGAGGCATTTTTCAAGAAGGAAGAAGGGTAGGGAGCATCTTCAGAGGGCAAGGAAACTGAATGGGAAAGAAAAGGGAGATTTTAAAGATGTTGCTGTGGACTATGAATCCCCCTCACTGTTTGAAAAATAGAGGAAGTTGATTTATTTTGACTGCTGGCACGTGTTTCTTTGGCCAAGACACCCAGCTGAGCTTGTGCCCTGGGGTTCCAAGGTCACAGTAAATGGCAGATGGATTCTGGGAGCTGAGCGCGGTTCTGCTCCACTGGCCTGGGTCAGACCAGCCGAGGAGGGAGGAGGTGTGGGGGAGGGGGAAGGGCACACCTGCGGGGCAGGTCTGGACAAGACCAACATCTGCTGGACGTCACCGTGGGGATGACCTTCACCTGCCCCATCAACGTGTCCCAAACTGAGCTCATCCTCTTCCCTCGAGTCGGCTCCTGTCCAGTCTTCCCTGCCTCCGTGGATGGCGTCACCTCCCCCTCCTTGGCCTTCAGGTGGACCCTTTACGTCCCCTCCACCCGCCCTCTGCACGCACATTTATCAAGACTTCTCAATCCACCTGCCCAACCCTTCCGCCTCCTTTCCCTTCCCTTCCCACTGCCTGGCCTCTCTCACTCTCTATCCGGACCAGCGCTGTCCAGTAAAAATATAATGGGAGCCACACATGGAATTTTAGATTTTCCAGTAGCCACATTAACACTTAAAAGGAAACTGGTGAAATTAATGTTAATAACATATTTAATTTAACCCAATTAAATGATATATTTAATTTAACCCAATAGATCCAAACTATTATCATTTCAGCACGTGGTTGGTATTAAAATTATTGATGAGACATGCTGCATTTTTCTGTACTCAGTCTTTGCAATCTGGGGTGCATTTTATACTCGAAGCACATCTCATTTTGGCCTGGCCACATTTAAGGGCTCAATAGCCACGCGAAGCTAGTCACTGCTGTATTTGATCTGGCCTCCTGACCCATCCCCCTGCCTCCAGGCTCAGTGAATTTGGTTTTGGTTTTGGTTTTGGTTTTGGTTTTGGTGATACGCGGGCCTCTCACTGTGTGGCCTCTCCCGTTGCGGAGCACAGGCTCCGGGCGCGCAGGCTCAGCGGCCATGGCTCACGGGCCCAGCCGCTCCGCGGCATGTGGGATCTTCCCAGACCGGGGCACGAACCCGCGTCCCCTGCATCGGCAGGCGGACTCCCAACCACTGTGCCACCAGTGAGTTTTTGATAAGAGAAGTGTGAGCACATGCAGCCTGGGGGAGGGGAGGTCCCTCTGAAGAAAGGCAGATGGGAGGGGCCGACATGGACATCCAGGCAGAAGGGCCGCAGTCCCAGTCCCGGTGACCTGCTCAGCAGGTGCTGCCTCTCCTCACTCCTCGCTCACTGCCTAAACCTGACTGCGTCTCTTCCCCTCTCTGCTGTGGTCTCTGCCTCTGTCCTCTCTTCCTGCTGAAGGCTGGGTGTGGAGGGACAAGATAAAGCCGAGTGGGCATGCCAGGGAGTCGGGGTACAGGGAGAGTGTGACCAGAGACCCCAGGCCTGTACTCACCCCCCCAGGAAGCCCAAAGACTCTCTCCAAGTCAGGGGGTGTGAGGATGTCTCTGCCCACCACGGAGCTCTTGAAGCCGGGGGCGTAGGCCTCAATGCAATCACACACTGGGTGTCGAACACAGGGAAAAGAGATGGTGTTAGGAGAAAGAGGTGTTACGACTGTACAGCTCGGCATATTTACTAAATTCATTAAACTCTACACCTAAAATGGATATTTTTTCATATGCAAATTATACCTCAATAAGCAAAAAAACAGTCCACAGGCAAATAAACAATTCATTACAGAGGCCTATAGGTGTCAGGCTAGTAGAGCCTCCCACTCTTTCCCACCTTTTTACTCCAACCCTAAACATTTGTCTCCCCTTGAACATGCAAAAATTTCTTCACCTCATTGCTCTGCTCAAGTTATTTCTTTTGCTTGGAATGCACTTTGCTGCCTGGTCGACTCCTATTCATCCTTTAAAACCCAGCTCAAATGTCCCTTCCTTTGGAAAGCTCTCCTGTCTCTCTGGCTCACAGCTTCCTCCTTTGGTTCCCACGGTCCGTTGTACTGTAAGATTGGTTTGTTAGTCTCCCCCGCTGGACCATGAGCAACCTGAGGGCAGGAACTATGTCTTTTTGGCTTTCTTCGCCCAGGGCCCGACCCCAGCAGTTACTCACTGTGTTGATTTAGGTTTCCCTGGGTACTCCTCTCTCCCTGGCACAGAACTTGCAGGTGTTAATCCTGAGTGGGGCAGTCAGGAGGAGAGGCCATTCGGGACGCTCGGCCAGCTGTCACTGTGGAGCCAGGGCGGTCTAGCCCTCCTTACCTCTGTCTGCGTGAGCGTTTCTCTCCTGCTCATCCCAGGTCTTGCCTGCAGCCAGTGTGTAGGGTGTGTACTGAGTAAAGAGGGAGATGACGTGGCAGCCGGGGGGAGCCAGCGTGGGGTCCAGCGAGGAAGGGATGCAGAGCTCAATCATAGGTCTGCGTGCGACACGGGGAGGAGAGAGGGTGGGGCCTGAAGAGCAGCACCTGCCCGAGGGAAGGGGCTGGGGAGCCACTCTGAGATGACGGGACAAAATGAAGGCTTAAGACAGGAAGATGCTGGGGCCGGGCCTATGATCTCTGTAAGGTCATGGTGGCGTTTGCCTGCACGGGCTCGGTGACCACCAGGACAGTCCAGACCACCCACGGGGAGCTCCCTCATCTCCAGGCCCCTGTCCCCGGCCAGACCGGCAGGCTCCAGGCTCTCTGGTCCCTCCCAGGCCAGGGTGGTGAATGAGCAGCAGTCTCTGCCATCCCACCACGCCTCCTGTGCTCTAACCAGGGGCTCAAGTGTCTCCAGGGCCCCCACCTGTGGGAAGGCAGGCCATCCATGGCGTCTTCAAAAGCCTGATGGAGAAGGAGGGTGTTCTCACAGTTGAGGTGGATGGAGCACTGGTGATGGGGCAGCGGCTGGCCCCTGGGAGCATTGGGGGCCGCCAGGAAGTCAGGCAGCCTGTCGACAGCCACTGAGGGACCAAAGAGGAGGGTGAGGGCCCAAAGGCCTGTGTCCTCAGCCCCCCAGAGTCCTCTATCTCTACCCATCCCCTGCTCACCCGCATGGTGGACTGGAAGGAAAAGGTATGAAAAAGTGTTTCACCTTCAAACTGGGGGGCAGGCTGGGGGGCGGGGGATAGAGATGATGATGCAGGTCAGTCTTTCCCATACATGGAGATTTCTCACTCAGATAACCTCAAAAGAAACAGCTCTACGATCTGGTGTGCCTCTTACCATTGATCTTGGTAACAGGCGACTGGGTGTCCAGCTGGGAGATTCTCTCCACGAACTCCTCAGGAAGCCACTCCTGAAAGAAGAAGGTTCTACCCTGGGGGTGGCCAAGGCCCCAAGGGGGCTGCTTTACTCCTTTGCTCAGACTGGTCCCTCAACCTGTACTGCTGGAGACCCTCTCCCTCTCTCAGAGCTCGGCCAAACCACTTCCTCTGTGAAGCCCTCCTGGACCCCTCCAGCTCAGCGCTAACCACTTCTTCCTTTGCAGTCTGCCAGCGTCCTGGCTGTAAATGGCCCACACCAGCTCCTGCTACGGATATGGCCCGTGGGCTGCAGCGTCTTTCACCTCTGGTCTGTAAGCTCCTGGAAGTCTTGATGATCTCAAAATTGTCTCAAGATGCTTTTGAACTGATGTTTGCTGAATTTGATTAGTGGAATCACTCAGAAAAAGTGGTGCCTTGTCCCCAAGAATAGTCCCCAAATCGCTGGGAGCTCCATGCTCATACACGTATTATCATATGTTTGGGGGAGAGGGAAGGTGTGATCAATTGCAAAAACTGTCCCAAGTCCCCAACCCTCCTTGTACGCACACCCCTTTTTATTGCCCTTCCACTGTGACTGAGCTTGGCCATGAGACAAAGCTAATGTCAGCAAATAGGATGCAAACAGAAGCACTTGCGTGATTGAGTTTGCTCAGTTTTGCCTTTTGCCAGATCTGGACTACCATGCCGGGGGGTGAGAGATACACAGAGCAGAGCTGAGTCATCCTGGACATTCCGACAGAGACCGCTGGATTAGCCCCGGCCATCAGCAGGGCCCACTAGTGACCCGCAGCTGCTGGAGGAGCGCATGAGTGAGCCCAGATCACTTGAACTCAGCCAAGATCAACTAACTGATTTCTACCGCTCTGTGCACTAAATCCGTATTTCTTGTTATATGCCCAGAAGCTGTGTGGTTGTTCTGCAACATTCATGTGGCAACAGATCACTGACACAAACAGTGGAATCAGAGCTGGTTAGAGGGGAGAAATCAGGATAGCAGGAAAGCTGTAGAAGTAACCCTGGGTTGAAAGTCAGACCTGAGTTCTAGCTCTGGCTCTGCCCATTGCTAACCGCCTGGCCTCTGTCATCTCACGTCCCCGGACCTTTCCCCTCACCTGTGAGGCTTCTTTGCTCTTTGCTCCCCGCCCGTTAGGTAAGGAGAGAAGACAGATTTCCCCACATCCGGAGGGACTTGGCCCTCGCATCTCCCACCCTGATGCGGCCCTGGTCCCCTTGACCCCTCCACATTCCAACCCCAGGCAGACATCTCACCTCCACCCCCAGCCTCACCTGTGGCGTCAGCTTCAGGAAGGTGATCTGCGGCGACGCGTTGGACAGCACCACTTTGCTCCTTACCTCCGAGCCGTCTTGCAGCACGACTCCTTGAACGCTCCCTCCACTGCTCACCTGCACCTTGGCCACTGTCTAAAGCCACGGGAAGGAGCCCCCAGGGTCCCCGGGCAGGGAAATGCAGGTTGAGTCTCGGGGGATTTCCGCTGGCCATGCTGCTCCTAGGCACTCACAGCCTCATCAACCCCGGCCCCGATTCTCTGCAGCTCCTGGTGAGGCGTTAGCCCACCCCTCCAATGCAAAGGCTCAGCCCAAATGCGGGATAGTGGCTGTGAATTCAAAGGGGGTAGGCAGAAGAACTGGGGCCTTGTTCACAGCAGTACAGGCTGCAGAGCCCGAGCTCCTCGAGGCTGAGCCCGGCCTTGTCCGTCAGTAAAATGAGGGACCCTCCAAATCTGAGACTTTGTTCTAATCTAAGATCCTTGCCAAAAATTGGGGTGGGGTAAAGGGGCTGTTCACCTTTTCAGTGAAGATACTTGCTCCGTGTGCGGTGGCTGAGCTTGCGATGGCGTCGGAGAGGGCACCCATGCCGCCCTGGACGTAGCCCCAGGCCCCCCGCATCCCCTCCAGACCCCCCATCACGTGATGGAGTAACACATACCTGAGGACAGATCATCAGAATCAGTGGCTGGAGGTGGGGTTTAATCTCCTCAGAGTTCTAGGTGCAGAGAGTCCTTGCCATCCTGTATCTTCAGCCCCTCCCTGCCCCCATCCAGCCCTGTCCGACTATCCTTTAAATGAGCTCGAGACTCTTGCAAGAGCCCTTCGCTTCCCATTCTGCATCCTCTCCCCCTGTAAACGTCTGGGGGCAGAGCTTTGGTTCCAACAATGTGGTAGCGATGCCCAAACCTGCCTCTCCAGCTCTCTCCTGAGTGCCAGCCTGTATGCCCAGCTACCCACAGATGTCTCCACTGGCATGGCTTTGGGCAGGTATCTTGACCCATCCCCTTGTCCCCATTCCCCAACCTGTTTCTCCATCAGTCTTCTCCATCCCAGTGAATGGCACCTTTAGTTTCCAACAGAAAACCGGGTGTCAGTGTTGCCTCTTACTAGGCCCTCACCACCTACATTGTCGAGTGCCTCCCAAAGAACTTTCCAAGGCCCCACTCCCTGCTGCTTCCTCCCTGGTCCAGGCCACTCTCTTCTCTTTCTTAAGTTGCTGCAGTAACGTCCTCCTAATTGGACCCACTTCTCCCACTCGTTCTTCCCTGTAGACCTTTCTCCACGTAGAACCTGGAGCCCAGTCTCAAAACTCAGCTATGCTCCTGTCACTCAGCTCTTTTCAAGCCTTCACTGGCTTGTCGGTGCTCTGAGGGTGATGGCCAGTCTCCAAAACCGGCCTTCAGGGCTCCTGCCTGCTCGTCAGCCTCGTCCCTCCCTACACACACACCCCCGACACCCCGCACTCCTATTAAGCCAAACCTCTCAGTGCCTTGAATAGATCATATAATCCACTTGCAGCTCCTACATTTGCACATGCCGTTCCAGAATCTAGAAGCCCCTTCCTCCCTCTTCTTTTATTTGGCTAATTCCTCCTGCCCTTAGAGTCTTGGATGAAACACCTCTTTCTCATGGGGGGCTTCTCTGAGCCTGGACCACGTTGTCCCACCATCACAGTGCCCACAGCTCTCTAGTCCACTCCTTGCACTGTGTCTACCTCCCCCATTAGGATTTCAACCCCATTCACTACCATGTCCCCGGACCTAGTCCCCAGGCAAGTGCTCCATCGATATTTATTGAAAGAATTAATGAAAAAACAAATGACTTAAAGGCCCATTTCACAAACTGGGCAGTAGCTAAGCCTCCTGAACACCCACAGAGAAAAGGACCAGAGGCCCTAGCTGGAAAATCCAAATTGGCTGGTTGATCTTGGCCAGGATGTTGCAGCTGCTGCCAAATCCCACTTTTCCATGGCCCTGGGGAATTTGGGGCTGGCTTAGTGTGTGTTGAAAAACCACTTCCAAAGTGTGCTCTTATCCCTTGAGAGATAAGCCACACTGACAGCTTCTAGCTGCATCTTCTGGTGCACTGGAAATGGTCCAAGACTTGGCAGCATCCTCTATCCCAACACACACACACACACACACACACACACAACACACATACAAAACACACAAACACACAACCCACACACCCCTCCATTCCTGCTCCTACAGGGGCTCATTAAATCATACCTCAACTACACACTTCACTGTGTCTGACTGCCCCCTCTCGGATGAGACTGTCAACACCCCCCCCACCCCCACCCCACTCACAAGGGGAAAGGCAGCTTCCCATCCATGTGAAGGTATCTGTGTGTGTGCGGGTCCTGGAAGCCAGGGAAAGGATCTGCGGGAGAGGGACAGGCAACGGGGCTTTGTGGGAAGGGAAGAGATGATAGATAGGTAGATAGGTAGATAGGTAGATAGATAGATAGATAGATAGATAGGTATGTAGATAGGTAGGTAGACAGGTAGATAGATAGATGATAGGGAAGAAGATGTTCATGTTGAGATATCACAGGCAGCAGGACAGAGGTGTTTCTACTGAAGCAGTAGGGAGTAGTGGCGAAGAAGGAAAACCTGGGGTGGGGTTGGGGGGAGGTCAGACAACTTGGGCTGGAAATCAGCTCTGCCACTTACTAGCTGTGTGACTTTGGGAGGGATACTTCCCTTCTCTGAACCACGGCTCTCAGGTGTTGCTTTGAGGCTTAAGTGAATCCTGTGTGAAGTGCTTGGCTCCTGCCTGGCTCACTGGCTGAGCTCAAGGAACAGTAGTTATCGCTCTCGTGGGGGAATCGGCTCCACTCCTGCTGCCCCACCTCACCTGCCACACTCACCCACTCCCCGGAATGTAGGGACTTGTCATGGCTCCAATCACAGCATCCGTTGCTAGAGTAGCTTTTAGAGGCTCAGACTCAAACCACTGATTCAGCACCTGGGACAGCAAGACAGCCAGGAGAAGGGCTTACCTCGGGAGCAGAGGCCCCCTCACTGCAAGGTCCAGCCTGAGGCTGGGGAGCCCCTCACCTTGACAGCTGGAGCTGTGAGGACCTGGTAATACTGGGGCAGCTGGGCTCCCAGGATGCGACCTAAAGGAGGAGATCCATAAAATGTGAACCGAGACAGGCAAGAAGGGAGCACTCTGATCCATAATGTCTCTGCGCCAGTTTCTTCACCTGTAAAATGGGAGGACAAAATATTCTGTACCCTTACGAGCTATTGTGAGGATTAAACGAGGTATGTAGAGCATTTCTAAAGCATTTCCACAGGCACTTAATACATTTTACCTGTTAGAATTATTTTGGGGCAATTTTTAATTTGTATCTTATTCCCCTACTTTGAGTTCTGTACAGCCGTGCCCTGGGAGGCGGCAGCTTGGCTAACCCATTCCTCTGATACTGATTCAAGCTAATCTCCGAGAGTGACTGTGCACTAGGACCTTGAGGCAGAGGTCATGAACCCCAGGCATTGTAGCCCCAGCGCCCAGCTTGGTGCCTGGCACGTAGCAGATGCTCAATAAATAGTTACTACATGAATGTTTATTGTATGACGCTCCTTGGACTGGTAATCTGGGAGGCGATGTCTACTTTTGGCGTCTGTGGTAGATTCTACTGGCTCTGACCCTTCACCCCTCCCCGTGTCCACACACTTTGCCATGTAACTCTGCACCGCTTCCCTCCCTAGCTGAGTTGACCGCCCTGCCCCTTGATTCTGGGCTCAAATGATTTGCTTGGCCCCTGGAATGTTTACTGATGTGATGCAGTCAGAGGCTTGAAACTGGCCTGCACATTGGGGCTTGCCCTCTGTGCTTCTGTCACTGACATAAGAAGGCCACGCCTGGACTAACCTGTGGCTTCCAAGAAGAGGATTAGAGACGCCTGGAGCGGAGCTGCCCCAGCCACAGACACACGCATGAGACCAGACCAGATCAGCTCAGCCCAGCTGGGACCAGCTGAGCCATGCAGACACTTGAGAAATAAATGTTTATTTCTATATGCCACTGGAATTTTGTAGTCTGTTATGCAGCAATTTTGTGACCACAGCTAACCGATGCAGTACTTTTCTAGAATATAGAAGCTAAACTGGTTTTTGTACCCTAGAGGAGTGGTAGAAAATAATAGCAGGCTTGGTGAAAAGAAACTTCCATTCTCATACCCCCGGCAGACATCACTAATTCATCACAGAGTTTTTTCTTGCTGAGCCCAATAATCTAGCATCTTTCTTGTATGGGGGCATCTCTTCAAACTCTCTTGGCCCCATCTCTTATTCCAGCCATGCCTATGGTGACGAGCTCCGTGCAGGCTCTGGTCAGCTTCACACAGTGCAACCTGACAGCATCCCACCTCAGACCTGAAGATGCGCCTCTTCATTTCTTCCCTGGGGCTTCTCTGGCACCATGACAGGACACCCACGGGAACCCACTTGGCACCCATGGATGCACAACCCAGAAGTTAATGCCTCATGTGGGAGTTAACACCCCAGGGGGCAACCTCTGACCACTGGGGGACAGAACCCAATGGGTAAATGTTTCCCCTTTCTTCTCCTGGGCATGTCCTCATGTGCATTTCCTAAGGCTTCTCAGAGGGAAGGACCTCATCAGCCACAGTGGTGGCCAGCTCAGTAATGCACCCTGGTATCGACTCTCCCTCTTTCCCGTTTCCCCTCCTTTCCCTGGTATCCCCCTTCAAAATGAACTACTTGCACATAAGCCTTTGGCTCAGGCTCTATTTTTAGAGCACGCCATCCTAAAACTTTGTCACTTAAAGTGCTCCAGGTGGGGGCCTCCCTGGTGGCACAGTGGTTGAGAGTCTGCCTGCCGATGCAGGGGATGCGGATTCGTGCCCCGAACCGGGAGGATCCCACATGCCACGGAGCGGCTAGGCAAAAAAAAAAAAAAAAAAAAAAAGGGCTCCAGGTGGCCCGTATTAATCGATGGCAGTTGGCAGGCTGCCTTGGAGGTTCAGGCTTACGTCAATTGAGGAGAAAATGGGCTCAATCACATGAAGGTGCTCATCATGCCCAGATGCCTGCCCTTGGACTTACCCGCCTGCAACAGGGGCTTGAGGGTGGAGAGCGACTTGAGCCTCTGCAGCAGGGAGCCCCGCTGGAAGGCCTCCATGTCCACCGGGGCTGAGTCCAGCAGAGGGTCAATGGCTAACGCCAAGCGATTCATGAAGGCCTCATATTTGGGAAAGGCCTGGAACAGAGCTCCGAGTCAAGGCCCCATTGCCTAGAATCCCACAAAGACACTGTCCCCAGGCCTGGCCCTCCAGCTGCCCCCCAGCTGAGGCTCGATTCCTCAGGCCTCACGCCCAGTGTGGCTCAGCCTGGCTGTGCCGAGTTACTCCCAGTTCTAGGTCTGTGTGCTGATGTCAATACCAGGGGAGGTCAGAGAGAGCCTGGATAGTAGGAGGGCCACCATGTAGTGGCAGGGGCAAGGGGGTTGATGCGGGCCAAGACCAGTCGTCAGCCACGGAAACCTCAAGTATCCTAGGAGGTGGTCTCTGTGATAAACCAAAAACCACTTAA
Source organism: Mesoplodon bidens (assembly GCF_964165515.1). NCBI lineage: Eukaryota > Metazoa > Chordata > Mammalia > Artiodactyla > Ziphiidae > Mesoplodon > Mesoplodon bidens. Next base: position 30,951,937 of record NC_138176.1, on the reverse strand, counting down.
AAGTTTCTCCTCTCTGTCCTGTCTTTCTATATCTTACTGATAAAAGTAAGATCTCTCTGCCTGTATTCCAGCATGCTGACTGTTCCTTCCTGGGCTGCAAATCTCTTGCATCCTCTTGTCATCAGCAGGGACAGAAACTGGCATCCCTTCATCCCACAACCTCCCGCAACAGAATCCATTTCGACAGCCTGGTTATGACCCCCACAGCCCCCTCCCTGGATGGGCGACAGGAGCAAGGATGGGCACCCGTGCTACCCGAGGCCCTATCTTAATTCTCAGCTGAGAGCTTTTAATTTTTAGTTCATCTAGACTCATGGATATACCCATGGAACTTTAACAACTGTCACACAAAGAAAAGCTCTGTGTTGAAGTACATTGGAGAATCTTGATTAAAATGAAGGTAAACGGCTTTCTCTGCAGTAGGTCTTTAACGCGACAACGTGCAAAGACAAAACCAGAATTCAGCTCCTTACTTTCCACAGTGGGATGTGGCCTCTGCCTCCCGCTCCTGTGGTCCCCAGCACACAGGGCCACGGCCACACACGGCCAAGGCCACTGCTCTCTAAGCACAGGGACCTGGCCTTGTCCTGAATCCTCTCCAGTGCATCTGAGACAAGCAGGACTTGGAGCAGAGGGTGTAGGCAGTGGACCCCAACTCACTGCGCAAAAGAATCACTTGAAAAGCACTTTTTTTTTGGTTGACTTGATCATCAGCCAGTGTTTGGAAACCACTGGCTGAAGAGAGATGCTGTGTCTGTGGTTTTCTTGGTTTTACTAGATGAACACAGCAAAAAGCAACACACATGGATTGGTTAACCCAGGTTCTTCTTATAAAAATGTCTCCACCAAGATATGAGTTAATGCTATGCCTTCAGCTTGTATCTAGGCTTGGTACAAAAAATGGCCATTCAAAGAATCTTTTTATATCTGTAAGACCAATCACACCAGGCCCGTTACATTCAACGACTCATCTAGACAAAGCTACCCAGCAAATTCCTCACAGTGCAATCCTAGGAAAAGAAATGTGCCTCCTCCATCTGATGTGTGTGCTCCCCTTCACCAGACCTGCTCACCACCATGGACATATTCTTACCTTGGGCTGCCAGGGGATGATGCCAAAATAAATGAATATGTATTACGATGCTCTTGTCCTAAATTCCTGACCCCGTGTGTTCTATCCTTAACTGTCTCTATCTCCCCTTCTTCTTTTTGGCCTTCATGTGTTTTAATATTGAGGACCACCTGGAATCCTGTATGAAAGCAGGAGAGGTAGAAAGCACATAGAACAGAAGGACATACCAGTGGACTCCCTTTTGAAATTCAGGTGGAGGCCACCTGAACAGTGGCCTCAGGCTGAACACACACAGGTTTGAGGGTCTCCAGTGTTCACTGGTCTTAACCAACTGTCCTCCACCCCTTCTCTTTGCAGTGCCTGAGATCAAAGGCTGGCACAGACTGGAGCCCTCCTAGGGCGGATGAAGTGGCCTGTCCACACCCTTGTGGCCTTTGACAACCTGCTCTAGGACAACTCCAACCAAGCCCATTTTTTTTCAAGAGCGGCCACCAGGCTGAGATGGAGGAGATCAGTCTCTGGTCACCTTCCCTACCTGGGCGTCCTTCCGTGAGAACTGGGCGATCTGCTTCTGGTTTTCTGCCATGTCTGTGCCCAGCAGAAGGGACCTGGGCACCTTGCCCGCTGTGCCCTCTTCCAGCATAGGTGTGAATGAGTGGGGGTTTCGAAGATGAAGCCTCAGCCCGTGTTTCTGCAGAACACAGACAGCACAGGTAACATTTGAAGGGATCTGCCCATGACCCTTCTCTGATTGTGTCTGTGTGACCACTTAGGTGCCTGCATGCAGGTTCCCAAGGCCTGGGGTCCTGGTTCCTTTTTTTTTTTTTTTTTTTCGGTACGCGGGCCTCTCACTGTTGTGGCCTCTCCCATTGCGGAGCACAGGCTCCGGACGCACAGGTTCAGTGGCCATGGCTCATGGGCCCAACCGCTCCGTGGCATGTGGGATCCTCCCGGACCGGGGCACGAACCCACGTCCCCTGCATCGGCAGGCGGACTCTCAACCACTGCACCACCAGGGAAGCCCTCCTGGTTCCTATTTTTGATACAGGTGTATAAAAAGCCCTCTTGCCCAGGCACCCTATGGCAGACCATACCATACCACGCCACGCTACCCAGTGCCAGGGACTGTACTAGGGTTTACAATGGTTACATCACAACAGCTCTGTAAGTATATCATCCTCATTGTACAAATGCAACAGTAGAGGCTCAGAGAAGTGAAATAACTTGTCCAGCGTCACATGGGGAGGTGGATCCTGGTTTTGAAACCACACCCCTGTGACTCCAAAGCCCTGGCTCTCAGTGTTAGTCTTTAAATGCCCCCATTTCAGAAATAATAATTAAAACTGAGAAAGACACAATAAAGCCACGGTCATGTGAAAATCCATATTTACAAGGTGGATAAATCGTTCACATCAGAAACAACTTATTTACTTTGCAGACTCATGTGCTCCAGGGTCACTTTAAATGGAAGTTCCCTTGATGCACTGAAAATATGATTTGATTTACAAATATTTGACTTGCACACAGAACTTTCCAAGAGTACATTTACTTCTTCAAAGAAGGTGGAGATAAAACAAAAAGGGCCTGTGCTACCTCCACAAATAAGACTTACTGCTCCCGCTAGAGACTTCTTTTTTCTTAAACCACTTTATTGAAGTATAATTGACATACAAAGAGCTGTATGTATTTAATGTGTGCAACTTGACGAATTTGGCGTTTAGAGACTTCTTTCCCCAGATACTTGGTCTGCTCCCTCACCTCTTTGCTCAACAGTCACCTGAGTAGCAAGTTCCCCACCCCCATCCCCTGCCCCCGAAATGAGATCTGTGAGCAGAAATTTTAGGAAAACACGAGGAAACCAACAGAGATCTTTCCAATAATTACAGCAGAAGTTTCCCCAAGCCACAGGTGTTCCAGGTGGCAGGATCTCCACGGTTGAGCATTCTGTGGAGGTGAGTCTGGGCGTTGGTAGGGGCAGGCTGGGAGACCCGCAGGACCCTTTCTAACACTAAGATGGGGAATGCCTTTGATTCCAAACTGGAGGAACTTCCAGCTTGGTTCCTCTTGATACAGTGAACTCTTTCCCACCCAGGTGGTGTCCCTAGTTCCTCTGTGTCTCTCACCCTTGGCATCCCATCCATCACCAAGTCTCACAGCTCAGCCTCCAGACCTGGTCCCCATGTCCCCGCCCTGACTCAGCCTGAGCCACCACCCTGCGACCACGGCTACTTCCACCACAATCCACACCATCTAGCCAGTGGTATGACCTTTCATAAAGTCATAAATCCCATCACTCCACTTCTCGATTTAACACCTCTGCTGCCTGCCTCCTGCGCTCAGGATAAAGCGCAGGCCCTTGCTTACAGCGCGCGAGGCCCTGTCTCCTCTGGCCCCTGCCCCACTCTCACACCACCTGCTGCCTCTCCGCCGGGCACTGTCTGCTCCGGCCACACGACCTTCCTTCCCCTTGGGCCTGTCCACCTTCACTTCCTTCTGACTGCAACGCTTTCTGCTCAGATGTCCACAGGGCTGGCGACTTCTTGGCATTCGAATGCTAGCTCAAACGTCACCCCTTCAGGGAGGTTTTCCTGGTCACCAGTCCAGGCTGGACCTCCAGTTCCTCACTGTCACATTGCTTTATTTTCCTTTCTTTAGGTGGCACTTACCTCTCCCTGAAGTCCTCTCACTAAGAGCAGAAGCCTTGCCCCCTTCCCTCGCCGCTGTCTCCCCACAGGCCTCTCCCAGGGCCTGGCACAGGGCAGGTGCTCAGAAGCATTTGCTGAATTAATGAATCAATAACCTCCCCTCACCGAAAAAGGGACCCAAGAGGATCCCAAGGGCTGTTTCAAGTCTTAGTAATTGAACAGGATTAATTTATTTATCTGATTCCAGGACTTTCTCTCATAAAGGGAGCCGTTGTTATTCTTGATGGTTTTGATGATGTGGTGTCAGAATAAGAAGGGGCTGTTAAACCACCATTATATTATCCCCATTAGATTTGCTCAGATCACGCAGTTTCCCTCTTGTAAAAAACAAACGTGGGCTTCCCTGGTGGCGCAGTGGTTGAGAGTCCGCCTGCTGATGCAGGGGACACAGGTTCGTGCCCTGGTCCGGAAGATCCCACATCCCACATGCCGTGGAGCGGCTGGGCCCGTGAGCCATGGCTGCTGAGCCTGCGCGTCCGGAGCCTGTGCTCCACAACGGGAGAGGCCACAGCAGTGAGAGGCCTGCGTACCGCAAAAAAAAAAAAAAAGGAAAAAATCGCATCTGATTTACCCATGGGATTTCTCAGCATGTACAGCTGTCCCGGCTGGAAATTGCTGGGAAGGGACAAGCCGTGCATTAGGGGCCAGAGAAATGGGAGATTTAAGGGGTGCAGTTCTCAGAGTTGCGCTCTGGGGTCCTCCTGCTTCAGAATCATTGGCTCCTGGGCCACCACAGTCCCACAGAATCATCCGTAGTTCCTCTGAGCAAGAACCACTTTCCCACCAGTTGCCCAGATTTTTCTGAGGGACCTGAAAGTTTGACAGCCCTGCCTTGGAGAGATTTCCGAGGAGAGCAGGAGCAGAGGGATGGGGTTGGGAGCCAGAAGGTGAGTGCAGGTGGGAGGGAGGACAAGGGGGTGCCACTTGAATGAGGTCAAGGCTGGTCCAGGGAGAGTTGGGGAAGGCAGCTGCTGGCTGATACAGGATGAAAGACACCACCTCCCCTCTGCCACATACACCCAGGGCAAAAGCTCTGCCCTCCTTGTCTGGATCCCACGACTCACTGTGGGGCCACTGTAAAAGCAAGCTTACTATCCACGTGCATGGAACTGGGAGATGATCTCATCGACAGCTGGGGAAACTGAGACTTGGAAAACAGGCCCAGTGAGGCCCCAAGCAGGTTGGCAGAGTCATCCTCTGGCTCAAGTAGAGCTCAGTCTAATCGGGTACAGGCCCACAGTGGGAAGGTCTGATAGGAAGTAGCAGGCCACAGGTCCTTCTGGAGCCTCAGTTTTCTCAGCTGACAAATGGGCATAATATTGGGTTGGCCAAAAAGTCCGCTTGGATTTTTCTGTAACATCTTACGGAAAAATCGAATGAACTTTTTGGCCAACCCAATAATACTAGCTGACAGTTGTTGAGCACTGACCGTGCCCCGTGCACTGTACTAATGATTAGCAAACACCAACCACTACAATAGCCTTATGAGGCAGGTACTATTACATCTCCATCTTACAGATGAGGAAGATGAGGCACCACCAGGCTAAGTCATACAGCTGGTAACAGCAGAGCAGGGATTCAACACCGACCAGTTAGGTTCCGGAGTCTGCAATCTCAGTCCCGTGCTCTACCGAGGCCGGAGCTGCTGGAAGAGCTTATGTCTGTGACCTGGTCCACTGTCATCGGCAAAGTGCCTGGAGGGGCACAAGGCTGAGCTGGGTGGCTATCAAGGTGCCCACGGTGGCGGCACCTCACAGAACGAGGAGGAGTCAGTTAGACCTGGCTCAAGTTCTTGGTCACTTCCTAGTGTGCGAACTTAACCCCCCTGAATATCGGTTCCCTCATCATAACATGGGGACACTACTTGCTCTTGTCTCACAGACGAGGACAAATTGACAGAGCATGAAAGCTCGTAGCCCAAGATGTAACACTGGTAAAATAAATGCTCTTTATTATTGTTTTGGAAACAGAATATTCCTAGAAAGAGGAATAGTTGCCCTCCTATAGGTATCTTCTGAGCTGTCAACGTCCTGTTAAAATAAGGTACCCCGCACTCCAGATGGGATTAGTTCTGTGCATCGTGCAGCAGGACTGCTTCCCCCCTTGATCTGAGCACCGTTCTCCTATTAATGTAGCCCAAGATCAGAGATCAAAGGATATAGTCAATTCACTTGGGAGGTGCTAGTTAAAGGAACCCTATGAGAATACCATTTTCAAATGAGTAACTTTTTTTAAAAAATAAAGAGAATGGACTTCCCTGGTGGCGCAGTGGTTAAGAATCCGCCTGCCAATGCAGGGGACATGGGTTTGAGCCCTGGTCCGGGAAGATCCCACACACCGCGGGGCAACTAAGCCCGTGCACCACAACTATTAAGCCTGCGCTCTAGAGCCCGCGAGCCACAACTACTGAAGCCCGCGTGCCTAGAGCCCCGTGCTCCGCACTAAGAGAAGCCACCACAATGAGAAGCCCGTGCACTGCAACAAAGAGTAGCTCCCGCTCGCCTCAACCAGAGAAAGCCTGCTCGCAGCAACGAAAACCCGATGCAGACAAAAAAATAAATTAAAAGAAATCCCAGGAAATTATTTAAAAAAGAAAAAATAATAAAGAGAATAATTATGTAAAATTTTCTGTTCTGTGATCCTCAGCTTTCATAAGTTAGATTTTTCAAAAGGAGGGTCTACCCCCACCCCTCCCCTCACCCTTGCCACTCTGCATAATTGGTGTGTCTGAAAATTGCCTTCACCTATCGTCTGGTTTGGACTGAAGTCCACAGACCCACTCCCAGGCCTTGGCAGGGTTTCATCCAGTCCTGGCTGGTGACAGGCGTGTGCTCTCTCTCTGTGTCTCTCTTCGGGGCTCAAAGAATAATTTATTTAATGGGTGTCAGTGGATTAATGTCTTATTAATTGAAAATTTAGGGCAAAGTTGGTGCTGAAGTGCCATCAATGTCATATACAGATGGCACAGGGGACCTTTCTCCAAGTGGTGGGTGACAGGGGCACCAAGCTGGTAAGCTAAGTGGGGTCCCGGAATGCATGACCAAGTTTGTCAAAGAGGCAATGAGGGGGTGAAGGAATCTGAAGGGGCGGGGGGCAAGACTGTGGACCAAGGTGAGGCTAAGAGGAGTCGACAGAGGCAGACTGTGAGTTCTCAGGATGCCCTCAAAATGGCCCAGGAGCCCAGAGAGGTGAAAGTCCCCGAGTCCGACTTCCTACTCAAGCTGCCGAGGACGGTGACAGGCTCTCATGTGTAATGAGGGCAGAAACCAGCTCAGGTCCTAAGGCAGCTTCGCAAACTCAGATGCCCAAGGGTCCTAGCAGGTTTCCTATGGGGGCTGGACAGACCCCGGGAAGTGAAGTGACAAAGCAGAGCTGGGACCGAATCCACGTAAAGGGCCAGCCGGTACAGCATGTAGGAACATGGGCCTGATGTTGACAAAGCTTGTTCTTCGAGAGGTTTGATTTGTGTATGAAATTTCCTGATCTTTAAGACACTGGGTGGGCCAGACAAAGCCCATTTGTGGGCAGGCACTATGGAGACCATGAGAGGTAGACACACCCTCGGAGGGAAGAATAGCAACTGCCTACATCCCCAGCCCCCAAGCCATGGAGCAGGTGGACACACACACACATACACAAACACACATGCTCTACCTTCAGCTCCAGTTCGGTGTAAATCTGCGGTCGTAGCAGGCTGAGGAGGTAGGATGCTCGGGAGAACTTAAACCCTGAAAATGAATCGGATGAAGACAGTAACCAGGGGTCACCAGTGGTCACCCCCCACGCCCCTCACCCACCCCTTTGGCTCACCTGGGATTATTTCCTCTGTGACAGCTGCACCCCCGATCACGTGGCGTCTCTCGAAGACTGCCGTGTTCACCCCCAGTCTCTGCAGGTATGCCGCCTGGGGCGGGGCACACAGGGTCCTCCCTTTACCCCTGGGGGCTGACCCGCATTCTCAGGGTCCTCACCACACGGCTGGCTCAAGCTGTTCCTGCCTCTGAGATGCCCTCCCTCCTGCCACCCGTAAATTTTCACCCCCCCCCAGATGTTCTCTGAGACCTGACATGATTGGTCCTGCCCCTCCACTTCCCAGCCCGAGGTGACCTTCCCTCCTGCAAGGTCCAGTGCCTCTGTGAACTCTTGCCCATCTCCTGGGGAGGTGGGGTGGCAAGCCTCGCTCTCATCACTGGCCTGAGGCAGGCAGCACAGTGAGCTTGCCTTGTGAGTGCTGAGCCAGACGGCCCAGGTTCCACTCCCCCTTCTCTTTTCTGCTGGGGCGGCCTCAGTACCTAATCCATCCAGCCTCAGTTTCCTCATGTGCAAAAATGGGGCTGATGATAATAACACCCACTTTGACTGCTTCATGGGGTCACTGTGAGAATTCTGAGCTGGTCCCTAGAAGGGGCTTACACGGGGTCGCTGGCACACGGGACGTGTTCAATCAATGAAGCCATGATTATAGCACAGCCTTATTTTGGGGAACAAATGATGCGGGGGTGGGATTAACTTTTCTCTAGCACTTAGTGGAAAATCAATAAATAATTGTTGAACCGAACTAGTCCTGAGTCTACAGACCTAAAATGCTGGTCCTCACACCACTACAGCTACCACCCCCAAGGTGACAACAGGGATGGTGTAGTTCTGAAGGCAGACTTTTTAAAAAGTTTGCTTGGCGACTACAATGTGCCAGACACCGTGCAAGCATCATCTCATATAATCCACCCTAGAAGTAGGCACCGTGATTCTCCCCATTTCACGGAGGAGGAAACCACGGCTCAGTGAGGCTAATAGCTCAGGATCACAGAACTGATGAGTAGAGGTGTCAGGAACTGAACCCGGGCGGTCTGGACCCAGAATCTACACTCCTGACATGTCCTAACGAGAAAGAAGAAAAGAGCAGCCCAACATGACATTCACAAGGTGGCCTGGCCCTCAGAGGTAAGCCCTGTTTCTCCCACTAGACGTGAACAATCTCACAATGATGACCACAGACAGGGATAATCTACACCACGACAAAATGGGACGGAGCAAAAGCCCACTTTATAACTGTGTCTAAGCACAAAAGAGACAGGGTCTACTGGCCACCACAAAATACCAAATGCCCCCTCTCTCGGCCAAGATGAGTGATGCTACGTGTGCACAGTGACTGTTCTCCTCACCCTAGTCTCCCCTCCCCGCACACACGGTTACTGAGATGCCTGCTCACAGGGCTGCCTCCACTCTGACAGTATCCAATCTAGAGCCAACCCCTACTTCCTTAGGCTCTCCCCAAATCAGCCAACCGAAGTGCGTGTCCTAGAGTAAGTTCCTCCTATACCTCTTATCCTGGGACGCCCCACGGTGTCCCCATGCTCACCATTTGTGTAAGGCTTTATGAGCTGGGTCCTTGGGGCACATCATCTATTCCCTTCACCTCAATTCGGTGAGGGTGGGCATTTTAATTCTCATTTTACCATGGCTCAGAGAGATAAAATGACTCACCTTAACCTTCGCAAATGGAAAGTGCAGAGCTGGGGACAAACGCACGTTGGTATTAATACAAAATCAATGTTTTAAATTACTGATCAGTTGAGTTAAATAATGTCCCCTGTGAAATGTTCAAGTAAAATGGCTATGTCAGGGAAAGTCTTAAGATTTAACACAGGTCTCCTGGCTCTCCATGTTGCTGAGCCCCCTGCATTGATATTCTAGAGCAGCCGCTGCTTCAGGAAGATGCTCCATGTTAGGCTCGTGGCCTGAACCCCTCTAGCACACACTGTGGCCTCCTAGGGGTACATGGACTCTGGTCTGAGAAGCACAGCCTTAGGGTAACCCTGGCCTGGCTCAGCTTGGGACCCAGAAGCCACCTGTGCTGGGGCAGGGCCCTGCTTCCTCTGCTAGGTCGGCTTCCTTGCTGTCTCCAGGGCACAATTTGGACCGTGTATAGCTGCTGTGTTCCCCAGGTTGGTACCTGGCCTAAACCTAGCTGGGGAACATGGGGTCTGTACACAAGGACAGCCCACAATCTGGAGTCAAAGGCCCCCCAGCCCCAGTTACCTGACCCCACAAGCTCCAACCTGCCTCCTAGGCTATGCCCATCACACACTTTCCCAGCTATTTATCACCTCGCTTTTGAAAGGTCATGGGGGAAACCTATGAGCATTAAGGAGAGGAGAACAAGGGAGCCCCTGATATCCTCCTTAGCTACTGCAGATGTCCATTCGAGCCAGCCGCTAGTCAGCACCAGGGCGCGAGGACCAGCCGGCCTTTCCTTCTCCCCCTCAGCCTTCATCCTGCTGGCTTCCTTACACTCCTGCTGAGGACCACACACCCAGGGACCAATGAAGCGGGGCAGATTGGGAGGGACTTACAGCCACCAGCCCGTTGTGTCCTGCAACGAGAAGGAGGAGGGGGGAGGAAAGTGACAGTGGTCAGCGGGCAGACAGACACATTCCTTGAGGAGTGTGGCCACCCACCCCTGTCCCCATGCCCATGAAGATCCTGGAGAGGTAGCAGAACTTGGGGGACCCCCTCACCTGTACCTTGATGATGGAACAGCATCTAGCTCAATGCTGTAAGACACCAGTCTTTGGGGAGTCAGAAAACCCTGGCTCTTGCCCTGAACTGAAAAAAGTCCTGTCACCCTGGCTTAGCCAGTGGCTCATGCTGGAGTGGGGACAAGGAGAAATCCACAGTCATTAGATGAAAACTATCCCACGAAGCCTCCCATTGCTGGGCTTCTGGCACTTGGGGATGAGCGGGGGACTGTCAAGAGGTAGTGTGACAGTTGACTTATCAGGGAAGAGAGGTAGGCGAGGCTGTACGATGATGCCGGGCGTCCCTGGCTGGCATGGGATCACCAGCCGTCCAGGTGAGTGCTGGTCCTGTGGACATTGGCTGCCAGGCATGGCTTGTTGTGCCCAAGTGTGGCTCACAACAGTGCCCCAGAAGGGGCGTCTTCGTCAATTCCCAGTGTTTCCCAAATAAAACAGGAACAGCTCAAAATGAATGAAACACATATGGCTTTGACGTGCGCTAGAGTAGCTCAGCGTGCTTCAGGGGCGCCAGCTGACTGGGAAGATTTGTCTATTATAAAGTTTCTCTCCAAAAATTTTAGGCAGGCTGCCCCTGGGGTAGGAGCCCTGAAACTTGGCTTGGGATCCCATGTTCCACACCAAACCCCCTGCTAGCAAGTGCCTCTCCAGCTCTGAGAAGCTTCAGGATCACATGAGAACTCGGGTAAACACCGATTCCCTAACCCCTCCCCAGAATCTACTCAGCAGTTTGGGGGCGTGGACCAGGATGCACTTCACAGAAGCTCCCTGGTCATTCTGATGCAGGTGGTCTCAGACCCACAGGCCGAGCACATGGGGCCCTGGGGTGGGGGCCTCCCCTTTCCTTAGTCTCAGAATAAAATGCAGCAGCTGGAGAAGTCCTCGATGGGCAGAGAACAGGCCCTGGTTGCTTTCAGGGAAGGGGGCCAGGCCTCCCCTGGGACACATGGCACATGCTTCTCTTTGGTGGTGGGAAGTCACTCTGAGTCTTCAAAGATGACAGAAGATAACTATGTTCTCTGAGCAGCAACCTGAACCCAGCGTTGACTCTAATAAACGGCTCAGCCATTAAACTGACAAACATCCACAAATAGGAGGCAGCAATGACCCACATGATGGATTTCTCATGGCTGAGTTGGTTTTGTTTTACATTTTCCACATAGAGACCTGCCAGAATTTTCGAGGTCATTGAGCCAATTTATCATGCATTAAAGGAATCTCTGAAACGGAGTTTTTAAAACCTCTTTGACCATGATCTGAGGAAGAAATGCATTTTACTCTGTGACCTGACACCCCCCCCAACACACAAATAAATGTATTTCACAGAAACAAAAGTTTCAGGAACTAATATTAAATCATCATGTGATAAGCATGTGATGATCTACTTGATTATATTTCATTAAAAAATGCTGATTGATCTAGTACTATTTTTAATATGTTTTTGATAATTTTCTTAAGAAAGTTTCAAAAATATGATGGAAGGGAATCATGAATGGATGGATTGCAACCTGAAATTTGGAAAGCCCTGCTCTCAAATACATATGACAAATTAAAGGCAGACTGTCCTGGGCTCATCCTGGCTTCTGCTGTCTTCCCCACGTGTAAAAACAGAGGGCCTGCCAGACCTGCAGTGTTGAAGGGAGGATAACCAGTAATGCACGTGAAGCACCTGTCCCTTAGCAGACAATAAAAGGTAGCTGCCTTTTAATCAGTGCTGATCATAAATCTTGGAAAACTAATAAAAGCTTCCAGGCAACAAGGTCCAGTTCAGTCATCACATGTAAGCCCACAAATGCACAAACAAACCTCAAAGGGCAAAGGTCGAGGATCCAACAGCCCAAGTTCCTCTGCCCTCCCCCACCCCCAGTCCTGGCTGAGCCTTCCTGCAGCTTCTGGTGACCTCTCCTTTCCCCCTGAAGGAGTCTTAAGCTGTGGGCTGGGCTCAGCTTATCTCCAGGCCAGACTGCAGGGTTCCTCATGCAGCAGGCACGGGGGAGCTCTGGAGACAAGCTGCTCTGAACGTGGGTTCTTGAATGTGTGGGCTGCAGATGCCTCCACCAGATCCATTCCAAGTGTTGGTTAGATGTGCTGACTTCCTCAGAATCCTCATCACCAGGTAGGGGGCCCAGGAACTGCATTTTAACTAGTTCCTTGGGTCATTCTCAGGCAAAGTTAGTCAAATGACTAAATCAGGGTCCTCTTTAAGGTGGCTCCCAGGTCCCCAGTGTGGCTTCAGGGAGCAGAGATAATCTTTATCTTAGAAGATGCCACTGTATCCCTCACTCAGGCTGGAAATGCCTTCAAACCAGCAATTAGAGAAGCAACGTCAAAGAAAAACTCAGGCCTGAGACTCACACACTTGTGGCAATTCACCCAGGTATCTGGGGACCTACGACCAACCCTCTCTGCCAAGAGTCAGCAGGGCTGGGCTGTCACCAAGGGCAGGAAAGGTGGGAGGCACTTCCAACTCCTGAGCCCAGTCAGTGGGGGCTGGAGCAGGAGTCCCCCAGCCCTGGAAGTTGGTGAGACAGTTGTCAAACGCAGCCCCTGGTAAAAAATTAAATTACATCAACTTACAATGAAATAAGTATATGAAAATCAAAGGTAATAAAGACTCAAAGCTTGTCAATTCCTAAATGTTTCACATTGCTTTAACGGTTGGCTATGCTTTCACGGTTATTTACCTCTATAGACCCATAGAGGGGCCATGCTACATGATGACCCTTTGCTGCGTCTCTCTCCCAAATTCACCTTTGGTGACATCATATTGGTACTTTGAAAAAGGCCACAGTGGGGGTACTCACACTATGGAAATCTGCAAACATTACACACCAGGGCTTGAGTTACGATGTTTTTGGTTGTTAGACTAAGAAAGTGATGGAGAACCTGCTAATAATGTAGATTAAACTTGTGTCTGTAGCTGTTACATTGTGAAATGGTGCAAAAAATTGAGGAACTGTTCTTCCAGTGTTCGAAAAACATTATCTGATTGAGCAAAGTCATTCCCGTCGTTGAGGAAGGCGTGAAGTTCAGACATAAATCTTTGTTTCACTTTCTTTCTGCTGTTTAAATAAAAATATCAAACAATATTCTTTTCAGAACTATTTTCATTTGTCAAATTGCAACCACAGGTTGGTTACTGAGTTTGGCAGAAGTCACAGGTACTTGGTAAGAATGGATTGGCTACCTGGAATTTAGAGTATTGTTTTTCTTTGCGGTACGCGGGCCTCTCACCGTTGTGGCCTCTCCCGTTGCGGAGCACAGGCTCCGGACGCGCAGGCTCAGCGGCCATGGCTCACGGGCCCAGCCGCTCCGCGGCATGTGGGATCTTCCCGGACCAGGGCACGAACCCGTGTCCCCTGCATCGGCAGGTGGACTCTCAACCACTGCGCCACCAGGGAAGCCCAGTATTGTATTTTTTATCTGCAAAACAGTGTGCTACACTTTTTACTTCCGTATTTATAATAAACTTATGTATGGACATATATGCACACATTTTCCCTGGAGAGGTGACTAGTAAACATTTGCCAGCACATGACTGCTCTTTGTAGGGGTAAAAATGAAGAAATGCCCGAACAGGGACACAGCTTTAAAGCTGTGTGATGAGCATGTCCTTCCAGGCCTGTCATGGTCGCCCGGTATAAACCCAGTTGGAAATAATGTCAGAAGCTGAAACTGGGGCTGTGTGTGAGTGTGAGTGGGAGGCCCCGAGGAAAGGCAGCCTGGTCCTGGATCGCAGCCTCACACACTCGTGGTGGAATCAGGTGCCCTGATTCCTGGGGCTCGGCAAAGCATAGCAGGGTCACAGCAGCAGGTCTCCTACGTGCCCAGGCAGGGCAGGCAACAGGGGCTGTCACCCTCTGTGCATAGGCAGGAGGATCTCTGGGACTCATTTCTATTTTTTCCTAACTCCCCTTTATGGAGCAACTGCAGTGTCCTTGGTGGGGGGCGGGGTGTCTCAGTGGTCAGGTGGTGGTGACCAGAACCCAGGGCACGTGGGGCGGTTGGATTTCACACTTCTTGTCCCAGGGCTCTTTCCTCCCAAACCTTACGTACCATATGCCTTCCAAGAGTATGGTGGCAACTAGCTCATGTCACAGGAGATACGTGGAAACCCCTGAATTCACCTAGTCCTCCCTGGTCATTCTAGATGGGAAGACTCAAGCCCGGAGAGGGCAAGAAGCTGCCCCAGGCCACACAGTGAGTCGACAGCAAAGCCAACCCCAGAACCCCGGCATCTGCTCGCAGACAGGTGGGCTTTCCACACCAGCACCTGCTCTCATCCCAACTCCTGGCCAGCTTGTGCCAGAGTAGAGGGACGCCAGGGGCTTCTGAGCAGGGCCGCCCTTCAGCCCCTCGGCTCCGGCCCAGCCCACTTTACCTGCTCCTATTACCACTGCATCGTACTCCGGCTTCAGACGTCCCCTGGCATCGGAGTGAGCTCGTCTCCAAGCGGGGCGGGGAAAGGCGCCCACGGCCCTGCGGAGCCCTCGGCCACTTGCAGCCATTTCTGCCCCGGGCTAGGCCAAGAATTTGCTTGCAAGCAGCTTTTCGTGTCTCTCCAGGCAGGGGAGGAGCAGGGAGAAAGCAGGAAGAGAGGAGGAGCTGCAGCCCAGCTGCCGTACTTGGCCCTGGGCCATGACCAAACAGGGGACGCTGAGCTGCCCACAGCCCAGCCTGGCCCCGTCCACACCGGGCCGAGTCACGGGAGGTCGCCTGTTAACCACGCAGAAGTCCTGAGCCTCCAGGCCTCCGGAGAGTAACCACCGTGCAGCCCCTCGTGTAAGCCCCAGACAAGGGGCACTGAGGCTCGGAGAATGTGCGTGTGTGTGAGCGTGCAAATGAGTGCTCCAAAGGCCCGTCTCCTCCCCTGTGCTGTCCTGCTTCTAGTTAAGGAATT
This sequence comes from Mesoplodon bidens, assembly GCF_964165515.1. Taxonomy (NCBI): domain Eukaryota; kingdom Metazoa; phylum Chordata; class Mammalia; order Artiodactyla; family Ziphiidae; genus Mesoplodon; species Mesoplodon bidens. The sequence continues at coordinate 30,936,724 of NC_138176.1, read as the reverse complement.
AAAGGTCCCGGATGAGGTGGGGGTGGGAATCCAAGTAAAGAGAGGGACTTGGGTCAGACTCTGCTCCAGCTTCCCGTCCCTCCAGCTTGTAGCGGGGTAACTGCTCTATGCCCACAGCAGGCTCAGGGACCCGCTGCCTGAAGGCCTCTGGGGCAGGCCCTCCGCACTGCCGACACCAGGGCCTCAGCAACACTGCGGGGGTGGGGGTGGGGGCGGGGCATCTTCCCCTGGAGCCCCCAGAGAGTCCCACGTCCTTGCTTAAATGCCATCCAAATGCTTAGACGCCATCCACTTCTCAGACTGCTGCACAGCTGGAAAGGTCTGGGGGCCAGTTCAGTCCTCGTGATTTTGGGGGATCGCCTTTTTCTTTTGAAGGCCTGAACATTTCTCTTCTGTGTTTTGGTACCTTTCCCATTTTCCAAGAATCCTCAAGGATTAAAGACGGCATCTGTAAATATCTTTGGCTTTGTGCTTACTCTCCTCTGGCCTGTCCTGAATTAGGAGCCCCTTTTGCTCCCTGCCCACTGGTTAGGACATTCCCCGTATAGGAAAAAGCACCCTAGGGGTTGGGAGTTTCTGTACCTCTCTGACATCTAGAAACCCGTTATTAGAAGTGCATCTCAAAATTAGGAGAGTATATGGAAAGTCGCTTCTGGGTAAGAGGGACTTCTGGGGACACTTCTACTCTCGAATCAGACACCCCTCCACACGCCACGTAAAGTTTACACCGTGTGTGTCTCTGCTAAAATCCGAGTCAGCATCTTCCCTCCAGTGTAATTTATAATATTGAAAAACTAGGGGGACTGGTTAAACTAGACACGTCACATCACGCAGCTGCTAAAAGGGAAGGGAACATTATCAGGTGACAGGAGCGAGGATCCTCCATAGCAGTGGCCTCCAGACACAGTGTTCCCCTTCTGCTCCTCCGTACTTTCCACGATCATGTCATAATTCCTGTCCATAAAGTCATGATGTTAAGGAGGAAGGCGGTCCCAGTCACCTCGTGACTGTCCCTCACTGCCACCTTCTGCGGACTTCAGGCCGCGGTGTTGTTCTAGCTCCTTCAGTACCTCCGTCCCGGCAGGCTGTTCACTTAACAGGAAAGATCAGTCTGCTGTCACGAATTTCAGCTCAAGACTGAAGGCAGGGAAGGCCCGGCCGCTGTCTGGCGTCACACGCGAACCCACCGCCTCGCTGCGCTGTGGGCTTCTGCCTCCTCACTTCCCTCTGTCCCAGCTGTGGCCTCTCGGCCCCAGAGCAGTGGATGCCCCCAAGTCCCAGGGCTCTGACAGCCTCTTGTCCTTGTGTCCATTTGGGGGGGACTTTCAGGTTAGAGTAAGGGCTGTACCCCTGGGGCAGTGCTCTCAATCCAGGGCACACCAGGACCCCCAGAGAAGCTTTGAAAAACCTTAAAGCCTGGGATCCATTGGACTGAGTGACACGAATCTCTGGGGCGAGGCTGGGGCAAGAGCCAAGAACCAAGAAGGGCACAAAGAGGCCACCGAGAAGGGCCAGGGGCTTGAACAGTAACAATAGCCATAACCAGCATTTATTGAGTGGCCGCCGCACAGCCGGCAGCCCCACGACCATCCTGAGACGGGTGCCATCACTCCGAATGTGGGGAGACAGGCTGAGAGGTGGGGAAACCTGCCCAGAGCCGCAGAGGGGGCGTGGCAGAGCTGGAGTTCAACCCAGCCAGGAGAGCCCCTTTCACCTGCGGAGGGAAACGGCTTCCTGGGAAGCTTTCTCTATTCTGAGAACAGCAGACACCCACAGGCAGTGGGGACTTCCTCTGTCTCCTAGGGGTAAACGGAGAGGCAGCTCCGAAAGAGGGGCTGCCCCGGGTCTAAGCTCACAGCCACTGCTGTTCTAAAGCGACCAAAGAAACCCTCTGGACCTCCTCTCCCTTCAGAGGGAAGGATTTGGGGGTTTGCTCGTTACCCGGAGTGGAGGCTGGTCTAAGTGGAGTTTCTTTAAGAAACTCTGGGGCCGCCCTGGGGACTGTGCCATCCTCAGGAGGCTGCCGTGCACAGGAGGCGGCTCTCACCATGGGGATGTCTGTAAGCCAGGTGGGCCTGGAGAACTGGGGTGCACGGGCAGATGCACGGGGGCAGCCCACCCTGGCCTAGAGCAGGGGGACACGGGAGGCCTCGCCCAGGCGCCGGGCCAGCTCGCCGGCCTGCTGCACCAGCACGTCCGTGGGGATGACCGACAGGTGGAGGGTCAGCAGCTCATGGCACCTGACAGCCTCAGCCGGGTGGCCCTTGCCGTAGTAGCGCAGGAGCTTCCTGGGGGAGGGAGGGGGAAGGAGGACAGGATTCAGGAGGGAGCCAGGCCAGGGGCCTTCCCGGCACGGCACAGGTACAAGGTCACCTCACTAGGCCCCGGCACTGGGCCAGAGAGGCCTTCCCTGCCCCTCGCTGACCCAACCTTACAAGGCTCAGCCCCAGGCCGCCACGGCCCAACCATCTGGGTTCCTGATCCTGGAACGGGGTCCACTAGATGGCAGGGCCCCACCTATGGGGCACACAGAGCCAGCAGGCAAGGTCTTCAGGAGCCCAGCAGGGATGCTGCAAATGTTGCCTCGATGTGCCATCAGCAAGAAGGGCCAGCACCCCAACAAGCGCCCCACTCTCTTCCTCTCACTGAATGCCTGGCTCTGAGGAGCTTCTAACAAGGGGGGACAGGCTCAGGGGGACGCTCCTGAAGGACGGGCTGCCCGCCCTGTGGGGACTGCCACTGATCGCCCATCCTCTGCTCCCCTCTGTGCCCAGGGCCCTCTGGGTCGGTGTCACCTGTAGTAGTCTCCTCCCAGCATGCCGACGGGAGCCGAGTCATCGGACAGGACAGGCACCTCGATGATCTGGAGTTTGTAGCCCTGGGGAAGGAGGCAGGGCATCTTGAGTGGGGAGGCGGTGGGCGTGGGGGGAAGAGCATGGGCTTGAGCCAGACATACTCGGGCTGAGGCCGGGCTCAGCCCTGCTTGGCGTGTGCCTGGTGCTGGGAAAATGCACTGGCCTCTTTTTACCTTGTCTTCTCACCTGTGAAGCGGGAATAAGAATAAACTCCCAAAGAACATTAGACATGGATGTAAAGTTCCGAGCGTCGTGCCCGGCACCTGGTAGCTCTCATTCCCATCAACCAGTGGACCTGGGTCAGCGACAGGCACACGTGAGGGAGGACGACCCGGGGACGTGTCATGAAGAACAAAGCGTTACCAAAGGCCAAGTCTCTCTGTGAAAGCAACGGATATTCCCAGGGTAGGACACGGCAGGGAAGGGACTCAAGCTCTGCTGGGCTCCCACTGTGTGCCAGGCGCCCTCACGGGGCTCCTGCGGCGCTGTGCTCACCAGGCCCGCGGGCCCGCCCCACGGGGGAGGAGGAAGACTTGGTGGTGGCCCAGGTGTAGCCAGACCTGGGTCTCCCTGCACCACAGCCTACTGCCCTGTGGGGCTAAAACACACACACACACCTGACCCCCCCCCCGCCCCCGTCCCTTCCTAGAAGCTAAGGCGATGGGTGCTTCTGAGGCGGGCACAGAGCAAAGTTAGGAGCCTGCAGGTCAGGAGAGCCGAGCCTGGGTTCTGACATCATCACCTAGGACCTCGGTGGCCCTGGCCATGGTGTCTGATCTCAGGGCGTCAGTGTCTCCATCTGCAAAATGGGGTCAGTGACACCCACCCCGACCATCCCACGGGCTGTGCGGATGTGAGGCCGTGAGAACAGAGTGAGAGCCCCCGACGGCTGCACTGCGCCGCGCAGGAATCGGGGAAGGAGGGCTCGCTGACAAGGGCAGAGAGAGGGCAGGGCACGAGCAGGGGAGAGGACAGGACGGGGGGCCAAGGGAATGTGGGAGGGAGAAGCAATGGCCCTCAGAGAGCTGGAATGATGGCCAAGGGTGACAAGTGAGGAGGAAACAAAAAGAGAAAAAGGAAACAAAAGCAGAGGAAAGAGGGGAGACACAGAGCGAGACAGTGAGAGAGAGCGACAGCAAGAGGGGGCGGGAGGACACAGATAACAAACTCCCGTGACCTGTGCTCATACTGCAGCAACAGTGAGCTTTGGCCAACACGGCTGGACGCAAGAGCTCTCAGCCTTCCTGCTAGCTTTGCCCTGGGCAGGTTGGTTAACTGCTCTGAGCTTTGGTTTATCAGCCTCTACAATGGGAACAGGGAGCCGGGCTCTGTAAGTGCAGCTGATGACACTGAAGCACCACTGAGGAAGCGTGGGCTGAGCGGCCTTGCTCATGCGGGGCGCACGTCTGTTCACATGTCACCTGGATGCTGCCTTGATCAATGGCATGAGTTTTTCAGAGAATGGGGTGGAGGGGCCTGAGTGCAAATGGGACCTCAGTTCTGGGTGCCAACCAGCTGGGCTTAGCTGTCAGCTCCACCAGGGACAAGAAGAGCTGGAGACACAGACTGAACAGAACCCAGAAGAAAAGGATCCAAGAGTCACAGGGAAAGAAAGCATTTCAGGACTGCCCTGCCCCGGGCTGGCCACACCCACCATCTCGTTCTCGAACCACAGGAAATAGGAGCAGTAGAAGTCCCCCTCGCGGGACAGCAGCGTGGTGTAGCCCTTCTGCAGGTATCTGCGCGCCAGCTGGATCAGAGACCAGACCTGGGGAGAGGAGAGTGTGCTCGTCTCTGCAGCCTGTGGGGCGGCCCTCTCCCCACTGCAGGGGCTGGGCTCAGGCCCTCAAATCTCGAGGGGAGAAAAGCACTCAGGGGAGGAGCTCCTGGAAGGCCAGGGGCCTCTCCTGCTCATCTTCTTCCTTAGTGTCCAGGCCCAGCCTTGGCTCAAAGCAGGAGCTTAATAATAAATGGATGATGGATGGATGCATGGATGGACTACCCACCCCTCCAGTTACTGCGACGACAAAATGTACGTATAAACATTTTATGTACCTTTACTATACACATAAGCCATAAAGAGTAGATTCATCTTTCAGGCCAGAACAGAGCCAGGGACTTAAGAGAAGATGAGGGCATGGCCCCCTGGAACCCTCCTGCTGTTGAGGGCCAGCCACTCACCTGGGCCCCTCAGGACTGAGGATCTCTGGCACAGGCTCTATGCCAGGAAGTTGCTGGAAAAGCGTTTGAACACACAGAGTGCCCTGGTCCAGGAACGTCCTCTGCTCCAGGGCGAAGTCTGAACGAGGGCTCACCAAGGGCACCGACGGGAACACAGTGACCGAGGGACAACGTGCCTCAGGTCCCCTCCGTGAGATTCTCCTGCCTAATTCAAGGACTTCTGACGCTGCCTGTGAACCGCTCTAGGGAAGCTGGCAGCAGGGGCAGCTCTGCTCTCCCACCTCCCAGGGCCTGGAAAGGCCTGCTGCGCTCTCACCAAAGAGCTTAGAAAAAGCTTAGTGGCAGGCATACAGGAGCTACTCCAAACCTGACCACAACGCAGTGTCTAATGAAATCTGCAAACAAATACACGGGTTTGCTCTGTTTTTCAGGAAAAGCAATTCGACAACATGTATCAATAACCTTAAAAACACTCCTTCCATTTGACTTTGTAATTCCATTTCTGGGATTCCATATTGAGAAAATAATCAGAGATGAGGACAAGGATGTATGCCCAGAGGTATGTGCTGCAGAAATCATTTACAACCGCAAGAGCCTGGGAACAATCTAAACGTTCAACACTGGAGAAACGGCTAAGTACATGATGTTACGTTCACATGATGGACTATTGTGGAGCTGATGATAATCACGCTGATAAAGAATTAATGACACGAGGAAATGCACCAGATATAAAGTGAAGTGAAAATGTGGTAAACACACTGCTTACACAGAATGATCTCAACTATAACAAACCGCACAGAAAAACAACGAAAAGAAATGTACCAGGATAACCCCAACTATCTCCAGAAGGATATGAAGATGCCGGTGTGGATGGTACCAGGAAATGCTCAACCAACTCCAGCTACATCTGTGCCACATGCTGTGTTAAGTATTTTACATGCATCATCTCATACACTTGTAATCTCTGCAGCAATTCTATGATGTCACTAGAGTTACTATCCTCTTTTACAGATAAGAAAACTGAAACTTAGACTTCATAATACCCCAGGCCACACAGCTAGTGATGGGCAGAGCTGGGTCTCCAACGGGCCTTTTGTCAGGATCTTGTTTTAACCATTATGATACACCTTACGTGGATACACAATGTATATAAAAATGTATATAAAAATGTATAGTTTTTTAGAAAGTGGCAGAGGTCCTCTGTTCTCCCCACCAAAAATACTAGTTTGCTATGAAGATGAATCAAAGAAAAGGACCCCTGGAGACTGTTTTCTTCGTAGAAACCACCTAGTTTTACATTCTGATACTCAAGTTGATTAACCCACGTGTCTTCTGCTTTAGTGAACTCAACCAACACTTATCGGGCACTTACTTATGCCAGGCACTGAGTTAGGCCCTGGCCATTTCCTCCCCTGAACTCGCTGCCCAGACTCTGCTGCTCCAGGCACATTGACACACCCAGGAAGGTGGCCCTGAGTGCCGACCAGCATCCTGGGGTGACGAAGATGGGCACTATTCTTAGAAGCCTAAAGAGCTGGGTGCAGACACCAGGAAGAGTGCCGTAAAGTGTTCTGGCGGGGGTGCTCAGAGCCTCCCGGGAGCCCGAGGGCGGGGGCTAGTCCTCTGGGCAGGGGTCAGTACACCCCATCTGATGTGCGAGGAGAGGGCCCGGGCCAGGCCAGGTTACCTTGGTTCTGACGAAGGTGGCCAGGGGCCCCCTGCCCAGTTCCGATGAAGTCCTTTCAGTGCTGCTGAGGGAAGGGGCCACCATCTGGCCGGTGGTGCGGTCCACGTAGATGAAATGCACCAGGCCTGGGAAGTCTTCCAGGTAGGTGAGGGTCTGAGTTAAGGTGTTCGTTAAGCCAGAACCAGGGAGGGAGCTCCTCTGCCCTCGACCTAGGCTTCCAGCAAGTCCCGCCCCCCGCCCCCAGGATCCCCCTCTTTCCCAGGTCTCTCTTTACCGTCGAACCTCCAACCCTGAGAAGGTCTAAGATGCAAGTACAACAGATCCTTGGCTCTGGCACATTTAACGCAGGGAGTTCTGGTCCCAACAGGAACACGGTATGTTCATGTTTTACCATTTTCATGCGGGATGAGTTTAAATGATACACATGCTGCGGCTGGTATGAGAGCAGAGGTATAGAGCTAAAGAGTGAGGCTGGCTGGCCGCCCACCCACACGCCTCGCCGTGATCCTGTTCACCTCTACACTTCATCTCCAGAGGCTGGAAGGTTCCCACCGGCAGTGGCCGGTGGCTAGCAAGGCCTCCTCACCTGCGCACTGAAGACCGAAGTCTCCGGAGACAGGAGGCCACATCCTTTAGAGATTTTAATACAGAAAAAGCTGTTTCATATAAAGTTCCAGGGAAAATTAGTATTTGGTAAAATTAGTTCTGTAATAAAAGGGTAAGTCTTGGAGGTGGCTTTTTTTTTTTTTTTTTTTTTTTGCTGTACATGGGCCTCTCACTGCTGTGGCCTCTCCCATTGCGAAGCACAGGCTCCGGACGCGCAGGCTCAGTGGCCATGGCTCACGGGCACAGCCGCTCCGCGGCATGTGGGATCTTCCCGGACCGGGGCACGAACCCGTGTCCCCTTCATTGGCAGGCGGACTCTCAACCACTGCGCCACCAGGGAAGCCCTTGGAGGTGGCTTTTTAAATGGGGACAAATAAACACATTTACTGCAGGCCTTCTCAGAGCCTTCATGCGCCACTGTGTACTGTGACCTCTAAGAAGGAGGACGCGGCCGCTCAAACCTACCCAACCCCAGGCCCCTGCCCCTCGTGGGAGACCCACTGCCACTTAGCTGGCTGGACAACGCCGACATAAACGATCCCTAAGGCTGTCAGAAGTAACTGTGGGAGAGCAGGAATTTCTGAAATTCCCGCTGTGGAGCGTTCCTACAGACAAGGCCCCTGGGACACTACCTCCTATCATTTTTCTTCAGAGAAAGGAAGCTGAGGTGGTGAAATATATGCTCTTTTTCCCCAAAGCTGCAGCCCTTCAAGTAAGTGGGTGGAGGAGGCAGGTAGTCCCGAAAGGCCTCCTCAGGGCCAGGTATCAGGATATGACACCATGGTGACATTCCTCCTGCTCTTCACCAACAGGAAGTCCTTCCAGTCTGCCAGCTTTTCTCTGCCGAGGAAGCAGGGGGAACAGGGCTGGGGTCAGGTGCGCCCCAGCTCCTTCCCTGGCTACCGAGGGGCCACACCCACACTTACTGCATGAGCGTCTGGACCTGGTCCTGCAGGTGCTGGGGCAGGGAGGGGCCTCCCTGGCCCAGAGCCGTGGTCAGGAAGCTGAGCCGGTAGATGGCGCAAAGCTGCCTCTTCAGCCTCCCACATGCCTGGAGCAGCCTGGGCACAGAGAGGTGAGATGTCACAGCCGGAAAGGCCCTAGGAAGGCACGCCCAGGATGGTACCCCATCCCCTGTGATCACCCTCCTCCTGGACAGACGTACAGCACAGCTGATGCCCCACACCCTGGCCCTCACTGAGCCAGGAGGCAGCTTCCCAGTTTTCCCCCCGACGTGTGCTCTGAGCACTTGGAATCTCATCCAACCTCATGGTTTATTTTATGGAGAAACGAGGGGCAGTGACTCGCCCGAGGTCACACACTGAGTCGGTGCTGAAGCCGGGCCTCTGCTGGTCGTGTCGGGCCCTCAGGCGCTGTTCCTCGATCACTGTCCTCTCTGCTCCCAGCCTCCCCTCAGTATCCGTGGGCTGGACCCACCCTCCCAGGACCCCCTGGGCCCTCAGAAGCGCCTTCCTGAGCATCCTCTCCCTCCGGGCCTGGAGGAAACTTGCTCCTCTGTCCAAACGACTCCCGCATTGACCTCAGAGCCCACCACTCACTCCCAGGATGATCCGGGCTCACTTCTGGAGAAGGCCTTGGTCTTGAACTCCAGCCAGGTGCTCTGTAAAGAGGACAGGTGACAGGCAGCTTCCTGACAACATTCCCACAGCGAGGTCCAGGGGACACCCTACACTGGGCTCTGAAAGGCTCCGAAAGGCCCCCCTGCCTCCATGGCTTATTTAGGCCCAGCACACACCTGCCATCCACAGCCAAGCTAGGTCTCTGGCAGGTCCCCCAGCACCCTGCACCCCACTGTACACCAGTCTACTCATTCAGCAGGCATTTATTTAAAGAGCAGTTTCTGTGTGCCAAGTACCGGGCTCACTGCCTCGCTGGCAGACACCGTACACCAATGCTGCCAGAGTGACAGGTAGGCGCCTCAAGGGAGGGGCGGACGCAGGCAAGAGCTGGGGTGCTGACCCCCTCAGGGGAGCTCTGCATCTTACCACGCGCTCACTGGAGTGCGCTGGGCACGGAGAGATGCTGAGCGCGGCGGACTGACCGGTAGTTGGCGTCTGGGCCTCAGCTGGCCGCTCTGCCTCTTCTAATCCCTCTGCTCGTTTTCAGACCAGTGCACACTCCGTGCACAACGAAGCTCAGTTCCTCGAGCCCTGCCAGCTACACGAGTGGCCTCAGATCTCAGCCCAGCATTCTACCCTTGAGAGCTCCCCGCAGGCTCGGCCTGGGCTGTGCCCCGTTTCCTGCTCTGCTCACGCACTGTCCCAGGGTCTTGGCCTCATCTCCCAACCTGGGTTCTACGCCCCCTGCGGGTGCAGCGGCCTCCCTGTGCCCTGCACGTCTGAGACCAGCCAGGTGGTGAGGGGTGTGGCGGGCAGATCCGCTGGCTGTCGCTGAGCCCTCGAGTTGGGCTCTGGCTCCACTGCTCACCAGTCCAGTAACTTTGGTCAAATCACCATCTATCTGAGCCCGGGTCTCCTCATCTGAAAAATGGGAGCTATAACTCGTCACACAAGAACGTTTTGGAAATGTCAAGTGCCACTGCTGTAAGTTTCTGTTCCTGTTTCCTAATGGGGGAAACAAGGACCACAGGCCCACGGTGGGGTGGGGCAGGGCCCCTCACCTGCTGTGGACAGAATGGGCCCTGCCCCCTCTCCCTAAGGTGGGGTGTCCAGCCCTTGCGTCTCACCTGAAGCTCTTGCCCACCTCGATTCTTGACAAACTTGTCCATCCTCTGGCGTAGGTCCCCCATGAGGGGGAGGGACCGCAGGGCACTCCCGGCCTCCTGCCCCTCCTTCAGCTTCTTCTCCAGTAGAGAAAACCCATCCAGCAGCTGGTACAGGGCCAGGGCCAGGGCCGTACTGGGGCTCTAAGGTTAGAAGAGCAGGGCAGGGCAGACAGGGGCAGCCGTGGGGTGGGCATCTAGGCTAGGGCGTTGCCAGGGCAGGCGGGAGTGCTCGTACCTTGGTCAGGAGCACCATGTTGATGCCTGGCCACAGGGGCAGGCAGTACATGGTGTGGGGCACCATGGGGCAGTAGCTCTCTTTCACGGTGGCATCCAGGAAAATCCTTCTGGGGCTGGAGGGTCCTGGGGAGCGAGGGACCAGCGTCTGGAGTGTGTCCTCAGCCATCTGCGGAGGAAGAGGAGCTGTCAGCGGGAAGGGGTGGGCAGCCATCTGGCCTCCTCCCCACATCGGGTCCACCCACGGCTGCCCGCTTGCCGTCCTCCCTGTGGACCATGAGGCATAAACTTTTCCGGCCCCAAGAAATCCCAGGTCCTAAATCCCTGCGCTCCGCTGCGGCTGCCCGGGCCGCTCCCGTCCGGCTGCCCCTCTCTCTCTCAACATCTTCGGGCCCTTCTGCCGGGAGTCAGGACTGGATGCCACGTGGGGGTAGCGGGTGGTAAGAAGGGACAGGAAAGGGGGGGAAAAGCAGCCGGGGTGGGTGGCATGAAGGGGAGGAGGCTCCTCTACAGCTTTCTGTACACCAGGCATTGAAAGCTGATTAACACCTGTCATTTCACCACCTTCAGGACATCCTGACAGTCATTCCAGGGGGGCAAGTGAGGCATAACAGGGCTAAACGAGCAACACTCCAGCCTTACGAGGGCTCTGAGTAAGAAAGTCTTTACGGGCAAAAGCAGATTTAAGGAAATCATTAGGGATGCCACAAAAACTTCTCTATAAGGAACTCACTACAGTCTTACGATAACAGCAGAAGACTCCATACAACACACTGGTTGTTCCAGGAATTTGCTAAATAAATAATAACATACGCATGCAGTGCACTCTGAACAGCCTTGTTAAAAACCACACTGCTGAGGAGTGCCTAGTTAATGGGAAAATGCTCAAAAAAAGAAAAAAGAAAGAAAAATGAAGTACGTCAGGATTCAAATTTAGTAAAAGAAAAAATATATACGTCATGTGTGTATGTGTCAATGCACATATAAAGTCACAGGAAAGACTAGAAGGAAACACTCCAAAATCTTAACAGTAGTTAACATCTGGGGCTGGGATTTGAGAGTGATTTTTTTTCCTTTTCCATATTTTACTTTTGTTTTTCCCAGTTTTTCTACAATGAACGTATTTACGTTCTCATTTTAGAAAACATTAAAAATTAAGTTGGACTTTCACTCCCAAGAACAGTGAGGGTGGGGATTTCTCAGGAGTGGAGGCCAGGTGTCTGGGGGAGGGGGAGAGGGAGGGAGGCGGTCACCCCCATCCACCACTCCCCCCGCCCTTGCACTGACCGGCCAGCCGTGAGAGGGCACGAGGAAGGCCAGCGTGGCTGGACAGTCACCCCAGGAGAAGCCCTCAGAGTCCCCAGTGCTCACTGCAGCATCTCAGATCAGCTGGTGCCCCGGCCAACCCCACCCCCACCCCCGAGCCCCTCAGGAGAAACTCACCTGGACATGGGGATCATCAGTGGGAGGAGTACCCTCATCCAGCCAGACTGTGCTACCTGCAGGCCATAGGTATTAACGTAACAACATAAATAGTGGCAAAATGTAAATACTGGCCCAACAGGCTGTCAGCAGGGGAGGACGAAGCAGAGACGGCCCCATATGCCATCAGCAGCGCACAGCACTTAGTGTGAGCTGGGGACTCCCCCTTCTCATCCTATCCCAAGCTGGGTGAGCTCGGAGGTCCCAGAGCTAGAGCAGCCTGGGCCGGGGAAGAGAGGCTCCCTGCAGCCCCAGTGGGCTGCGGGGAGGAGCTTCTGCACGTGTACCTGGCAGTGGTGGGGGGGTGTCCCTCAACCCCCTCCTCGGCCCCCAATCCCCTCCTTGTTTCTGCCCTCCCTAACCCTTCAGGCCCCTCCCTGGCTATAACTGTGCCTCTTCACTGGGAGGCAGCACACATGGTCTACAGTTCCCCATTTATTTAGTCAATCAGCAAACTTTAACTGAGTATCTACTATGTGCTGGGAACTGAACTAGATTTCCTCTCCTAGGTCAGCTCACAAAAACCAGCTGAACCGACCGCATATTTGAAATATTGTAGGCTTGTAATAATAGCGCTCTCTCATATATTTCATTGCAAATAACTATCATTTATAATCATGTTTCTCTGGGGAAGCCTGTGTCTGTGTTTCAAACACCTGACTTACGAATGGATGAATGCAACTCCACCCATTTGTAAGCTGTGAGTTCCGTGCACTGTGGAACAAGCATTATTTACAGCTTTGAGGCATGAAACAACAAACTACTGAGAGAAAGGGGCCAGGAGGAGGAATGAGGGAAAGCAGCAGTGAAAAGAAAATGGAACTTCCAGCCATTACCCCAAAGTAGTGTTTTTTGATGTGTTTTGGGCTCGTGGAGAGCTTAGAGAACCCAGGACAGTTATGATCCCGGCCACAGAGAAATGGACAAGCAGGGATGAACTGGCACATGGTCTCAGGGGTCCCAGGCTCCTTTTTTGTTTTGTTAATATTCCCAATATTTTTCGTTTCTTTTTATCGTTTACCCACATACTTTGGAAAAGCAGGTAAGCTATAAACCATACAGACTATTTATATTTTAAACCACTGTACTAGAAATAAAATGATTATTACTTAATTATCTGATTACTTATTAATTATAAAAAAGAAAAAGGCGGCAGAGAGCACATATATGAGAAATGAATTTTTAAATGAAATCAACTTGTCATAAAAAATTTTAGGGATCATTTGAGTGGCCTTAACAGTCCTTGAATTCAAGCTGGAGCCGGGAGGGTAGACAGAGGGTTTGCTGCACACAGTGTCCTGGGTTCTAGGAATTTGGGTGTCTGTGCCTGGGCCCTTGCAGGGCGTCGGGATCCACTGAACCCTAAGGCAGATTCTCCCGGGGCTGCCTATCTGCCTTCTCCCCGGCCCTGTCCCGTGCCCCTCCTCCTCTCCAGGTCTCACCTGAACTCTGCTCCCCGGGGGAAGGAGCTGGTGTGAAATACTCCTCAGGGAGGGAAAGGCTGTCTGTCTCCTGGGAGGGAGAAGGGGCAGCTGGGTTGAGGGCTCAGAGAGGCTCTCCCAGGGGGCTCGACCCTGGTCCCTGCTCTCTGGGGAGAGGCCGCCCCTCCCCTCCCCTCCCCTCCCCCCCCTCCGCCCCTCCCTCCCACCCCTCCCCAGAACACAGCACATACAGTCCCTGCAGAACTCCTGGTCGGGTCTGCAGAACAAGAGCTCCAGGCCTGCTGCACGGGGATGCTCTGGCTGCGGAGGGGCCTCCGTAGGGAAGGCTGCAACAGGTCCGGGGATGCTAGTTAGAGCTGCCTGCCTGGCTCCTCTGCCTCCTGCACTTCACAGCGCAGCCCTCGGGGGTGGGGGTGGGGGCCCGCCAGCCCCTGTGCGCACTCCACTGTGCAGCCCTGGGTGTGCGCCCTCACTTTCCAGGGATGTTTCAATTTTAGAAATTCCAGAAAGTCCAACACATTGGCACCCAAACCACTGCCAGCACTTACAGAGAGTGTTCGCTACACCCCAGGCACCGTTGGGCTCTAGGTAAACTGTCTCCTTTACTCCTCATGACAACCCTGAGAGGTAGATGCCATTGCTGTCCCATTGCACAGATAAGGGAATCGAGGTTCAGATGGGTAAGTACTTGCACAGCAAACAGCTAAGTGGTAAAGTTGGGACTATGTTGGGACTATTTTTGGGACTCCAAAAATCTGCACTTTTAACCCACTAAACTACATGCATTCTAGAATTCCCCTTACATCTGAAAGCAGCTGGAAAAAAGTCATTCCCAACCACACGCCCAGGACTGTGACTTGGAAACCACAGTCACCCCAGCAGCCTGCCCAGCACTCTCCAGACTGGTTTTCCAAGTCGCCTTCCTGAAGGCCTCCTGCTGCCCAGAGAGCTGCCCCGAGACCTGGGTGTCGCTGTCCTCCGCCGTGCTCTCGCTGGGGTAGAGGTCTTGCACCAGAAGGATGAGAGCGAGGAGGTCGGCTGGGCGCAGGGAGCCGGCACTGTGGCTGCGGAGAGAACGGGCAGCAGGTCAGCATGCGCCCGCTGCCCCCAGCCCACAGGTGGCAGTGGACAGGGGCAAGTAAGTTAAGGGAGTCTGGAGCATGATCCCTGCCCTCAAGGAGTTTACAAATGTGCCAGCTGACTTCATCCTTTCTGGAGAAAGACAAGGTATGTACAAAATTAGTTAACTCATCCATTTTAAAAATAAAACTTGGTTGTGTTGAAAAATAAAAATTACCAGTGGAAAACCACCAGGGACGAGTAACAGCATATCAGGAAACCCTAAATTAAGATTCTGAGACAGTGTTCCAGGAAGAAATAATTCAGAGAAGGAAGTGAGCTGAGAGGGGGAGAAGAACTGAAGAATCTAAGAAGGCTTCCTGGAAGAGATGGGTCTGGAAGGTTTCCCTGGCCCAGGAGGTGGTGCTTTTCAGGTAGGGGGAATAAGAAAGGGTGAAGGTGAGGGGACCCAGGGCCTCGGGGCCAGCCCATGCCGGGGCCCTTGGGCTCACCTGGAGTAGAAAGCCAGCAGCTTGGAGTGCACGAGCAGGAAGGCGTGTAGGGCCTCCTCGCCGGCCCGCCCAGGGCTGGAGTTGATGGCCTGGACGACGTGCCGCTCCAGCACCTCGATGCACAGCTCACATAGCTGAGGGTGGATCAGCCGCTCCACAGCCTGGGCATGCGGGCAGGGAGAGGAAGTCACATCACCCCCACACCTCCCGCTCCAGCCCCAGGCTGGCATTACATTCACTCAGGCCACAGTGAGCACACACCACGTGCCAGATGCTTGGGAACAGGGAGGCTCGGACCAGCACAGAGCCTGCCCTTCTGGGGCTTAGTGTGGTCACTAGACTAGTGGATGAGACAGACAATATGCAGAGAAAGAGATAAAATAAGTGCTAACAACTGCTGTGTAGGCAATATACAGTATTGGACTAGAGAAGAAGAGCAGAGACCTAAGTGGGTAGGGTGTTCAGAGAAAGTGGCCCTGAGGAGGTGACCTTTAAACTGATATGTAGAGAACAAGAAACCCCGTCAGAGAAGGAGGGAGGGGGCGAATGCCGCAAGCTGAGGAAAGAGCACATGCAAAGGCCTTGAGGTGGAGACAGAGTTTGGAGCAGTGCTGCCTAATTGATTACAAAGGCAACCCCTACACGTAATTTAAAATTTTCTAGTAACTACATTAAAAAGTAAAAAGAAA
This sequence comes from Mesoplodon bidens, assembly GCF_964165515.1. NCBI lineage: Eukaryota > Metazoa > Chordata > Mammalia > Artiodactyla > Ziphiidae > Mesoplodon > Mesoplodon bidens. Next base: position 30,921,231 of record NC_138176.1, on the reverse strand, counting down.
TAAGTGAAATTAATTTTAATAATTGATTTTACCTAATACATCTAAAATATTATCATTTCAACATAAGGTATAAAAGCATTATTAATGGGATAGTTAATAATCCTATTTTACATTCTTTTTTTTTTTTGGTACCATCCTTTTTTTTTTTTTTGCATTTGACATTCCTTTTTTGTCCTAAGTCATCAATATCCAGTGTATATTATACAGGTATAGCATAACTCAATTTGGACTAACTATACTTCAAATATTCAACAGAGACATGTAGCTAATGACTACCACACTGGACAGAGTTAAACACAGAGTGCCCCTGAAATGGGAAGAAGTCCCAGGCGGTCAGTGTATGGTGAGTAAGGACAACAGAGGCATGAGATGAGGCTGGGGCAAGACAGGCAGTGGTGGATCATACAGGGCCTGATAGGCTTGGTAAGGACTGTGGATTTTATCTTAACTGCATTAGGTCACCTCCTACAAGAAGCCTTTTGCTGATGCCTCAGAAGGAGTTGACCACGAACAACCTTTGTGCCACCATGGATTTTGAGAAACCCAACCTGGCAGCACCCAGTATACTTTATTGTTTTTAGTACATATGAATGGCTGATTTCCCCTCAAGGGCAGAGACTTTATTCATCACTGTATTCCCAGAGCCTGGCACACCTCTTAGCATATGGGAGGTACTATATGTTTACTGGAAGAGTGAATGAGTGGGGTGTGAAAATGATTCCTTCTGATCTATTTTCCAGTTCACGAATTCTCTTTCTAGCTATGTCTTATCTATTATTTAACCCACCCCTTAAGGTTTTCATTTTAACAATTATGTTTTCACTTCTAAAACATCTATATGGGGTTTCTCCCTAGCTTTTATGTCTTCAAATATTTCCTGGTTATTTTATGTCCTGTACCTAAAAATTCTAGTATATCAAGCTCCTTGGGATCTACATCTGCTGGTGATTGATTTCCCTGACTCCTACTCATGGTGGCTTATTCTCTGGTGCATCTGACTGTTAAACTGTGAGCTCATGTTTGTTTGCTCTTAATCTGTCCTCAAAATCAACGGCTTTCAACATGTAGTTCCCAGACCAGCATAACCAGCATCACCTGGGAGCTAGTTAGAAATGCACATTGTAGAGCCTCCCACCCTTGACCCCCACAGTGAATGAGAAAAGTGAGGCCCAGAAACCTATATCTAACAAGTCCTCCAGATGATTCTGATGCACACAGAGTGTGGGAATCACCGATTTAGAGAGAATCTGTGTTTGTCTATACAAGGAGCAAGGGGGTGCTGCTGACGACCACCTTACTCCTCAGGTCTGGGCTTAAGTAGGAGTTGCAGGTTCAGCTCTCCTGTCGCTGTTGGCCTAAGGCTTAGTTTTCTGGTTGTAGTGTTGGTACCATCATCTGTACTCAGGCAATCTTGCCTTTAGTTCTGCTTATTTTTCACTACTTTCCACTCTAGTTTCAGCTCAATATAATTTGGGGGGTGATCAGAGTGGAGGGGGCTATCTTCAGAGATTTCCATAATTTACTGAGAGCCCAAAAACTGCATTAAAAAGTCCGTTTTATCCAAAATCTAGCTGTGTTAACATAGGGAGGCCCATCAGAGTGCCCAGCCCAGCATGTGGCCAGAAAGAGCAACCCTCGGAAATGCATGGGCTTGAGGGGCTGCCTGTGCCCTCACTCATGGAGGGGAGGGTGGTGTCAAAACATGGTCTTAACGCTGCCTGGCCCCTCTGACCTGACATCTCTGTGGCCCGAGGACTCCCGCACCCAGCAGTCACCTCCACAGCAAAACACTGCTCCTGCTGCCGCAGGCGGCCGTAGGTCCACAGCAGGCTCTGGAAGTGCTCCCACACCTGCACACGCTGCCCCAGGTCTGGGGGCCGCAGCCTGGGGGCAGAGCAGGGGAGATCCATAAAAAAGCTGGTTGTCCCCAGCTTCAGCCAAAGGAGCAGCCTGACATCACTGCCAGCGCCAGGCAAGCTCACGTGACATGACCAAACCCCTGTGGGAGCCCACACAGCACAGAGGGGGCGTGTCGGGCTCTGCCCTCTCTGGGGAGCCAAGTGGGATGGGCACGGAACCAAAAGGTGGGCGCCTGAACAGATCGTCTCACTTCTCAACCTCTCTCTCACACACACATGGCAACAGCCAGCTAGAGAGACCCAGGAAGAGGCCAGGGGCAGAGTGTGACAGGCAGCTTCACTGAGGCTGGGCGCACACTGCCTGGCCTTGAGAGGGGCTCAGCACAGCACCCAGGGGACTCACTCCTTTCGGATGAGCTGGCCGTCCATGGTAACCAGCCCGAAGTGCACCTCGAAAAGGTACTTGAGCACGCACAGCTTCTGCCGCAGGTCCCCCTCGCCCTCGGTGTGGTCTCCATTGATGGCGATGAACAGGCACTCTCCGAACTGCAGGCACAGTGGTCAGTGGGCGTCAGCCAGCCCCAGGGGACCCCCTCACCTCCCCTGATCGCTTGGGATAGTGAGGGGGGGCTCAGATCCCAGAGGATTTTGTTAAGATGCAGCTTCTGCCTTCTAAAAGAGTCTGAGGTTCAAGATGAGGAAGAGGCGTGTGGACTGCCCAAGGAGCCGAGGGAAGAGGAACATGGGCCCCAGGGCCGCACGCTCACCAGGTGAAGGACGTACAGGTAGTTGCCATTTTCTGTCGAGAAGCAGGTGTATGTGTCTGAGAGCTTCTCCAGCATCGTCATAGAGGAGATAATGACTGGGGCCAGGAGGGTGCTGAGCTGGTCCTCCAGGGCGGGAAGCTGCAAGAGGGGATAGAGAACAATACTGCTTAGTGTGCCAGACCCTGGGACAAAGGAATGGACAAGATCCAGGCCTTGCCATCAAGGGCTCCATAGTTTTAGACCCACCTGGGAGGCTATCACTGTCCTGACAGGGAGAGACTTGGGTAGTAGTTAGGAAGGCTGGGAAGGGTCAGGCAGCTAATTGTGCTGCTCAGACTCTGATTCTAGAAGGAAACGTTAAGGAATTAGGCCACATTTCCACAGAGGAATGTTTGGGGCATTTAATAGAGAGCTGGCCAGCTCTAAGAAAGTTCAGTATGTGTACCGAAGTCCGTGCCCTTTGTTGCAGTTAAGTTTCCTTTGGGGAATGTATCCTAAGGAAAATAATCAGAGATGAGGCAGAGATACATGCTCAAAAATGTTCCCTACAGCGTAATTTATAGTAGAAGCAACTGGAAAGAATGTAAATGTCCAGTACCAGGGAAAGAGTTAAATAAACAACAGTACATCTGAATGATGGGAGAACATATAGCACGTAAAATATTAGAGTGTTTCAGTGACATGGAAAATTCCTATGATACGATGTAATGTTTAAAAAAATGGTTGTGAATGCTCTGTATTTTCAAATGATAAAACAAACAAAGTATTGAAAAACCAATGAGAAATTCACACTATTAAAGTTATTACTTCTGAAGAGAAGGATCAGGAATGATCTCTCCCCCCAGTTTTTACATCTTTCTGTACTTTCCCTATTTCAGTAACAAGTATGCTTTTACTTTTATAATCTCTTCACTCATCCATTCTCTCTGACCTCCAAATAAGAAACAGAACAAACAGACAAAACCAAAAAGAAACTGGACAAATTTGCTGAAGGTCTGGGAATAAAAATGGGATAAAGCCAGGGGAATGGTAATAACTCAAGTTCTCAACACTGGAATGAAAAGATAGGAGGAGACAGCTGATCTTCCCCATGCTGATCTCAGGAGCCTGAAACAGGGAGAAAGCGGAGTCCTAATTTTAACTTGTACACAAGGAGCTGAGTAAGACCTTGCCTTGAGAAGAACAGGCAAGCAGCCAGGGGTACTGTGCGGCACTTAAAATACAAGGGGGTCCGCGTCACGAGGGGTGTCGTTTCCTCCCACAGACTCAACATTTAGGAGCCCAGCGCCGTGTCCACTGCTGCGGAGGCTGTCAGTCACCTGTGACAGGTCCCCGCTCAGGCAGCTCCTCTCCTGACCACCCCCAGGCCACACCACCCGAGCCTGCCCACCCCACACCCGTGAAATAAACCCATGCTGCTTATTTGCCACCTGGCTCATCTTCTTTAGACTCTGAATTCCACAAATGCAGGGTCATGTTGCTATGTTCACTGTAAACAGTCCATTCTCGATTAGTATTCGTTGAATGAATATCCCTTCACATAGGCAAACGTTGGTTGAATTATTCATGTACGACAATTTTCTTGAACCATCACGAACCAATTATATTAATAGAAGTGTCACTTGAAAACCTAGATGGTGTATAGCAACTCACTTTAAAAGTAGTAGCTTTTGGGCTTCCCTGGTGGCGCAGTGGTTGAGAGTCCGCCTGCCGATGCAGGGGACACGGGCTCGTGCCCCGGCCTGGGAGGATCCCACATGCCGCGGAGCGGCTGGGCCCGTGAGCCATGGCTGCTGAGCCTGCGCGTCCGGAGCCTGTGCTCCACAATGGGAGAGGCCACAGCAGTGAGAGGCCCGCGTACCGCAAAAAAAAAAAAAAAAAAAAAAAAAAAAGTAGTAGCTTTTTCTGTAGGGATATAGGTGTAGCAAGAATTCTTTTGGTTGGGGGAAATTATAATCTTTGTGTAGCTAGAGTGTAAAGAGAATTCTCCTGTATTACTTGGTGCGATTATAAAGTGGTACAGTATCTTTGAATGGCTTTTGAATCGATGATTCTACTTTTAGGAATTTATCCTAAGGAAATAATGAGATGTGGGATAAAATTCAAGCACAGTGAAGTAAGTCAGAAAGAGAAAGAAATATACCATATGCTAACACATATATATGGAATTTAAGAAAAAAAATGTCATGAAGAACCTAGGGGTAAAACAGGAATAAAGACACAGACCTACTTGAGAATGGACTTGAGGATATGGGGAAGGGGAAGGGTAAGCTGTGACAAAGCGAGAGAGAGGCATGGACATATATACACTACCAAAAGTAAGGTAGATAGCTAGTGGGAAGCAGCCGCATAGCACAGGGAGGTCAGCTCAGTGCTTTGTGACCGCCTGGAGGGGTGGGATAAGGAGGGTGGGAGGGAGGGAGACACAAGAGGGAAGGGATATGGGAACAGATGTATATGTATAACTGATTCACTTTGTTATAAAGCAGAAGCTAATACACCATTGTGAAGCAATTATACTCCAATAAAAAAAAAAAGAGAAGCCACCGCAATGAGAAGCCCGCACACCGCAACAAAGAGTAGCCCCCACTCGCCACAACTAGAGAAAGCTTGCGTGCAGCAACGAAGACCTAACGCAGCCAAAAATAAATAAATTAATTAAAAAAAAAATTCAAGCACAAATGTTCCCTACAGCAATAGCTATAGCAAACTAAAAGCAATATACATGTCCAGTACTGGGGAAATGGTTAAATAAATGATGCTACATTTATTCATAGACTGAATATAATGTTTCCATTAATATTTATGCTTTTGAGAATATTTAACAAAATGGAATAATGCTTTTCCTACAATGGGAAGTGAAAAAAAAAACAACAGGAAATAAAACTGTAAGTGTGGTATGATCCCAACTATTTATAAACGATAAAGACCCAAAGAAAATATATTGAAGAGCTAATAGCTCAGGGTAGTAGAATTATGGGTCATTTAAAAACTATTTCTCTGTTATTTCCTAAATTTTCTACAATTAGTTCACATTATCTATAGGATCAGGAAAAAAAAGTATTGGATACTTGAAAAATAAAACTTTGAAGACTTTTTTTCCTTTACCTTAGTCATTTAGGAACTGAAAATCAGGAGTTTGTTCCTTTATGAGGTTTTTAATAAAGAGGAAGAGAAACACTATCAAATAGTTTGCCTCTTAAATTGACCAAGTTGATATAGTGGTTTAAGAACTAAAATACTTTAAAATTCTTAATTAAAAAAATTATACATATTGACTGCTAAAAAATAAAAGAGCCTAACAGATAGACCTGTTTTTTAGCTTAAATAAGACCACTTAAATGTCTATGATCTCTGAAATGCTGTATCATTCCTAAAGAGTATCAGTGATGTCGAGGTGAACTAACTTGCTGATGTGGAGTTGGTCCGGCTGATGACCAGGCTCACGGGAGCAGGAAGGGCACTGAGAGGCAACCAGTCTGTGTGGCTGCAGAAATGCAAGGACTGTCTACTGCATCCCCAATAAAAAAGTTTTTAATCCAAAATTAATCTGGAAAAAATTTCAAGATAAATTACTCCTTTAGAATGTAGAGCAGAAATTATCTAGGTGAAAATGACAACTGTCTCTGAGTTGTGATATTAAAGCGTTAAAATGGATATCCATATGCAAAAAAATAAAGTTTATACTTTACACCACATATCAAAATTCAAAATGGATCATTAGACTGAATATAAAACCTAAAACTATAAAACTTCCAGAAGAATATGTGGGGAAAACTCTTTGTGAACTTGGGTTGGGCCAAGATTTCTTAGATATGACACCCAAAAGTGTGATCCATAAAAGCAAAAAATGGGTAACATGGAGTTATCAAAATGAAAAACTTCTGCTTTTTGAAAGGTACTGTGAAGTAGATGCGAAGACAAGACACAAACTGAAAGAAAATATTTGCACAACATAGATCTACAAAAGGACATATCCATAATATCTAGGAAACTCTCAAAACTCAGTAGGAATAATAAGAAACAATCAACCCAATGAAAACTAGGCAAAAGATCTGAACAGACATTTCATTAAAGACATAAAGATGGCAAATAAGCACATGAGAAGATGCTCAAAATCATTAGTCATGAAGGAAATGAAAATTTCTTCATAGGGTAGGGGGTGGGTCACTGTCCTGGAGAGCATCAAGGGCTGACCTCTAAGGGTGCGCAGGTGTGAGGGGCGCTGGACCACACACAATGCCGTGTTCATCCCTCTGGCTGGGCCAGGACGGGTGGACAGGCTCTCCTGCCTCCTGGTAGTTCTGGGTTGTTCCCTCCCATCCGTCCCTCCTACCCTGCACTCACCCCTTCTCCCTCATTCTCCGACTGCCCAAACTTCAGCCGCAGACTCTCTTCAAACTCCTCGTCCGTCCAGTAGAAGAGGACATCCGCGCCCTCTGTGGCCACCAAGACGCACTTCATCTGCCAGGGAGAAGCAAGGTCAAGGTCACCTCCCAGCCCCACATCCATAGGCTCGGCCTGAGTAATAAACAGGATCATAATCCCGCAAACACCTACTGGCCTTTACTGTGTGCCAGGCACCACGAAGGCCTTCCTGGTGTTACTCTGCGGCACCCTCACAGCAACTGGACAAAGCAGGAATCTTCAGTTACTCCTATTTTTAAGTGACAGAAGTGGGATCCAAACCCAGGCCTGTCTAATGCCAAGGCTGGGGCTCTTTCCTGTGTTATCTGGCCTCTCTAAACACAGCATCAGACCCACCACCAGCCTACTGGGACCAAAGGCAAGGAAGGACCCAGCTCTTGATCTGAACACGGGGTCAACTGTACAAGGGGGATAGGCAATCAGGGCCTGGTCTGGAATGGAGGGCAGCTGATGCACCTCCCTCCAGGAAGTCCAGAAAAAATGTGCTTCTCCTCAAGTCACAAATAGTTCCAGAGGACGAGCTTCAAAGCCCACAGGCAGCGGGTTCAGTATTACACGAGTTTGATTCACAAGTTCCTCCTGCTCTGGTGAACACAAAGGCTATGTGACCTTGGCCACAGCTCATTCTCACTCCTGCTTAGCTGCTGCTTCCTCAGCCACCTGCACCAGTATCTCCTGCCCTTCCGGACCTCCTTCCCCAGCACCCACACATGTACCCTCTGTGCCACACATTATAATGCTTGACTACATACAATGTGTTTTCATATTTACCAACTGGTAGATTCTTAATCCAGAGCTGGGCCTTGGCCCTGTGAGATGCAGCAAGACATTGATCTTCTCAGCGCTTAGGGAAGCCTGACCATGCCTGGTGAAGCCAGAGCTGTCAGGCCAGCTGCTTGCTCCAGTCAGGGGCTTCAAACCTTCTCCTATACCTCAGCATGTCACACAGATATGAGCACATCACCCACGTGCTAGGGCATGATAATGATGAGGAAGCTCTGTTCTAACTCTTCCGTGGTGGATGTCCAGTTTCCTCAACAGGATCATAGCATCTCGAGGTCTCAGACTCAGTAACATCCTTCAGGATCCCCTACGTGACCAGCTTAGTGGTACTTACCGAATTCCTCCCAAATCTCTAGTTGGTTTATCAACTTTAACTCCGAGAACCTAGCTTGATGGTGTTTCCAGCACAGTGAAAAACAAAGAATGTATCCTATCCCCACGGAATTGCTAAACACTAGGCAGAGACTGGGAGAGCGACGGAGTGTGAAGGAAAGGTTGCTGGACGAGGGCAGGTGGGCTTGACGGGAAGGGAGTGCATGGGCTGGAGAACAGTGGGCTGTAGAATGGAGGCTGTGAACAGCAGGGAGCGCCCGTAGGCTGGTAAGGGTGTGGATCATGGATGGGTGGGGTCAAGGTTACAGAGGCTATTGTCCTGGTGTGGGGTAATGTGGGTCCACTCCTTGGTGGAGGCCAGGGGAGGAAGGGGCTGATTCAAGAGGTGTAGCTTAGAGACTTGGTAGGCCATGATGGCCTCCTGGATGCAAGGGAGGAAGGACAGAACAGGCAAAGTTGACATCAGGATGCAGAGCTGGGATAGGGGATGGAGATGAGATGACTCTGCACAGCCGGCGAGAGCTCAGTCTACTGCCTACCTCACCCTGTCCACCTCCCAGAGCCCGAGTAGCCCCAGGGTGGGTGCTGCCTGCCTCCATCTCAGGCAGGATCATCTACCTTGGCAAGGAGCACAGCGGAGCTTCCAGACAGCCAAAGATTCAGAAAGGGCTGCGGTAGACAGACTCGGTGACCGGATCATGGAGAGCAGCATAGCATCCCAGGTCCTGCTTAAAACAGGGAGGTCATGAGGGCAAGCAGAGGCTCCCGTTCCAGCTGCTGCCTGTTCCCAGGAGTGGACAAGCTGGTGAAGGACGGAGTGGTCAAAGGTCTCTCTCTGGCTCTAAGGCCTTCTGCTCAGAACATACTCCCCTCGGCCAGAGGGTGTCCAAGTGCCCACATTCTGCCCACCCCTGCCCTCCCACAATGAACACGAACCCGGCAAACACAGTCCTTTGGCCATAGCAGGTGTCCACAAACATTAATTCTCACCTACTGTTTCCTTCTGAGCACTCTCACTTCCCCGTGGGTCACTCTGAGCCATGGTGTGGTTAGCAAACCCACCCTGAGCAGCCCCGGGAAGCCTGCTATGAATGACTATTGGGAAACAGCATAGCACATCCCAGGGAGACAGAAAAGCAGTCCTGGGGAAGAGAGGAGGTATCCTAGGGTAATGCAATGAATGGCAGTAAAGCAATACAACAGGCAGGGGAGAGCCGGTTCCAGTTTTGTCTTTGCCAAGACACTTAAACCTCTCTGAGCCTCAACCTCTGGCTCCACCTCCCCCCAGGGTTCTAGTGAGAGCCTGGGAGTAACCTGGCAGACACACCCCTAGCAAACTTTCTTACACAGAGGTGGGGTGGGGGCTTGTTATTCTTACTTCCCAGCTTCCCCTCCTCAAATAACAGGTGAACTAAACTGGTTTCAGAATCACTCATATTTTGATGATAAAAAGCAGGAACAATATAAAGCTTTAGCTTAATGAGGAAACCAAACATTGTAAACAAACAAGACACAAGAAAGGGCTGTTAGGGGCTCAGCATCTTGTGCAGCATGAGACTCACTACATCACCGACATGATTGACCATATTCCCAGAACAATGGAAATGCTCTTCAGTGGACGTTAGGTTCTACTTTTATTCCACAAGGTTGTTGGAAAGAAAACCTCACCGGGGTTATTTTCTGATTTCCCTGTTCTCTCTATCCTGCTCTGAGGGAACACAGGACTCACTGGAGCCCCAGATGGCGCCGGGGCAACCTGGGGAAACGCCCCCACGCCCATATTCGCCAGCCTCCCAGCAAACTGCCCCTATGGCCGCCGCCCCTGCCTGCCAGCAGCCCACACCCTCAGAGCCTCGTCCTTGCCCCTGATGGGCTGGAGGACGCAGGAGTGAGCACCTGCAGGGCGCGCCCGCCGAATGGCAGCCTTCCAGTTTGCCCTGCACTTTACAGTTTATGCAGCAGTTTCACCCCCAAGTCCCCCGAACCTCACAGATACCCTGGGAAGAAGGCCCGGCTTGTGACTACTGCCCCACTTCGTAGCTGCAGTAACTTTGGCTCCGAGAGGTGAGGCGACGGGCCCACGGCCCCACGCCGGGTGGGTGAGGTTGGAGGTGGAGACGCCCCCACTTCCGGGAGGGAAGCGCCGGGGTCCCGGAGTAAGCCCCACCGACTACCGAGGCCCTCGGACAGTGCGGGAGGCCCACGTACCGCGTAGTAGCCTGACACCGGCCAGCCTGCCCGGAGCCCGCAGGCGCGCTTCCGGGTGTGACCACGTGACCGCCCACGTGACCTCCGGGGGAGGGACTGGAAGCCCGCCCCGCCTCTGCCAGGCTTACGCCTCTGCCTGTTGTTCGGCTTGATTCCGCTCGGCGGCCGGGCTCAGCGAGTCCTGGCTCCTGCGTTTTGACTCCTGCCGGGCGGTGGCCACGTTCCTCCCGTCAACAAGGGGGGCACCGAGACCCACAGTGTGGGGAACTTTGCAGGCAGCCGTCAGAGGCACCTGCTGCTTCCGGCCCCGCAACCTGCCTTAGCCCAAGCCACACCCCACCGAGATACTAGGAAAGTCTCCATTTACAGAAGAGGAAACTGACACCCAGAGAGAAGAAATAACTTGCTGAGGGGCCGAGTTAGAATCAGAACACAGGTTTCCCGGCGCCCCGCCGGGCTCTTCCCCACCCTCTGGCTTTTCTTGCTGAGCTGCAGTTCTGGGTGGGAGCTGCCCTTCTGTCACCGGTTTCCCTGAGCGCCTTGGGAGGAGACGCAACCTGCGGAAGGACGCAGTTACCCCCAGAGTACCAACGCTGGACTTTGTTTATAAGGGTTCTCAATCCATTTGGGTTCTCAAATCCATCAGGGTCTTTGTTTTGAACCTGTGTTTGCTAGTCTCTTAAATTGTATGTGTTTTTGTAGTGGCTGAAGGTGGGGGAAGCTGATGAAGATAATGGAAGGGATGAAATTCCCACCCAAGCCACCCCTTAGTGCCCTGGTGCCACCTGCGAGCTCTGAGCACAGCCCAGCAGGGGATGAGTTTCGAGGACTGGCTGGGGTACAGCAGTTTGAGCGCCACCTGGGGCAAGGCAGGGGCCAAGAATGAATGCTTCCACCACCTGCAGACAAAGCGAGTTATCACACTCCACCCACCCCCTTCACCGCCCACCCCTCCCAGCCCACCTTAAGCCCCAGCCCTTCCAGCTCCCCATCTACAGCACACAGCCCCTCTGCAGGCATCTCTGCAGCCCACAGTTGAGATCATTCTGGCTGCGCACTCTTTACCCTGCTATTTTCACTCACCATGTTTCTCTGTGTCAAACATTTCCTGAGCATGAATTTCAGTGGTTGAATAAATTCCATCAAATGGATATGCTGCTGTTTACGTACTTACTTCTGTTACGAGTAGTTTTCATTCCTGCCAGCAACATCAACGTCTTAGTTTCCCCACATCTTCACCAACACTTGATATTGTCTATTATAATTTAGCTAATAATTGTCTATTATAATTTAGCTATAATTCACACTTTAGGGTGTGAAGTGATAGCTCATTGTGATTTTGATTTGATACCGAGACTAATGATGTTCAACATCTTTTCATGTGATTTTTGACCATTTTCTTGGGGAAATGTTTACGCAGGTTCTTTGCCTGTTTTAAAATCAATTGTCTTTTTATTATCGAGTCGTGTTTGTTATATATTATGCATACAAGTCCCTTTTTAGATATAAGATTTGCAAAAATGTCCTCCTGTTATGTGGTTTGTCTTTTCACTTTCTTAATGGTATCGCTTGTAGCACAAAAGTTTTCAATTTTGATGTAATTCAGTTTATCTATTTGTAATTATGTCCCGGTTTTGGCGTCAACATAAATTTTTATTTCACTTGGGTAAACACCTAGGACTGGGGTGGCTGGGCTGTATAGTAAGTGTATGTTTAAGTTTATATTATACTGTTGAACTGTTTTCTAAAGTGCATGAACGATTTTACATTCCCTCTAGCAATACTAAGAGTTTTAGCTGCTCTGTAGCCTCCTTAGCACTTGATATTATCCTTTTCTAACTTTAGCCATTCAAGTAGGTATATGGTGGCATCTCATTGTGGTTTTAATTTCCATTTTCCTGGAAAATGGACTAATGATGTTGAACTTCTTTTCATGTGCTTATATGCCATCTGTATCTCTTCTCTGGTAAAGCATTCAAATCATTTGCCTGTTTTTAAATTGGATCGTTTTTCTCCTTATTATTTATATGGTTTCTTTATGTATTTAGATACAAATTCTTTATCAGATATTTGTTTTGCATTATTATTATTTTATTATTTTTGCCAATCTGTGGCTTTGTCTTTTCATTCTCTTTATGCGGACTTTTGAAAACAGAAATCTTTGTGCTTCTTTGTGTACTGTCTATTGATAAAAAGTCTTCACCTAAGCCAGGGTCACAAAGATTTTATCTTGTGTTTTCTTCCAGAAGTTTTATAGTTTTAGGATTTGCATTTAGGTTGGTGATCCACTTCGAGTTGATTTTTGTAGGTGGTGTGAGAGAAGTTTTTTTTTTTTTTTTTTTGCATATAGATGTGCAGTTTTTCTAACATCATTTGCTGAAAAAATATCTTTTCATCACTGAATTACTTTGACACATTTGTCTCAAATCAATTGACCATATATGTGTGGATATATTTCTGGACTCTATTCTGTTCAATAAATTTAGAGGGATTCAGGTCACACCAAGGATTTTACTGATTTTCTCAAAGAAACAGCTGTTGGTTTCATCAGTATTCATTGGTTGCCTGGTTTTTATTTCACCAATTTCTGCCCTGATATTTACTCTTTCTTTTCTTCCGTTTACTTTGGTTTTAATTTGCTCTTTTTTTAAATAGTTTCTTAAGGTAGAAACTGACCCATTGATTTGAGACTTCTTGTCTTTTCTAACAAAGGAGTTTACTGCTATAAATTTCCCCCAAGGTACTGCTTCTCAGCACCCACAACTTTTGATGTGTTGTCTTTTCATTTTTAATTAGTTCAAAATGCTTTCTAACTTTTGTTTTGATTTTTCGACCCATGAGTTATTTAGAAGTGTGTTATTAATTTCCAGACATTTGGAGGATTTCCATGTATCTTTCTGTTATTGGTTTCTATTTCAATTCCATTTGGTCAGAGAGTATGCTTTGTGTGATTTGAATACTTTTACATTTATTGATGGTCTAGGATATGTTCTATCTTGGCAAATGTTCAATATGTACTTGACAAGAATATGGATTCTTCTTCTATTGAGTTGAGGGATCTATACATGTCAATTAGGTTAAGTTGGTTGATAGCAGCATTCAAGTTTTCTATATCCTTAATGGTTTTCTGTGAAGTTATTATATCGAATATTGAGAGAGTGGTATTGAGCTCTCTAATCATAATTGTGGATTTGTCTGTTTCTCCTTTTAGTTACGTCATCTTTTACTTCATATTATTTTGAAGCTCATTTCATTTTGATGCATAAACATTTATGATTGTTATGTTCTCTCAGTGTATTAACCCCATACCACTATGAAATTATCTTTTAATCTTTGTCAATATTTATTGCACTAAATCTACTTTGTCTGAGAATAGTATAGCTACTACAGCTTTCTTCTGATTAGTGTTAACATGGCACGTGAAGGAGTTCAGGACATGCCACCCCAAAACATGCCACTTTGGTAAATTGATTATTTTGAACTAAAGGCACTTGAAAAAAACAGCAGGTGCAAGAAGGGTGCTCTGACCTTCCCTTTTCTTCCTGAAAGCAGGCGTGAAACTCCCACATGAAAGATACCCTCCTTATACCAGGAGAAAAGAAACATTCTTATTACCAGAGATGAGGAGTCCAGGCGGAGAGAAATCTGTACAAATAGACTTCGTTAAAATAATTCTTATCTTTCTTTAGTCTCCCCAAAGAGTTTACTTTTCCACAATTGCCGCAATTTGTTGAACCTAGTATATACGCACTTAGGCCCTGCCACTTCTCTGGGTCTTCATTTTTCTCGTGGGAGCTCCCATGCACATGTGAAAAATTACTAAATAAAACTTGTATGCTTTTCTCCTATTAATCTGTTTTATGTCAGTCTTAGCCAGAAATACTAAGAGGGTTGAGGAGAAATTTTACCTCCCCTACATATGTAATTTTCCATTCGTTTATATTTAACCTACTTCTGTCTTCATATTTATAGTGCATTTTCTGGTAGGCAGCATGTAGTTGGATCTAATTTTTTATGCGGACTGACAATCTCTGCCAGACTAAATTGTCAGATTGTATGTTAAGACAACTTACATATAATGTGATTATTAATATGGTTTGGTTTAAGTTTATCAGTCTGTTATCTTGCTATTTGTTTTCTATTTGTCCTGTCTTTGTTCCTTCTTTCATCTTTTTAATGCATTTTCAAGAAATGTATTGAGTATTTTTATGATTCTGTTTTCTATCCTTTGTTGGCTTCAGGACTAGGACTGGGGTGAGAATGAGATATTTACCTTGAATGCAAAATTTAAAGGGATGTCAAAAAACTTAGTAATCAAGATAAATACTATATGAATTAATGTTTTTAAAATCAAAATTACTGTAAAAATCCATGATAAATAAAATATCAAAATTTTAAATATAAACATGATCATTATTTCTGATTTTTCCTTTTGCCTCAGGTTTCAGTATAGCTCAACATGACACTATTACTGACGGTGAGTCACATATTCCTGCTTCTTTGTGTGTCTATTAATTTTTATATTTTATACTGGACATTGTAAGTGATGCATTGAAAAGACTCTGGATTCTGTTGTCTTCCACTGAAGTGCTGAGTTTTGTTCTAGGTGGCAGTTGAATTAATGGCAGTTCATTTTGATTGTGGAGCCTTAATTTTTGGCTTTGTTGGAGTGGATGTATTTTGTTTTCTTCCTTAATCCTAAGAGGGTGTGATCCTTAGTGTCAAGGTGTGGCCTTTTTGGGGTTTCAGTGGGAAGTCTGAAGTGTTTACCAAACTCCTCTAACTTGGTAGGACCTCAACTCAAACTCTCTCCCACTCGGCAGCAATTTATATCTCTGCTGCTCTCTCAGCCTTCCGGCTCTTTCTTTTTTTTTTTTTTTAAGTAAAGTTTATTTATTTATTTTTTTAAATTAGTTTCTGCTTTATAACAAAGTGAATCAGTCATACATATACATCTGTTCCCACATCCCTTCCCTCATGCATCTCCCTCCCTCCCACCCTCCCCATCCCACCCCTCCAGGCGGTCACAAAGCACCGAGCTGATCTCCCTGTGCTCTGCGGCTGCTTCCCACTATCTATCAACCTTACGTTTGGTAGTGTATATATGTCCATGCCTCTCTTTCGCTTTGTCACAGCTTACCCTTCCGCCTCCCCATATCCTCAAGTCCATTCTCAAGTAGGTCTGTGTCTTTATTCCCGTTTTGCCCCTAGGTTCTTCATGACATTTTTTTTTTAATTCCGTATATATGTGTTAGCATACGGTATTTGTCTTTCTCTTTCTGACTAACTTCACTCTGTATGACAGACTCTAGGTCTATCCACCTCATTACAAATAGCTCAGTTTCGTTTCTTTTTATGGCTGAGTAATATTCCATTGTATATATGTGCCACATCTTCTTTATCCATTCATCCGATGATGGACACTTAGGTTGTTTCCAGCTCCGGGCTATTGTGAATAGAGCTGCAATGAACATTTTGGTACATGTCTCTTTTTGAATTATGGTTTTCTCAGGGTATATGCCCAGTAGTGGGATTGCTGGGTCATATGGTAGTTCTATTTGTAGTTTTTTAAGGAACCTCCATACCGTTCTCCATAGTGGCTGTACCAATTCACATTCCCACCAGCAGTGCAAGAGTGTTCCCTTTTCTCCACACCCTCTCCAGCATTTATTGTTTCTAGATTTCTTGATGATGGCCATTCTGACTGGTGTGAGATGATATCTCATTGTAGTTTTGATTTGCATTTCTCTAATGATTAATGATGTTGAGCATTCTTTCATGTGTTTGTTGGCAGTCTGTATATCTTCTTTGGAGAAATGCCTATTTAAGTCTTCTGCCCATTTTTGGATTGGGTTGTCTGTTTTTTTGCTATTGAGCTGCATGAGCTGTTTATAAATTTTGGAGATTAATCCTTTGTCAGTTGCTTCATTTGCAAATATTTTCTCCCATTCTGAGGGTTGTCTTTTGGTCTTCTTTATGGTTTCCTTTGCTGTGCAAAAGCTTTGAAGTTTCATTAGGTCCCATTTGTTTATCTTTGTTTTTATTTCCATTTCTCTAGGAGGTGGGTCCAAGAGGATCTTGCTGTGATTTATGTCATAGAGTGTTCTACCTATGTTTTCCTCTAAGAGTTTGATAGTTTCTGGCCTTACATTTAAGTCTTTAATCCATTTTGAGCTTATTTTTGTGTATGGTGCTAGGGAATGATCTAATCTCAAACTTTTACATGTCCCTGTCCAGTTTTCCCAGCACCACTTATTGAAGAGGCTGTCCTTTCTCCACTGTACATTCCTGCCTCCTTTATCAAAGATAAGTTGGCCATATGTGCGTGGGTTTATCTCTGGGCTTTCTATCCTGATCCACTGATCTATCTTTCTGTTTTTATGCCAGTACCAGACTGTCTTAATTACTGTAGCTTTGTAGTATAGTCTGAAGTCAGGGAGCCTGATTCCTCCAGCTCCGTTTTTTGTTCTCAAGATTGCTTTAGCTATTCGGGGCCTTTTGTCTTTCCAAACAAATTTTGAAATTGTTTGTTCTAGTTCTGTGAAAAATGCCATTGGTAGTTTGATAGGGATTGCATTGAATCTGTAGATTGCTTTGGGTAGTAGAGTCATTTTCACAATATTGATTCTTCCAATCCAGGAGCATGGTATATCTCTCCATCTATTTGTATCATCTTTAATTTCTGTCATCAGTGTCTTATAATTTTCTGCATACAGGTCTTTTGTCTCCTTAGGTAGGTTTATTCCTAGATATTTTATTCTTTTTGTTGCGATGGTAAATGGGAGTGTTTTCTTGATTTCATTTTCAGATTTTTCATCATTAGTGTACAGGAATGCCAGAGATTTCTGTACATTAATTTTATATCCTGCTACTTTACCAAATTCATTGATTAGCTCTAGTAGTTTTTCGGTAGCATCTTTAGGATTCTCTATGTATAGTATCATGTCATCTGCAAACAGTGACAGCTTTACTTCTTCTTTTCCAATTTGGATTCCTTTTATTTCCTTTTCTTCTCTGATTGCTGTGGCTAAAACTTCCAAAACTATGTTGAATAAGAGTGGTGAGAGTGGGCAGCCTTGTCTTGTTCCTGATCTTAGTGGAAATGGTTTCAGTTTTTCACCATTGAGGACAATGTTGGCTGTGGGTTTGTCATATACGGCCTTTATTATGTTGAGGAAAGATCCCTCTATACCTACTTTCTGCAGGGTTTTTATCATAAATGGGTGTTGAATTTTGTCGAAAGCTTTCTCTGCATCTATTGAGATGATCATATGGTTTTTCTCCTTCAACTTGTTAATATGGTGTATTACATTGATTGATTTGCGTATATTGAAGAATCCTTGCATTCCTGGGATAAACCCCACTTGATCATGGTGTATGATCCTTTTAATGTGCTGTTGGATTCTGTTTGCTAGTATTTTGTTGAGGATTTTTGCATCTATGTTCATCAGTGATATTGGCCTGTAGTTTTCTTTCTTTGTGACATCCTTGCCTGGTTTTGGTATCAAGGTGATGTCGGCCTCGTAGAATGAGTTTGGGAGTGTTCCTCCCTCTGCTATATTTTGGAAGAGTTTGAGAAGGATAGGTGTTAGCTCTTCTCTAAATGTTTGATAGAATTCACCTGTGAAGCCATCTGGTCCTGGGCTTTTGTTTGATGGAAGATTTTTAATCACAGTTTCAATTTCAGTGCTTGTGATTGGTCTATTCATATTTTCTATTTCTTCCTGAGTCAGTCTTGGCAGGTTGTGCATTTCTAAGAATGTGTCCATTTCTTCCAGGTTGTCCATTTTATTGGAATAGAGTTGCTTATAGTAATCTCTCATAATCTTTTGTATTTCTGCAGTGTCAGTTGTTACTTCTCCTTTTTCATTTCTAATTCTATTGATTTGAGTCTTCTCCCTTTTTTTCTTGATGAGTCTGGCTAATGGTTTGTCAATTTTGTTTATCTTCTCAAATAACCAGCTTTTAGTTTGGTTGATCTTTGCTATCGTTTCCTTCGTTTCTTTTTCATTTATTTCTGATCTGATCTTTATGATTTCTTTCCTTCTGCTAGCTTTGGGGTTTTTTTGTTCTTCTTTCTCTAATTGCTTTAGGTGCAGGGTCAGGTTGTTTACTCGAAATGCTTCCTGTTTCTTAAGGTGGGATTGTATTGCTATAAACTTCCCCCTTAGAACTGCTTTTGCTGCGTCCCATAGGTTTTGGGTCGTCGTGTCTCCATTGTCATTTGTTTCTAGGTATTTTTTAATTTCCTCTTTGATTTCTTCAGTGATCACTTCGTTATTGAGTAGTGTATTGTTTAGCCTCCATGTGTTTGTATTTTTTACACATCTTTTCCTGTAATTGATGTCTAGTCTCATAGCATTGTGGTCGGAGAAGATACTTGATACAATTTCAATTTTCTTAAAATTACCGAGGCTTGATTTGTGACCCAAGATATGATCTATCCTGGAGAATGTTCCATGAGCACTTGAGAAAAATGTGTATTCTGTTGTTTTTGGATGGAATGTCCTATAAATATCAACTAAGTCCATCTCGTTTAATGTATCATTTAAAGCTTGTGTTTCCTTATTTATTTTCATTTTGGATGATCTGTCCATTGGTGAAAGTGGGGTGTTAAAGTCCCCTACTATGATTGTGTTACTGTCGATTTCCCCTTTTATGGCTATTAGTATTTGCCTTATGTATTGAGGTGCTCCTATGTTGGGTGCATAAATATTTACAATTGTTATATCTTCTTCTTGGATTGATCCCTTTATCGTTATGTAGTGTCCTTCCTTGTCTCTTCTAATAGTCTTTATTTTAAAGTCTATTTTGTCTGATATAAGAATTGCTACTCCAGCTTTCTTTTGATTTCCATTTGCATGGAATATCTTTTTCCATCCCTTTACTTTCAATCTGTATGTGTCTCTAGGTCTGAAGTGGGTCTCTTGTAGACAGCATATATATGGGTCTTGTTTTTGTATCCATTCAGCCACTCTGTGTCTTTTGGTGGGAGCATTTAGTCCATTTACATTTAAGGTAGTTATTGATATGTATGTTCCTATTCCCATTTCCTTAATTGCTTTGGGTTCGTTATTGTAGGTATATTCCTTCTGTTGTGTTTCCTGCCTAGAGAAGTTCCTTTAGCATTTGTTGTAAAGCTGGTTTGGTGGTGCTGAACTCTCTCAGCTTTTGTCTGTAAAGGTTTTAATTTCTCCATCAAATCTGAATGAGATCCTTGCTGGGTAGAGTAATCTAGGTTGCAGGTTTCTCTCCTTCATCACTTTAATTATGTCCTGCCACTCCCTTCTGGCTTGTAGGGTTTCTGCTGAGAGATCAGCTGTTAACCTGATGGGGATTCCCTTGTGTGTTATTTGTTGTTTTTGCCTTGCTGCTTTTAATATGATTTCTTTGTGTTTAATTTTTGACAGTTTGATTAATATGTGTCTTTGTGTATTTCTCCTTGGATTTATTCTGTATGGGACTCTCTGTGCCTCCTGGACTTGATTAACTATTTCCTTTCCCATATTGGGGAAGTTTTCAACTATAATCTCTTCAAATATTTTCTCAGTCCCTTTCTTTTTCTCTTCTTCTTCTGGAACCCCTATAATTCGAATGTTGGTGCCTTTAATGTTGTCCCAGAGGTCTCTGAGACTGTCCTCTGTTCTTTTCATTCTTTTTTCTTTATTTTGCTCTGCATCAGTTATTTCCACTATTTTATCTTCCACCTCACTTATCCGTTCTTCTGCCTCAGTTATTCTGCTATTGATCCCATCTAGAGTATTTTTCATTTCATTTATTGTGTTTTTAATCGATGCTTGATTCATCTTTAGTTCTTCTAGGTCCTTGTTAACTGTTTCTTGCATTTTGTCTATTCTATTTCCAAGATTATGGATCTTGGAAATAGAATCTTGGATCAGCTTTACTATCATTATTCTGAATTCTTTTTCAGGTAGACTGCCTATTACCTCTTCATTTGTTAGGTCTGGTAGGTGTTTATCTTGCTCCTTCACCTGCTGTGTGTTTTTCTGCCTTCTCATTTTGCTTATGTTACTGTGTTTGGGGTCTCCTTTTTGCAGGCTGCAGATTCGTAGTTCCCGTTGTTTTTGGTGTCTGACCCCAGTGGCTAAGGTTGTTTCAGTAGGTTGCGTAGGCTTCCTGGTGGGGGGTACTAATTCCTGTGCTCTGCTGGTTGAGGCTCGATCTTGTCTTTCTGGTGGACAGGTCCACGTCTGGTGGTGTGTTTTGGGGTGCCTATGGCCTTATTATGTTTTTAGGTCGTCTCTCTGCTAATGGGTGGGGTTGTGTTCCTGCCTTGCTAGTTGCTTGGCATAGGGTGACCCGCACTGTAGCTTGCTGGTCGTTGACTGAAGCTGGGTGCTGGTGTTGGGATGGAGATCTCTGGGAGATTTTCGCTGCTTGATATTATGTGGAGCTGGGAGGTCTCTTGTGGACCCGTGTCCTGAAGTTGGCTCTCCCACTTCAGAGGCACAGCACTGGCTCCTGGCTGCAGCACCAAGAGCCTTTCATCCACCCGGCTCAGAATAACAGGGAGAAAAAGTAGAAAGAAAGAATTAGTAGAAGAAAGAAAGAGAGAGGGAAAGAAAGGAAGGAGGGAAGAAAGGAAGGAAGGAAGAAAGAAAGGAGGGAGGGAGGGAGGAAGGATGGAAAGAAAGAAGGAAAGGAAGGAGGGAGGGAGGGAGGAAGGAAAGGAAGAAAGACAGGAGGGAGGGAGGAAGGAAAGAAAAAGAAAGTGGAAAGAAGAAGGGTGGGAGGGAGGAAAGAAAAAGAAGGAAAGGAGGAGCGGAGGGAGGGAGGGAGGAAGGGAGAGTAGGAAAAAAAGAAAGAGCAGGTAAAGTAAAATAGAATAAAGTATGAAATATAGTAGCGTTATTAAAATTAGAAAGTAATTATTGAAAAAAAAACAAAAACAAAAACAAAAAAAACCGGACCGATAGAACCCTGGGACATATGGAGGAAGCAAAGCTATACAGAGAGAATCTTACACAGAAGATTACACATACACATTCACAAAAAGAGAGCAGGGGGAAAAATCAAAAATCTTGCTCTCCAAGTCCACCTCCTCAATTTGGGATAATTCGTTGTAAAAAGAGGAAAAGGGCGAGAAGTCTGAAATCTTGCTCTCTAAGTCCACCTCCTGAATTTGGAATAATTCGTTGTAAATAGAGGAAAAGGGGGGAAGTCTTAAATCTTGTCCTCAAAGTCCACTTCCTCAATTTGGGATGATTCGCTGTCCATTCATGCACTCCACAGACGCAGGGCACATCAAATGGACCGTGGAGCTTTAATCCGCTGCCTCCGAGGCTGCACAGAGAGATTTCCCTGCCTCTGCTCTCACAGCTCCCGGGTCTCAGCCTTGGACCGGGCCCCGCCTCTGCGCGTAGGTCGCCGGAGGGCGTCCGTTCTTCGCTCAGACAGGACGGGTTTAAAGGATCCGCTGATTCGGGGGCTCTGGCTCACTCAGGCAGAGGGGAGGGAGGGGCGCGCAGTGTGGGGCGGGCCTGCGGCGGCAGAGGCCGGCGTGACGTTGCAGCAGCCCGTGGCGCTCCGTGCGCTTTCCCGGGAAAGCCGTCCCCGGGTCTCGGGGACCCCGGCAGTGGCGGGGTGCACAGGCCCCCCGGAAGGCGGGGCGGACAGTGACCCGCGCTCGCACACAGGCCCCGCGGCGGCGGCGGCAGCGGCGGCGGCGGCGGCGGCGGCGGCGGGCCGCGGCGGCGGGCGGCGGCGGGCGGCGGCGGGCGGCGGCGGCGGCGGCGGCCCACGCCCGTCTCCGAGGTCCGCGCCTTACCCGCGGCTCGTGCCTGTCTCCGGCGCTTCCCCAAGCAGCCCTCTTAATGCCCTCTCCTCGCGCACCAGGAAACAAAAGGGAAAAAAGTCTCTTGCCTCTTCAGCAGCTCCAGACCCTTTCCCCGGACTCCCTCCGGGCTAGCTGTGGTGCACTAACCCCTTCAGGCTCTCTTCCTGCCGCCAGCCCCAGTCCTCTCCCTGCGCTCCGACTGAAAGCCGATACCCGAGCCTCAGCTCCCAGCCCCGCCCGCCACGGCGGCCCGAGCAGACAAGCCTCTCGGGCTGGTGTGTGCCTGAGGGCACCGGTCCTCTGTGCCAGAATCTCTCCGCTTTGCCCTCCGCACCCCTGTTGCTGTGCTCTCCTCCGCTACTCCGAAGCTTTCCCCCTCCGCCACCTGCAGTCTCCGCCCGCGAAGGGGCTTGTAGTGTGTAGAAACCTTCCCCCCTTCACGGCTCCCTCCCACTGGTGCAGGTCCCGTCCCTATCCTATTGTCACTGTTAATTCTTTTTTTCTTTTGCCCTACCCAGGTATGTGGGGAGCTTCTTGCCTTTTGGGGGGTCTGAGGTCTTCTGTCAGCGTTCAGTAGGTGTTCTGTAGGAGTTGTTCCACGTGTAGATGAATTTCTGATGTATCTGTGGGGAGGAAGGTGATCTCCGCGTCTTACTCTTCCGCCATCTTCCTCCGGGTCCCCCGGCTCTTTCTTTCTACCAGGGTTTTTGGAGTCTCACTCTGTGCATACATAGTTCAGAGGTCAGCCAAATATTTGAGGGCACTTGGTACTGGCTTTGTTGGCTTCTCCCATTGTTTCTCCTTTTTCTACCCCCTTTCATTTTCAGCTGCTCTGTCATTCCTGAAAACCAGTCTCTTACGCCACAGTCCAATACACAGCTGCTTTCTGCTTGACCTCAATCCCCTTTTTGTTGTGAACTGGGGGAATTCCTTCAGGGGAAAAGCCAGATAAATGTGGTTCTTACCCTGTTTGATTCCTGTCATTCAAGGGTCTCGTCTCCTGTAGTTTCTGCCTGCTTTTAGCTGTTCAGCTGTTTGCTATTGCCTTCAAAGAGCTATGTGTGTGTGGGGGTGGTTTTTTGTTTTTTTTGTATCTTGTCAGCAGTTTAGAATTGCTGTTGGCAAAAAGGTCAGTCTGATAAAATAATGTTAATTACCAGAAGTTGGGAGTTCTTGCAATTTTTTTTTTTTTTTTGCTGTACGCGGGCCTCTCACTGTTGTGGCCTCTCCCGTTGCAGAGCACAGGCTCCAGTCACACAGGCTCAGCGGCCATGGCTCATGGGCCCAGCTGCTCTGCGGCATGTGGGATCTTCCCGGACCGGGGCACGAACCCATGTTCCCTGCATCGGCGGCGGACTCTCAACCACTGTGCCACCAGGGAAGCCCCCCTCTTGCAAATTTTGATATGTAGTAATTTTCATTGAATTTGAAATATTTTCTACTTTTTATTGTGATTTCTGATTTTTTTTTTGATCCATGGATTATTTACACGTCTGTTTCTTAATTTCCAAACATAGGTAGATATTCCAGTTGTCTTTTTAAAAATATTTCCACCTGTATTTCACTATTGTCAGAGAAATACTTTATATGTTATCATTCTTTGAAGTCTTCTGAAACTTTTTTTATGTCACAGCATATAGTCAAGTTTTGTAAGTATTTCCACGTGCCCTTGAAAAAAATGCTCTGTATTCATTTGTTGGCTCTGCTGTTCTCTATATATATTACTTAGGTGAAATTTGTTTATTGTATTTTCTGAGAGAAGTATGTTAAAGATCTCCTATTATAATTGTGAATTTGCCTATTTCTCCTTTTATTTCTGTGAGGTTTTGCTTTACATATAGGGTACTTCATAAGGTGCATGCAAATTTAGAATTTTACTGTTAAATTTCCTTCTTTATGAAATATCCCTTTCTATTATTAACACTAATTTTTGTTTTACAAAAGCATTTGCTGTTTCATATCAGTGTAGCTAATTACCTTTCGTTGCATGACATAGCTTTTCCTTAATCCTTTTTACCTTCTTATATTTTAGATGTTTTTTTGAAACAGCATTTAGTTGGACTTTGTTTCTTTGTATTTCATCTGAAAATCTTTTTCTTTTAATTGGAGCATTTGTTCTATTGACAATAACACTACAAATAAATGTGTTTAAATTCGTCATCTTACTATTTGTTTCTATTAGTCCCACCTGTTCTTTGTTGTCTTTCTCTTCTTTCTTGCTTTCTTTTAGAACAACTGTTTTTTATTATGATTCCACCCCCCCACACCATTCAGTTAGAAGTAATGCACTCTTTTAATATCCTTTTAGTGGTTACCCTAGAGGTTAAAACATGCATCCTTGACTTATCAAAGTTTAATATAAATTGGTACTTTTACCTCTTCCTCAGAAATGGAAGGGCGTTAGAATACTTTCCATTTACCTGCTTTCAATATGTATGCTATTGCTGTAATGCATTTTAAATTCTCTCTATATATTAAATCTCATGAGACATTACTATTATTGGTTTTTATTTATTTAGACTTTCCTACATGTTTACCCTTTATGTTGCTCTTTGTTCTTTCCTGCATCTCCCTTAGCATTTTTGTGATTATTCATTCTTTTGCTCCCCCCATCTTTCTTCTCATTGTCCCTCCAATTTCCCATCTCCTACTGCCTGCCTCCACCTGTAATTAGTTTAATTCCAGGATATTAGGTACACACCTGATAAAATTCTACTATGCTACATCAGATGCTTCTGTAGTAATCCCATGTATGTGTCTTGAGGTTTGATTTAACTAATTTCTCAAAAGTGAGGTCAATCTGTTTCTTTCAAAAACTAATAACAAGGTGAGTGTACCTTGGGGCATGCTTCATCTACATTAAATTTGCACTAAATCACTGCTTGGAAGAACTTGGATGGAAGGAGTCATGTCATTAACTCAAAGAAAAATCATGACATTGACATTATCTCTAGAAAAAAAGAAACCACCATCAAAATGTGTTGTTTGTGTTGAATTTCACTTGCATGCATCCTGAAAAGCACATTGCATTCATGTAGAAATAGTGCCAAAAACTTTAAGGCTAACTTTGAAACCTCTCAAAAAGATATATCTGAGTTGATTTTATATATATATATATATATATATATATATATACACACATATATATATATATAAGTATATATATAAATAACATACATGTTATATATGAGGAGGAAATGGGAAGACAATAGCAATAGCACCTGGAACAGGGACCATCTAACATAGATGGACAATGGGTAGTTTTAGGTGGCCCTAGAGTTCACTTACTCCAAAGTCCTCATTTTACAGATGGGACGCTTAAGTCCAGAGAGGCTGAGTGACTTGTCTGACATCTCACCGTTAGTTGGTGGAGGGCTGGGACTGGAATCAAGGTCTCTTGGTCAGAGCAGTCTCCTTCAATTACCTGCTCTCCTCAAATGGATTCAATCAGTGGGATAGTGTTTTTGTGATCTGCAGGTATGGGAACTCACCCATTTGGTCAGTAGCTGAAGCCTCTATGATTCTCCAGTGAACCATTAACCCACTTTGCTATTTGAGGCTTTCGATGATATTTTTGATGTGTCTAGTAGAGGGCACAGTGTCTAGTGCTAGGTAAAGCCTAACTGGATAGCAGTGGCACAACACAGAAGTTATTTTCTGCTAAAAATCAGCCAAGTACTAGGAGAGGTAGGACTTAAGGAATGGGAGAGATGGAGAAGAAAGCTCCTTTAGGTCATTACGAAGTATGCTAAAAAAAAAAAAATCCTTTGAATTTAGACATCATCACACATAGCGTGTAACACTCACTTGATGGCACATCATCTGGAGGGACCCAGTAGCGTTGGCTCATTCTCTGGTCTCCTAGCTGTCCATCGAAGTTTTGTGCTCCTTTTTCATGAATGTCTTAGTCCATTCAGGCTGCTATAACAAAAATACCATAGACTGGGTGGCGTATAAACAACAGAAATTTATTCCTCACAGTTCTGGAGGCTGGGAAGTCCAAGATCAAGGCTCCGGCAGACTCAGTGTCTGAGGAGAACATGCTTTCTGGATCATAGGCTGTGTCCTTTTGGAAGAGTCCTCACATGGTGGAAGGGGCAGAGCAGCCCTCGGGGTCTCCTTTAGGATCCCATTCATGAGGGCTCCACCTTCATGACCTAATCACTTCCCAGAGGCCCCACCTCCAACTACTATCATGGTGGGGATTAGGTTGCAGCATGTGAATTTTGGGGGGACACAGACATTCAATCTATAGGAAGGAAATATAATTGTTGTTGGGAAGTGGCTGCCCAGTCAGGGACTTCATTTCCTAGATCCCCTGCATTTGATGGGACCATGTGACTGACTTGGGGCCTAAGGAATTGAAGGGAAGGAATTTATGCCAGGTTAGGCCCCTACAATACTCCCATATGATCTGCATACTCTCTTTCCTTGTCTGCCAACTGCATGTTGATGCCATAGCAACCTTGGAGGCCAAGTGCTGAAGATGGCAGAGAGCCTACATCAGTCTGGATCCCTAAAGGACTACATAGAAGAGAAGCACTGCCTACCTTATCCATTATCACCAACTGAACTTTACATGGTCTATTAGCAAGAAATAAACTTGGATTGTGTTAAGCCATTGAGATACTAGTGTTTACCTGGTATTGCAGCTAACGGTTACTTTAACATAGTACATCTAATTTGAATAATAAAATTGAATTTCCACTTGGAGTACTTGAAGCAACACTTGTGGGGAAGGGAGTAGAGGGAGAGCATAGCACACCATGAAATCAAAGATCCCTTAGCGTACATTAGTTCATCAGGCAATCAGTCTTCAGGTCGAGGTGTCGTGTGGACAATAGCGGCCTCCCTCTCCCCACAGAACATCCTGAGAACAGAAAGTTAGAGCATCCACATTTTATTACTTACAGAACATTACCTCAAAATATGAACTACCTCAGGGACCCGAACTCTCTGCCATCACCAGGCTCATATAAACCTTAATATAATCCGTTCCCTGGAAGAAAATATTAACACCTGTTAAAATACCCTGCACAGAGAACATTTCCCTGGGAGGTGTTCCTGCACTCATTTTGCCAATTTCCAGATGAATAAAACTAAGGTTTCTTTGTGTTTCTTCCCAAAATATAATTTATTATGTAACATTTACAACTTGAAAAAGAATCCGAGACTATTTTCATGAATAATAATTAGAAGAGTAATGTGCCTGATGTGGGCTACAAAGAAGGGCCCTCCTTTTCTCTGCTGGGCACACAGGACAGTGGGGTTTACTCTCCAACCAGTCATGTGGAGCTTGGTCTGCTCCCCCAGATGCTCCCAGGGCCCCTGGGGTTGCTCTGCTGTTTAGAAGGAAATGGATGTCGAAGCAGTTGGTTTGCTGTATTGTGGCTTTCTTGCTTTACAGTGATACTTGCAAATACTACCCCTAGGGCAGTAGTTAATGGATTTGTTACTTAGCCTGGGAAGGTGAAGAGAAACTTCCAAAGCTCTGGGGTGCGGGGAGGAGCAGTGCTCAGAGGCAGTGCCTGTGTGGGTGCCGACTGGCTCTGCCACTTACCTCTGGGACTTTGAAATACCAAGAGTCATCACCTATGGTGGGTGGTAGCGGTAGGAGTGGCCCTTTAAATTGTTCTCCAGACAAACGTAGGAGAGAAGCCTCCTACCGGGAGGGCCACTGGCAGGCCAAGGTGAGCCTGGATTCAAAATTCTACAGCTCAGGCTGGTCACAGCTTGACTCACTACTCGTCAGAGCTACTGGTCAGTTCCTCCAAACCCTGAGATCAACTCTCCTGGGCGAAGGCACCGCTAGGGTTCTGTGTAGACGGAACCTCACGAAAGCTAGCTGTGGGCAGCAGAGGTGACAGGACGTTGGCCACAGCCAGTCCAGCAAGAGTGAGCCCAGTGCAATGAGAGCAGAATTTGGACTCTGACAGATCTGGGTTCAAGTTGTAGTTATGCCACTCTGGTTCTTCCAAACACCCCAACTAGTCACCACCACCAGGACTGGGCACAGGAAGGCAGTTACAGAAACTGTTAGTGGAACTCAGAGGCAGTGATTCTCATGCTCTTGGGCTTTATAATAACTATTTCTCTTTGAGTACTCCTTACTATCTTATTTGCAGTTCTGGTACATCTTAAGAAAAAGACTGTGAACTATTCTACAATCAAAGCTTAATTCCCTTTCAGTACAGCAGATTTCCCTGGGCTCTGGGTTGGGGAATAGAGTGGTTGGCAGAGGTGAGGCTGTGGAACTGGAGAGAAGGTGTGGAAAAGAGCAATGGGCAGTGTTCAGGCTGGAGCAGTGGTGTTGAGGTTGAGGAGAGGGGGAAGTGTTTATGGCCCCCTTCCCTTGCCTTCTCCAAGCCATATCTTTATTACTTTTGTTTGCTCTATTGATATTTCAAAATTTTAAAGTCCTTCTTTGTCCCAGTGTTTTTATTGTCCGAGTGACCCACCTGGTTTGCCTTGGCTTTTGCAGAGATGAAACACTTCCTGTTTTGTTTTCAGAAGTAAAGCTCTCACTGCCTTTCCACAGTGAACCCTGCAGCTGCATCCATCCCAAACACAGGGGCCTTGAGTGCAGGCAGCAGAGCCCACCTGCAGATGCTTGGCCTGGCCTGGATCACATGGCTGCTCAGCAGTTCAGTCCTGCTGGGTCCTCCCCGCCATTGAGGGTCCCTGGTGCTGAGAGTTGTGGTGGGGGAGGCCTCTCAGGCAGAATCTGCCCACAACCTCTGCCCTGTTGGAGGGTACAGGGCTGAGACTCATCTGCCCAGGGACTGCCCAACAGCTGGGGAGGGGCAGGGACTACAGAGGGCAAGTGGGCCTTTGGGAATTGTGGTTCTGGGAGTCCCCAGCCTTAGGCTCAATGTAGCCCAGGTCTGGTGTTTTCAAGCTTGTCTCCAGCTGGAGATAATGCTAATATCCCACACTTGCAGCTTTTTCAGGGCACTGGAAGATTGAGACTTTCTCTTCAAATAACAATGAGCATTTGTTCCGAGCCTTTGCGATAAGAAAGGAGAAAGAAAATCATTCTTAGAGGCAGGGGGAGCAGAAAACCATCTCAACAAAAGGCAAAAACTTCTCATTATGCATTATTATGCTTTCAAAGTAGCATTTGTGCAAGCACACTCTTTGGTTTAAAATAAAGTGGCTCTTAAGTCTTAAGACTATGTCGGCCGTGTCTTGTTTTGGGAGGAAAAATCTGATGGGGGGAAGCTGGTTGATGAGCTCTTTTGTCCTGGGGCCCAGCCTGGCAAGCTGCTCCCCTGACGTGCAGCATAATGCTGAGTTTTGCCACAAGCTGTCTTTTGCGGGGAGTGTGGTAGGACAATCCCTTATAAGGGGGGATCCCTACTGATTGAGTAATTACCCCTCACCCCTAAATGAGAAAGCCAGGACAGATGCCCTGTACTAAAATCCTTACAGAATGTGATCTTATAGTGAGTTTCTCGGTATCCTTTGAACAATGCAAATACTTCTTCCATGAGGCGGCTGCAAAGTTAGAATTGTAGGACTCCAGAGATAAATTTCATTGATTCCCTTCCCTCTTTATTAATTAAAAAAGAAAAAAAAAACCCAAACCAAAACCCAAAACTTAAACCTCCTAGGAGCAGTATTTAAGATATAAAGACAAAAGAAGCAGGGACTGCCTATATTCTGCAAGTCTAGAGGCTTAGTGAAGAGTCAACGCTTATTTAGAGAAAGTGTGTCTGAATGGAGCTCTGGAGGTCCTGGCTGTACTGAATTAGCGGAACCTATGAAGAGGTAAAGAGGTGAGTCTGTGAATTGGGCAGCCACTGAGCTGGGCGGTTAAATGAACAGGCTCTGGACTATTCTGATCTCAGCAACCCATTCCCCTGGATGACCCTGAGCAAGTTACAGACCTTCTCCAGGCCTCATAGGAAAAATGGAGCTAAGAATAGTAACTCCCTAAGGGGCGGCTATTTATGTAAAGCAAACTAGCCCAGGGCCAGCCTGAGGGAACCTCTGGTTACCCCCGTTATTATGAGGGGCCTGCAGCTGTACCAGTATATAGAAGAGACTTTGCTATCTGCACAAAGTTTTTAAAATTGGGGGGAAACAACCTCTTTGTCTCTTGTTTCTCTTTTCCCTTCTTCACTTTCCTCTGCTGCTTCTTCCCTGCCTTTCTACCCCCA
Source organism: Mesoplodon bidens (assembly GCF_964165515.1). Taxonomy (NCBI): domain Eukaryota; kingdom Metazoa; phylum Chordata; class Mammalia; order Artiodactyla; family Ziphiidae; genus Mesoplodon; species Mesoplodon bidens. The sequence goes on along the minus strand of NC_138176.1, from coordinate 30,890,894 downwards.
GTCTTGGCACTTCCCTCTCTCCCAGATCTGAAGCGTCAGTGGGAGAGGCCTGCTTCTGGGGAGACGAGGGGCCCCTCTGGGCAGCCTTGCGGGGATGTGCCAGGGTCTGGTCCTCTCTCTGCAGCTGCTTCCAGGCTGAGCTACCACTGACTGAGGCCAGCCCGGTCCTCGGTCTCCCCCTTTCCCACTCCACACCTCCTGGTGCAGTTCCTCCTCTACCTGATAATCAGCTTAGGTCAAAACTGACTCCACTCTCTTCCCGTCGTCGTGTAAACTGAGCCTGTTGGCTTCCCTCTCCCAGATTCCCAGTTCTCCACGCTGAGTCCCTTCCTGTTCCTGTCTAGTCTTCCTTATCACTCACTCTGCAGACCTGGCCCTGCTCCTAACTCCTCCTTAGACAGTCTCCCTGGCCTCTGACCTCAGCCACCTTGCCCCTCCCTTCCATTTCTGTCCTTTCACATCAGCAGAAGTTGTATCTCTCTCTACTGGAACCCTGTGACATTGTCTAATATCTCCTCCTTAAAAAAAAGCATCCTTTGTGTCATTTATCCTGCAAAAGAAAATCATATCCACAGAAAAGAAAGTCATTTCAGTTGCAGCTTGTTTGCAAAGACCCACACAAACCTCTTGAATCATACAGAAAGTCCTCATTGTGAACTTTACACCACTCCACTCCCCCCCTGCCCAACTCGGGGGCCTCCCACCTCCCATTCCACAGTTTCCCCATCAGACCTCAGTCTCCAGATCCCCCTTCCCCAACGTGGCGAACTGAAAGCTCAGTTCTATGCTCAGATAAGCTGGTCTGGGAGGGCACAGACCCGGTCATCTTTCATGAGCACATTAGATTCTGCCTAGTACAAGACACTGAGAGCACTCAGATACTTGGGAAGAAGCAGAAAGGCTAGATTCAGTTGTGTCTTACAGTTGTGATGACCTTTGATTTATACCTTTTTTAAAAATGGTTTTGGTCAACCAAACCACTAAGGACTTACCCTATCAAGCCCTTAATATTCTCTCAAAATTGAGGTAGGTCTAATTATTTGCTTTGTTCAGCCGAGGGACATGTGTGTGTGTGTTTGAGTGTGTGTCTGTGTTTGGTGGTTGGGTGTGCTTTCTCTTTGTACTAAAACTCTCTCCCTCGCAGACACATGACAGAGGATGACTGCTTTTTGTGCTGCCTAATACATTGCTGTCCACGCAGTGAATACCGTTACCTGACTTCCGTTCCAACCCTGGGGGAACCTGTATTCACAGAGGAATAGAACCTTCTTACAAAATCTGGAGTACGATTGCAATTTTACTTTTGAAGCACCCGCTTCCCAGAGGAATAGCTAGTGATTGATGCCACTGTCAGAAACCCAGATGCACACACTCATACATCAGCCAGGAAATTACATTAACAGCTCACCCAGCAGGCCAGCACTGACTCACCCACTTGCTCCCCTATGGGAAGAGAGGTGATATGAAACCCAGGGCAACAGCAGGGAACAAACAAAGGAAAGGAGTTAGGGGGGATTGGGCTCCCAAATGTCCACCGGGTTTTTTTCCTTCCTCATCTTCTGCCAAGGGCAGCAGCCACAGGCTAAGGTCTGTAGTTATTTTGCTATGTGACCAGGATTGTGGGGAGTTATTTCATTTGTCCTGGAAGTGCACTGTCAGCTTGTTCTCATGGTGCATGTACAAGGGTGCGTACAGCTCTACACACATACCTTCACGCTTACGAGGTCTACATTTTCCTTTGGGGTAGAAGTGACCTACCTAGGCTAAGCTCATGCTAGGGTATTTGTCTCTTTGGAGAGCAAGTTAGTGTTGATTCCAGCAGGATGGGGCGGCAGAGACTGGTTTGTTGCTCAGAAGATGCCTGAAAAATACTGATACCATTAGGGCAGAAGAGTGGAAAGCAGTCCAGCAGGCCTGCCGGTGACTTGCAAGTGTGAGGGGGTTTATCGGTAGCGGCAGGCCAAAGCGTTGACATTCTTGACCACATAAAAGCCCATGGTGACCGGAGGGATGACCAATGTCCGGCCGGCCCGCAGGGGGCGGGGCTTCAGTTCTGGGAGGGTCCCATCGTCCACCATCACTAAGGGCTGGCCGTTCAGCTGCACTGACCTACAGTGAGGAAAAACAGCATGGGACTCGTTATTGCCTTGAAAGGAAGCCATCGCAGCAAAGCCTGGGCAGCCTCAGATTGCCCCCGTCTGCTGATCGTGCCTGGCTGGCTATCACTGACTGATACTTACTCTGCCCAGGCTCTCAGCTGGGTGCTTTGGAAACACGCTCGAACATCCCAGCAATGCTCTGAGGAAGAAACTGTCCTTGTCCCATTCTACCTAGAGTACTTAGATGACTTGCCCAAGGCTATACAGCTTGTAGTCCTGGGAGCCAGGATTTGAACACAGGTAGTCATCATTTATTTTGACAAGTTAAATGTCTCTGAGGCAGAAGCTGAAAAGTGTCTCAGGTCTATTTTTTTTTCTTTAAATCATGATAGCAGTTCAGTTTGACTCTTCTACCTGAAGAATTTTCTTCTACCTAAAGTGTGGAATGATGCATAGGCTTAAGGTGACTTCAGAAATTCCTATTTAACTGGCATCTTCCATTAGTTTATTTGAGAGATGAGAGAACTGACACTGTGTCACTTGTCTAGGGCAGTTCTGGAGGAGGACAGAGACTTAGGTAACAACCTTCCTTTCTCTAATCTGAGCGTCAGTTTCCATAACTAATATTTAATGAATGTTTACATTTTATTTATTTTTTATTTTTATATATTTATTTATTTATTTTTTTTTTTGCGGTACACGGGCCTCTCTCTCACTGTTGTGGCTTCTCCCGTTGCGGAGCACAGGCTCCGGAGGCGCAGGCTCAGTGGCCATGGCTCACGGGCCCAGCTGCTCCGTGGCATGTGGGATCTTCCCGACCAGGGCACGAACCCGTGTCCCCTGCATCAGCAGGCGGACTCTCAACCACTGCGCCACCAGGGAAGCCCTACATTTTAGAGACACAAAGAAGTAGGTGATAAAGCGGGCATTTGTGATCTCAGTTCACCTGCGTTGCTTGCTTTTATCCTTCCTGTGTATCAGTCATTTTCAGCCCTGCGAAGGACTTAGCAAAGGGGAATGGCTCATCACCCATCCTAGGCCTGTGGTGCAGAATCCAGACAGTCTCCCAGCTGTTTCTGACGGGAGAGTGACTCGGACAGCCAAGTACCCACTGAAGCTCAGTTTTATGGGTCAGTAGAAAAGGCCAGAACCAGGCCACTAGCTGGAAATAAGGCTGTAAGTCACTTTGGAAAATCAGCATTACCATGATGACTATTTCTGGGCCTTGCCCAGCCTCCAGTGTGATAACATTGCCGTGGTATCATCTGAGCTGTGAAGAGAATAAACTGTTAGAAATTGATATAGAGGTCTTGGTTTAGTGTTCCTTCTGTGCTATGAATGATATGTTTAGAGAGAGATCATCAGACCCCTTGCTCAGTAGAGCCATGAACCCCCAGAGATAAGTGCAATGTAAATTGCTCCCAGGGGAGGGCTGGGCAGAGAGACAGCTCCAGGCCCGGCCCGACGTGGATCAGTTTGGGCCCAGTCCAGATCTGACAGGCCAGGGGGCAGCCCCCCTCTCTTGTTGGTATGACTGAGGAATGAATGAACAAGCAGGAGGCTCCTGGGTGGAGAGCCAGGCCTGCCTCTGGAAGATGTGGAGGTGTGAGAATTGAGATCTAAAGGTCAGTGTTGACCTCACCAAACATGCAAGAACCTTCTGCGACCCTCTCTGGTGAATACATCGTACTCATTGGAGTGGAGGGCAGGGTGAGGAGAGGGGGTTCAGGTGCAAAAAAAGCCAGGACAGTTCTTCACATTGTATTTTATTATTTGGTTCTAGGTGGTGTGAATATCCAACAACCAGACATATGCACTATCAAATATTAGTTCAATAATACTAATTAATCTTTCCAAAGCATACTCAAATTGCTATCACGTGAAAACCTTCAGTGGTCCTCCTATATATAGAGTTACATGCAAGCCCTCCCCCTGAGGAGTCAGGCAACACCCTCTTAGATTCAGATGATCCCAGAGTATTGCCATCTCTGGGTTCTAGGAAGTCAAAACAAAGTGTGAGAAGCAAGCCTTTTCATTTCTATACTAATAACGAGTGGTTATTCTGCAACAGGCTCCATTCTGATTTCCTTATTGGTTGGTTAAAAAGCTGACTCAGGTATGGTTGGAACCAGGGAGCATGATCAAGATTGTGGACTGATCTCTAATTCCAGGAGCCGGCCACTAACTTCCTAGATGGCTCTGGCAACTCTCTTTACCTTACTTCCCTCAGTTTTGTATCTGTGAGAATATAGGCTATAGTACGGATGAAATGAAATAAAAAATGTGAAAGTGCTTTGAAAGCATAGTGAGCCATGTAAGTGGGAGATGGTGTTTTTTGTTGTTACTCTTTTCATTGTCATTCTGGGTAGGTAAATTTCTTGGTCCTTGTACTGTGGCACTGGTGAGTTTCATGGCTCCTTTCCTAAAGCCCTCTCTTCCCTTGGCTCCTGTGGTAGTGTTCTCTCTCTCTCTCTCTCTCTCTCTCTCTCTTTCCCTCCATTTTCCTCCATTTCTGCATGTTGTTTCCTTTTTGGGGGACTGTTCCCTTATACCTGCCTCTCAGATGCTGGGGGTGCTGGTGCTTGGTCCTGGGACCTCTTTGCTTCCCACACTACATACTCCAGCTGGGTGCTGTTACCAACTCCCAGGACTTTAATTACTATCTTCATGTCGATGCTTCCCAAACCTGTAACTCAAGGCTGAATCCCTCTTCTAACTTATATATCTCCACTTGGCTGTTCCACAGGAACTTCATAGTCACGTGTCCAGAGTCAAGATCTTCTCCTCAAACTCTGTCCTTTTCTCTGCCTTTTTATCTTTGGGCTGGCACCACCGTCTATAAGATTACCTAAGCCAGAGAGCTGCGGTCATCTGGGTCTTCTCCCTCAGGTCCCAGGTATGGAGTCGCTAAATCCAACCAATTCTACCTTTAAATATTTTTCAGATCTGCTTCTTTCTCTCCCTTCACTGCTATTATTTATTTTTTTTTTTTGCGGTACACGGGCCTCTCACTGTTGTGGCCTCTCCAGTTGCGGAGCACAGGCTCCGGACGCGCAGGCTCAGCGGCCGTGGCTCACAGGCCCAGCCGCTCCGCGGCATGTGGCATCTTCCCGGACTGGGGCACGAACCCGTGTTCCCTGCATCGGCAGGCGGGCTCTCAACCACTGCGCCACCAGGGAAGCCCCACTGCTATTATTTTAGTTCAGAGTTTGCCCTGTGACCTACCTCCTTGCCCCTGGCCTTGCCTACCTCTCCTGTGCTGGCCACGCTGCTGACAGAACCATCTGGGGCTGTCCCTGCTTCAAACTCTCCAACAACGCCATCCCTTTCACCTTAATCCGGATGATGAAGCCAAGCTCCGGCCACCTCCCCAGTCTCAGATGCTGCCAGTGCCCCTTACTCCAGTGCTACCTGTGGATCACAGACCTCTGGGGGTGGGCTTGGGCTGAGTAGGCAGTCATTGTAAGGACATCATCAGTATATGCATGAACAGATTGTTCCCAATGAAAAACAGTTCAATTTTGCCCATAAATGAGGTAGATCTTTCTCAAATGAAAATGTCAGTAGATCCTGGTAGGAATAAAATACACCAGTTCATTTTTTAAAAAAGTAAATATTTTTCAAATGTTAATGCCTGTAGACACTTGGGATTAATAAGACACAAGTTTGGGCTTCCCTGGTGGCGCAGTGATTGAGAGTCTGCCTGCCGATGCAGGAGACACGGGGTTCGTGCCCCGGTCTGGGAAGATCCCACATGCCGCGGAGCGGCTGGGCCCGTGAGCCATGGCCGCTGAGCCTGCGCGTCCGGAGCCTGTGCTCCGCAACGGGAGAGGCCACAACAGTGAGAGGCCCGCATACCGCAAAAAAAAAAAAAAAGAAAGAAAAAAAAAGACACAAGTTCATTTAAAACTGCTATAAAATTCCTAATAGATTTTTTGGGGGAGGAATGGGGCATCATGTGTTTTTTTCAAGCAAGGGTTTTTAAAGGGACAATTACTATAGTGTGGGAGGGCTATGACATTTGTTGCCATTACAAAGGAACCTTGGAACCTGAGGGGACCTTTGCCCCAGCATGACCAGATTAAATAACTTGTAGTTCCACTTTGGGTTGTTGTGTGTGGTGCTCCCTCCACCTGGAGCAGTCAGTCCTCCTCCTCTGCAGGACTAACTGCCCTGGGTCCCTGCAGAGCCTGCTCTCATGTTGCCTCCTCTGGGGAACCTTCTTTGACCCCTGGGTTAGGAGCCCCAACTCTGGACTCTCGTGTACCCAAAGCTCCCATATAACCACCTCACTGAATTGTAGGGACTTACCCACTCTGCCCCTCACTGGGCTGTGAGCTTGGTGAGGAAAGGTACAGTGCCTTTCATCCCTAAACACTCGGTGCCTAACCGAGTGGCATAGAATTGGGATGGAATATTTTCTGAACAAGTGAATGGACTTTTGAGGCTCTTTGACGTTATTTCTGGTATTCCTGGACTGAGTGTCTCCAGCTCTAAAGAGGCTCCCTGGAGGTTTGCTGAGTGTCTTTACAGATTTCATTAGTGTACCAATTACTCTTGCTCTCTGGCCCTGGAGATATTAGATAAGACCTGAATTATCGCTGATTCTCACAGTCACTCACTAGATACCTTATCTCAACTGGACACGTGGCTATTGATCATTGATAGCGTTTTTTCATCCTTAAAAAAGATCTATATGACCACCTCTTAGCTAAGCCAACCTGAGTTAATTCTGTGAGACCTTAAGTCCTCATACAACCTTATTTACAAAGTTCCGTCACTGTAACGATGGACAGTGTGCTTTACCACCTCCATTCTAATTTTCCTGCTTACATTTTTATTTTAATATTTATCCTATTACCCAGTTAAGTCATATCACACTAAATATTACAATTATCTTCCACTCTTATGCACTGAACAACTTGTAAGTTTGCAAACATATCATGTTAATGATAAAAATCACTGATTACTGAGCACTGTCTATGCAAAAGGCAGGATGCTGTGATTTATTCTATCACATTTAGTCCTCACAACTACCAACTGAGGCAGGTGTTAGCATCCCTACAGATGAAGACATCGAAGTTTAGAGGGGTCTAAGATTCACCTAAGTTGCATAGCTGGTAAGTGGCAGAGCTGAGGTTTGCCCTGCAGCACTTCACCATAGTCCTATTTGGCCTCCCTTGTGACTGCTAAAAGAGCCCTGTGAGGTACACAGGCAAGTATTAGTATTATTATTTTTGTAACTTCACTATTGAGATGAGGTCAGAGAGGTTAGGTAGCCTGGGCAAGGTCACATAGCTAATAGGTGGCTAAGCTCTTTCTTGGATTCAGGCCTCCTGATACCTGTTTCTACTATTTCGTGTTGTTCCCCAATTCCAGATGGCACTCACTAGGATCATGTTTCTTTCTTTGAAAACCTTTCTTACCATATTTTCATCACATTCTTGGACCTCCTTCCTGGCCTGTGACTTTTCAAACCAAATGCTAAATGATCCAGTCTATGTTGAGGTATTTCTCTTAATTCCCTAGCTGCTGAGGGCTTTTAAATTATCCAAATATTAGGACAACTGAGTTTTTATCACCATCTGTTTTTTCAAGGTCTGAATTGCTTTGTTTCTAAACTCGTTTCCTTTGAATGCTATTTGGAATGGGATTCAGTGTCTCAATTTGGAGTCAAGCCCTCTGCTTCCCAGGTCTCTGTGGGATCCCCTTGGCTGGGCCACCCTCCTTCCGCCACCACCTGTCTACAATCTCTGGTCTTCATGGCTTATTTTATGGTTCTTGCTAGCCATGGATACTGAAGCAAGCTTTCAGCTGTTCTGAGGTCTCAGGGAAGCAAGTCTAGTGAGCATGTTCTTTGCCAGTCTTGAAGATACTTTGCTGGTCTCTGGCCCGGCCCTGGCTGGACTTCTGTGGGAGCGGAGGCAAGGGAAGCCTGTGTATTATCGGGAGCAGCCCGGGGAGCTAGTGTCTGGTTTCTGCTGGCATATTTAGGGCCTTGAATGGGACTTAGAGATAACTAGTTCCACCTCAGCCACTTTGAGAAAGTGATTTGCCTTCTGTGAGCTTGGGTTTCTCCATTTGTATGACAGACTAGATGAACCCTAAGATTCTTTCTGGCTCCCACATTTTTCAGGTTGGCTGCCCACAAACTAATAGCTAGCCTGAAGCAGTGTTTAATGCCAAATTCAGAGTGACCCTGCACAGATAGAAATCTGATCATGACATTCACCTGTCTAAATGCTCAGTAGCTTCCTGCTGATCTTAGAACATTCTCCAAGGTCTTTACAAGACCCCATGAGCGAGGCCATTTACCTCCGTCTGCAGCCCGGAGAGGCCCCTGTAGCTGCTGCCCATTGCAGCTCCCCACCACCTCCCGCCTCCTTGTGTTCTGTGTTGGGCTTTCTCCAGCCACAATCTCTCTACTCTCAGGGTTTCTGTACATGTTGTCACTCTTCCTGGAACCTTCTCCGTACTCCAGCCCTGCTTCCAGCCTCCTTTGCCCTGCGAACTCCTACCTGTCCTTCAGCTCAGGTGCCTGCAAAGCACTCCCTATCACTCAGTGCTTCTCCTGTCTCTGCGCTCGTCACAGCACTGGGATCGCTGACTGCTTGTCAGCCCCTCCCCTAGTCAGGAAGACCATGTGTCCGCCCTGCTCATCTCGCGCTCAGCTGTCCACTAACACGCGTATAGCAGGTGCTCAGTAAAAGAAGGATGGGATATAAATAGACGAACTACAGTCTGGAAGGAAAAGACACTGGGGTGGGAGGACAGAGACTTGAGTTAGAGTCCACATCTGAGCGTGACGTGTGCAGCCTAAAAATGTCACAGTTGGCTCTGGTCTGGGTTTCTGGATTGTTAAATGAGAAGGAGGGAGGGAGGGAGGGAAAGCAGGAGTGGGGAGCAGAAGGGAGGGAGGAAGGAGGATAGAAGGGAGAAGGTATAGTAATCTGAGGCGTGTGGGGCGGGGAGGGTATCAGCTCCCTTTGCTGCTCGATAACCCGCATAACTTGGCTTCGACTCTGGTGCCAGCGTGCTTCCCCGCGCGCCACTAGAGGGCCCCCTTGCTCTTCACAACGGTGCTGAGAGCCCGCGCGCCGGCTCCCCAAAAGCGGAGCCCCTGCCTCTGCCCCTCCAGCCTGCTCTCCGGTCCCGGCAAGGCCCGGAGACGTGCGCGGCCCTTGGCCTCCTGGAGCAACAAACCGCAGGATCACTCCAGTCCCGACAAAAACTTCGTTGCGGTGCACTCGGCACCCCCGCGCCCCCGCAATGTGGCTAATATTAAGGAACCGTGCGAGGCCGGGCTGCGATTCCTGCCGGGGGTGCGGCTTCCCGGCTGGCGTGCAGGGAAGGGGGGCGCTGGTGCGGGGCTGGCGGCGCCGCGCGACTCGGCGCCGCGCGACTCGGCGCCTGGCTCCGCTGCCTGGGTCCCGGCGCCCTGCCCTCCCGCCAGCCGCACCTGTGTGCGCTTTACAGGCCCCCGAGGCCCAGCTGCCCGTGGAGGCCCCCTCGCTGAGTTAGGAAGCTGGTGTGTGCAGCTCAGGGGCAGGTTACAGCCGGGAGGGAACCCGGCCGGGTTTGAGGACGGAGGGGCCTCGCTCCATTTCCCTGCTCCGGGAGACGCTGTGCATCTGGAGTAGCTTAGAGAGGAGGTTCCTTTGAAACGGCCGTGACTGATGCTACCCGCTGAGGAGGGCTGCTCGGAGGTGGCCGCAGCAGGCTAGTCCCCACTTGCCCAGCTGAAGCAAAAGCTGTAGGATGCTCATGACCCTCTCAGGGGAGCTCCTACTCCTGAGGGGTCATTGGGAGGATTACTTCCTCCCAAGCGTGTCCTGAAGCTTTCTCCTATGTGTTAGGGGATCGTTCTCCGGCTAGGCTAATTGTTCGCATTTCTAAATTTTCAGTGGCACGTGGTTCAGTGCCTTCTTGCGCATGATAGTAGTTTACATTAATGCTTGTCGGATTCCACTCAGTCAGCCTCTCCAGGGGTTCTCATGTGGTTGGTTGGACACTCCAATCCCTTACTCTGCTGTTGTTAAAGAGAGGAGACAAAGTGAAAAATGGAGGTGAACGCTTCCTTTTCCCCTTACCCCTTGAAAAGCCCGCATTATATATGAAGTTCCTGGCTACTTAGACAATTTGAGGCTGATAAGATCATTTGCCCTATGTCCTGTTCTTTGAGAGCATATTGAAATAATGAGGAGTTTCAATCTAGCTTTTGTATCACTGAAGTAGGACTCCTTTATGCAAGCAGAGCTGGGGATTTTTAGGCAAGTTGTTAGGGATGTAAGCTTTTCCTGTTTGCAGTTAGGTTTGGGGGTCATGATTTGATCTGTGTTCTATCCAAGTCTGTGTAATAATGGTTTATGCCATCATGGGATCCTACAATCTGCTTCTAGTGGTTTAAAATAACAGCACACTTGGCAAACAAGGTGAGAGCCCAGCTAAGGAATCTGGATTTACACTGATATTGTTAACTTCCAACAGAGGAGGCAGTCATCTGGGGGCACTTTGGGAAGACAATTTGATTCTGTGACCATCTCAAAGCTCCGTGTCATAGGCGTATCACACCCAAACCACAATAGGAACCAGCTATTAAAATCATGGAGACTTTACCATGTGGTTAACTCTGTTCCCTCCCATTGTAAAGACTTGGTGCCATGATCACCTACATTCACAAATGGTATGAAAGGGGCATTATTGATAGTGCTACTGTTCTTTGTGTTGTACAAATTCAATTATAACAGATGTAATCCTTACCCACTATGACAGAAAACACAGAAATATGCAAATGTGTGGTCAGAGGCACTATAATTAACACATTACACAAGGGGAGAGAGAGAAAGAAAATCAAACTTCATGGCCTGGATTTCAAGGCCTTCTGCATTCTGGCACTAATGTATTTTTATGGCCTCTCCCCTCACCTCATAAAGCATCCTCTATTCCAGTCACGTGAGATGATATGCTATGGCACCAAACAAAATGGCCCTTGAACTTCCGTACTTCTAAACCTTTAGGAAGCTCATTCCATTGCCTGGAATCGCCTTCCCTCCAGCATTTCCTAGATGTATGGTTCATCCTTACAGCTCCTGGTCAATGGTCCTCAGCCCTGAGGATCTCCCAGATTCCCAGGTTAGAATTCATCTCTCCCTTCCTTATGCATGCATCCTCCTATATTTACCCTCTGTGGTCAGTCCTGTCTTAAAGTATCCTGTGTGGGGAGGGACCATGTTTCCCCAGTCCTAATTGTGTGGAGCTGGAAGGGGCAATAGAGGATCAGAAGCATTCTCTTTATTACAGGCAGTCTGCAGGTGAGATCAAGAGAGCCAGGTAAAAGGGCAGGCGTGTGTGTGTACAGACAGGTTTTCCATATGTGAGGGTATGAAATAGAGTCCATTAGTCATGCCCAAAATGAGTTCCATTACTGCAAGGTCACAGCTTCCTGGGAACCTATTCAAATATGTTAAACCAAAGGGATAAATAGCTCAGTTTGATCAGATTTTGACAGTGTTCCCTATAACATCAGGTGCACTCGTGTACCCTCAAAAGGGAAAAATAAGATGTCCCGGTGGCACAGGTTCTGCTTCAGGGTCCACAGATGTCAGAGTACAAAGAGTGTGGTGACTCTGAGTTGTTCTAGAGAAGGTGAGTGGGGAGGGGGATAGGCTGTCAAGCGATTGCTTGTGTTTGGCAGCTGGTCCACAGTTTGGAGCTCCAACCCCTTGTCTGAATGAACCACATCCTGTTGTGGGTTCTCGATGCTTGGCGGCCAAAGAAATACTGATTCAAGGCCCTGGACCTGCTGTAGGGATGAGGTGGATTAGGACTTTTCAGTTCCCTGAGGCTTATGTTTGTCCATCACCTAAACCACAGCCTCTGGAGGATGTGGAGAAAGATGAAGACAAGGATCATTTCTTCTCTGCCCACCAGAACTGCCTATGTATTCTGCTTCCCTGCCCCTCAGTTTAGAATCAACTGCCCAGAAACGTGTTAGCTTTACTCTAAAGTGCTCATTTACCAGGATTTCATCTGGGTCATCTGGAACAGAATGGAAATCTCTGCTTGCAACGAGGGTCCCCAAGTGAGTGGAGCTGGGGTGGGGACACCACAGTATTGATGGACAGCTATGCGGAGAGATTCCAGCTGCTGGGAGTGATCTGGAAGAAAATGTATTCTAGAGCTGAGAGCAAATGAAATCTCTCAGAAAGTAACAGTGAAAATGCTGGATTCCTAAACATCTTGGTTTAAGATGTCAAGTCACTGTAAAATATAAAAGCATTTTATAATCCTCTAATCTTCACAGAGATCTGTACATTACTAATCTGGGAGTTAAAACAAAACAAACAATAAAACCTTTGGGAACCGTACACATCTTTCCACTTAGTCATAGAGAACTCCCAGGGGTTCCTGGCATGTTCGCACCTTTGGCAAAATGGCTTAGTGCCTGAATGAAGAATAGAATCTGGGTGAAATCAAAGATGCAAATCAGCTGGAATCTTGTTCCAGCATTTTCTAGAGGGACAATAGTTCTCAACTTTGGCCACATATTTGAATCATCTGGGGAGCTTTAAAAAATACTGGTGTCTGGGTCCCAGCCCAGAGACTTTGATTTAATTGGTCTGGGGTGCGGCTTGGGCACTGGGGTTTTTAAAGGCCTCCAGGTAATTCAAAGTGCAGCCATGGTTGATCAGCATGAGCTGATGACGAAAGAGTGGGAGTATGTTGGTAGCTGGGGCAGGGGTGGGGGATCAAATAGCTTTCTAACCATTACATTCTGAATTTATTTTGAATAAACAGGTCTTTTCTTACTCTTTTGGAGTACCATGTAAGAGGCCACGTTTTTTAAGCTAAAAAAAAAGATGTGAACTTTTCAAAGGCAAATTTTTTGTTGAATAGTGTAGAGTGAGCACTTCTGCTATTTCTGCAGAACTGCTGCATTTAATGTTTTCCCTGTAGTGAGTACTCTGGTGAGATGGATGAGCTCCTCAATATGGACCAGGGAAGTGTGTGTGTGGCACTTCACAGCAGGAATTCAGAACCAAATCCAATGGAGCATTTGCACAGATAAAAAACTCTGGGGCTTCCCTGGTGGTGCAGTGGTTGAGAGTCCGCCTGCCGATGCAGGGGACACGGGTTCGTGCCCCAGTCCGGGAAGATCCCACATGCCGCAGAGCGGCTAGGCCCATGAGCCATGGCCGCTGAGCCTTCGCGTCCGGAGCCTGTGCTCTGCGCAACGGGAGAGGCCACAACAGTGAGAGGCCCGCGTACCGCAAAAAAAAACCTCTGTATTTCTTTAGCACTGAGAAGGAAAAGTGTGCTTTTCTTCAAAGGCAAGGTTGCTAAAGTCATTTAGATTCCTCTCAGGTCTTGGGCTGTGTCACAGAGAGCTCCCCACAGACAAAGAGCAGTTCAAGCTCTCTTCAGGCAGAAGGCACTAAGGGGGTTAAATATATCATTCAGTACCCTCACTATATTTTCCAGATATGTATATAATTAGTTACTTAGATAATGCTTTATGCATTGCTTATAGTTAATATCTCTTTAGGAACCACCAGAAACCCTCAAATGAGCACAAGGGTGAAAAGAATCCAAACTCCTCTAAGTCTTGTTGAGTAAGTGTACATTGAGTAAAAATTGGAAGGCTTATTTCTCTACGCTTTTACTTCTCCTTATTTTTTCTACAGACTGGCTCTGAGCCTTAAGTATAAGAATTCTTATAAATACATATAGTCATATATGTTTACACTTTCACAGCATCTATTTCAGACTTTCTGAACTGGAACACTAACTTGAACTTTGCTGGTTAGGAGTACCGCCTTCCTGTTCACCTCTGACCATTCGTAAAACTCCCCAGTCCCAGGCATCTCTCCTGCCTCTCCTTGCTCCCAGCCTCTGTGGCTCCTCTGTCCCTCTGAGGGGCTCTGAGGGGCCTTTCAAAAGGCCTGCAGGTGATGTGGTAATATGTGCAACAGCAGGGCCTTTACCTCCAGGAGAAAGAAGTCTCCATCATCTTTTTTTCTGACATTTTAAAACTGGCACCTGAAGCCCTGCAGAGGTTAACAGGTTTCCTCACACACTCTCAGCTTAAAAAGCACTATTGATGGTCCTTAGCTCTTACAGAACATCAAAGCAAATTCCAAACGCATTAAAGAAATGAATAGAACAAATGAAACAAAAAAGAAACTATAAGAAAATAAAGATATATATTTATCTGATTTCAGGAATATAAGTAGATAACCATATAAATGGAAAGAAGGAACCACAAAGCAAAAGATAGATTTAACTGTATAATAAGGGGACACTTCTGTACATCAAGATAATACTCTAAAAATGAAAGAGTTGGAAAAATAGCAAATAAAATGCTGAGGAAAATATTTCAACACATATGATAGGTAGCAAAGGGGAAATTGCCTTATATTAGAAAAAACTTACAAATCATTAATAAAGTGGATAAGAGCCCAATAGAAAAATAAACAAAGGGGATGTAGAAAATTCACAAAAGCAATAAAATGCTAATAGATGCAAAAATTTCAACCTCATTAACTAATACTTAAAGAATACAACTTAACATAATAATACTGTTATTCATTATGAAGTTGGAAAAGATTTTAAAATATTACTGTTCTGTGTTGCTGAGGTAAATTGTAATAACAAAATGTTCACATTTCCTACTCCTTCTCAGACCTCCACAACTAAGCTTGTCTGAGGTAAGAAAATTGAACAGTTAATCATATGAGATAAGTTTATATAACTCAAAGGATTCCAAGGTGAACAGACAGTGAGTGATCAGGGAACCTGCTATTTGAGGAATGGCTGAAGAAGCTGAGAGTGTTTTGCTTGGAGGCTAGAACTCTAAGGGAACACATATTGGAAAATTGTTACAAGGATGGTATAGCTTTACTCTGCTTAATTTTTCTAAAGCAAGGATAGAAATGGGAAGAAAACACCCTTTGGCCACAAGTAAGAAGGATCTTTCCTGCAATAAGACCTGTCTAGTCCTAAAGTGGGCCAACTCATGAGATGAAGAGTCTTATCAAACAGAAGCTGAGGGGCTTTTTGTCAGGGATGTTATAGAAGAAACTTCTAGATCTCTAAGAGTACTTTCAAAATTTTCCTCTATAAAGTCATCTTTTAATAACTTCAGAACTTTTATAGAGTGGTTTATTTTAAGAAGAAACTAATTTAAATGATCCCAGACAAGTGAGGATAATGGAAACCTGCAGGGAGTACATCTGGTCGACCAGAGTTCAAAAACTCCAAGTACCAACTAATATCAGCAGTATAGAACTTGAACACTTAGATGTCTTGAATCTGCTGAGATATATGGAGTAATGGCCCCTTCAGTCCCAGAAGACAGGTCTTCAGGTTTTGTTTCTGAGTGAGAATTCTTGGTATAGAATTCTTAAGGTTAAGGTTTTTCCTAAAGCTCCTTTTACCAGATCTGTCCATGTCCCAAAATAAAGGTGATGCTTCCCGATACCTGTGGTGGGTCAGGTGGTGGCCAGTTCAGCCCTCAGGACTTTTCATACTAGCCAAGCTCTGAATCTGGAGATGAAGTATCATAATGTGGTCTGTTCCAACAGGGACATGAAGATATTTTTAAAGTCTTAGCACCTGGGAGTTACTTCAGTATTTTCAGAACCTCTCTGTTTGGCTAACATCAAATGACACCTCTCTAAAGGCATGCAGTTAGATGCCAATGTTTTCCTTTGATATAGGATTTAATGAGGCTGAAATCAAAGCAAAAGTTGTATCCCAGAGAGATGGAAAAAATAAGCAGTACGTAGAAAAAGAAGAAAAAGATGTTCATTTCTTCACAGAACAGGCAATAAAATTCTTGGTTCCTAGGAGGCTTGAAATTCTTTCAGCTAAAATCACAGCAGCTGAAGGAGAGGCTCATGCAGATATGAAATTTAAACATTTAATATGAAACCTATTAGCCCCAAAGCAGAAATATTCTGCACCTCTCTCATGGCACCACCCACAGTCTGCTTCCTGTTTGTTTTTTTGCTTCTAATAGTAGAGATGAACTTTTTGAGGGCAGAGACCTCAGAATCCCTTTCCCCTCCAAACATCCCTATTAAATATCTCTTGAAGGTCAGGTGATGATGTGGCCTGGCATTAGCACAATCAAGAGACAATCTGATCTGAAACACCACGTTAAACTTTATGTTCAGACTTTTTTCCTAATTTGTCTACTTGGGTTTCCCGAGTTCTTATTAATTATGGGACCACAGTTCATTAAGAATTTAGCCAGATTAATTGCCACTGAAAGTTAGAGCGCTGAAGAGGAAGAGTTATGTCTGGCACAAAGTAGGATCTCAATCAAAGTTGATGAATGGATGAAGATACATACTCTCCAGTTTCCCTGGGAATCCTCCCCTGACAGCATCTGTCCCTCTGAGGGTGGGCTCCATTAGGTTTAGGGGATCTGGCAGTGTCTGTGTGCATGGGGTCAGAATATAAAAGGCTGAGATTGATTTTTAGAGACCTCAAGTTAAACCAACTTACAGGCACTCCTGGTATTTAATAATCCTTTTGTTTGAGAAGAGCATAGAAGAAACAGAAGGGAATTCCCTGATTTTGCTGAAAAAAAAAAAGGTTTTCCCTAAAATTCTGTGATTGGGAAATGGAATCTTAGAAGCAGCTCAAAGAAGAACTTTTATGGAGGATCTGAAATTAGGACTTGTGAAGAAAAGTTAATGGAAAAGGGATGAGTTAGCCTAAAGGAGAGAAAACTGGTGGGTCACCTAATACTTTTCAAATATATTCATAATGTATCATGAATACATAATACATTGTATTCTTAAGCCTAAGATGAAATGAACTCAGACAGTATCATGACAGAGCTCGGCTCTACATAATGTATATTTTTCAATATCATTATAAGTTTACATTACTGGACTCTTAGGGTAGCACAGTGTTGAAGAAAAGTGCAGTGGACTCGGGGTCAGGAGAACTGGATGCTAGGTACTTTCTAGCTCTGTCACTTAATAGTTGTGTGACTCTTGAATGAGTCACTTAGTGCCCTAAAATTCAGTTTCTTTAACTCTGAAATGCTTCATGGTGCTGTTTATTATATATAAAGTCCCAGCCACAGGCATGGTCTGCCCCAGTATTCCTATAAAATTAAATGTTCAGACAGGATTGAAACTGTGGGCACTCCTTCCCTAGAGGTCTTTAGATATAGAGCATCTTCTGGTCCAGATGTCCTAGCTACAGACTGTCTGAGGGCAGGGGAGTGAACCAGACCACCTCAAAGCACTATTCCATCCCAGGGTTCTTAGCATCAGTGCATCAGAATAGAAGAACCAGTGTGATGAAAGTTGTTTCCTTCTTTTCCAATTTTTGGATCGTTTTCTCTCCAAATGGAATTGAATATGACACATAGGGCAGAATGCTGGGATCTGATGAGACATCTGCTCCTGGGTTGACTTTCCCCTACAAAGTGAGTCTTCCTGTTTTTTGATGTAAATTGCCTTGTTTGACCCAACTTTATGTTGCTTCTCTGTTTGCTGAAAGACATTGGAGATATTTATGTCTTGGGTAGAGATGATTCCCTAAAGGACAATGTCCATTGATTTGTGATCACATGAGGCATTGGGCAGATTCTCTCGTAGACGGTAGAGCTGCCCCAAAGGTGCTCTTAGACTTACCTAGAAGGGGAAATATTACTGTCTTAGGTGTGAATGGTTAGTGTTTCCCCAGAAAGGTGTGAAAGCAGTGAAAGTGACAGGGGAGGGACCTACAGCTGGAGATTTTTTGAAAGAGAACTAGCCTGGTATAACTACCACTTTCTCTTGTAGCACCAGTTTCTTTGTGTGGCTTTTTGGTGGCTTGAAGAAGCTACTTTTCTGGTGACCATAGAGACAATAGGCTCCAAAAGTGAAGTGGGTGTGGGGGGAGGGAAATGGAAGAGAATAATAGAATCTTAGACTTTGATGGGAAGCAGTAATCTTTCACCTCCACCTCCCACTGAGTAAGGAATCTTAGAGCACCTCTGAGGTGGCCATGGCCACTCATTCCTTGATTAATAGTCTACCTCCTGAGAAAGCCTGTCCTGTCCTCAGTTAAGCCAGGCATGCCTTTGGAAAATGAGCTCGTTTTGTGGTGAAATCTTTCTCTTTTAAATTGTAGTCCCTGGTTTTCTGTCATTTTACAGGATCCTGGGCCAAATCTGTTTTCTTTCACTTAGCAGCCCTTTGAATATCTGAAGAAAGTCCTCACAACTTACCTTATTTTTCTTGTCTAAATTAAATCTCCCCATTTTCTTCAGCCATCTTTGAAGAATATATATTCCAGACACAGAATACCCTTCTCTGGTACACACTGCAGTTTTCTAAAGGTTTCCCTTCTTCTGTCCCATAGGGTATAGGGCACCCACCTTTTGTCTGGTTCCCAGAGTGAGAACTATCTCTTACATAAGGAATTGAGACTTGAGTGGTGGGTCTTACAACTGGTTCACTCACTGATATTAGAAACAGGAACCTTCACTGTGGACCTGGATGTCTGGACTATGCCTGATGAGTGGCCTCAAAGGTGCTTCTGTACAATACCTAACATCCCTGAGCCCCAAGTTCACATGCAGCTACCCTTTCAGAGATCTGAACTATTTCCAACCCTGATGGCAATTCTAAGAGAAGGAGAATTACCCCATGTTCTCTACTCATCAAAAAAGTTTGCTGGTATCTCCCTAATCTTAAAACCCCAGGCCAAAAGGCCCAACTGGTGGCTTGAATGGCACACTGATCTGCTTTATAGCCTCTTCCTGGTTCCTAAAGACAGAAGCAGTTACAGGTTCCCAGAGCTTTCCATCCTCTTCTGACCTGACATGGCTTCAGGCTACAGCAAGGAATTAGCAGGCACAGAACACAGAATCTGGCCCCAGAGGTTTATAAAAGAGAGAAGGAGACACCAAAGGCTGAAATCACTTCCTAGCATTTCCTTTCATCCTTTCCTGCAGAGTCTGCTGCACCAAAACCACACTCTTCCTGTGATACCCCCATCCCAGAACCACTGAGGGCTCCTGCTCTTATGAACAGTTACTGAGCAGGAGAGTGGGATGTGCCACTGAACATGTGCATGGCAGTCCCTGTCTGGCAGCTTACAGTTAGAGATGGCTCAGCACGTTCTCTCTAGAACGAGAGAGGTGTTAAATTAGAAGGTTAAGCTGTGACAAAGCGAGAGAGAGGCATGGACATATATACACTACCAAACGTAAGGTAGATAGCTAATGGGAAGCAGCCACATAGCACAGGTAGATCAGCTCAGTGCTTTGTGACCGACTGGAGGGGTGGGATAGAGAGAGGGGGAGGGAGGGAGACACAAGAGGGAAGGGATATGGGAACAGATGTATATGTATAACTGATTCACTTTGTTATAAAGCAGAAACTAATACACTATTGTGAAACAATTATACTCCAATAAAGTTGTAAAAAAAATAAAAATAAAAAGAATGTGACAAAGATAAAAGAAACACTACTTAAAAATAAATAAAAATATGAAGTAAAAAAAAAATTAGCAGTAGTTCACAGGAAGAGGAACAGGCTTGGAGAAGTGAGTGAAGGGCCCAGAGTTCCACAGTGAAGTACTGGCAGGAATAGGGCTGCAATCTAGTTCTGTTGACTTCTAATCCAAAACTCTCTTTAATACAATATATGTAAAATCATATGTGTGTGTCTGTATTTATACTTCTGTATGTATGTGTATGCATGGATGTGTGAAATTTTCATTTATAGAAGGCTTCATTTCACCCATATGCTCTAATTTGATTCTCACAATAACCCCACGTGACAGGTAAGGGAGCTGAGGTCACACAGGTAAATGGTAGCCTGGATTCATATCCAGGCTTCCGGGTTCCAGCTCCCTCTTCTTCTAATTGCATAACATTGCTATTTGATTTCAGTGGGTGTTACCAAATTCCTCTCCGGGGCCCCTGTGGAATGAAATTCTCTTTTTCCCTGTCCTTCTCTGACATTGTCAACAAAGCCAGAACATAGCTCCGCACCAAGATGGTGACAAGGTTAGATGCATGAGAGCATAATTGGAAATGCAGCATATCGGTAAGCCAGTGAGAGTCACTTCAGTCACTCTAAAGAGCATGTATAAGCAGGACAGGGGCCAGGGTGTGGTCAGGTTCAAACATCAGAGCTGTGATCCTGGAGGCAGGGACATAGAGTTGGGTAAATAAGGTTAGAGGCCTGTGCCCTTGGTTGATGGAGAAACAAGCTCATAAAATGGTGCCACCCTGGACCATCATTTCCTCATGTTTCATGGTTTTGCATTTATGCAGTTCTTATGTCTTTTTATCATAATCTTAACAAATGCCTTATCCACACATTATCTTAAAAGTCTGAGAAGATGCCACTTTTGAAGAACATTCTTAGAGCAGCTGTTCCCCTCTTTGTCCCCAACCGGCTAGAGTTCTGAGTTGAGGGAAAGGAAGGCAATGGGCATTTACTGAGCGTTTACTATGTATCGGGAACTTTACACAGATGACTTCATTTACTTCTCTTCACAGGAGAAGTGTTACAGTTGAAGAAACTGAGGCTCAGAGAGATGATGTAACTTGCCTCAGGACACAGCCAGCAAGTGGTAGAGCTGGGATTGACACCTCAGCCTGTTAGACTAAGGCATTTGGTCGGTTCCTTCCACGTGGTACACGTGGTCTTCCTGACATTGGGCAGGCTCAGCTCCTAATATCTTGGGTTCTAGAGGACCCTGAACTGTCACAGTCACTGCCGAGGAGTCAGTCCCTTTGCCAGACGTGACTTTGTGAGTCATTACTGAATGGCAGTGGGAGACTTAAACATACGGGCCTCAGAAGATCAGACCAGGATGAGAATTTTAGAGCCGGAAGGGACCTTACCAAATATATAACAACTCTTGAATTTTGCAGATGAGGAAACTGAGGCTTAGGGGTTAAGGTTAAAGGATTTGCCCCGGTTATTTAGTGAACCAGAACCGAGTCTCCTGCCTAGAATGAACACCAGGAACTCAGCACACCAGTCATGAACTACTGGGAAATGGAGAGAGGGGATAAAATGCTCACGGGAGTTCTGCTGGGATAGATAGGATTGAGGGGAAAGAAAAGTGGGAGCAACGTACTTAGAGCCAGAAAAAAGAGCCAGTATGTGAACGAAGACTGAATACAGATCTAGCGTGGGCTAAAGAGGCTCAATAAGTGACTTCCCAGATGGTGTTTTGTTCCCATTGCATACAGTTGGAAACCAAATGCAAGCCACCAAGGTTGCAGTGAAACAGCAAACAATTATAGTGCAAATAGTTGTGGGCAGCTGTGGGAACACAAGCCACCTGCTCCAAGTTTATAGCTTTGTTAAACTTGGTAAACATTAAAATGGAATGGGAGCGCTCCCAGTTTGTACAGCATCCCATACCCTTCCTGGGAGGCCTTCCTCCAGGATGGGGTGGCCTAGAGCTGCTTTCTGTGTTGCCAAAGTCTCTAGAAGAGACTGAGGGAGGTAGAGTATTACAGAGTTTGAAGAGACTACAGAGCCCCCAGAATATAATTTCTCTCCTAATGTTCAGATAAGGAAACTGCGTTCCAGAGAGGTGATGTGCCCAAAACTATAAAGTTAGGGGCAGAACTGACTCTTTTTTTATTCTTACAGTGATTTTATTTTATTTATTTCTCCAGGGTTTTATTTACATTTATTTTTTATTAAATTAAAAATTAATCCAAATTAACCCCAAATTAAATCTTTTAATTAAATCCAAATTTTTAATTCATTAGAACTGACTCCTAATCTCTGAACTTCTGATCCTTTGTCCAGTGCTCCTTCCTTTAAGCCCCACAAGGTTTGTAGATGGAGACAAACAGGGAGTTACAGCATTACAGAATGTTACAGCTGGAATGGATGTGGTTCTTAACTACCACTGTTTTTGGTTGTCACATGACTGGGGGTGCTATTAGCATTTAGTGGGTAGGGACCAAGGATGCTAAGTAGCTTAAAATGTGATCACCCTGCATAATGAAGAATCCTGTGGTCCAGAATCCAAGAGTGTCCTTGTTGAGATATATTTTGTCCATCGTTTGACTTTATGGTTGGGGACTCTAAGCCTAGAGACAGGGAGGGGCTTGACAAGGGTCCTAAAGGGAGTAAGCAGTCCCTGAGTGAATTAGCAGCAGCCTTGGTGCCCTCAGCAAAGCGGCACTCCAGCTCCCTGCACACCCAGCTCCTGCTGCACTCACTCCTAAGCTATTTCCAGGTTGGCACTTACTTGGACTTCAGGCCCTCCTGTCCATAGGGCTGCAGTAGGTACTGGTGCACAAGCTTGTCCCTGAGAGTCCCGGCCAGTTTAATTTTCTTTCTTGATCGGTGCAAGTTGATGATAAAAAGTGTAATGGACCCTCGAACATAGTTGTGGCTGATATCCAGAGAGAGACAGAGAGAAAGAGAGAGAGGGAAAGATGGAAACACAGTGGTCTGTTAGATGCTTCTAGATCATTTACAGGCTGCACGAAACAGGACTACCCCAGGAATGGGCACTTATTTTATGGTTCTTGGCCATCCTAGCCCTTCAAAGACAGGAAGGCCTTGTTACTGTGGTGTCCTGCAAAGAAGATACCCACTTCCCACCACACCCCTTTTGTTTTTGTTTAAATGTATTGCAATAATTTTAGAAAACAAAATATCTTTTTCTGAATATGGAGGTAAAATATGCTGGCTGGAAAAAAAAGAGGAAAAATATAGAGAAACACAGAGAAGAAAAAGAAAAATCCCCCATAATCCAAGTGTCTTAAGATACAATAACATTTTGGTAGACACCCTTCCAGTATTTTTTAGTTTATTAATTCAACAAATATTTACTGAGTTCTTTGACACATACATATATATTTCTCAGTTTTTACATAATTGGGATCACACTGTTCACCAGTTTTTTTAGTTCGTGAACATCTTAAACATGCTGCCATGTTATTGTTATTATATATTCTTTACTTATAAAAGAATATTAAGTTCTTCAATCATAGAAATTTATTTAACTAGGCTCCTCCTTTGGGGACTTATGTTGTTTTTAATTTTTTGCCATTATAAATTATGTGATGCAGACTTCATTTATATAAACTTTTTGCACTTCATGATTATTTCTGATGGATAAAGTGCTGGAAGTTGGAAACACTAGGTCAAAGGGAATGCAGTGTATGATTCCTCACCAAATGGTTCATGCCCAGTTGGTGCCCCTCTCTGTGGGAAGATTTTTTTGTCCCTGCTCTGTTGAACACTAGAGTGATCACATGATTGGCTTTGGTCAATGCAATGTGGGTGGACATGTTAAAACCTCTGGGGCAGAGGCTTTAGTAAGCAGCCCATATTTTGCCATGTCTCTTTTCCCTCTGCCAGAAGACTGACAATGTTCTTGATAGAGGCTGCTCTCTTGACCTGCATCCTGGAATGAGGATGATGTGGAGCAGAGATACAGCTGAGCCATGACAGACAAGTAGTGTGAAAGAGAAATACATTTTCTTATTGAAAGCCATGGAGATTTGGAGGTCCTTCGTTATCAGAGCATAACCTTGTCTACCCTGACTAATATACAGATTTTGATAATATTGATATTATCTAGAAAGCTTGTATCAGTTTGCTCTGATCACCTATGTATGAGAGCACCCATATCCTCATACCCCTAAGAACACTGGATATTAACTTTTTAAGATATCTTTCTCAACCTGAGAGGTGATAATGGGATTTCAATGTTGTATGAATTTGTATTTTTAAAAAATTCACACTGAGGCACAGTATTCTTTTTTCATTTGCCTCTTTGCCATTTCATTTCTTCTTTTGTGAACTATTCATGCCCTTTGCCCATTTTTCTATTGATGTATAAAAACTATTTATTTATTAAAGATAGTGATTCTTTGTTTGCATGTAAATTGCAAATTTTTTCCCAGTTTTCTTTGACTGATTCAGTTTGTTTGCATTGTATTCTGAAGTATAAAAGTTCAAAACTTCTAGGCAGTCAAATTTATTGACCTTTTTGATTTCTACTTTTGCTACTTTACCTACCCCATGATTATATAACTATTCACTGTTTTGGAATCCTTTTAAACCAGCACAGGTTTTAAAAATGGCCCCATCCTGCTTTCAAAGGAGAAATTCAGAGCAACTCTAAGTCAACTGTGCCCACAGGAAAATATCATTCTCTGCAGAAACAGCACACCTCAGCCTCTGGGTCACTCATCTATGCCTCTAAACGTGCTAATTAAGAGTTGAGTGACCAAGGGCCAGTCATTGTGATAACTTGGATTAAAAAAATACAGAATACAGTTTCCAGGTCTCATCCCTTTATTTAATCCATTTGTGATTGGGATCTGGGAATCGATATTAAAAAAAAATCTTTCCAGGATATTTGGCAGATGAGTTTGGTTTGGGAACCACTTGCCTAGAGCAATCCATTAAGGTTAAGAGAAGAATTCCCAGAGTATATCCTTTTGGCTGTGTGTCCGATGATTTTGCTTGCATCTGTAGGAGGGTACATTATTGCATTCAAGGTTTTTTGGATACCTGAGTTAATATTCTGATAAATTATTAAATGACTCTTCTATTTGGTCCCTCCTCCTCTGGTCCTTCTTCTCAGTCCCCTGAAGCATGTGAACTAGCTTTTGGAGCCAATGAGTTAGGTCAGAAGAGAATGCCAATTTATGTGTGCACACTTGTGTCATCAGAGATCTGAAGAAAGATGCTGCTAGCCAATGTTAGCATCTACCAACATTAAAGAACACCAACTAAATTCCATTGGTGGGCTTTAAGCTTAGCTTAGCTGTGTGCAAAACTGAGGAAGACATCATTAACTACAGGCACTGCGGGCTTCAGCGTGTGAGCAAAAGCAGGCATGCATGAGTACCAATTTTCACAGACTGTGGGAAAGCCTTCTGCTAACTCCCATCAAACAACCTTCTCAAAGGCTAGCAGCAGAGGCAGACAGAGCTGCGTGTTTGCATTTAGGAGTTTCTCCTCTGCAGAGCTGGGGCAGAATGAGCCCTTGGAGATGGCAGAGGAGAAGGGAGGGATGTGGGGAAGTGGTGGGTGGGAGGGAGACCTGAAATCACACCACTGCTTTAGGGAAAGCTATCTTTTCAAGCTGCTCAGCAGTGGTCTGATTTCCATTTACACAGTTCCACTGGGGGAGACAAGCCAGTACTGAAAGCCAGCCCAGACACCAACTTGCCGAGGCTCTCACAGAGCTCACGGAGCCTCCTCAGGTAGGAACTGGCATTGAAGACCCCCTTGGTCATCGCTTTCCCTGCTTGGCTGATGGGCAAGGACATTAAGCAGAGGCCTTTGGCTGTGAAGACACATTCTTGGCTGGGGAATACAGCACCAACCTGAAAGTACTAGGTTGAGAATCCAGATTCCTGAAGAATGTACATTCTCTGCGGACAGAAAAATAATCTTGGAGGACTATCTGTTCCCTAAGGAAATGGGGTCTTACTGAAGGTGTGGACTGGAGGCAACTGCTGACCTTCTGATGTTGTCAAGTCCAAGGAGCTTTTGGTTCTCTTAGTTAATGCCCCTTCTGTCTGGTAGAACATCTGTCTTGTTCCATGTCTCACTCATGGTAAGACTTTGTCACCAGCAGAGAATGTATGTATCTGGAGTTCATCTTTCTGGCTGTTCTTTTGCTGCCTGACATCCCTATGTTGCCATGTGGGAGGGGGAGGAAGTGAGTCAGGAGTGGGGACTGGGACTGGAATATCATGGATAGAAGAGGCGAGTGGTGTCATATGGGGAGGTGCATCTTGATTTACGGATGAAAAACAGTCCCTGTTCTAGAAATGTCTCCAGTGAAGCTGGGAGACTAGGAAAGGGAAGGGAGGGTGATGCTTTGAAATTCGTGGCCATTGCCAGTGAAAGTCTATGTGTTTGAAAACTGTGTTGGCCCATTGTCTCCAAATCTAATTCAAAGTTCTTGGGTTCGGTAAAAGTCAGGCCATGTTTTCCCAAACATCTTTTTCCCTAATTTCAAAGCCGCTGTGTATTTTAAGGGAAATTTGATCCACATGTTTCTGATTCATTTACACTTAACTCAACAAAATATTGTTTTGTAAGAGTGATTTGATGTCCAAGAAGCCTCAGGAACCATTTTATGAGTCTTTAAAAAAACTTCTTCTGAAAAACAGGAAGTTGTGCTTTGCCAATAATAAACGAACTTGAACCCCAAAAGGCTCAATTTTGCTTCAGTATCCACCAGGCTCCAATTGGTTCTGAACTTGGCTAAGGACCTCAGCTCCTCCCAGAAACATACATTGTATTAGCAGAATGGTTTATAAAAAGAAGGTTTCCTAGTCAAAACTTATTCGTTCTCTGAAAAAGAAGACTTAGGGTGAGAACTGCTATGCTGCCAGTGTTCTAATTTGTTGGCTCTAGAACAGAAAGCAGAAAAGCACCTGCTAGTGTTGGTATGAGTATCTAACTCTTTATCCTAAATCAGTCATAAAAGACAATGGTCTACTAGGTCAGAAATGACCCAAAGTGTAAGAGATGCCATGAGAGGGAGTGAGGTATCCAAGTAGAGGTTCATGGCTGTCAGGGAGATTGTAAAGGGCATTTCTGTGTTATATAGGACACCAGGCCAAAGATCTCTAAGGATTCTTTCCAAATGTAAAAATCTTTACATCACTAATGTTGCTACTTGCCTATACGTGTGATACCATAGAACCTTTAATTTAATTTGGAATTTAATACGATAATACAAATGCAAATATCTGGCAAGATGCTTGGCACATAGCAAGTGTTCAATACAGATTGGAGTGCAGGAGTTATTTTAAAAGAGCCCTTCTTTGGTTTATTCTACTGGTAAACTTACACTTTCTCACCCAATTCCCTATTTTGAGCAAGGATATATATTTTCAGAGTATTGGTCAAGACTGGACAGTGTGAAGCTAACATGCCCACTCTGTGACATTTCTGTGACCTTGGCCTCTTTGGCCACAAATAAACTAAGTGAACCAGGAGTGCTTCCTCGTGACTGCTGTGGAGGATGAGGGGGCACAGACAGGGCACGTGGCTTCCCACAGAGAAGGAGCAGAGACACTTCTATCTTTGTGCCCACCTATCTAAGGCACCGGACACCCACTGACATGGAGAAGATCTGCAAACTCAGCCAGCTCAGCGTATCCACTGTGGGCTTTCTTCTCTAATAGGAACAAAAAGACCTTCACCCCAGTAATCACTAAGGTCATCTGTGGAATAGATTAGTAAAGTCATTTCTTTCTTTTATGTAACAGGGAGAAAGAGGGATGGAACTGACAGGAGCACAGTGGCACCGTTTCCCCAGAGAGGTTCTGGAGTGACATTCCATAGAAAGCAGAGGAGACCTGGTGATGGAGAGAGAATATTGAATACAGTGAATGATTTGATGCTAGTGAATGGCAGAATTCTTAACCATTCCACCACACCCCTTCCTTCTGGCCAGTGTGGTAACAGCAAAGGGAAAGAGAGCTATAACTGTAAATCATCAGTGATGTCTTAATGCCCTATTTCTGCATTCATTCACTCGCCCATTCATCAAACATTCACTGAGACCTTCCTCAGGCCAGTCACTCTATTGGACACCAAGAATACAAAAATGCATGAGGCACTGGCCCTGAGGGCACGGTATATTCAGAATATTAGTGACAACTTCCTACAAAAATGTCAAAGAACGTCAGGATGAACACTGGGATTAAACAATGTGAGGAGACCTCTGTGAAGACCCTCAAATCCTGCTAAGCCCGTGGCTTGGCTACTGACAATTTCCCCTGTGTCCTCAGACCTGTAGTATAAAGGGCATATACTGATGTGCTTCCCAAAAGAGACAAAAGGTGCCAAGAGTAATTTTTCTCTCTTGAAGCTGGGGGTCCACCTTTTGGGTGGTTACCTCAAGGCCAGGGTGGAGACAAGGAATACAATGTTTCCTTGTGTGGTGATCAGATAACTCCAGCCAAGGCCATAAAGCAGTCACTCTCTGTCAGGTATTGGATTGAGCTTCCTGTTGAGCAAAAGGGACGTTGAAAGCCTCTGGCCTCTGCCCAAACCAGCCTCCGCTCATCCACAATAGGCACTTGTATCTACAGACAAGACAACTGGCCCCTGACCCCCCTATGCTCAGAGTGATTCTTTGAAAAATCTTATCCTGATAAATTAACTGGCTTGGCTCCTCTGTCATCAAGGAAGGGGAAGGAGCGTCTGTTGTAACCTGACCACTGGAGCTCTTTGTGCCTCCACTACCCATGATCAGCTCCTGACAGGCTCACTGGAATGAAGATCTGGCTGGAGGCACTTGCTTCCTTCTCCCTCACTCCCACTCCACACAAGGTTTCTCTGCAGGAAGAGAAAAGTTCTTACTTCCAGAGCTGCCTACTCTGTTCCTTAAATAGAAAGTGATGGAAGAAAGCCATATTTGGTCTGATGGGTTTTGCTTTAGGCTCAGTTTTAAGTTTTTACCTTATGAACCTCACGTTTTAAAATATTTTATCTGCCAAACTTTATTTATTTACTAACTATTTTTCCTATTTTTTAAAAGACAACTCTGGTAACCAGAGCTTCAGATGAAAAAGAGGATAATCATACCTGTTACCGTGCTGATTGTTCAAAGTCCGGCCCCCTAATAAAAGGAAGCCTAGATTTTATTTAGCCTTTAAAATAGCTGGAAAGGTTTTCCAAATACTGAAATAGCTCTAAAGCTGGCCTGACTACTTTTGGGTGCTCTCAGCTTGGGATGCACTGGTATATGGTTAGGTTTCTAGTGGTATAGCTCTCCAAAATGCATCTTAGAGATGTAGACTTATTTCCTCAAGCTCTCCTGGTGTATCTTAGGGACAGATTTTATATCTCTACCCTTGGTTCAGGCATAGGCATACAAATAAGCCTCCTGGACATTACATCAACTGGCTGAGAGAAAATGCTCAGTAAAAATTTGTTGGATGAAGAAGTAAATGAACAAATGGCATGTATTTTTATGAACATTTTATGAATAAATCTTGTAAGTGTGAGAGAGGGGGTTTACTTGGAGAAAAAGCTGTTTATCAGAAATCATTTGAAACCTGCCAAGAGCAGGTAAAGTGAATCCAGAAGTGGTTTTCAATAAGTCTTGAAGGGGTCCCATGTATGAAATTCTCAAAGGGGCCTGAAGCTCCCCAGGGGTGGCTTTCTGTGCCGTCTCTCTGCAGACTTACTTGTGGTGGTTTGTGCAGTGAGCATAAATCCTTAGTTTGTCCCGGATCACTCGGCCTGGCCGTGGCTTCCGCTGGAGCCCAGCCACATGCACAGCCAAGACTTTGGGGCCAATCAGGCGCTTGTAAAGGAGAGAGAGCCAGTAGTCCTGAGGAGAATAGAGAGGCAGAGAGTCAGAGATAGACACACATTCGGGTGTTCTGACTAAACATACAAACACGCAGGCCAGAATCCACTTCTTACCAGGAGTATGGTGAATCAGGACCAGCGAGACCCTAACCCTGTAAGCATGGTCACCCCAATGAAGCACTCATCTTTGGTTCATAATGAAGTGGGCATTATCTAAAGTGGCCTTTGCAACTGGCCAGATGAGGAACTGTCAGTGGGGTGAACCCCGAGTGGCACACAAAGCAAATGAATCAGTTTTTCACATATAAAAGACCAACCAGCTGGGCCTTGAATTTTCAACTTTCTTTTCCTATGACTTTACTTTCATACTGGTTTATGACTCCTGTTTAATTATAGAATGGATGCTTTCCAAACTTTAGGATTGTCACCAATGTGAGAATCCAACATATCATCCTCCACATATTGTCACTCTTAATGTGGTGGGAGGAGGATGAAGTTCCTCCAGACAGGAGACCAGAGTTCTGATTCCAGAGGCGAAAATACAAACAGAAGAATGTCTGCAAACCATGGTGCTAATTCTTGGTCATCCTCAATAATTCTAAACTAAAAACAATGTGGTGCTTTTAAACATTCCAGGGTCCATTTGTAGCTGATTAATAAATAATCTGTAATCCACACAGGTGTTTGAACTTTACAAATGCCTATGTAATGCCACCACCTTAATTTCTACTGTATTTGCTATTATCATGTTTTATTTTTATATTGGATACAAAACATATTTTGTATTTGTTTTGTATTTGCTCTTAAACCCTATTATGGGGTAATGACTTCAGTGTTTATAACTCACCATGTAAATAGGGCCTCCTAATTTGTTTAGGAGCTTCCCCCCTCCCCCCATTGCTGGAATTCAGTGAACATACTCTTCAGTGCAGGCATGCTATTCAAGATCTTAAAGACATCAATCATGTCTTCTCAGCCTTCATCTTTTAATAATCTTTTTTTTCCCCTTTTGTGGTCATCTATAACATCAGCTGCTAAAAAATGTCTGGTGAATTGAATAAATCAGAACAAAGTCCCAGAGCTCGTTTGTCTCCAGAATAGCTCCAAATCTGCCCTGAGCACTAAGCCTTGCCCATTTACCTTAATTAACTTTAAGTGGACTTAGGATGGCTGTTAAATATGGTTTCCTTATATTTAAAATGGCAAATATTTCATCATTGTCAATCATATAGATGAAAAAAAAATTCATTGCTCTTACTTGGCTACAATTTCTGTGTCTTTGATTTGAAGGAATCTTTGTGAAGAGATTAGCACAGTCACAGTATTTCCAGTGGGATGTCCACCTTTTTCTCATTGGTTTGTAACATATCTTTTTTTTTTTTAATTTTTTGCTTTATAACAAATTTAATCAGTTATACATATACATATGTTTCCATATCCCCTCCCTTTTGCGTCTCCCTCCCACCCTCCCTATCCCACCCCTCCAGGCGGTCACAAAGCACCGAGCTGATCTCCCTGTGCTATGCGGCTGCTTCCCACTAGCTATCTACCTTACGTTTGGTAGTGTATTTATGTCCATGCCGCTCTTTCACTTTGTCACAGCTTACCCTTCCCCCTCCCCATATCCTCAAGTCCATTCTCTAGTAGGTCTGTGTCTTTATTCCTGTCTTACCCCTATGTTCTTCATGACATTTTTTTTCTTAAATTCCATATATATGTGTCAGCATACAGTATTTGTCTTTCTCTTTCTGACTTACTTCACTCTGTATGACAGACTCTACATCTATCCACCTCATTACAAATAGCTCAATTTCATTTCTTTTTATGGCTGAGTAATATTCCATTGTATATATGTGCCACATCTTCTTTATCCATTCATCCGATGATGGACACTTAGGTTGTTTCCATCTCCAGGCTATTGTAAATAGGGCTGCTATGAACATTTTGGTACATGTCTCTTTTGGAATTATGGTTTTCTCAGGGTATATGCCCAGTAGTGGGATTGCTGGGTCATATGGTAGTTCTATTTGTAGTTTTTTAAGGAACCTCCATACCGTTCTCCATAGCGGCTGTACCAATTCACATTCCCACCAGCAGTGCAAGAGTGTTCCCTTTTTTCCACACCCTCTCCAGCATTTATTGTTTCTAGATTTTTTGATGATGGCCATTCTGACTGGTGTGAGATGATATCTCATTGTAGTTTTGATTTGCATTTCTCTAATGAGTAAAGATGTTGAGCATCCTTTCATGTGTTTGTTGGCAGTCTGTATATCTTCTGTGGAGAAATGTCTATTTAGGTCTTCTGCCCATTTTTGGATTGGGTTGTTTGTTTTTTTGTTATTGAGCTGCATGAGCTGCTTATAAATTTTGGAGATTAATCCTTTGTCAGTTGCTTCATTTGCAAATATTTTCTCCCATTCTGAGGGTTGTCTTTTGGTCTTGTTTATGGTTTCCTTTGCTGTGCAAAAGCTTTTAAGTTTCATTAGGTCCCATGTGTTTATTTTTGTTTTTATTTCCATTTCTCTAGGAGGTGGGTCAAAAAGGATCTTGCTGTGATTTATGTCATAGAGTGTTCTGCCTATGTTTTCCTCTAAGAGTTTGATAGTGTCTGGCCTTACATTTAGGTCTTTAATCCATTTTGAGCTTATTTTTGTGTATGGTGTTAGGGAGTGATCTAATCTCATACTTTTACATGTCCCTATCCAGTTTTCCCAGCACCACTTATTGAAGAGACTGTCCTTTCTCCACTGTACATTCCTGCCTCCTTTATCAAAGATAAGGTGACCATATGTCCGTGGGTTTAACTCTGGGCTTTCTATCCTGTTCCATTGATCTATCTTTCTGTATTTGTGCCAGTACCATACTGTCTTGATTACTGTAGCTTTGTAGTATAGTCTGAAGTCAGGGAGCCTGATTCCTCCAGCTCCATTTTTCGTTCTCAAGATTGCTTTGGCTATTCGGGGTCTTTTGTGTTTCCATACAAATTGTGAAATTTTTTGTTCTAGTTCTGTGAAAAATGCCAGTGGTAGTTCGATAGGGATTGCATTGAATCTGTAGATTGCTTTGGGTAGTAGAGTCATTTTCACAATGTTGATTCTTCCAATCCAAGAACATGGTACATCTCTCCATCTATTTGTATCATCTTTAATTTCTTTCATCAGTGTCTTATAATTTTCTGCATACAGGTCTTTTGTCTTCTTAGGTAGGTTTATTCCTAGATATTTTATTCTTTTTGTTGCAATGGTAAATGGGAGTGTTTCCTTGATTTCACTTTCAGATTTTTCATCATTAGTATATAGGAATGCCAGAGATTTCTGTGCATTAATTTTGTATCCTGCAACTTTACCAAATTCATTGATTAACTCTAGTAGTTTTCTGGTAGCATCTTTAGGATTCTCTATGTATAGTATCATGTCATCTGCAAACAGTGACAGCTTTACTTCTTCTTTTCCAATTTGGATTCCTTTTATTTCCTTTTCTTCTCTGATTGCTGTGGCTAAAACTTCCAAAACTAGGTTGAATAAGAGTGGTGAGAGTGGGCAACTTTGTCTTGTTCCTGATCTTAGTGGAAATGGTTTCAGTTTTTCACCATTGAGGACGATGCTGGCTGTGGGTTTGTCATATATGGCCTTTATTATATTGAGGAAAGTTCCCTCTGTGCCTACTTTCTGCAGGGTTTTTATCATAAATGGGTGTTGAATTTTGTCGAAAGCTTTCTCTGCATCTATTGAGATGATCATATGGTTTTTCTCCTTCAATTTGTTAACATGGTGTATCACGTTGATTGATTTGCGTATATTGAAGAATCCTTGCATTCCTGGAATAAACCCCACTTGATCATGGTGTATGATCCTTTTAATCTGCTGTTGGATTCTGTTTGCTAGTATTTTGTTGAGGATTTTTGCATCTATGTTCATCAGTGATATTGGCCTGTAGTTTTCTTTCTTTGTGACATCCTTGTCTGGTTTTGGTATCAAGGTGATGGTGGCCTCGTAGAATGAGTTTGGGAGTGTTCCTCCCTCTGCTATATTTTGGAAGAGTTTGAGAAGGATAGGTGTTAGCTCTTCTCTAAATGCTTGATAGAATTCGCCTGTGAAGCCATCTGGTCCTGGGCTTTTGTTTGTTGGAAGATTTTTTATCACAGTTTCAATTTCAGTGCTTGTGATTGGTCTATTCATATTTTCTATTTCTTCCTGATTCAGTCTTGGCAGGTTGTGCATTTCTAAGAATGTGTCCATTTCTTCCAGGTTGTCCATTTTATTGGCATAGAGTTGCTTATAGTAATCTCTCATGATCTTTTGTATTTCTGCAGTGTCAGTTGTTACTTCTCCTCTTTCATTTCTAATTCTATTGATTTGAGTCTTCTCCCTTTTTTTCTTGATGAGTCTGGCTAATGGTTTATCAATTTTGTTTATCTTCTCAAAGAACCAGCTTTTAGTTTTAATGATCTTTGCTATCATTTCCTTCTTTTCTTTTTCATTTATTTCTGATCTGATCTTTATGATTTCTTTCCTTCTGCTAACTTTGGGATGTTTTTGTTCTTCTTTCTCTAGTTGCTTTAGGTGCAAGGTTAGGTTGTTTATTCGAGATGTTTCCTGTTTCTTAAGGTAGGATTGTATTGCTATAAACTTCCCTCTTAGAACTGCTTTTGCTGCATCCCATAGGTTTTGGGTCGTCGTGTCTCCATTGTCATTTGTTTCTAGGTATTTTTTAATTTCCTCTTTGATTTCTTCAGTGATCACTTCGTTATTAAGTAGTGTATTGTTTAGCCTCCATGTGTTTGTATTTTTTACAGCTCTTTTCCTGTAATTGATATCTAGTCTCATAGCATTGTGGTCGGAAAAGATACTTGATACAATTTCAATTTTCTTAAATTTACCAAGGCTTGATTTGTGACCCAAGATATGATCTATCCTGGAGAATGTTCTATGAGCACTTGAGAAAAATGTGTATTCTGTTGTTTTTGGATGGAATGTCGTATAAATATCAATTAAGTCCATCTTGTTTAATGTATCATTTAAAGCTTGTGTTTCCTTATTTATTTTCATTTTGGATGATCTGTCCATTGGTGAAAGTGGGGTGTTAAAGTCCCCTACTATGAGTGTGTTACTGTCGATTTCCCCTTTTATGGCTGTTAGTATTTGCCTTATATATTGAGGTGCTCCTATGTTGGGTGCATAAATATTTACAATTGTTATATCTTCTTCTTGGATCAATCCCTTGATCATTATGTAGTGTCCTTCTTTGTCTCTTCTAGTAGTCTTTATTTTAAAGTCTATTTTGTCTGATATGAGAATTGCTACTCCAGCTTTCTTTTGGTTTCCATTTGCATGGAATATCTTTTTCCATCCCCTTACTTTCAGTCTGTATGTGTCTCTAGGTCTGAAGTGGGTCTCTTGTAGACAGCATATATATGGGTCTTGTTTTTGTATCCATTCAGCCAATCTGTATCTTTTGGTGGGAGCATTTAGTCCATTTACATTTAAGGTAATTATCGATATGTATGTTCCTGTTCCCATTTTCTTAATTGTTTTGGGTTCGTTATTGTAGGTCTTTTCCTTCTGTTGTGTTTCTTGCCTAGAGAAGTTCCTTTAGCATTTGTTGTAAAGCTGGTTTGGTGGTGCTGAACTCTCTCAGCTTTTGCTTGTCTGTAAACGTTTTAATTTCTCCATCAAATCTGAATGAGATCTTTGCTGGGTAGAGTAATCTTGGTTGCAGGTTTTTCTCCTTCATCACTTTAATTATGTCCTGCCACTCCCTTCTGGCTTGTAGAGTTTCTGCTGAGAGATCAACTGTTATCCTGATGGGGATTCCCTTGTGTGTTATTTGTTGTTTTTGCCTTGCTGCTTTTAATATGATTTCTTTGTGTTTAATTTTTGACAGTTTGATTAATATGTGTCTTGGCGTATTTCTCCTTGGATTTATTCTGTATGGGACTCTCTGTGCCTCCTGGACTTGATTAACTATTTCCTTTCCCATATTAGGGAAGTTTTCAACTATAATCTCTTCAAATATTTTCTCAGTCCCTTTCTTTTTCTCTTCTTTTTCTGGAACCCCTATAATTCGAATGTTGGTGCGTTTAATGTTGTCCCAGAGGTCTCTGAGACTGTCTTCTGTTCTTTTCATTCTTTTTTCTTTATTTTTCTCTGCATCAGTTATTTCCACTATTTTATCTTCCACCTCACTTATCCGTTCTTCTGCCTCAGTTATTCTGCTATTGATCCCATCTAGAGTATTTTTCATTTCATTTATTGTGTTTTTAATCGATGCTTGATTCATCTTTAGTTCTTCTAGGTCCTTGTTAACTGTTTCTTGCATTTTGTCTATTCTATTTCCAAGATTTTGGATCTGGGAAATAGAATCTTGGATCATCTTTACCATCATTATTCTGAATTCTTTTTCAGGTAGACTGCCTATTACCTCTTCATTTGTTAGATCTGGTGGGTTTTTATCTTGCTCCTTCTCCTGCTGTGTGTTTTTCTGTCTTCTCATTTTGCTTATGTTACTGTGTTTGGGGTCTCCTTTTTGCAGGCTGCAGGTTCGTAGTTCCCGTTGTTTTTGGTGTCTGTCCCCAGTGGCTAAGGTTGGTTTAGTGGGTTGTGTAGGCTTCCTGGTGGAGGGGACTAGTGCCTGTGTTCTGGTGGATGAGGCTGGATCCTGTCTTTCTGGTGGGCAGGTCCACGTCTGGTGGTGTGTTTTGGGGTGTCTGCGGACTTTTTCTGATTTTAGGCCACCTCTCTGCTAATGGGTGGCATTGTGTTCCTGTCTTGCTAGTTGTTTGGCTTAGGGTGTCCAGCGCTGTAGCTTGCTGGTCGTTGAGTGAAGCTGGGTGCTGGTGTTGAGATGGAGATCTCTGGAAGATTTTTGCCGTTTGATATTATGTGGAGCTGGGAGGTCTCTTGTGGACCAGTGTCCTGAAGTTGGCTCTCCCACCTCAGAGGCACAGCACTGACTCCGGGCTCCTCAATTTGGGATGATGTGTTGTCTATTCATGTGTTCCACAGATGCAGGGTACATCAAGTTGATTGTGGAGCTTTAATCCGCTGCTTCTGAGGCTGCTGGGAGAGGTTTCCCTTTGTCTTCTTTGTTCTCACAGCTCCTGGATCTCAGCTTTGGATTTGGCCCCGCCTCTGCGTGTAGGTCGCCGGAGGGCGTCTGTTCTTCGCTCAGACAGGACAGGGTTAAAGGAGCAGCCTCTTCGGGGACTCTGGCTCACTCAGGCCGGGCGGGAGGGAGGGGCACGGAGTGCGGGGCTAGCCTGCAGCGGCAGAGGTCGGCGTGACGTTGCACCAGCCCGAGGCGCGCCGTGCGTTCTCCCAGGGAAGCTGCCCCTGGATCCCGGGACCCCGGCAGTGGCGGGCTGCACAGGCTCCCGGAAGGGCGGTGTGGGCAGTGACCTGCGCTCGCACACAGGCTTCTTGGCGGCGGCAGCAGCAGCCCCAGCGTCCCACGCCCGCCACTGGGCTCCGCGCTTTCAGTCGTGACTCGCGCCCGTCTGTGGAGCCCCTTTAAGCAGCGCTCTTAATCCCCTCTCCTCGCGCACCAGGAAACCAAGAGGGAAGAAAGTCTCTTGCCTCTTCGGCAACTCCAGAGTTTTCCCGGACTCCCTCCCGGCTAGCTGTGGCACATTAGCCCCCTTCAGGCTGAGTTCTCGCCGCCAGCCCCAGTCCTCTCCCTGCGCTCTGACCGAAGCCCGAGCCTCAGCTTCCAGCGCTGCGCGCCCCGGCGGGCGAGCAGACAAGCCTCTCGGGCTGGTGAGTGCCGCTCGGCACCGATCCTCTGTGTGGGGATCTCTCCGCTTTGCCCTACCCAGGTATGTGGGGGGTTTCTTGCCTTTTGGGAGGTCTGGGGTCTTCTGCCAGCGTTCAGTAGGTGTTCTGTAGGAGTTGTTCCACGTGTAGCTGTATTTCTGGTGTATCCGTGGGGAGGAAGGTGATCTCCGCGTCTTACTCTTCCTCCATCTTACCCGGAAGTCCTTCAACATATCTTTTCATATTAGTGGTAAGAATCCTTTGGAATATTTATGAAACAAATATCCTGTCCAAATTTGTAGTTTGCTTTTTATCACTTTTTATGATTTTTTTGACATGAAGAATTTCAAAAATTTTTATAGAAAAATATATCAATTTTTTCTTTTGATTTCTTCCTTTTCTTTTATTCTTGGAAAGTCCTTCCTCGCACAAGGGTAAGATCAATCTTCATTGATATTTTTTCTAGTTCTTTTTATATTATCATTTAAAAATTTAAGCTTTTAATTCACTGAAAAATATTTTGGTGTATGGTACTAACTTTACTATTGTCTAAATTATCTACTAGTTGTTGTAGCATCATATAGTGAATAACCTATCCCTAAATCCACCTTTATCACAAACTAAAATTTATACATATGAAATATAAATGTTTATATTATATAATATTATACATTATCATGTCTGTTATTATCTAATATATAATATACTATATATACTATATTGTATTATAATGTATATTGTATATATTATACAATATATGATATGGTATAATGTGTATATATATTATAATACATATATACTATATATACATATACAGATATATAATACATACACACATATATACAATATAATATACATTGTGATATATAATATAAATGATATATAATTATATATAATAATGTGTATTGTACAACATATATTTAAAATCATGTTATATATAACACATATATAAATATATGCATATGTCATATATAATAGTTTATGATATGTATATCATGATACATATACTGATAAGAAATGTTATATGTAATTCCGTGTCTGGATTTTCTATTCTCTTCCACTGAACTCTCTTTAAAAAAAATCAGTTTCATATCATTTTCATTATTATAGTTAGCATTTAATATCTAGAGATTCAAGTTCATTTCATTACAATTTTCTTTTCTTTGTTCAAATGTTCCTTAATTAGTCATATTCATTTATTTTTCCAAATAAGTTCTGAAATTCATTTTTGCAGCAGTTGTTGCAGAGAAGTTTGAAGCTAGCATGAATTTTTTTCTATGTTTGGTTAGCCTGTTTGTTTTCTATCTTTTGTGTCCTGCCAGGATGCTTATAGGAGTCATGTTTTATCCTTGATATTTGAATTTTTACCAGGAATGTGTCAATGTGAGTTTCTGCATTAATTTGCCTGTATTTGGGGACTACTTTTAATCAGAAAGACTAAGCCCTTTCTTCAACCTGTGAGAATTTTCTTTAAATATAGCTTCAAGTTCTTATGTATATGTTTTCCATATACAGGAGAATGTATGTAACTTAATGACAGTTCTGAAGCATATGAGAACCCACCATCCATCTTAAAAGCTACCATAATACCCACACTGTTGCATTTAGTTATGTGAGTCTTCCTTTTCTCGTTTTTATGTTTTTCATTCCCTTCCTTCATAGTTTAGCTTTATCCACATATATATATTTGCTCCTAAGCAATATATTATTTAATTTGTTAGCTTTATAAAAGTGGTATCATGCTGTATGTAGTTTTCTTTGACTTACTTTATTCACTTAACATTATGCTTCAACGATTCATCCAGGTAGTTACGCGTACTTACAGTTTATTCATTTTCAATATTGTATGATACTCCATTGTGTAAAAATACTACAATTTATTTATCCATTATTCACTGATAGATATTTGAGTTGTGTCCAGATTTTTGCTATTATGAACAATGTGTCTTTGAACATTCTTGTTCCTGTTTCCTAAGACCCAGGTGAAGAAATCTGGAGAAGCATTACTCCAATTGTGATTGGAAACCAGCAGTGCCTCATCACCTGGGTGCATCTTAGGAATGCAAATTCATGGACTTTATCCTAGATGTACTGAATTAGAATCTCCAGGGGTGAGGCTCCCAAATTGTGTGGCTCTCTAGGTGATTTGGATGCTTGTCAAAGTTAAGAGAAGCACGGTTCTATAGTACAAACTGTAGTACTGGAATTGCTGGGTTACACGCAGGTATAAAAATATTCAGGTTTACAGGATAATGCCAAACTGTTTTCCAAAGTGATTCCAATTATTCCAACTTACACTTCCTCCAGCAGTGTCTGTATGTGTTCCCTGTGATCCACATCCTTGCTAACATCTGTTATTTTCAGACTTCTTAATTTTTGCCAATCTAGTGGGCATAAAATATCTGTTCCTTTTTGTGTTAAGAAGTCCTTCCTCATGTCTAGTTCATAAAGATATTTTATGTTTTCTTTTAAAACTTTTAGAGTTTTTTCTTTCATAGTTAAGTCTTTAATCAAAGTAGAATGTAGATTCCCCTCAGGGGAATCTAGGATTTGGGTTGGTAAGTCAGTTGACAGTAGGTTAAAGCCAAAGTGAATGTGAAATTTGCACCTTTACTTAGCTCCGTGCACCACTTTCAGACTCCTCTCTCACCCTTATTCTCTTCTCAGTTCCCTATTTAGCCTACCTCTTTTTAAAAAAGCTCCACTTTCCCTCTCTCACTGTTCTTATCTCTCCCTCATGTAAACCAGCAGAATCAAATTATATTTCTGTCCTCCCTCCCTCCCTTTCTCCTTTCTTTTATTTTGCTATGAATATGTGCCATTTATATAATCACACAAAAAATTAAACAAATGGAATAATTCCTGAATATCTCTTAAGGCAATGACATGAAAATGCAGAAAATATTATCTTTATGCATAGATGAGATAGGGAAAAAATAAAGAATGCACATATATATCTAACAACAGCAACAACAACAAAAAGACAGTGCATGAAAGATGCCATAGAAAGAGAACTTTTCAAACAATAACAGTCATAAAGAAGGAAGGCAAATATAATAGCTTTTCATGTCAACAAGAAAAAAATCCAAAGCAAGGAATGCACTGCAATTTTCAAGGGACAAAGAGAGACCCAAACAAACATTCTTTAAGTGTATCAGACATGAGAAGAGGTTGAAGAAAAATAGAGTCCATTTATTAGTTGGAGAGGGAAAACTAATAACAGATGACACGAAAAAGACAGAGGTTTTAAATCTTTTCTTTTTCTTTAGTATTTGTCAGAAAGTCAATTGTGGTCTGAAAGCTGGAAAACGCAGTATATAGAGTAAGTTCAACCAAAATAAATGGGAAAAAAGAAA
Organism: Mesoplodon bidens; assembly: GCF_964165515.1. Classification (NCBI taxonomy): domain Eukaryota; kingdom Metazoa; phylum Chordata; class Mammalia; order Artiodactyla; family Ziphiidae; genus Mesoplodon; species Mesoplodon bidens. Next base: position 30,850,386 of record NC_138176.1, on the reverse strand, counting down.
GAAACTGACAGAGGGTTGCAGAATTTACTGGATTAATCACTGAACCATGTGTTCCTCAAGGTCTAAGACTACTTACTGATTCCTAAAGCCCATGCCTAGTAGAGTGCCTGGCTTATAGGAGGTGCTAGAGTTCAGTTATGGAATGTGTACTCTGTTTAAGGCTCCATGCTAGGCATTAGGAACATAGTGGTGAATAAGACAAATACAGTTCTTGCCATCATGAAGTTTATAATCTTATCAAGAAAAATAGTCCTTAAGCCAATGAGTTATGCAATTAATTTCAATAGAACTAATGGTAATGGAGAAATCTATGAGACCGTATAGTATCATACATGTGACCCAGTCTGGGTGGGGTGTATGGTCAGCGAAGGAGTCTTGTTGCCAGAACCTACGTGGACCTCAACCTGGAGTCTGGCTTCCTGGGAGTGGACTGTAGCTTTGGAGTGTGCACCACTAGGCTGGAAAGGTGGCAAGGGGCAGCTGCTGATGGAAATGTGATCAGGGCTTGGGCTTGCAGCCTGGGTGGTCCACACTGCATGACCATGAGACCCTTGGTGATACACTACAGATCTAGGAGTGGGAAGGGGTGCTGGGTTGTGGCCTTAGGCTCTGACCACCCATGTGAGGCCTGCGAATACATCTCCCATTCTACAAGCACTTTCTGAGCACATATCAGTGGCAAGCAGATATTCTGCTCAGCCCAAGTGATACTAAGATGAACAGGACATCTTCCTGTCCTCAAGGAACCTAGGGGTCAAGATACATGTAAGCAATTCTCTGTAAAACGAGGCTGACTAAAGTAAACACCACAGAAGCGGGAACCACTCATAGAACTTAGGGAATTCAGAAGCCAAAACAATTATTTATGACCAGGGGATTCCGAGAAGGCTTCACAGAGAAACAAAAAGTGGAGAATTAATTTGCTTAGAGTTGAAAGATATATATTCAAATCCTGGAAAGTTATTTATTATCTCTAAATCTCAGTTTCCGGTGCTTCCCTGGTGGCGCAGTGGTTGAGAATCCGCCTGCCAATGCAAGGGGCACGGGTTCGAGCACTGGTCTGGGAAGATCCCACATGACGTGGAGCAACTAAGCCCCTGTGCCACAGCTACTGAGCCTGTGCTCTAGAGCCTGTGAGCCACAACTACTGAGCCCGTGTGCCACAACTACTGAAGCCCGCGCACCTAGAGCCTGTGCTCCACAACGAGAGAAGCCTGCGCTGAGAAGCCACCGCAATGAGAACACTGCAACGAAGAGTAGCCCCCGCTACAAATAACTCAATTTCGTTTCTTTTTATGGCTGAGTAATATTCTATTGTATATATGTGCCACACCTTCTTTATCTATTCATCTGTCAGTGGACACTGAGGTTGCTTCCATGTCCTGGCTACTGTAAATAGAGCTGCAATGAGCATTGTGGTACATGACTATATACACTACCAAATGTAAAACAGATAGCTAGTGGGAAGCAGCCGCATAGCACAGGGAGATCAGCTCGGTGCTTTGTGACCACCTAGAGAGGTGGAATAGGGAGGGTGGGAGGGAGGGAGATGCAAGAGGGAAGAGATATGGGGACGTGTGTATATGTATAGCTGATTCACTTTGTTATAAAGCAGAAACTAACACACCATCGTAAAGCAATTATACTCCAATAAAGATGTTAAAAAAAAAAGAGTAGCCCCCGCTCACTGCAACTAGAGAAAGCCCACGCACAGCAACGAAGACCCAATGCAGCCAAAAATAAATAAATAAAATAGATACAACATTAAGGAAATAAAAAATGTTTAAAATAAAATAAAATAAAACTCAGTTTCCTCATAGGGATTTAATGAGATAATATATCTGGAAATATCTATTAGTGCCTGATATAACGAAATATTTAATAAACGTTGCTTCTTCTTCTCTTTATTCCTTGAAAGATGTTTTTTAGCTTCATGAAAACAGTTGTATTCTAGTATGTACACAATTATGCTCTAAGTTGCTCTGAAAACATAAATATAACTTGTGTGTGTACGTGTGTGTGTGCACGTGTGCACGTGTTGGGAAGGTTAAGGATGGTTGGAAGGAAACTCCTTGAGATCAGGGCTTACTTTTGCATATCTGGTGCCTGTGAACATAGATATTGGTACTCAGTAAATATTTGATTGAATGAATGATCGAATCAAGATTCACCTCCTGAAACTGATGGGAGGTTTTTCAGGGCTGAATGGTAGTGAAATGATAACTTCACAAGGCTCAAAGGTCATGGTTTTCCTGAGCACTGATAGGCGTTGCTGCAGGTGCCTAAACTTGTTTAATCTCAATATTTTCTGTTCCTGGGAAGTGTACATGCACTGAAGTGTGACAGCCAAATGACAAATATTTTTCCATCATGGAGACTCTTGCCTGACTTCCAAAGTCACAAAAACATAGCTCTAGTAGGCACGAGGCTACCCCAGTAGCCACTCTTTATCTAGACAGCTGGCCTTAGAGAGTCAAGAACAAGTGAAGTGGAACATTCCCATGGAGTTTTGCTCTAGATGTGGCGGTGGGCCAGAGCTCACGTGTAAGGGAAAGAACCCTGCTGCTCCAACTTCCTCCATGGATGGGGAGCTGCAGGGCAGATCTAGAGAGTTTCCATGTGACTGAAGCATCTTTGGAAATAATACTAAAAGCTACAATTTTCCCTGCTGCCCTCTCTAGAGGGAATGAGATCCCCTCCAATCCAATTTTTGACCACCTTATTTAAAACTGCCAAATGGCTCCCCATTGCTTGCAGGCTAGAGACAGTGGCTAAAACCAATGGTTCTACCATGAATTGGTCCCCTACCACCTTTCTCTACTTGGCCTTTTATCCTCAAGGACATTGATTTTTTTTATCCCTTCCACCACGGACAGGGCCTTCCTGTTTCTCTAATTATCTCCCATTCCTATCCTGCACACCCCTCCCCAACATGCATGGGTGCAGACACACACAAAATTTGTTAACTCTTAGCTCAGATGTTAACTCTAGGGTTGCTTTTCCAGGGAAGTTTTCCTGGACCACATTTCTGTTATGTGTCCTCAGAAAACAATTTCTTTCCCTTAGGACACTTGATTCAGTTTATATTTACACATTTATTAGTAGGATTTTCTGATTCATGTGTGTCTTATTTTCTAGACTATGAATTCAATGATGATAGGACTGTGTTTTCTCACAGCTGCCTAATACAGCACCCAGAACCTGAGCACCTAGAACCTGTGCTCAATAAGCAGTTGGAACTAGAAGGGCCTGAAGGTACCCATATCCCCCAGTCTGATCCCCTGCCCCTTGCTTCTCTTAGCCAGTCTTAGCTACAACTGGACTTCAGGTAATGTGTTCTGAAACAAATTACAGAGTTTTTCTGTACTCAGCCCCATCAATCCCAGACCTGAGTAAGGGTGGAAGGAAGCACTGGCTCAGCTGGGGTTCTGTGGTGCGCAGTAGTAGTAGTGAGGAATTTCTAGCTCAATCCAGTGGGGATGATGCCCAAACCAGAGAACTGAGTGGAATGGAGAATCAGGAAGCCTCCAAACTAGAAATGCAGCCCAGAAGGTCATCATACAAGGGGCACCAGAAGCACTGAATATGCAATCAGAATTCTAGGCATGCTACAAGCGAAGGAAATCACAAGCTTGCACAAAGAATTATACAGGCCTGCCTTCACCTGCTCATTGAGACAAGATAGGTGATATTGTCTGGGTTCAAAATGGCAGGAGGGCTTCCCTGGTGGCGCAGCGGTTGAGAGTCCGCCTGCCGATGCAGGGGACGCGGGTTCGTGCCCCGGTCCAGGAAGATCCCACATGCCACGGAGCGGCTGGGCCCGTGAGCTATGGCCGCTGAGCCTGCGCGTCCGGAGCCTGTGCTCCGCAGCGGGAGAGGCCACAACAGTGAGAGGCCCGCCTACCGCAAAAAGAAAAAAAAAATGGCAGGAGCAAAACTGATAAGTTTGCTATAAAAATGACAAGCTACATGCTTTTAATGAGAGTTACTTTTGGCAAAAAATGCAATTAAACTATTCTTGCTTATCTTGAATAGTCCAGTCATGAAGTTTAGCATATCAGTGAAACATTTCCCAGAGTTTAGTATCAAGAATGATTTGCCAAATGGTATAGCCACTGTGGAAAACAGTTTGACAGTTCCTCAAAGAGTTAAACATAGAATTACCCTAACACAGCAATTCCACTCCTAGGTATACAGGTATATACCCCAAAGAATTTAAAACAGGTACTCAAACAGAAACTTGTATGCGAATGTTCATTACAACATTATTCACAAAAGCCAAAAGGTGGAAACAACCCAAGTGTTCATCAACAGAAGAATGGATAAACAAATGTGGTATATCCATATAATGGAATATTATTTAGTCATAGAAAGGAATGAAGTTCTGATACATGCTACGACATGGATGAACCTTGAAAACATGCTCAGTGAAGGAAGCCAGACATAAAAGGACAAATATTGTATGGTTCCACTTATACGAAATATCTAGAATAGGTAAATTCATGATACGGAAAGCAGAATAGAGGCTACCAGAATCTGGGGGGAAGGTGAGAATGGAGAGTTATTGCTTAATGGGTTCAGAGTGATGAAACATTTTGGGAATAGACATGGGAGATGGTTGCATGACATTGTGACAGTACTTAATGTCACTGAATTGTATACTTCAAAATGGTTAAATCAGCAAATCTTATGTTATATATATTTTACCACAATAAAAAAAGAGAAAAAAAAAGGATGAATTGCCAGAAGTAATCCTTCTTGAGAATAACCTGGTAATATGCATCAAAAGCCTCAAATTGCTGTATACCCTTTGACCTAACAATTCCACTTCTCATAATTTATTCCAAAGAAATAATCATAAATATGTGCAAAGATTTATCAGTAAGATGGTTGTAGTAGTCGTTGGTTTTGTGCCTTAATATCAATTCTTCCTCTTTTTTTTTTTTTTTTTTTTTTTTTGTGGTACGCGGGCCTCTCACTGTTGCAACCTCTCCCGTTGTGGAGCACAGGCTCCGGACGTGCAGGCCCAGTGGCCATGGCTCACGGGCTCAGATGCTACGCGGCATGTGGGATCCTCCCAGACCGGGGCACGAACCCACGTCCCCTGCATCAGCAGGCGGACTCTCAACCGCTGCGCCACCAGGGAAGCCCTCTTCCTCCTTTTGATTACAGCATCTGGATTTTCTTTTGGGATATGGTTCAGCCATGATTGTATACTGTTTATCAAGTTTCCCTGATCTCCCTTGAGGAGAGTAACTGATCATATTAGGCCAGTTGGACTTTCTTTCCAGGGAATCTGGAAACTGAATGGGATGGCCAAGCATATTAAGAGTGGCTGGACTGGATTTACTCTATGGACTGGCAACCTGAGAGGACTGAATGTTCATTGGTGCTGCCACCTGGGTTCTTCATTGCCCTGAATCCTATCCTTTCCAAGCTGGGTGCTTCAGCTTTTCAACAACCCCATTTCTTCTCTGCTTAAGTTCCCTAGATTCCTTCTCTCCCTTTTTTTCTTATGAACAAAGACTCTTAATTGGTTCCATGATCATCACAGCATTTTTTTTACTGGGGAAAAAGCTTCAAAACAATTAAATGTTCAATAAATAAATTACTGGATAAGCAAATTGTGGTGGATCCAACTATGGATAGTTTTCAGTCACTAGAAATTCTATTTTAGAAGCATATTTAATGATGTCAAAAGATGTTCATTATAGTGTGTAGAAAAAGAACAGACTCTAAAATAGGGTGATCTTATTTTTGAGGGGAAATAAGTGTCTCTGTGCAATTAAACGTGAAGGATATACACCTAAATGAAAACAGTAGTTATCTCTGAGTACTACTCCTTTCCTTCTTCCAGTTCCTTGCAAGGCCTATTCTCCCACACTTCTGGGCCTTTAGAAATACCGTTCCCTGGGCTTCCCTGGTGGCGCAGTGGTTGAGCGTCCACCTGCCGATGCAGGGGATACGGGTTCGTGCCCCGGTCCGGGAAGATCCCACATGCCGCGGAGCGGCTAGGCCCGTGAGCCATGGCCGCTGAGCCTGTGCGTCCAGAGCCTGTGCTCCGCAATGGGAGAGGCCACAACAGTGAGAGGCCCACGTACCACAAAAAAAAAAAAAAAAAAAAAAAAAAAAAGAAATACCGTTCCCTTTGTCTAGGGTACTTCTTCCGCCCATGCCCTGCCTAGCCAACTCCTTCTCATTCTTTGGGTTTCGGCCTAAGTGAAATTTCCTCTTAGAAACCTCTCTGAAGCCCCATGTCCAGGTTAGGGTTTCTCTTGTATGTGATCCTTCGAACACTGAGGTAACCCTCTCAACAGTTTTCACAGTGTTTGTTAATTGCCTATTTACTAGTGTATTCTCCCCTAGGCCCTTCAGTGAAATCAGGGTCCATGTTTCTTCCAACAATGCCAACAAACATTTCTTGAGTTCTTAATATGTGCTTCACATGTATTATCTCACTGAATTCACCAATAAATCCTATGAGGGAGCACTGTTATTTTTCTTTTTACAGGTGAGGATACTGAGGCTTAGACATAGATATAAAGCAATGTACTGAGGTGACAGAATTATAGCCCCAGCACCAGTGCTTAATAAATGTTTGTTGAATTAATGAATGAAAATACTAAAATTATGTAGATAAATTTCACTACTGCAGTTCTCTGAATCTATGATTCAAAAGTATTGCTAGAATTAAAAGTATTGGCCTGATCAAATGGGTAAGATGTCAGTACGCAGCCAAACATCTTATCTCACTGATTAGTGAATTCAGTCTGAAGCTCCCTTAAAAATTCAGAGCTAGTGCTGCCTGGAGATAAAAATCCGCCCCATCCTCTCTCTCCTCTGAATGCTCTGAATTAGTAAAATAGAGGCCACACGTCACTGGCTGAATTAGGTACAGGTAAACATACTCCTCCTTGCTGAACTACCCCCTAAGATGCCCTGTACCCCTCTTTGCTGCACTTTGAAGACCTGAGCAGAGCCTGAGCAGGCCCAGAATAGGCCTGAAATATGAAGAACTAACCTGGGACAAATGTGATAATCAATTGAGCACTGCAGGGAAGAGAAAAGGATCAGGCTGCCAGAATCTCAATTTAAGTTGGGATTCAGCAAACAGAAAAGTAAGTGATAAGAAATCTGATTTCACTAGGATTGTCAAATTTCCTAAATTCATTGGGTTCTCCTTGATTGAGAGAGTCTCTGAAGTAATGTTATACATTATTATTATCTACCCTCAGTTCCTCAGTTCTTTGACCCTGGTTCCTGACACAGAGTTCCTAACCCCCTTGAATTTCCTGGGTGATAGGAGCATCTTTTGCTCTAATGTGGCTACTCTTATTGGGCTCCTGGATGGAGGCTGGTCACTAGAAAGACCAAGCATATTTAGAAGTTTGGAACATTCAGCCCCACTCCCCCATTCTCTGGAGAGGGGAGAGGTACTAGACATTGAGTTAATAATTGATAATATCTACATGAATGTAGCCTTCATAAAATCCCCAAAATATGAGGTTTGGAGAGCTTCTGGTTGGTAAACACATCCGTGTGCTGGAGGGTGGTGCACCCCAACTCCATAGGAACAGAAGCTCCTATGCACAAAACTCTTCTGGACTTCATGCTATGTATCTCTTCAACTGGCTGTTCATCTGTATCTTTATCATATAATAAACTGATAAACTTAAGTGTTTCCCTGAGTTTTGTGAGCTGATCTAGCAAATTATCAAACCTGAGGAGGAAGTCATTTTTGACCGACAACCTGGTATAAATGCTGATTTATACCAGGTTGTCAGTCAAAAGTACCAGGGACAACCTGAGACTTGTAATTGGCATCTGAAGTGGGGGCAGTCTTGTGAGACTGAGCCATTAAGTTGTGGGATCTAATGCTAACTCCAGGTAGACAGTGTCAGAACTACACTGAATTGTAGGACACCCAGCTGGTGTCAGATAATTGGTTGGTATGAGAAAAAAATCCACACATCCGGTGTCAGAATTGCTGTGAGTATGGCAGTAGTATGAGAGTAAAGGAAAAAACAGTGAGTTTTTTCTAAACAGATTCCTGGTTCCAGGCACAGCTATTTTTTACCCAGGATGCAGGGGGTATATGCTAGGAATAAGCCCTTCTCTATAATGCCAGGAACCTGGGAGAAAGTATACCATTTCCCTCATCTTAAAATGTAGAGCAGGGTCTTTCAGCCTCAGCACTCCCAGTAGCTTGGGCTTGATGATTCTCTGTTGTGGCAGGTTGTCCTGTGCGTTGTAGGATATTTACCAGCATCCCCAGCCTACAATTACTAGGTGCCAGTAGCACAGCCTTCCTCTAGTTGTGATAACCAAAAATTTGTTCAGACATTGCCAAATCTCCCCTGGGGCTCCTCATTTGGCAGACCTAGAGTGTGGAAAGTAGAAAATATTGGTGCACCTCCCTCCTACACTTCATAGGGTATCTCATAAATATACATGTGGACACACCCATACTTGTTTATTTATGTGGAGTGGAAGTAAATAATATCCCATTAAACCTAACATTTTATATTCGATGGTGATATGTAAGAATGTCTAAGACCTTGTTAAGAATCATTTAAGAACTTTCCTTCCATTCATCCCAGTCAACTATTTCCAAGCATGGAAAATTTATATTATGCTCTTTGCTTTTGCAATGGTATTGGCTCCCTGGACTACTCTGGGTTTCCAGATACTTGTGTATGATCCTAGCAGAGGCAGAAAAGCATGAGCTTTGGATTGGAATTCCAGTTAAATTTCATTTACCTATGTTCATTGCAAGTCAGTCAACTGCTTTAAGCCACAAGTTCCTCAAACTTTCTTGCTTGATCATGATGAACTTTAAATGAGACAAGGTCTGGGAAAGTGCCTGGCCCAGTCCTGGAAGGTAGAACCAGTTCTTACCCATGAATGTTTTCTTTCTTTTGGCGCTTATCACTCAGGAAGTAGAGTAAGGGAAAGCTTCCATCCCAGTGTCTAGTGCCCCAGAATATTCCTTCAGCTCTTCTCAAAACACAATGAGGGCCAGTGGCAAAGTCATGCTGGGGTAATCAAGGAAGGCTCTTGAGTGTGACTTACAGCTTTCACCTGGAGTTGGTCAGAAGTTGAGAGGCAGTGAGTGAAGACTGGGCTTGAGTGGCTAGGGCTTTGTCAAGGAGAATGTCCTCACAGAGTGAGGGGGCTACTGGTACAGAGGTTTTGTTTCACTCAGGAGACCTCATTGACATCATTTTTGTGACCTATAACGTGGGTGGCAGTAATTGAAGTCAGACTTGGGCTCTAGTTCAACTTCAGCACCTCCTGGGTATGACTACCACCTTGGGCAAGTTGCTCTCCCTCTAAGCCTCAGGATTGTCATCTGTAAAATAGATAACACTTGTGCCTACCTCTGAAGATGTTATGAGGATTAACATAATGACTGCAAAGGCCCAGTGCCTGGTGAGTAACAGACACAGAGAAATATCAGTTGATATTACTATTAATAATTATCTTCTATAAATGCCTGTGCTTGTATGTATGGTATCTGAATATATTCTAGAAAGGACGAATGATGGGGAAAGCATGGCCCAAGGTAGATAAGACATAACTCAAACAACTAGCCAATCAAAAGAGAACAAGCAGAGGATAAAGTGTATACGGAGAAAAACTCAGGAACAAGATAGAAAGAAAAAGTGGGCAAAAAAGATAAAGGTTACAAGTGAACAGTGGCATTTTTATGAAAAAGCTGGGGGCAATTACTTGTGTGCACCAAAGTCTTAGAGAATCAGGCCAGGGACAAGGTCCTGCCTTCACTAGAAATGAATGAATAGGTAGTAGATATGTGTTTTTTGTCTAGATATCATCATCATCATTATTATCATCAGTCTACATTTGCTGAGCACCTGTGATATACTGGACAAGTAGAAATAACTAAGACACAGTTTCACACCTTGAAGAGCTTAGCGTTTACTTGGCCAAAGCCAGTAAGGTCTCTAAGTAGATTTCGAGCAAACTGAGGTCCCATCTCTCTCTCCTTAATTGACTCATCCTTTAGGTGTTGGTAGGCAGAGGGGCACAAGCACCTGTGACCTGGAGCAGATCTTTTCTTTCACCAAACTTGTCCTCTTTTACACCAAACTTTTCTGTCCCCATAGTATTTGTACAAATCAGGAAAGTTAAGTGCATGTAAGGTACTTAGAGCATAGAGACTTCATAATAACAGGCTGCCTTCTGGGCAGGCTACTGAAGCTGAGCCAGTGGAGAGATTCCTGGAAGCATTTGGAGAGGAGCTGGCTCACTCTTTTGTCCAGGGTGGCAGAATGCTAGCACCTTTCTGGCTAACAAGGAGGGAATTAAAATCTGTGAAGTCAGCCACAGATTTAACCACAGCTCCAACAGGCCAATGGCAGGGTCAACCAGCTGCAGAGGAGACATTTTCTTGACAGACACTCTGACAAGCTCAGGGGATTCAGAACCACAAAGTGAAGGTGGCCTCCACCCAGACAGGTCTAGGAAAGCCTGTGGAACACTGCATTGTCCACAAGCTATTTTGAAGCTGCTTCAATTAAAGAATTAAACTATATCTGACTAGCAGCAACATCCACCAGAGCCAAATTGGATTTCTCCTTGGTAAAACAAGCTACAGACCATAACTTTATTGTGCAGACACTCATTAGCAAATATGTAAAAAAATACCAGTCGGAGAAAGATGTTTTCCTGCTTTGGAGACTTTTAAAAAAGCATTTAATTCAATCTGGCACACATGGCTGAACCTGAAATGGCTACAATGTGTAACTGGTGGGAAAGCATGACCAACGTAGTTCTGTCTATCAATCTACCCTCTTCAGGACAAATACACCCCACACTCAGCCGGGGTTAGCAGAAGGGGCTAGCTCCCTATATTTTTTCTGAACACTGGAGAAGGGTTTTCTATGCTTCAAGAATTTCTAAGGTCAAGATCCTTCCTGAGGAAAAGAAATGCTGGTTGCAGATAACTAGATTAGTCTCTCTACCTCTCCCCTTGCCCTTGGGCAGAAGTTAAATTGCTATGAACACCACAACTTATAGACCCTAGGATCACCTACAGAGAGACTTAAAAACTGATTTTCAGGAAATTGTCCCAAATAACCTCACATTTTACTGTTTTAAGTGTAGAATATGCTGTCTGTGTTTGTATGGGGTCCATTAAGGTTGTCTAGAGTCCAGATTCTGCTCTACAAGGCCCATCTCAAGTGGATCCAGGCCTCCCAGTAAAGTGGACTTCAAGGTGCAAGGTAAGATCCATCCTTTAAGGGGAAACTATATATCTAATGGCTTTTAGGATATTTTCATTGATATCAAACTTTATGTGATTTTAAAAGAATAGTTAACTTTGCAGTCACCAAAGTATATTTACTAGCCCAAAGCCAGGGCATGTGAAAAAGATAAAGAATCAAGCTGGGGAGGAACAGAGAATCTTTGTTCCCCTTCATTTCCTGTAATAGAAGCTGGTAGGTACTTTGCTCCCTTTTTATGAAAAGCAAAGAAGTGTGTGAGGTTTTGAGGCAGTTCTGGGACGGGAGTAAGTAGGTCTTGTGGAAAAAAGCCCAGCTCCACCAGGGAATCTCGAGAGGAGGAACAGAGGCAATAGAGAAAAAAGGCAGAAGACCTGCATCCATCCTGTGCCTTGAGTCTAGTTCTCATTATGGTGACCATTTTTGTCAACATCAAGTGAAGAGAAGATCTGGTAATTAACTAGCAAACTCATATTGCCAACCTGGATCATTCCCAACACAAAATACACTAGAAACAAAATTAACCAAAGTGGTCATTCGTATGGCAAAATTTTTCTGGATTGGGGCTTAATTTTTTTTTTTAATGGGTGCTGCCCTCTGACCAGGGACAACAAGCCGTCCTCCTGGTTGGACACAGCACAGAACCATTGGAAGAGGTTTTTATTTCCAGCCATTACCTCATCCTTACTATTCAGGTAGTGACTGAGGGTTAGTGACAGGAGCACTTTGGAGTAGGTACTTTGCCAATATATATTATCATTCTTAGTAAGTGCAAATGGGAAGCCACAGTACCAACTCAGTAATTACTTTTGATATTTCCTCACATGTTGGAAAGCAATCATTACAAACCCAAAGAGCTTCATTTAAAGGGTTTTACAGACTTTGCACAAATACATATTAGTTGATGGAGAAGCTGGAAACAACAGCAACCTTGGCGCAGAAACCCAGTATGAAATAGAATATGGAATCTTAGAAATGTGCAAAACTTTCAAAGTTCAAAAGAAAGTCCAATTCCAGGAAACTGTCAGCTGGAAAACAGCTTATTGAACCCTGAATGAAGACATTATTATAAATCTCATTACATAATTTGATAATTCTGACATTTGCAAAAGCACACTGACATAGTCTTGAATTGCACAAAATCAAATTCTCCCCCCAAAAGAAGCCAGATGGAAAATTTTATTCTAATTTTGCTCTGATCACCATTTCTTAGTTTTAAGTGACAACAGGTGTTTTAAAAGTATAAGTGGGACACTGAAAATGCATTTAAAATTTCCCTTATAATTAGGAATTAAAGTCTGTGTCATATAGGTTCAATACCTGGTCTCTCACTTTTACCTCAGTGAAGTTTCCTTGTCAACTGGAATGAAAAAATTGGCAGAGTTCCCTCCTATCTTCTCTACTTTCTCAGCCAAAGATATAAACAAAATTTTCAGATGTTCCTGACAGAAACTGGAGCATAAAGTCCAATAGGTTAGGGGATTTTCATAATAAGACATTTCCTTTGGCAAAGTCAAGGTTCTGTTCCACCTGCTCTCCCAACTACCCAATCCTATAACCCTCTGTCTGTCCCCATTCTCAGAAGGGCCCTGTGCTCAAAAAAGCCCTGCATTTGGCTTAATGCTCTACTGTTGCTGTCTTGAAATTCTTAATAATTTTGTCTGTCAACTCCTGTTTTGTAAATGAAGTCTAATGAGACAAGGGAGCATGCATGTGAGCAGAGGAGATATACCCAATATGTGTGTCTATAGTTCTTTGCTATCCAGTTAATATACAGTGTTTGTGATGTACCACAGCACAGAATTCTGGTGTATCCATGACACGTGGGAGTGCAAAGTGAGTGTGTGTAAGTGGGGAGCAGAGGGGCTGACAGCCTCAAGAAGCCACACTTTCTGTTCACACCAGAACTCGTTTCAAACACAGAGAGAAGGCAATAGCATTCAATGAAACAGAAAAGAATCCTATCATATCCTTTCTTACTCATATTACTTCTCTGTATCAGCCAATCACTTTTGCTGAAAATGAAAGCAGAAGTAAAGGGAAAGATAGGGCAACTCACAGTTCTTTTTCTTTCAGTGCTTTCTTATTTATCAATAATCTGAAGGTAGGGAATATTGGTAGAATGTCCACACATCAAGAAGTGAAATAAAAAACAGTTGAGTTAATTCTGTGCAGTGTTTCCGTTGTTCTGGTAAGAACAAAATATATATGTATGTACAACCTATGAAATACAAATTGTATAATTTTGATAATTCACACACAACCTAAATGCTCTTATATTAGCTTTTAAGTCTCATGTGCACAATAGAAAGATGAAAGGCAAAATCCATGCTAATTATTTAAAACTTTATTTCTTTACTTAGAACAACATTAAATGGCAAATAAAAAATACCATAGTCAAGAGAGAGACTGGCAGAAAGGAAAAAAGCTTTGCATTCTAGTACCTTTAATAGCACTTTTTAAAAGGTGAGGTTTTCATTTTCATTTTGCATGGGGTCCCGCAAATTACGTAGGTGGAATGATCAGTCCTCACTTTTCTTAACAACGCTACAGCATTGTAATATCTCCTTCTTCTTGTATATTTCACAGGCAGATACTATAAAATAGGGTGGGAGTCCAAAAACACAAGAGAGAATGATGGACTACTTTCTGGGAAGACAGGCCTAAGGGAGATCCAAAGTGGCTTTTTGACTATAAAAGGAAAAGCCATAGAAGGAGAAGAAAAGATAGCAGCTGCTAATTAAGGGAGATAGAAGGATCTTCCTCTGGTGAAAACTGGGTTTGACGGGTGAAGCCCACAAGTTTCAGAGAAAGCAAAGCAGGCCTTTGGGCTGCTGTAGTGACCTACACCTACCTCTGTGGCCTCCAGATCTCAGAAGAACAGGAAATGAAACATTAGGAGTAGGGTGGGCTGAGTAGCATGTGAGCTCAGAAGGGCAAGACTGGTAGAAAAATCTTTCAATATTTTACTTCCGTAAAAGGGTTTGGGAATTTGGCAGCATGAGAGAACTAGCATTTGGCAGCTTTTGACATCCATTATGAATGTTTCAACTTAAAATTTTTGATGTAACTCTCCTGTAAGAATAACTATCCTGTAGGTTAGATGCTCCCATGAAGGTAAGGCAAAATTACATGAAGAGTTGTCTAAAAATGCATTGTCTAAAATGTAATTTTCCAACATTATATACCCCTTAGTCATGCCACAGAACTGGGATATTATAATTTCCTCAGGCAAAAAGTCCACGCTCCCAGAAGCTAGAGTTTCTGCTGTGTCTATCCTTCTAGTATGGTTAGAGTAGAATCAGTTATATGTGCTACTTAAGGACCGGAGTGTAGGGGGGAGGTATAGGATAGGACTGGGTGCAGCAAGGGAAACCTCAGCCCTGTGAGTACAATGATTAGAAGTAAGGAAATTGTCTTTTACTATGAGTTTGTGTTCACATGGGTGATAGAGATAATAATTGACAATTCTTACAAGAAAACTACAGCTTTATAGCTTTGGTGTGACTGTGAAATAGAAACATATGTAAGTCATTTACACAAACATCATTTCTTGTAGCATAACAACAATCACATTATTAGATGTATCAGATCAACTCTGATGTAAGTTTTATTTTGGTTACAACACTAACTCCAATATTAAATTAAACTCCATAGTATAAAGTTTAGCACGAGTCATGGGGAACCAGTCTCATTCCAAAATCACATTTCCTTGGTTCAGATTTCAGTGTCTGTGTTCACCCAGCATGGGCATCTGCTCATGACTTCAAAAATAAATACAAAGAACATTGTTTCTAAAGGACCTGGAGGCGAAAATACAGAACATGGTCATCGTTAAGTTTACAGATGACACTAATGGGAAGAAGGGTGGGTTAGGAATTCAAGTAGGAGTAAATGCAGGGTAGAGGCCTGGAGAGAAAACCTCAACCATAACAGTGAATGACGGTGAAGGACGGCCTTCGTGTGATCATGACTAGATTAGGATCAGGGCTCACTGGGGTTGGGGGAGATGAAGCTGGTATCGATTTCTGGGGCCTACCACTCTGGAACAGGGACCAGCATCCAACTGTGCTAATATCAATTCAAGTCCCTTGCAAAGATTTTCAGCCAGTGTACCCTTGCTTGGGGAGGGGTGGAAACATGTTTTCAGGAGAGTTCAAACCCATGTTGGGGTTTGTACAGCATTGTTGTTATTTAGGATAATACTATCCGGGGGTTCACATAAAAGGAGGTAGGATGTAAAAATGGTCCTTTTCTTATCCTTACTACTTCCCATGCAGTCCATCACATGTCATTTCATTTCTACCTCCTACTCCATCTCTCATCTGTCCCCTTTTGCCCTCTTCATTGCCATTACCCTAGTCTGAGTCATCACAGTTTCCATCTGGTCTGCAAAAGCCTTCTATCTAGACTTCTCTGCTTCTGCTTTTGACTGTTTACAATCCATTCTCCACAGATCAGCTAAAGTCATCCTCCTCAAGCTTAAATCAGACCATATCAGCTCCTTGTTAAATCCCGTCAGTGGCTGCTCATTGCTCTTAGACTAAAATCCAAGCTCTTCATGGTGATCTTCATGCTCTTTACCAGCTGGCTCCTGCTTAGCTCTCCAGCCCCACGTCCTGTCACTCTTCTCCTGCCTCACTACATGTAGCTTCCTTTTCTGCTCTGTGAATCCTCTGGACCCGCTCCCTTCTGCGGCCTCAGTGCAAAAGCGATCCCTCTAGCTCTTCTTGAAACCACCTCATGCCCATCCTTTAGGTCTCTGCTTAAGTGTCCCCCTTAAGGGATCTATCTTTAGCACTTTATCCAAAATAGCCCGTTCACCAGACTTCTCCAAACCTTTATTGCATTTCCCACAATCTGTAGTTAGTAATTATTTTACTTATCTGGCTACTTATTTATTATGTCTCTTCCCTAGATAGACTCTGAGCTTCTTGAGAGCAAGAGATCCTGTCTGTTTCCTTCAGAGCTATACTCCCAGAAACTAGCACAGTGTTAGCACAAGGCTGGTTGGTACTCAATAAGTATGTGTTGAATAACTAAACTCATCTCCTATCACATGGCCAGTGCAGTGCCCAGCATATTTTAAAAATGGACCTCTGAATCCTACGGTCTACAGCCACAGAGTGGATGAACGTACTTGGACAGTAAAATTAACCATATTTTCAAGCTCCCAAGTTGCGTATCTGAGGCCCTTCATGTGTGGGACAGGTAGGTATCACGCATGGTTGAATGATCTCTGAACCTCTGAACCTTCTATTACTGTACTGGCAGCTTTGGAGAAAACATTTTTTTCTTTTGTGTACTTTCCACCAACATTTTCTATGCCTTGGAGAATGCCTCTAAATTTAGTGTCACCTACAGTCTCATTAAGGTGACTTTAACATCTGCCTTCTAGATGGTGAATGATGATGACAGAGATAACAATTAAATGGTTGCTCATCCCTGACAGCCTCACAGCAGGCATCCCTCTGTTCAG
This sequence comes from Mesoplodon bidens, assembly GCF_964165515.1. Lineage (NCBI taxonomy): Eukaryota > Metazoa > Chordata > Mammalia > Artiodactyla > Ziphiidae > Mesoplodon > Mesoplodon bidens. Next base: position 30,833,661 of record NC_138176.1, on the reverse strand, counting down.
CCCAGAGTCACTTGTCACTCTCCTGTGTTTGTCTTCCCCCAGCCAACTTTAGTTCACTTGACTGGCTTCAATTCAACACACTTAAGTGGCGGCGAGCAGGGGCCACTCTTCATCGCGGTGCACGGGCCTCTCACTATCGCCGTCTCTCTTGTTGCGGAGCACAGGCTCCAGACGCGCAGGCTCAGTAGTTGTGGCTCACGGGCCTAGTTGCTCCGCGGCATGTGGGATCTTCCCAGACCAGGGCTCGAACCCGTGTCCCCTGCATTAACAGGCAGATTCTCAACCACTGCACCACCAGGGAAGCCCCACACTTAAGTTTTGAAAGCTGAGCTTTATGAGATATAATTCTAGACGCTTACATTCTCTGAGTCATGTCATTTTATCAAAAAAGCATGTGATGCGAGTTTTAGAGGGCATTTCCAGCGGCAGAGCTGGAATTAAAAAAAAAAAAGTTGGAGGGCAAGAGGATGGATGGTACTTTGATCAATGCTCATTCTCTAGGCCACGTGGTGATTCCATCAGTGGAGCTAAGTGTGTGCAAATCAAAGCCTGAGAGCCAGTGGAGGACAGACACCCAATTACTTACAATAACCTCTGACTGGTAAGTGAAAGGAGAGACCTATGAAATTGTGGATACCCAGAAAGAATTTTGGGATCAAACCACTCTGAGTTTCCGGTCTGATGTGTCAGCCGGAAGTGTAGTCCCTCTGAGAACTGTGCTGTGCATTCATTAGAACATGGGGAGCCGAGTGATTGGGAGGCAACAGCTCCAAGTGAGCTTTATAGTTACTGGGAATGAAAAAGGAAGGCCATATATTTTTAAGAGAAAAAAACATATAAATCTGACAGCTCACAGCAAATCCCAATCATATCTAGCCAAACCACTCTATTTTCCTGACATAGACATGCACAGTGGGAAGGCACTGTGAAAAATCAGTGGTAGTAACCACAAACCACTTACAGTACACTCTGGGCTCAATCATGATGTCTTTGGGTCTGTTCAGGGCAAGGTAGGTCACCTTCAATTTTCAAACACACACACACACACACACACACACAAACACACACATACACACACATACCCCAAACCCTTACTCAACCAACAAACATGCAGCAAAAAACTCATACACACAAGATAATTTATGCAAGTAAATTGTTTTTCTCCTTAAATTTTATTAAACTTTTCTGTTTTGAAACTTCTGACTTATTGGTCTTCATAACACTATTATCAAGTTAGTGCTTTTGTTTTTGTTGTGTTGAAAGAGACAGAGATGAAAACAGTGTTTTTGTTTTGTTTTTTAAAATTCCAGGCTTCCCTGGTGGCACAGTGGTTAAGAATCTGCCTGCCAATTCAGGGGACACGAGTTCGAGCCCTGGTCCCAGAAGATCCCACATGCCGTGGAGCAACTAAGCCCATGCGCTACAACTACTGAACCTGTGCTCTAGAGCCCACGAGCCACAACTGCTGAAACCCGTGCACCTAGAGCCCGTGCTCTGCAACAAGAGAAGCCACCACAATGAGAGGCCCACGCACCGCAACTAAGAGTAGCCCCAGCTCGCCACAACTAGAGAAAACCTGCACACAGCAATGAAGACCCAATGCAGCCAAAAATAAATAAAATTTTAAAAATTCCAGTTAAATCTGCAAATATATCGATTGATAGTGATATCTATCAACATTCAAAATACACCTACCCTTATTAAGTAACTTTATTTCCAGGTATTTTTACTACAGACCTACAGCAATACACAGAGACATCCTTAACCACCTGTCTTCTTCATTTTTGTACCCAAGCAGCTGAATGTAGCTGGAGAAAAGCATACAATCAGGCAGACAGGTTTCACTTTAAATACGATTCCATACCTCAGATGTGTTTTTGGTGCTACCAGTAATCCTATGATGTTTCTCTAGTTTCTTTATCAAGCTCGCTTTTCTAACCTCTGAGATGACTATTTTGTACATTTCCTCTCTGTTCAAATCCTCTTCTCTACTCACTTCCCTCCCTCTCAGTCCATGACCTTGCGTTATGCTTTAAGCAATATAAGAAATCATGATTTGGGAGCTCCTTTCTTCCCATCACTCTATCTATGCATGGTTGTCTCTGTACCCTACTCTTCCTGTACAAGTCAGGAGTGCTGCTTTTCCTAAAGAAGGTTAGTCTCTATCTCTCTTGTTCTTTCTCTTGTGCGTCGTCAATCCTCATACTTTCACCTGGCTTTATAAATACACTGACAAATTTATATCTTCAGTCCAAACATCTCCTTCGAGCTCCAGACTTGTGATTAATCTGCATACTCAATGCTACATTTGGATGTCTCCCAAGCACCTCAGACTTAACATGCTCAAAATAGACCCTCAATTCAGCCTTCCCCCCAAAATGATTCTCCCCTTATCTTCCCCATGCAGTGAGTTGTCCGGGTTTCTTTTCTTCAATCCCCACATCCATTCCTGTTATTCGTGTCAATTCTGCCTTTTAAATATATTTTGAGTATGTCTATCTCTATTGCCACTAGCCTTGCCCAAACCATCCATCACCATCTTGCCTATACTGCTAAAACAGGTTCCTTCCTGGCTTCGCCCTTGTCCCATTACAATCTGTTCTCCACAGAGTACCTGAGTAGTTTTTTATACACCTATATCTATACTTATGTCTGTATCTATATCTGATCACATTACTTCCCTGAATAAAATTCTCCATTGGCTTCCCTTAACTCTTCAGATAGAACCCAAACTTCTTACCATGGCTTACAAGGTATTTTACGATTGGTCTCTCCCTACCTTTCCAATGTTATTTCATGCCACTCTTTCTCATCCATCATCTTTCAGCCACATTGACCTGTTTTCAATTCCTTGAAAATGCTAAGTTTCTTTCCGTCTAGGGCTTTGCAAATGGTGTTCCTTATGCCTGGAATGCTCTACCATCTTTGGGTCCCAATTTAAATGTCAACTTCTCAAAAAGTCCTTCCCTGGTTCTGTGTTCAGGTAAGTGTTCCTAGCTAACTCTACATTAGCACACTTCATTTCTCTCATAGCACTTCTCATAATTTGTAATTATATATTTATATCTTCACTTAGTCTATATATTTCTGCTGCTAGATTGTAAGCTCCATAAGGCAAGGAATATTATTCAGATATGTATACCTAGTCCTTCCCACAGTATGTTACACATAAAGAGACAAATAACTATTGATGAATATTTGAGTAAATGAATTAATGAATACAAGAATGTTAGTTATAGCATTGTGATAATAGCAAAAATGTAAACAACTTAAGTGTCTCTTAAAAAGTGAAAAGTTATATAAATGATGGCATATTTTTATAATACTAAGAGGTGGGACTATTTGCAGAGGTAGAAAGCTGTCTTGGAGCCTCAGTATTCTCAGTTATAGGGACTGGATGATCTCTAAACACTTCAAATTTCAGTGTTTTATGAGGCTGCAAATCTCAGCTGGTACCCTTTTCCAGTGGGTATTTGGCTGTGACTGCCACAAAGCTGGATGCATTCAAAGGCAGAGTGGGCAACAAAGATTTCAGCCAATGGGCTGGACTTCAAATGAAGCTGCTGTGATGTCAAGAAGCATCACTATAATTTGCAGCTCTAACAGTGTAAAGTAGAACTTTATAGAATAAGGTAGATTTGGGGAGATATTTATGGGAGTCACAATGGGACATTTTGAAGATATAAAAACACCATAATACAAAATATCCTGGCTTTCTTTTGAATCACTGGAACACAGTGTTTATGTTTCGTAATGTTAATCACATGCAATTCTTCTAAATCTGGGATCTAATGAATGCAAAAATTGGTCCAAATGTCAATTTTAAACATATGTTTTTTAAATTGAATAGACCTGAATGGTTCCAAGCACCAGTTAACTCTTTGATGAAGTTAGGGTCTGATTTTTCAGTGGTGGTTCTGATTGGTATTCAAGATGGGGAGAACTCCTCAGATCACTCCAGCAACTGGGTCAGCAAAGGAATTGCAAAGGTACCTCCTGAAGCAAAGCATGAAGGTCTGGGATAGCTCAGTGAATATTGCTCACTCTGAGGAATGGAGGGAGTTACAAAGCTGTCCGGCAGACTTTGGTAGGTTCTGGAAATTTCAAAATTGGACAGAACAATGAAAGCCAATGTGTGAACCCTTTCGTGGGGACTTTAACTGCAGCTGGACAACATACTGATTTTGTTGGTCATTAATAGTCATTCTGAATTTCAAAATGACCATTTTCATTTTTTTCTAATGATGTGAAACAGTTTTACTCAGTCCTCAGAGAGCAATTAACCAGACTTTTCGTTGGTGTCCAACGACTGTGCTTGTTGTTTTGTCTAAAGAAAAGGAGGCTGTGAGATGACTTAGCTTTCCAGGACAAGAAGAAATTTATAGTTTAAAAAGTAACAGAAATAAGGGTCAGACATAAAGCTTTAAATTCCAGGATATCACAATTAGAAGAACTGACAAAAACCATCATACTGAGGGATGGGTGGCATCTTCTCTGAAGATCTGAAAACTACCACCTGTTTTGTCCTACCAAGAGATTGGGGACAATCTGATTCTTAAAGTTGGACACCAACTTGGTCACTTGGTGCTTCAAATAACACTGCCATGACTCACAACCATTTGGATACTTAAATTCTTTTCAGCCAGTAAAAGTCATGGAAGAAATCCACTTCATAATCATAACCTGGGAATTTTTTCACCACAAGTGAAATTTCTCAGCAAAATTATCCACTCTAGTCATTAGTCTTGGCTCCAAATAACATTTAGCTATTTCAAAAAATCCAGCCCACCACTACAGGATAAAGATTATCCATGGATAGATACCAAAGAATGTGCTATAAACCCAGGAAGCAGTTCGTAAAGAGATGTTTCAGAGATACTTTGAGCAACGGCAATATCAGTAAAAGAACTGCAGAGCCTTCTGAAGTGATTCCTTTTGAAGAGAACTCCATTTGGGTATATTAGTTCTGGCATGTTTGATAAAAAGTTAGCATATTATCTACTAAGCTTACTTCATATGCCCCTTTTCCCGCCCTATTAGACATTAAGAGTACAAGCGTAATGGTTTATTGAAAGAGCTCAACTTGGTGGAATAACCACAGTAAACACCTTTATGCTTAATTTTTTAAATTAATTAATTAATTAATTAATTAATTTTTGGCTGTGTTGGGTCTTCGTTTCTGTGTGAAGGCTTTCTCTAGTTGCTGCAAGCTGGGGCCACTCTTCATCACGGTGCACGGGCCTCTCACTATCGCGGCCTCTCTTGTTGCGGAGCACAGGCTCCAGACGCGCAGGCTCAGTAGTTGTGGCGCACGGGCCCAGGTGCTCCGCGGCATGTGGGATCTTCCCAGACCAGGGCTCGAACCCGTGTCCCCTGAATTGGCAGGCAGATTCTCAACCACTGTGCCACCAGGGAAGCCCCTATGCTTTTTTTTAACCACTGTCTTTCAAAGCCAGTTTCCTAACCCTGAATCTCATCTCAAAGCTTATTTCTTAGCTTTTGGATATTAATAAATAATTTCATTTTTCAGGTATTAATAATACCAGCCTAATCTTATATCAAAACTTTAGTTTTTCATCTAATTTGATTCATATCTTGACCAGTGTAGGCTTGACATAAATCAGAAACTGTAGTGGAGGAAGGGGATACATGTTTTTGTTTGTTTGTTTTTTATTTAATCCTCTTCTCCAGTAATTCCTGAAGGAGCAGAGGTAAAGAAGAAAGGTAAAATGGGGGCAAAAGTGCTTTACTGACTAGTGTTATAGTAATCTGGCTTTGGTGCACTCTCGGAGGGAGATGCCCAAGTAATGGATCCTTCTCTTTTGGGACATTTTTGTGGGTTCTTCCAATGCTTTCCTGCTGGGACCCTCCATGTTATACTGTTTTCTTATACAGGCAATAGGCTTTACGACTAACCCCTTAAAACTCCTCTAAGCTTCTACCCTGATGATATATCTCTCACAACCTCTTTCTGCTGGGGTGTGATTCTTTAAAGACAGCTGAAGCTTGGTTGCTTTCTGTGGTGTCCACTGTAGTCCAAGCTCTCTCACCTCATTCAATTGTCAAGGACATCTCCAGCCAGCCTCTTCATTAGACCTTTCCAGGGGAGGACCAGGCTCTGGACACTGTGCCTGCCAAACTTCAGAGAACACATGTCAAGTCCTCCTAAGAATTCTCCTTTTAGTTCTTCTAGGACACATCTGGGGCCGAAGAGCCCTCTCACTTGGCTTGGGGTAGAGAGGAAGAACCTTCTTCCTGTCCCAACTTCCGAGCTGATAAAACTCTCTTCATACACAGAAATAATCTTCTCCCTCATCAACCTCCTAGCCTCTTCTTACATGTAGACAGGATATGGACAATGGATCCCTTTTGGTTTGGGTCCAGAACTCATTTGGAGCTATCCTGTAAGTGGTCCTACATGGATGATCTAAATAACTCTAATCTCTCTTTAAGATGTATGGCACTTTATACCCATTGACCTCAGCTTTGGGGTCTCAGCTGAAATGGACAACAGAAAAGTCCCATTTGTTACACAAGAAGAGGCACAATGAGAATCAGAGCCAAGGCAGAATGAAAGGATATTTTCAGTTTATGAAAAGGAAAATCATTTCAGACATAACTATTTCTTTATTGCTTTATTTTGGGTTAGTAGAGAACCCAAACAAAACTGCTAAAGAAGCAGTTCTGGTAGGAAACTTTGATGTAATCCTAGAAAGAGAGAGTGCTTCTGATGTGAACAGTGAATATTAATGTCCTTCCTACTGAACTATTAAGGCAGAATTAAGCAGGGATGGACCTGGTTATCAGAGAGGAGGAAGAAAGGGAAAGGTCAGGGTTGGTGGTAAAACATCAAGAAGTGAGGTCAGTAGGATAAGAGGCCAGAGTCAGGTTTGCTAAACCGAGGCTAAGAAAAACAGAGATCAGGATCAGGTAGGGTAAGAGGAGCATTATTATTCTGAATCAATAGATTAGTGCCAGCGAATTAGCCCATTATCAGAGAGGAGAACATTCTAAGGCTCTGAGTGCCTGAAAACATATTCAGTCTCTCATGCACACACACACACAAGCCACAAGTGCTCCTTGGGTGCTTACTTTCTACCAGGTACTGTGGGAGGCACTGGGATTGCAGCAATGAACATGATAGAGTTTACCCAGAGATGAGAAATACAACATTCAAGGAACTAAAGGAAATTCAATTTGGCCGGAGCACAGAGGGCAAGAAAAATAATGGCAGTTGATGGGAATAGAGGTATGAGTAGAGACCACATCATGTGGGTCCCTGGGCACTGTTTTAATGAATCTGAATTTTATTCCCGAGGCAATGAGTTAAAGGGTTTTAAAGAAAGTTTTAACAGACATTGTGTTTTAGATAATAGTTTTGATTGCACTATAGAAAATAGAATGAAGAGAGGTACAGCAGAAAGACAGACAAATTAAGAAGACCTGGGGAGTGAGATGAAGGGCGAATTCAAGATTTCTAGCTCATTTCTAGCAACTGGTTGGGTGTTGGTGCCATTCCTTTAGATGTGGCACAGGAGGACACTCAAACTTACAGCATGGGAGTGGAGAGGTAGGGGAGCTGAGATGTTGAGTTTACATTTAGACATGCCTGTGAAGCATCCAATCAGATATATCCAGTAGGAATCTCAAAGTTAGGAGAGAGAAATGGGTTAGACATACGCATTTATGAATGCGCAATGAATGGATGATAATTGGAGCTATGTGAGTGGGTGAGCTTACATAAGGTGTGTGTAGAATAAGAAAAGAAGTAAGAGTAGGAAAGAAACCTAAAGAATATTGATGTTTATAGGATGAATAGAGGAAGAAGAGCTTGCAATGGGAAATGAAATATTGCCAGAGAGGTAGGCAAGAAGCTAGGAAAGAATGGTGTCTCAAAGTGAAGCATCTACCATCAGCCTTCTCCTCCATGGGCTTTCATCATCTTCCTGTGGGTCCTGACAGTCATGAAGTTTCCTGAAACTTGATTTGCGTAATAATACTAGTAGATTTGGGAATGTATTTATTACAATTTTACGTTTGTTTCTTGGGGCAGCTGGGAGTGAACAAGGCAGATTGTTTATTCTCTAGGTCTCTGTAATGTCCCCCAGTATATCTCATTAAGAAGGCCCAGGTTCTGAACCTTGGCTGTACACTAGAATCATCTGGGGAGTTAAAAAAAATACTGATAAATGGGTCTTACTTGTCGCTCCCTGATTTAATTGGTCTAGAATGTTGCCTAGGAATCGGAATTTTTAAAAACACCCCAGGTGATCCTAAATGTGTAGCCAAGACTGAGAACAACTGACCTTAATTAAGATGGCTTCTGATCTTGCATCAGTGTTTCCCAATAAAGGACATGCATTAATCTCTAGAGAACTGCTTGGTTTAGCTTGATGGAAGAAGTGAAAAGTTTGGGCAGGCTTTTCAGGAATGCAAGTGAATGGAGTGAGCAAGCCCATTTCTGGGGATAGCGAAGACATTGGTGGGACCACAGCAGATGGTTTCTTATTAAATGCCAAGTATTTTGACGTATCTTGTCTAAATTGTCCATTGTTGGGAAGAGACATAGGGTGGCTCTCTCGTAGCAGCACCAAACAGAGAACTAGAATATTGCTCTCTAGAATTACTGACTCATTACATAGGGAAAGCAATAAGTGATTGCTTAATACTAGGCTCAGGAAATTGATGGCCCTCTCTTGTCCAACACTTTTATCAACAAGTCAACTCCACAATATTTAACAGTCTGCTAAGTGCATGGCATGGTGCTTACCCATCCTTAAAAGGCATGTTAAGAAAGATGTGTGATCCTACTTTTAACATTTTACTCATATTATTAGAAGAGTGTAGGTGGCATTCTATTTCAGCAGCGTTTCCACCTCCCTTTTTCTTGTCACCACTCTCTTTCTTTCTTTGAGCCCGGCTCTGTCTGTTCCATACCTCCCTTCTTTACTCTTTCCCTCCACTTCCTTCTCTTTTCTTCTCTGTCTCCCACACATCTGCTTCTTTCAGTTTCTTGGCACGTTGCCTCTTCTCTCTCTTTTAACCTCCATATTCATTCCTGGTTTTACCCACTGTTAAGCACATATTTTTTAGCTCTGTCTTCCACAATTCTCCCTGGACCCTTGAACTCTCACTACATCTTTAAGAGGATTCTTTATGGCAGCAAAGACCTTGAGTAGAGGAGTATGAAACCTGGATTTCATCCTCCACCCTGACAGTTGTATTAACTGGAATAAGCCACTTAAACACTGATAAGCCTCAGTTTCCTCATCTGTTCTTAACCCTGACTACATAGGGTAGAATCATCTGGAAAGCTTTTTAACAAATTCCAATGTCAGTGTCACATTCCAGATCAATGAAATCAAAATATGTGCTGATGAAACCATTGCCAGGTTCACTTTCCTCTGCCTAGAGAGTTATAAGGAGATTGCTGTCAGAACCTCCAAAATTCCATCCCATCTTTTTTTGCCTATATTAGTTCTGGCTCTGCTTTGGAGAAGCTTTCCAATTTCATAGTTCCAAGGTTCTAGGTTTTCAAGGCTGAGTAAAAACAACTGGGGATGAGCAAATAGCACTAAGGATGCAATTAAAAAGGAGTCTGAAAGGATCGGCTGGAAGGCACATTTAATTTAACCACATCAGTAATGACTTGTATGAAGCAAATGTCACACAGTAAAGAAGCATGGAAAAGAAGTAAGATATGCGCATGGAAAACTTCAATGAGAAGGTAAAGCACTAATCTAAGTGCCAATCAGAAATGTTAACATGAATAAAAAGTTTAAAATGTTGAAAAAAATCAACAATTTCAATTTTATAGAACTACTGATACAGAGACACTAGAAGAACGGTTAGGGATCGTCTAATTCAACAGATTTCAAAGGATGGTCTGCAAATCCCAGGGGATCCAAGACCCTTTCATGGGGTCTGCGAAGTCAAAACTATTTCCGCAATACTAAGACATTATTTGCCTCATTCACTATGTTGCATTTGGATTTATGGTGGAAAAGCAACAGAGGGTAGAACTACTAGAGCCTTGGCACAAATCACCGAACTGTACTAGCAGTCGTATTCTTCACCACCACACACTCGCAGTGAACAACAATGACAACAAAATCAGTTTCACTTAAGGATGTTCTTGAAGAAGCAGTAAAAAAAATTATTAATTCTTGACCCTTAAATGCATGTCTTTTTAAAATATCCCATGTGACGAAATAAGTACGCATAAAGTACTTCTACTGTGTACCAAAGCACAAGGAGAAGAGATCAAGGAGAAAAGTTAATGTGATTGACTCCTAGCTAAACTATCTGCTTTTTTCATGGAACATAATTTTTGCTTGAATGAATGACTAAGAGACAAACTATGATTATTCAGACTAGGGTTTTTTCTTTACGCGGGCCTCTCACTGTTGTGGCCTCTCCCGTTGCGGAGCACAGGCTCTGGACGTGCAGGCTCAGCGGCCATGGCTCATGGGCCCACCCGCTCCGCGGCATGTGGGATCTTCCCGGACCGGGGCACGAACCCATGTCCCCTGCATCAGCAGGTGGACTCTCAACCACTGTGCCACCAGGGAAGCCCGAGACTTGGGTATGTTAACAGACACTTTCTCCAAAATGAATGAAGTGAGTCTGTCACTTCAAGGAAAACGACTGACAGCACTTGTTGCCGAAAATAAAAATCTGAGCTTTCAAGTGAAAATCAGAATTGTAGAAAAGTTCAATCTACCTCTGTGAGTGTGACAGCTTCCCACTAATTAAAGAGTTTCCTGATGAGATTGGTAGAGATATCAACAAAGTGATTTTTTGATATTGTATAATTCAATAATAAAATATTTGGAAGATCCATATAGCTCAGTGAACCAATATTTTCCAAATGACCAATGAATGATGTTACAAAATCATGTATGAGTAAAAGATCCATTCGAATTACAAGACAGACTAATGGATTTTAATGCAACCGAGTATTAAAAAGTTCATTGGTGAGGTGTGGATTCCACATTGCAATTAACCTTTGAAAAATCACTGCTAATTGATATAGTATCAAACAGGAATATCTGAATTAGCTGAAAAGCCTATTAAATAACCCTCTCTTTTCCAACTACGTCTGTGTAAGTACAGATTTTCTTCATATGGTTCAACCAAAACAACATATGGCAAAAAAACTGAATGTAGAAGCAGATGAAAATTCAGCTATCTTCTCTTAAACCAGACAGGAAGAGATTTGCAAAAATGTAAAACAACGCCACTCCTCTCATTAATTACTTTTTTGTTTTGGAAAATAGAGCTATTTTTCATAAGATGTGTTATTTATATTAACATATAATGGAATTTATTATTTTTTTAATTTATATATTTTAATTTATTTATTTTTGGCTGCGTTGGGTCTTCGTTGCTGCACGTGGGCTTTCTCTAGTTGCAGCGAGTGGGGGCTACTCTTCATTGAGGTGCACAGGCTTCTCATCGCGGTGGCTTCTCTTGTTGTGGAGCATGGGCTGTAGGTACACGGGCTTCAGTAGTTGTGGCACGTGGGCTCAGTAGTTGTGGCTTGTGGGCTTTAGAGCGCAGGCTCAGTAATTGTTGCACACGGGCTTAGCTGCTCTGTGGCATGTCGGATCTTCCTGGACCAGGGCTCAAATCCATGTCCCCTGCATTGGCAGGCGGATTCTTAACCACTGCACTACCAGGGAAGCCCTATTATTATCTTTGAATGAATTAATACATAAATACTTAAAATTTTTTCTCAGTTTTAATTTCTGCAAGGTAAATATTGATAGATTTAACCCACATATCTTTAGGTTCTTCAATTATTTTTAAGAGTGTACAGGGAACCCGAGATCAAAAAGGTTGACACCTGCTGTCTAATACGACAAGCTATTGAAGGACAGGAAATGTATCTGTTTAACTTCATGCACCACACTCAGCCTTATGGGCCTAGTACAGCATTATGTATGAGCTTTATGATAGAGTGGGAAAAAAAACAACACTGACAAACCAATCAGGCAACTCATTGGTTCTTTAATTCAATGAAATGTTTACTGTTCTAGTACTAGGAATGTAGTAGTGAAGAGAACAGATGAAAATCCTTTCTCTGTGAAGCTTTCCTTCTGGGGGTTTGGGTTTTAGTCCTAATCCTGTCCCTAACTCACTGCATAACTTGGGTAAATAACTGGATCTTCCTAGGGCTTAGTTTTCCCATGCATGAAATGAAGAATTTGGAGAGAGTGATATCTAAGGGCCCCCTGAATTCTATGATTCTATAATTTTGACTGGGCTTTTCAAGGTGACCCTACTGATTTACCTGGAATGTTGCCCTTCTTATCACCTAGCTAACCCCTCATCCACTAGGTCTCTTTTTAAATGCCACTTCTTCAAATGGATTTCCCCTGACCCTCAGGTTGGCATCCCTTATAATAACTAGCTGTACTCTCCCCTTTTATGACACTTATCAGACTGTAATTTCTTGCTCAATATCTGTCATACCTACTGGACTGTTAACTCCCTGAAGGCAGGAACTGTGTCTGCCTCTTCACCAAATGCATGGAACAGAGCAGGTGTCCAAAAGATATTCGCAGAGATACCACTCTGTAAAATTTTACCTTTCTCACTAGCACTTTCTAACCATCTTACTTACTTTCTTTAGAAATCATGTTACATGCTATATATCTTACTTAGTTATCATGTTTATTATATATGGTGGGAGGGGGTCATAAAAATTCCATGAGGGCTAGAATAGTCCCTTTTGTTCCCTGTGTATCTCCAGTAGCTAAAAGAGTACATGGAAATATAGAAAGAAGTTAATAATTTTTTGTTGAATAAATGAATAAATTTTTTGCTTGACTAGGACATCAGTGGTAGAGCACATAATTGAACCAGTTCTTAAGCAGTGGGTTGGATTTGGATTTATTCATACATATATTTTCCCCTAGTTTCTCTTCTGCCTAAAAATATACATCTGTGTGAATTTTGAACAAGGTCATGAGCGAGGGCTGTGAGCTGTAAATGGTGCAACATAAACTGGCCCATGTGGTAAAGGGCTTGTGACCTTGACCATCACTGGACCATGACAAAGACGGAGTGGGCCAAATGCAATTATGGTTGGCTTGACCATCCTCTAAAACCATTTACAAGTGTGCCTTAAACACATTTTTGAGGAAATCAAGAGCATATGAAGAAAGCAAAAGAATCTTTTTAGACTACATGAATAGAGAACAGAGTCCAAAGGATCTTGGAGCAATAAACCAATGATATAAAATATAAATTCCTTCAAAAGCACATAAATAACTTAAATAGATAATGTTTTCTCTCTGAAAATATAGTTTGCAAGATGGAGCAAAAGTTAAACAGCAAGAAAATTAAGTAAACAAAAGCAACTAAACCATAGCTCATTAAGACTTATAATCCAGTTAGGAAACAGCAAGTTTGAAATGCACAGCCATTTCAAATGCATCCACCAGGATATAATTGGATTCTAGATGTAAAAAGGAAATATCAGGATTATTAAATTTAAGGTTGTGTAGACTTAAGGACTGTAACATAAACTGAATCAAATTATAAAGGAGAAGCAAGAACAATGTGAAGAAGAGGAATAGCTATTCTTTTAGAAATAATCCTTATTTAGTATCAGATGACTACTTAGAGAACTTTTTATTAATTCCCTTCATATAATTTTAAAAAGTGTTTCAATGTAATAATTTAGTGTGGTATAAATGTTTATAGTCATTTCAGTTGGAAAATAGTTTTCTACTTTTCATAATTTAAAAGGCGTTAACATTAGAATATCCTTATACTGCTACAGCAGGGTTTAATTGCTAAAATTTAATTTTTCGAAGTTGAACTTTACTCCCCTGAAATATGCTGCATGTGTCAAATTCTGAACCATATAGAGGCTTTATATTTATTGAAACATTGCAACTGTCTCTGTAGATTACTTAAATAATAACTAAAGTGAGGATATTGAAACTTACATGTCCATGTCCAAGAATTCATTTAAGTTCAGAATTATTTGAACCAGACATAATTTCCAAGAAGTAGGGCAAGAGGTCTTTCTCCCCTGCAGTAATTCAATTTAAAGACTTATTATCCACTTATGAGAACCTAGGCACTGGAAATACAGATATGGACAACACATAGTCCCTGCCTTCCAAAGCTGATGGTCTCATAGGGGGACAAAAAATTCCCACAAAAAAGTATAATGTAATGAAAGTTATACATTCTATAAGACAAAGCATTAAGGCCACAGAGAAGAAGGATATATTACTCACATCTAATAGCTCTTATAAAACTTTTGCCATCATCTTGATTCTCTGACTTAGTGAACAGTGTCAACAAAAAATATATTGTTGACAATGGGTGGACAAATCCCTTTCCCCTCTATCTTCCTGTAGAAATTCAGAGATTCAGAGATGGATACTTACTACTTTTAACCTTCAGTTAAGGGGGTGCAAGAGCTCCTTTGCACACTGATACGGGCCTACCACTTTTGGAATCCTGTTTAGCACACTGAGAAGCTGAGACATTAGGCCCATTCCCCTACCCTTAACTCTACAATCAAGTACTTTAGCATCTGGATACATCTTGGAAGGGTCAAGAAAAATAAACACATTAATTGTCCTGTGGTAATCACTTCTCTCACTATAGCGGGTAAGAAGGATATGAATCTTGTTATTCGTCTCTTGATAGCTCTCTGTTGAATTCCTTACAGTAGATTCCCAAGTTATCTCTGTTCCCACAGAGGCCCCCGACCTTACCTCCTTTCGCCCAACTGCAGCAGATGGCCTCAAGTTCTATTTTACTACATAGTTTTAGGCCATCTGACACAAGTATCCTAAACTTCCATTCTAGCAACCTCAAAATCTTTATTTTCTTACAGTGTGCTGGTTTAGGCTGGAGATTCTGGAATCAAGTTACTTGGAATTAAATCTTGCATATACCACTTACTGGCTTTGAGACCTCAGAAAAGTTGTTGAAAACTCTAAGCCTCAAATTTTTCATCTGTAAAATGAGGAAAATAATAGTGCTTACCTCACAGAATTTTAGATAAGATTAAACACTTATAAACTTCTTAGGATAATTCTTGATACTTAGCTAAAGTTCAAAATAATAATACTGTTATTATTATTACTCCTCCATTGCAGAGAATGAAGTGTCCTCCTTGTTAAGGATCTCCCTTTCTTCTGGCCTCCTTCAGAAGTCAACTCCTCTAATTATGTGCATCTTATATCTTGACTTATTTCCATTAAGTCAATTCACCCACTACATCAAAATTTCATTTTAAAAACCTGTTTCCTCACTCCTGCTATAGGACTGCGACTCTTCCTCACAGCATGGACAAACTTCTTGAAAAATACCTGCAACTCCTGCTTTCTTTTAAAATCACCTACCCACTAGTTTCCATCTAATCCATCTGAAGCCAGTGCTCTTTCTCATCACCAGTGAGATTCTCATTACCTAATGTGAGGGTTTTACTTAGTCATTCTTCTCCACCTCTGCATTTAACATTGTCAGTTTAACATTGACCAACAACCTCCTCCTTCTTGAAACTCTCTTCTTTGCCTTCTGAGACCGTCTACGGTTTCAGTACTCTTCCTACCTCAGACTGAGCCTTCTCTTCTATCTCTCTTAGATGTGGAGTTTTCTCAAGTTGTCCTTAGCTTGTTTCTACCAGCAATATCAGCTACTCCCACACTTCCAAATCAATAACCCTGGCCCAATATCTGCCAAAATCTACACACTAGTGTTTCCAACTGAGTAGAGGATATTTGCACCTGCATTTCTTGTAGCACTTAAGAACTCAACTTGTCCAGTTTAAATATTTTCCTTCCAAGGGAAATTTTCTTATTTGACCTCCTTATCCCTGTTGATAATTGTTATGAACTGAATGTTTATGTCCCCCTCAGATTAATATGTTGAAGCCCTAACCCCCCAATGTGATGGTATTTGGAGATGGGGCCATTGGGAGATAATTAGATTTAGATGAAAGTCATGAGAGTGGAGCCCCATGATGGGATTAGTGTCCTTAAAAGAGGAAGAGAGACCAGAGCTCTTTCTCTCTCCACCAATGTGAGGACACAGTGAGAGAGCAGCTGTCTACAAGTCAAGAAGAGAGTTCTCGCCAGGAACTGATTCTGCTGGCATCTTGATATTGGACTTCTCAGGCTCCGGAACTGTGAGAAACAAATTTCTGTTGTTTAAGCCACCCAGTCTGTGGCATTTTGTTATAGCAGCCTGAACTATGACAGTGATTTTTCCTGTTATCCCCTTTTAAAACCTTCCTTCTCTCTCAGCTTCCATCCCCGCTCAGGTGACAAGTATTGTAGATTTAAATCCTATGTATTTGCAATGTCTCTCATGTCCATTTTTTTCTATTTCTGCCACTTACTAGCTGTATGACTTTGGGCAAGTTACTTAACTTCTATAATGGGGATAATAATAATAATAATTCTTATTCATAGAGTTTTTATGACACAATATAAAATATTTAGAATGCTGCTTGGCACATGATAGGTACTACTACATGAGTGTTAAATAAATGAATGAAATAAAGTTGGATATAAGGATCTGCATTTAAGGGGAGAAATTCTGGCAGGAGATGAATATTTGTGAGTTATGATCCTATAGGGAGTGACTGAAGTCATGTGACTGATCAAAGAAAGTATGTAATATAAAAAAAACAGAAGAACCCCTGCTTGGTGGGCTTTTTCTCTTATTTCAACCTGTCAGAATTCCTCAATGACCACATTTCATCAATTCTAAAGTGGTTTAACATCTCCTGAAAAGGAATGCCTCTTAAAATCAATGACATGTCATAATTTAATTAATTTAATTATCAGAATTCTTTTTTTCTTAGTTGGGCATAAAATAGTGGTGTGTCTCTCAATTGACAGCATCCAGATTTAATGAGATATAAGGAGAATGATCTCTCTTCTCTGAACCTTCAAGACATACTAGATGAGCTCCCCCTATAACATTTATTTTAGTTTTCCTATATTAGAGATGTCTGTTGACTGCTAGACTGTGAGGTCCCTAAGGATCAAGAAAACCCTGATTCTCCTTTTTGTTTCTCTAAGGACACACTAAACGGTTCTGCTTGCAGAAGGACAACAATAAAAATACTTGAATTAAACTGGATTACAAAGCAGGATATCAATATTTTTAGAATTTCTGATATTTTGCAATTAGCCTCATCACTGTTCCCATCCCTTAATTTGACATGCATAAACGCACTTATTTGCAGATTACTAACATTGCACCTGATTCAAAGCATCTGTCACATGAATTCCACAGGTAGCTGATTATATGAACTATTTCAAGAAAACATATTCTTGTCATTCCTAGGAATTTAAAAGATAGGACCAGAAATCTTACCACAAAGTTATATTGATAAAAGAGTACAATGTTCACACAGATATTAATGATTAATTATGTAATTGTAGTAGATGCTTATTCTTTCTGAGTGATCTCAATTTGCATTGTCTGTTCTTTCTGTTAATGAAGCTTTATTCTTTTCCTTTTTGAGATGTGGGACTTTGTATGGCCCTTATCTGTGTGTTCAGTCTCCCAGGATCCCCAGGGGTCAATTACATGCTCAGACATGCATCCTTGAGTGAAGTAAAGGGCTCACCTCTCCCCCAAACCTACCCGCTGCACAGAGCAAACTTCAAGCTTTGGCAATGGCCGGGTAAATTCTCTTGGTCTGTTCTAGCTGATCTTTCTATCAGCCTTCTTTCTACCACTTCTAGCCCTGCCATCCCATTGCTCAAGCCTTGATTTCACCCCTTACCTTCTGGATCCTCAGATCACATGAAGTCATTAGCCTTCCTTCTTTCCCAAGGCCTTAGGTTGCTGAAGCCTCTCTAGTGTCACAACAGAAAAGAGGAACTTACTTGTCCTCACAGTGATTACTATTTTGTTTCTCTCTGTGGCTCTTCCTGTGCTAGTTGAGGAGTTGCTTTTCAGTCCCACTGAAACTCCTTTTGTCCAGGTGGACAGCCAAGTGTGTCTCTGTCTAGTCCGTCCTCTAGCCCCTGTTTCTTTTTATAGTACAATTGGGCATCATGACCTTGTTCATTAGTGCTCTGTCCTCCTCAGAACTCACCAAAGATTCAGGTACTTCAGGTACTCTTAGTGTTAAGCAAATGGGGATATAGGCACGTAATGGTCACTATGAGAATATGTGACTCCTCAGTCCCATTTACCTTGTCTCATCATCTACAGAGTAGAATTCAAATTTCTTGGCACTGCAACCAATGCCCACCAAGACTCAAACTCATCCTGTTCTTCAAGCCTTACCTCTTAGAACATCCTACACACTGACTCCTCTACGTAGGCCTCCCAAACTCACCATGTACTCAGGCTTCTTGCAGACTTTGTTCCTGCTCTTTACTTAAGCCTGGGATTTTCTTACTTTCTTCTTTTTTTTTTCTCCAATTCTTTTTTTATTGTGGTAACATACATAGAACATAAAATTTACTATCTTAACCATTTTCAAATGTACAATTCTGTGGTACTATGTACATTCAAATTGTGCAATTATCACCACCATCCATCTGTAGAACACTTGTATTCTGTAAAATGGAAATGTTATACCCATTAAACAATAACTCCCCATTTGCCTCTTCCCCCAGCCCCTGGCAACCACCATCTACTTTCTGTCTCTATGATTTTGACTTCTCAAAGTACTTCTACATGAGTGGATTCATACAATATTTGTCTTTTCGTGACTGGCTTATTTCACTTAGCATAATGTCCTCAACATCCATGTTGTAGCATGTGTCAGAATTTCCTTCTTTTTAAAGGCTGAATAATAGTCCATAGTATGCATATACCATATTTTGTTTATCCACTCATTTGTCAATGCACATTTGGGTCACCTCCACATTTTAGGTATTGTGAATAATGCTGCTCTGAACATGGATGGATGTACAAACATCTATTTGAGATCCTCTCCCTCCTTTTTGTCCATTGAAATCCATTCATCATGCCAAGCCTAACTTAAGCAGCACCTACTTCATGAAGTCTCTCAGTTTCCACCTGGAAGTACCTGCTTCTTCCTCTGTTCTTCTACAACTCTTTTCTTGTATTGCTGTATCTACACTTATTCTATTGTGTCTTGAATAATTATTTTTACTTAACCATCTAATTCCCCATAAAATTACATTCTTTGTAGTCATGAACCCCATCTTCCTATCTCAGTATTCCTTATATTACTCCCCACAATGCTTTGTAATGTTTATTCAGTGAATGACTACATAAAGACAGAGATTTTGTTTATAGTTAAACAAGTATCATAAGGGTAAATAGTAGACAGAAGGGTAAGTTGAATACCTAGCAACTCTTCCAATTTTGAATTATCTTAAATTAACTAGGAAATCTTGTCAGTTGCAGAAGAAGGCACACTGGTCTGGGAATTAAGAAACTTGAGTGTTTGTCTTGGTTCTGCCTTGTCTCTTCTCTGGCTTAGTTTCCTCACAGTTGAGATGAGGGGGTTGCTCTAGCTCAGTACTTCCCAGACCATCTTGATTTTTGCAATATCTGAACAATACCTGTGCTCTATGTGTTTATTAGTTATCTTTAAATCAACCCAGGCCTAACATTACTACCAACTTTGGCCTTATCCTAAATAAGGATATCTGTGAAATTGTGGTTTCATTGTATTAGCTATACTTTGTTTCTAACACAAATTAAAATAAATATAACTAAAAATAAAAAAATAACTTCTTATGCCAGTAGTGGCACATGGACCACGCTTTACAAGGTACTGGCCTAAACTCTCCCTGAGGTCCCTCCCAGCTCTGTCTTCTCTGGGGACGTCATGCCCCTCTTGAGCCATTTAGCAAAATGCATTAAATGAATCTTTAGGAAGGATTCAGCATTAGCCCCAGGAAATGGAATGTAACTTAATAAGACTTCCAGCACCTCTAATGCCTGGGATTCCACTCTTTATGTCTCCCCTCTGAGCGGTGCTGTTTGTACATTCTACCTTTTCTGCAGCTTCCCCTTTCCTGCAGGGCCTTGTCTGTGTTTGCCTGCCCAGATCTCTCCTCCGAGGGCTGTTTATGTTTGCACACCCGGCTTGTCCTGTGGACTTGTCTAACTAAACTCCCCTTTGAGGGCTGTATATTTTGGCACAGTCTAGCTCTCTAAGGGATTCTTTTGTCCATTAACACCTCTGGTCTTTGCTGCTCTCGCCTCAGGCAAATAAGTCCTTACTATTCTGCTCTTAACGATTCTTCTGTGCATTTCCATTTATTTTCTATACTTTCTACAATGAGCTTGTATAAAGTTTATAATAAAAACCTATACATTTTAGTTTTTAAAAATGTGAAGAAGGAAGAGTGAAGGGGACATCTGGTTGCAGATGATGTAATAAAGGCATTTTAACTTCATTACCCTCCTTCAAAACCCACCGACAAAAACAGAGTGAAAAGCAGCATTAAGAAAAAGGCCCATAATCAACGAAACAAGGAAACAACCACAATAATCCATCATTAGCACCATACACCATAATTAGCATCCTTACAAATGTTAGGCTGGTTTGCTTGAGGTAGAATAGAGTCACAGTCTTGAAAGTACATTCTTGTGAGCACTAAGAAATCTAAGGGCACAGGTGGGCCACCAGAGAATTGGAGACTGTTCCTACTAGGGACTTAGCTCCCTAACCAGAAAAGACTGGTTAAGTGAGCGAATAATAAACCATGCTGACTTCTCACTTTTATTGTTTACCACATGTGCTTCTAGCCAAAAGAGACTGGTGATGATAATGGGAAGGGTGAGTTTACCAGATATTAACAGAGTCTAGATCTAAAGGAATTTACTGTGAGCTACACTGACCCCTGGGATGCAGAGAACAGAGGAAGGAGCATACTTCCAGAGCAAAGGAACTAAACTTGGCAGAAGGAGGTATGAACAACGAATCCCAGTAGTAATGGTAGATCACCCCCATGAACATACTTCTTCAGGAAAGAGATGGCCCCAATCAAAGATGAGTAATAATCAGAATAGGAGAAATAAAACTGTCATTATTTGTTGATAATATTATCGTGTATGTAGAAAAAATCCAAAAGAATCTACAAACTATTAGAATTAAGTGAATTTAGCAAGAGCACTAGATATAAGGTCAACATACAAAAATCAATTTGATTGCTATATACTAGCAACAACTACATAGAAAAAACTTTATAAAAGATATAACTTAAACAAATATCAAATATCTAGGAATATATCTAATGAAATATTAGGCATCTACACTGAAAACTGAAATTATTGAGAGGAACTAAGAAATCTAAATAAATGAAGAGATATACCATAGTAATGGAATGCAAGACACACCATTGAAAAGATGTTAATTCTCCCTAAATTAAACTACAGATACAATGCAACTTCTATCAAAACTTCAGCAGGTATAACTGAGTCACTTTGCTGAGCACCTGAAACTAACACAACATTGTTAATCAACTATGCTCCAATATAAGATAAAAATTTAAAAAAATTTTGATTTGATTAAATTTCAACCCTTGCATAGATGTTATTTAAAAAAAACCAAAAAACAAAAAAATCTCCAGGAGGTTCTTTTGCAGAAATTAATAAGCTGGCTTTAAAATTCACATGAAAAAGACCAAATGCAAGGGGCCAAAAATATCTAAAGTAACCTTGAAGAAGAAAAACAAAGCTGGAAGAGACTTGCACCATTAGATATGAAGGCTTATTACAAAGCTATAGTAATTAAGACACTGAGGTTTTGGTGCAAGAATAGACAAAGTAACAAATGAAATGTAACACAGAATCCAGAAACAGACCCTCACATATGTGATAACCTGATTTATGACAAAAGCAACATTGCAGAGCATTGGGAAAAGGATGATCTTTCTTAGTAAATGGTGTTGAGACAACTGGATATCCATCTGGAAAAATCCTTACTGACCCTACCTTATATCATACAATAAAACAATTCCAGATGGATTGCAGAGTTAAATATGAAAGGTAAAACAATAAAGCTTTTAGAGGAAACATAGGATAACATCTTTGTGCCAGTGAAGTCTGCAAATATTTCTTAAACAAGACACAAACAATTCCGAACTTAAAGAGAAAATTGATAAATTGGATGATGTTAAAGTTAAGAACTTGTGTTTATCAAAAGACACTCAGGAGTGAAAAGGCAGGTGACTGAGTGGGAGAAGATACTCAGAGTAAATTTATCTCTCAAAGGATTCACATCCAGAATATAGAAAGAAAAGGATAGATAACTCAATGAAAAATGAGAAAATAACTTGAACAGTCACCTCAAAAAAATAGGCTATCTAAATGGTCAGTGAACATAGGAAAAGATTTTCAACTTCAATATTCATCAGGGTGATATAAATAAAAACCACAATGCAATACCACTACACATGCATGAGAATGGCTAAAATGAAAACAAATCACGGTTGACAAGGTTGTGGAGAAACTGGAACTTTCTAACATTGCTGGTGAGAATGTAAATCTATACAAACACTCTGGAAGTATCTACTAAAGCTGAACATATACCTATTTTATGACCGTTATATTTCATTCCTAGGTATATACTCAGTAGAAATGTGCACATATGTTTACCAAAAGACATCCACTAGATGTTCCTAGTAGCACTGTGTGTAGTAGTTAAAACACTGAAACTAAATGTCCTTCAGCAGTAGAACAGACGTATAAGTTGTGGCACACTCACACAGTGGGATATTATACAGCTGAGAATGAGCAATCTACAACTACACCCTCAAGCATAATGTTGAATGAAAGAACCTAGCCATACAAAAAATGAACTACTACATGATTCCATTTATATAGCATATAAAACTGGCAAAATTATTCTGTGATATTGGAAGTCAAGAGACAGTAAGGACTGGAAGGGAGCATCTGAGGCATGTTTCTGATAATATTCTGATACTTGATCAGGGTACTGGTTACATGGATGTGTTTTGTTTGTGAAAATTCACTTAGGATATGTGTACATTTCTGTATATACATATATGTGTGTATATATATATATTATGTTCCAGTAAAAAGTTTTAAGAACTCTAATTAGTTTATAATATTTCACAAATGGGAGATTTTACCAAAAATACATATTTCTGGCTTCTCTTGAAAACATTTTAAGATCTATCCATGGTGGCTCACCTGCAAGAACCCACTGTGGCTGAGCAGAGGCTGTGCCCATCACAGAAGGTTCGCATTGTTCCCCACTCACCTCACTCATCCATGGTCCCTGTCCAGCCTCTGTAGGCATCTGAGTTTATCCCTGAGATTAAAAGCCATTCTGTCAGTTGGTTCTTTAGCACAAGTCTGAGTCCTAGGATAGAGCTCCCTCTTTGCCCTGAATACTCCCTTCTCCTCTGCCCACTTGTGCTCTCCACCACCAATCTCCACTCCCAGCTGACTATACCTTAGCATACCTCTTATCATCTCACCTGAAGCCTCCTGTCCTGGCCTGCACTGGCACTTATCTGATTACGTCCAGCTTCCCATCCCCCAACTCCCTTCTTGCTCCCCTTATCCACATCTCTATTTCATTGTCATCCATCCACTGATTCAACAAACATTTATTGAATACCTATTACATGCCAGACCCTATATCAGGGACAAGTGAATTAAGAGACAGTCTTTGCCCCTGATAGGCCTACCCTCTGATGAGAAATAAAGACAACCTGTTAGTGTCATTATGCAGGAAAAGCATTATATGTATCCTGGAAAGTTTGAGATTAATTCTGTCTGGGAAGGAGGGTGCGGAGATTTTGGAGAGTACTTGTGGAAAAGATAGTTTGTGAGCTGAGCTTTGAAGAACTGGCAGTTATTTGGCTACACAGAGACTAAAGGAGATAATTCCAGACAAAGGCTAGATTCTGGTTTCATTTGGGAGACAGTAAGTACCCTAGAGGTACTGAAGGGGAGCAATGGGAAGTAAGGTTGGAAAATAAAGCTGGGGTCAGACCTTGAAGGGTCATGGATGTCTCACTAAGGACTTCATTTTATAGGTAGTTCAGACTATTGAAAGGTTTTGAAAAATGGAATGCAGAGCTGGGGTTATAAAGAATCTGTTTCATCCATGCTCACTTCTCTCGTTCTCTCTAAATCCCCTGGCCACCGCTGAAGCTCTACCTATCATTACTCCCAATTGCATCCCTAAATCTCCTTAAAAGTCTCCTCCCCCAACCACCACAGCAGTCCTAGGTACAGGGAATGATGGTCACAGCTTGCTTCTTTCTCCCTATTCCTTTGCTAGTGAGACTGCAGTCTCCTAAAGTATGAGGTCATGTGCTACCTTCTTCTCCCAGCCAGTTTTTATTCGGATAAAGAGCAGGCAGAGGAAGGGATGAAGCCATACAGGACTTGTCTCTGCCCTCAGATGTACCTCACAGGTGGTCCTGGGCCCTGCCCCTTTCTTTGGGGCCTCCTGATAAGCCCTGAGCAGCCTGAGACCAAAGCCTAGTCCTGTCCCCATGTAGGGTCCACCTTCTTTGCCTCTCAGGCCTTTTCTTCTCTACTGAGTGCATTTTCTTGGTCCACCTCAGGAGAACTTCACCTCTCTGAGAACAACTCCTACTACAACTACTTCACAACTGAACAGCCATTTACAGTATACTAAGCACCTGATCCCATTGGAGCCTCACAGACACCTTTCAAGAGAGCTTGGAAAGGCAGTGAGTAGATCTTTTAACTTCAAATCCATTGGTCTTTTCTTGTATATAATAGATACACACAGACAAAATTGTAATATGAACAAATTATTCAATGTATATGTCAATCTCTCTTGAGGATGAGTTTCATATTTTTTATTCTATTTTTCTCTTTGTCATTTGATTTTATAAGAGGCTTGACATGGAACATCTAATTTTAAGATAATTTTCTGTGCTCCAACTATCATATAAGTGGTTCTGGGGGTCCTGGCTTTTTAAAAAATTAAAAGGATACATGTGTTCCTCGAAAGTTTACACATAGAGTTACCATATGACCCAGCAATTCCACTCCTACGTATATGCCTAAGAGAAACATGAAAACATATGTGCACACAAAAAACTTGTACAAAAACGTTCATAATAGACAAAAAATTGGACACAAATGTTCATCAACTGTTGGGTGGATAAGTAAAATGTGATATATCCATATAATGTAATATTATTTGGCAATAAAAAGAAATAAAGTACAAATACATGTTACAAATTTATGAACCTTGAAAACACTATGCTAAGTGAAAGAAGCAATTAACAAAAGGCCATATATTGTATGATCAAATCTATATGAAATGTCCATAATAGGTACTTGTCCATAATATGTTCCTGAGTCAGAATCTTGCTTCTGCCTCTAACTTACTATGAGGCCTGGGCAAACTCCTTAACCTCTCTAAGCCCTCACTTTCCTTAACTGTGAAATGTAAATGTGATATCTACTTTCCATGATGTCATGAGGATTAAATGTCAGGAGGATTAAATACAATTTTGCTTCATTTATTCCTCAGCGAAGACCAGTCTGTTTCCCTCAGTTGCAAGGCAGTCTGATCTCACCAGTAACCAGCCCAGATAGACTAGAAGCTAACTGGTACTATTGTCCCCACTTCATTTAAACCGAAGCGTTCTATCTGTCCGGGAAGTTTGCAGTACAGTGGTGAAGAGCATAGGCTCTGGATCCAAACCGCCTGGGACAAATTGTGACTCTGCCGTTAACTTGAGCAAGTTCCTTACCTCTCTGTGACTCAGTTTTCTTATCTGTAACTATGATTAATAGTAGTACTAAATTCATGGGGTTTTTTGAGGATGAAATGTGTTAATATCTGTACAGTACCTGTCACGTTGTTAATTATTACAATATTTTTACCCAAGTAGTAGTCTGCATTCTTATTTCAAATGTTTAGTTGTCCAAGAATTTGTTAATTGCCAAACCTACAGTATCTCTTTTCCACAATCTGAGGCAGAGTGTCACTGGCTCTAAACTCGTAATGGTTGCTCATTCACATCCACTAGCCCATAGCACAGAGAAATTTTTGTTTGGCAAACTGAGTAGTTAAGAATGTTTTTTGCATTAATTTTACTACCTACCTACATACCTCCCGGGGGCAGGGCAAGGCAGTTTAGTTAAACCAAACCAAACAAAGCATTTTAGGGGTTTATAAATGAGTACTTATTTGCAGTTGTTCTAAATCATCCCAGCCAGGCCTGTTTTAAATATTTCCAAGGAAGAGATTTCACAAGCTCTCTTAGTAACCTGTCTTAATGCTTCTAACCTACATTGAATGTCTTTTCAAAATCTAATGTTTGGGGAGACTCAACAATTAGCATCCAAACTGGGACATTTTTAAGGGTATTAATAATTACAACAGGAAAAAGTGGGGTAATTCTGGGCAAACTGCTGGGCATTCCAGTCACCCCACTAATGGCAATCCCTCTCGTTATGAGTGCTGCCTGCATCATTTTACTTGATATTCAGTGGAGCAGAACAACTGGTTCTCATGGTCTATGTAACAGCCTTATATTCATAAGCCTTTCCTTTTTTTGTCAATTTGTGGAATGGAAAAATAGGAAGCAGAAAACCTAAGTAGGAAAACTGGAAGAATTTTTTTCCTTGTCTTCCCACTCGATGATGATGATGATAATGATACTTATAGAGCACTTAATATATACCAGACACTCTTGTGAGAGCTTTACATGTATTATTTTATTTAACCTTCACAAAACTTATAATATCATCATCATCATCATCATCATCATCATCCTTGTTTTTGCAGGTGAAGAAATGGGCCACAGAGAGAGGGAACGTCTTACCCAAGGGCATGCGTCCAGGATCTGCCCCTAACAGGAGTCTAGAGGCTGGGCTTTTAACAAAGACACTCAGCTCCAGGCCTCTGCAAGACCCCGGAAGGTCAAAGATTTTTGCTTCAGTGCCCTACCCTGACTGGATATACCAGTCCAGTGAGTGGATTCAGTTCTCTCCTTCTTGAGCTGGGATTCAGAAAGGTATAAGCTAGAGGCTCTCCCATAGAAGCGAGGTGACTTAGTCCCTGTGGCTCCAGAGGGAAGAGGAAAAATGGGAAGAAAAGTGGGTGAGAATTATAGGAGGTCAAATTCAGCCCAATGAAAGAGATCTTTCCCCTCATTACAATTATCTTAGACTAGGCTCAGCTGCCCAAGGAAGTAGTGAATTCTATTGTACGTGACAAAATGCATGAAAGTGCATAGTGAATTCTATTGTACATAAAACAGGGGTAGATGGTCTACTTCTTGTGGCCATTTCCCCATAATGATGATTCCCAGGAATCTGCATTTTTAACAAGTTTCCTTGCTGACTCTGACACAGGTAGCCAAGCAAAACTGCTATAAAGGGGTTCCTGTTTGGAGCATGAGAAGAGCTGAGGTGGAAGGCAGGGGTGAGGGGAGAGAGTAGGGCTGATACACATCCCTTCTGAGCTGAACCATACGGTTTGAGTGAACTTTACTCTTTTAGTCTCTCTAATATTAATCTTCTTTTTGGATGTTTATTCCTTGGTTTCCTGACAGAGAATGCTTGAGTGACATATGAGGTGAGAGATCTGGGGTGTAATAATACCATGTCATGGAAACACTCATAAAGCCATGACCCTATGACACATGAACTCTCTGTGGGGTTTGCACAGGTATTAAATGTTCTGTGGTTGGCTTTTGGAAGGCTGCTCTATCCTGACACCAGGATTTCTAAGCTGGCCTGGAGGGAAGGAGGCCTGCAGCTTCCTGGTGTTTGGAGCAGATGGGGAAAGAGTCTGAAATATTCCTTGTCATCACCTCCAGCTGACAGACCACAGGCAAAGGAGGCAACAGGGAGAAGTCAGACCAGTTGATCTGGGAGAAAAGAGAAATCAATGGTGATGCCTTGTGAATGTTTCCTTCTTTGTGTTCCTCTCCAAATGGATGGGGTGTGAGTGTGAGTGTGTGTGTGTGCGTACAAGCATGCACACGTGTGTGTGTACAACATTGTGTAGCATTTGTGTCTGGTTGGAGACAGTAATAAATCAGGGGCTACAAAAGCACCACTAGCCACCTCCTGCAGGCCCTGTCAAAGAAACAGGTCTTCACGAGCACAGCTGAACGGGCAGGATCCCCAGTACTATGGCCCCACCACATGGGATGAAAATCACACATCTGGGATCTAGCATGCCAGATGTGCAAAGAGCTAACACAGAAAGGACACGGCTGGGAAGATCACATCGCTCTCAAAAACATGAGTGAGGGGTTCAAAGATTTTTTCTAACCTTAGTCACCACAGTGCTTTTATCAGTCTTGGGTAGTAGACTTTTTCTTAGACCTTGGTTCTCTGTCCTGGGGAGTCAAGAGGGTTGCATAAGGACGTTGACCCCACTGAGGCAGTGACAGTAAAGACCGAGAAGCTAAATGAGTCCTGGTTGGAGTCCTGGGTTTGAAATACACTCTGGCACCTCTCAGGTATACGATTCTAAGCCAGTTACTTTAACTCTATGAGCTGCAGTTTGTTAATCTCTCAAAAAGAGGGACAGCCATCTTAATTTCATAGGGCTGTTGTGAGGATTAATTACCTCTGGGAGATAACTCAGAGATGGTCCCTAGTTCAGGCCTGGCACTTAGCAGCACCAGGGCAGAAAGGTGGAGATGAGCATGCTCAATGGCTCCAGGGAGGGGGCACAGCAATAGGGAAATAACTTCCTGTTCAGGTGAGCCCCGGAAGGTCTATGGGGCAAGAGCAGTTGCACGATTGTCCTATCAGATTCTTGCATTACCAGGGCTGCTGGGGAAGTGCTGCCTTGCTCTCTGCTCCACAATCTTAACCCAACTTGGCTTCTCCTTCCCTCGGGGCCCAACAGCTCCCTTTCTCTCCCCGGGTTCTCTTACCTGTCCCTCCTTTCTGGACTCCAGTGCTCCAGGCCCTTTCCTCTTCATCCCTGCAGCCTGGTCACATAAAAAGTTTTTCCCTACAGCAGCCGTGACATGGGACTCAAAGATTAATGAGAGTCATTCGAGGTTTCTATCCAGCTAAGAAAGAGAGAATTCCTGGCAATCAGAACCTTCATTCTCATTGTGTTCGTGAGTTTTAAATTAAAATAGGTCTGTCTACTGCTCATGGGTATGGGGTTTCTTTTTAGGGTAATGAAAGTGTTCTAAAATTAGAGAGTGGTGATGGTTGCATAACTCTGTGAATGTACTAAAACCACTGAATTGTACACTTTAAAGTGAATTTTCTGTTATGTGAGTTATATCTCAATAAAGCTGTTATAAATAAAATAGTTCAGATTATCTAGCTTTCCATTCTTCTTTCTCTAGTTTTAATTGAAATATAAATTATAATCTAATTATAAAATTAAATTACAAATTTAACTTATAAAATACAAATTTAATTAAATTATAAAGAGCCATAACATACCACATAGCATTTTGAACCAAGATTAAAATACTACCTCTACTCTTGCAAGTATATATTCCTTCTCATTCTCTCTCTCTCCTCCTCCTCAGGTACCATGTACCTGTCAAAATTCAATTCATCTTTCCAAATTTATCCCAGAAAGCCTTTCCTGGTCTCCACCAGCAAGTCTCCTCTCTCTAATCATATATAAAACCTGTGCTTGGTTACGCCTGTCTGGTCTGCATGGAACCAGGCTCTGGGGTGTAAAGATGAGGAGGTGAAGGAGGATATGAACAGGACCACTCTTGGAGACTCCTCCACCCAGAAGTCTCTCCCATTCACTTCTTCCAGGAGAGCTCCAATCTCCGACTCAGACCTGGACTGGTGCCCAGAAGACTTTCTGGCTTCCTGGATTCTCCTACTCCACTGACTCCCAAAGAGCTGCTGCAAAAGAAGCTTTCTCAAACACCACTTCCATTGACTTTCCTCTCTGAATTGAGAGCCCAACATGGTCCCAATTGTTAACTGAGTCCATCTAAGTGCTAAGAGGCCTTCTCTGGACCAGCTGTTTTATATCTCACTGGCATCTACTGCCACTTCCCAATATACCCACTTGTTGTCTCAAAGGGTTTTTCCTGGCAGGTGGAATCCTTTCTCCAAGCTGCCCCTTCTTTGACCCTCACCTCTTTCCAAAGCCAGGTCTGAACATTCCTTCTCCTTGAAGGAAATCCTCCCCTAAGGAGCCTTATTCCACACTTACCTGATCTTTCTTTGTTCAGCTTATGGTCCATTATTTTGTCCTAGCTGGTCATGTCTATGTGGCATGGCTTCTATCACTTTAATGCCCTCACCACACAGTAAGATACACTGTCCCCAGTAGGTATTTGAATGTTTGCTGACTTGACTTTTTTTTAAGAAATATGTCCTGGCTGCTTCAGAGCTCTCCCTCTGGACTATGAGAATGTTTGTTTTGCTTTTTAAAATAAACTGTTAATTAATAATTAGCTCTTAATTGTTCATGTGCTAAGAACAGGAATCCAGCAGTTAGTGGTCACCTGGTAGTTGGTTTCATTGTTTTGTCTGCTCAGCCCCCATCTACCAATTCCCTTAATTTTTTCATTAAAACAGAGCCATCTGATGATTACTATAGAAGCAGCCCTTTGTACAATGTGACCCTGTGTCCAGAGATGAGGGGTCCAGGGGTAGACAACTAACCAGTATTGGTCAACTTGATCTTGACTAAACTGTACCTTGGATCTTCTGACTCAAAGTTTGAGGCTTGAAATAATCTATCCTGCATAATTTAATAAATACTATTCCTTCCCAGATTCTATTTTCAGTTGTATAGTATTAATTACTGTATGTTTAAAGTTCTTGGTACTGTAGAGTATAAAAAATCTCAAGTGTATAAATCTAATGAAATATGCTTATTGTGGCCTCATTGAGGGCAGCAGGAATATACAACTCTCTTTTAAAAATATAATTCAGGCAAATAAAGGCATTAAGTTATCCTAGTGCAATGGAAGATTTATTATCTAAACTTGGAAAACTCAGGAAATACCAGAGGCGGACTCCAGGAGAAATATTTCCAGAAAAGAAAGTAGAAGAGACCTAATGCATGTCACTGCTTGGTCCATTTGCTGCCTGATACAATAATCCTGTGGATTAAGCATGGGATCATGTTCCAGAGACTCTAGCCCTGTACCTTGCACAAAGGAGACCAATATTTAATGAATGATTGTTGAACGAGTTTCAAAGGAGTAAAATAATTTTACATTTTTAAAAGCATTTATCTTGAGGTCACTGACCAATAAAACTACATTATCTCTGCTACAAAAGGAGACATTGAGGAACAATTGAGGAACTGACTCGTGTCTCCTAACGTGTCCATAGTAGACCTAGGAGTGAATTCAAGATTTACTTACATCAGAGACCCGACTCCAGTTTTGAAGCTAAAATATTCATGGACCGCTGACTTATTTCATGAGATGAAGAAATTACAAGCAGAATAGAGGGCATTCAAAAGTCCCTCTAAAACAAAGTTATATAAAATATCTCACACAAAATAATTGGTAGGCAAGAGAGGGTCCTCAAGTCCAGCCTGATTCATTTCTGGCACTGGCAGTTAGGCCAGCCTTATTTTCAAAGCTGTCTGTCTCACAAGGACTTTTATCTATCTATTCTGAGCTCCAAATCCTGAAGTTCTAATCTAGAGGAAGAAGGTTCCTTTAATCCTTTTCCATTCTTATCTGGCCTTACATCTAATTTCAAAACAAAACTACTTTCCAAATACAGTAGTATCTCCCTTCCATTGAGGCAAGACACTCTAGTGGATGATTTTTCTTTTTGTCTTGAGATAGCATCTTCTGTGTTCCAGAGGTCGGTTTTGTTTCTATGAACATGTAACCATATCTCAATGTGCATCATTCTGCTTTGGCCATCCTCTAATTTTCTCTCCTTCCTAATCTGATCCACACATGGTCATGTGCATTAGGGAGGACTGGGGTTGGGTTTCTTCCTTCTGAAGGTACTTTGTTAACTCCTGTACCTATCATTTGCATCCTGCCAACTGCATCTTCCCTATCTCTCTACTTTTCTGCTTTCTTGAGAGTGAATTTACCTTCCATGACTAATGCAATCCGTAGGCAGCCTTCATGCTGATTCCACAGATTTTAATTTCCTAAGATTTCCCTTTAGACTCTTCTTAACATACTTTAAAAAAAAAAATCCCCTTCTCAGAGTTAGTCAGAGGCTCCACCTGGCCTCCTGTGTGAACCGGATAGGGAGCTCATGCCTCAGGTTGTACATGGCCATGCTCAGACAAGGCCTGCACAGACGATGTAAGGCAGAAGGTACTAAGAGTACATTTCCACTGACATGTACCAGGAACCAACTGTGTGTGGAGCAGCCTGCAAGAGGTGGTGAATGAGACAGGGATTAATTGAGTAAGCCCTCTGACCTCGTGTTTTCAGGTCCTTAGCATGATATTCAAGGCTAAAATACATGGAAGACAGCATATGTAGTAGAAAGGGCATAGGCTTTGGGGCAATAGATCTGCATGACTTCAGGCTAGCTACTTAACCTTATTTTCCCCAATTGTGAAAGGAGATGATACCTTTGTCATAGGGTTTCTTGTGAGAATTTACTGGTGCGAGTGGTATATACTAGGCATTCAACATATGGTGATTGATTATTTAATGTTTTCTAATATAATAGCAGTGTTTACTATTAGTGCCCAGAGTCAGCAATACAAAATCTGAAACCTACTTCTATTGTAGAAAAGCCTTCACAGAGAGGCCTTTAGTACAGAGGAGAGAGAAATTGCTCCAGCCTCGTTGGTAAGCCTGACTGTTGAGCCTGGCATATAGAACATCTTTGTACTCCTAAGGAAAGGGCCCATTTTTACCATGAGGCATTGAAGAACTCTTTGGAGAGCCCACTCTGGGAAGTACTGTCTATTGCTCAGGCCCACAAGGATGAAGAGGAGGACACTGAGTTTGCTCCCTTCCGTTTTAGACTCACAAGGGATATGGGGTGAGAGCAAGTTTCCCACTTGACTCCTGCTCTTAGGGTAGATGATGGGAACCACCAGGAGCTCTGCACTGCTCAGCCCATCTACCCATCCTCACTTCTTCACAAAGGTCACAGATCACATAGGTCATGGCTCAAACCCAAAAAGCTTTAATTGCTAAAGAGACTAGGCTTATCACAGAACATGCTACCTGCATAGATGAGGAGCTGAGGTTAAAAACCACCAGCACCAGTAAGCAGTCCTTGGAGACAGCCTCTGATTCAATCAGGCCTGAAGAAGCATATCTAATGAGATTATTAATATATTTCTTTTTCTTTTATATAGCTTTATTGAGATATAATGCATATACCATATAATTCATCAACTAATATGTACAATTCAATGGCTTTTAGTATATTCATAGAGTTGTGTGTCCATCAACACAATCAATTTTAGAATATTTTCATTACCCTGAAAAGAAAGCCTGTACCCCTCACATCACTTCCCAACATTGCTCTCCCTCCCACCCCCAGCCAGGAAACCACTAATCTACTTTCTGCCTCTATAGATTTGCCTACTCTGGATATTTCATATAAACAGAATCATACAATACGTGGTCCTTTGTGACTGGTTTCTTTCATTTAGCACTACTTTATTTCTTGAAGGCAGAAGTAATGTCAAAGTTTGTCAGAAGGGAAATTGCTAAATAAAGCAGAGTGCAGCCATACTGTGGATTACTGTAGCACTTTAAAACATTAGGTAGATCTATATATATTAATAAAGGTCTCCAGTATACACACATACATATTAAATCTGGAAAAATATACATCAAAATGATAAAAGTGGAAACCTCCAAGGAGAAAGAGATGGGAATAAGACTGGGGATGGAATACAAAGAAGGCTCTTCTTATTTGGAATATATTAATTTTTTTAAGGACAGTTTATTCATGCATTACTTTTATAATTAAGAATTAATTAAAAAGAGAATGTTAGATTTCTAGTTTCCAGTTCTACATGTAAGGAGCTTGGAAGTCGCCGTCCCATCCTAACTATGAGTAAAAAGATGAACAGGCTGAGAAATCAACAACTTTTCTTGGATCTATAAGAGAAGGGAGGACACAGTGCACACTACTGCTCCCAAGATTGGAGAGTCAGACAGGCAAACACAGGTCATTACCGCTAACTGGAGTAGAGACCTGGGAATGGAAACCATCTTGGGAACCAGTGCCTGGGCAGGGAAACCTGAACTGTGACTGACTCTGAGAGTTTAAAACTCTAGGGGGTAGCACTGACATATATACACTACCAAATGTAAAACAGATAGCTAGTGGGAAGCAGCCGCATGGCACAGGGAGATCAGCTCAGTGTTTTGTGACCACCTAGAGGGGTGGGATAGGGAGGGTGGGAGGGAGATGCAAGAGGGAGGAGATATGGGGATATATGTATACATATAGCTGATTCACTTTCATATACAGCAGCAACTAACACAACATTATGAAGCAACTATAGTTCAATAAAGATGTAAAAACAAAAATAAAAAAACAAAACCAAAACTCCAGGGGGTCCCAGTCATGGCTCCCCCCTCCCCACCCCCAATACTGTGTGATTTACCACCAGGAGCTCGACCAGGTTCCCACAGTAAATAATGGAGAAAAATCCCTCACGCTTCCAGCAGGAGGAGGAGAAAAGGAACCATATTGAAATAGAGCAGAGTTCACTGTTGTTCTTAACAAGGCATACCCTCAGGGGAAGCTAGTTAACCAGTGCCTAATCTACTGGGGTATTATCACAGCGGAAATGACCTGGGGAAGGGAAATACCCAACTCCAACCCACCCTGGGCATCCTGTCCCACCTAAGGGGAGGAGAAAAAAAATTGAGAAACATTGTGAAGTTCACAGTCCAGAAGCACAAGCTCACTAATAGACTGAGACCTAATAGTGGCACTATAGAATTTTTCCCCTCCACCCATACCTCACCACCACATTGCTCAAGTCCTATATACAGCAGTTCCTTTTACTCAGTACATCATGTCCCGCTATCAATAAAAAATTACAAGGAGTACCAAAAAGCAAAAAACACAAGAGATTGAGTAAGCATCAGAATCAGACACAACAGGGATGTTGGAAATTATTAGGCCAGGAATTTCAAACAACTATGATTAATGTACTGAGGGCTCTAACAGATAAAGTAGACAGCACACAAGAATAGATAGCAATGTAAGTAGAAAGATGGAAATCCCAAAAAAGAACCAAAAAGAAATGCTAGGGATCAAAAACATTGTAACAAGAAATGAAGAATTCCATTGATGGGCTTGCTAGTACACTGGATCTAGCTGAGGAAAGAATCTCTGAGCTAGAGGGTATCTCAACAGAATCCTCAAAAACTGAAAAGCAAAGAGAACAAAAACTGGAAAAGAGAATGTCAGAAATGAGAGAGAGAAAAGTGGGAGCTTTCCTTGGAAAGACTCAGAATCTGGACAGTAAGTCATAGGTGCGCTGATGCATCCTGAAGAACTTGGAACCATTCTGACGTCATAGACCCATTCAGTTGACCCAATGTGCAGACAACTCCTAGGATAAGATTCAGACCCAGAGCAAAGCCCAGAATGAGATGCTCTCCTTTGAGCATGGGAGTCAGGAACAAGGTCTACTTCAACCTCAGGACAATCCCAAGTTGTCCTCAGTTTTCTACTAATTTAAAGGGAAGTGGAAGACTGGGGACTGTGAGCATTGAGAGAAACCACCAAGATCCAGGAAATACAAGGGGGGCAGGAACTCATTTCCCAGGACAATTACACAGAAACCAGGATCCAATTTCTAGAACCTTGGGAACTACCTCAACCTCAGGAGTCTCCACAGAGATTAGTGGGATCGCTCTTAAAACAAAAAGAGGAAGGGAACTTTTTTCTTTTCTTTTTTTTTTTTATTAACTGTTTTCTGGGATAGCAGGAAAGAAAGAAGCTGGGCAGGTTAGTTCTGCAGCTAGTAATAGGGAAAAACAGGCTGAGCAGCCTTGACAAAGAAAAGACCTCAGATAGGATCCTGGGTTTAAGCAGCTAATTATGTATGGATCATGAAAAGAATTTAGGTTTATTGTCAATAGACTCTGATGTTGCTTAAGACCTAAGCATAACTGAATTTGCTTATGTAATAACCTTAGAAGGGATGTCTGCTATCTCCCTACCTGTGGACAGAATACAGGTCACCACATGATGGGTGATCCGTGGTGGGTCTTAGGCAGAAGGGAGCTGAATTGGAGTGTCACAGCCGCCGAATTGGAGTGTCACATAAAAACAGAGATAAGAGAGAACTCATCTATTGTAACAGACACCCAGATAGGTAAAATCATTTGCCTGAAGCGAAACGGTGAATTTGTAGCAGCAGCAGTCATAGTAACATTGATGATAGATTATCAATTATATTTATAGAACATAATGCTAATAAAATATTAAAATATATTAAATATAATATATAATCAGTTGACCCCTGAACAATGCAGGGGTTAGGGGTGTCCACCCTCCATGCAGTCAAAAATCCATGTGTAATTCATAGCTGGCCCTCCTTATATGCATTTTGTCCATATCTGTGGTTCTGCATCCACAGATTCAACCAACTGTGTATCATGCGTGTACTACTGTCATACTTACTATTGAAAAACCACGTATAAGTGTATCCATTCAGTTCCAACCCATGTTGTTCAAAGGTCACCATATATATAAATAGATAATATAAATATTATATATAATAAATTATAAATATTATACATATATAATAATATATAAGTTAATATTTATTATGTACTTACTATGTGCCAAGCATTTCATATTCATTATTTCAATTAATCCTCACAATAGCTCTATGATGTAGATGGTATCATTATCCCCATTTCAGGGATAAAGAAATAGATTCTCAGAGCGATTAAGTAGTTTGCTAGCCAGTAAGGTCACACAGCTCATAAGAGGCTAGACGTACACCTCATGTCTTCTGACTCCAGTCCAGGATGCCTGCTGTGCCATGATGCCAATTCTTGACTTTCTTGCCCTAGGCCTCCTACAACCACTGAAATCTTTAATTCCTTAGAAGTTTTCAAATTGAATACAGGTTACTTAATCTTTTCTCATCATTTCTAACTGTATATTTGAGCTAAATTTATCTGATAAAGACAAAAGGTTATTTTAGTAAATAATTATCTGCTGGAATTTTGCTCATCCTGTGTAAACCTCCAGTTGTATTTTCAAATGCTGACACTTAAAATCTAAGTGTTTATTATCACTATTTAACTAAAACTTGAAATTGACTCCTGACTTTCTAAGTGGAATGAAACCCCTGCTTCACTTTTTTACTGGGAAAATATATGTAAAGGTCAAAAATAAGATTAGAAATAATTTGAATATTATATACTAAACTACAAAGTGACCAACTTATGACCTCATAGATAAAACCTAGAGTAGGTTAAAATAATGAAAAGTGTCATAGAAGAGCAAAATCACCAGGGAAACAATAAAAATTCTGGCATATGAGAAGGCAGATTACATTTACCAAAGGGAATAGTGTAGGCTGAGGGGTGGGGGAGGGGCAAGGCTTTGAAGAATACCCACAGAAGGAAGTCAACTGAAGACCACAGAGAAATAAAAAGCAACTCAATTTAGTTTGATTTTTTTTTCTCGTGAGAAACAGAAAATGTTTAACTCATGTGCTTTTTCAATTATGAACAGGAAACATAAAACTATAGTCAATAAATACACCAAAAATTGTAATAAAAACTACTCCAGGCCCATGTTACAGCCGGTGAAAGAGGAAAAGGAGAAGCAAAGAGGGAGGGACTGCAGGGGACAGAAAAGAGGACCCTCAGTTGGGTCCCAGCCACCTTTGCCTCTGTCACAAGCAGACCTCCTTCCCTCTCTGAGTCCCTCCTCCTGACTCTCCCATTTCTTTGTTTCCTTGCTGCCTAAACTTCTCAAGCACTCCCTTTGCTTCTACTTTCTTCCCCTCACCCATGCTCTCCCTAACACTCCCCCCTCACCACTCTGAGCAAACTTGGAGAAGATATTCAATGACCCCTTGTCTAACCAAAGCCCTTATTCTCTAGTCTTTCTACTGAACACTCAATTGCTAATTAGCCTTTCCTTCATTATTATTATTTTTTAATTACCAGAGTAATGTATATTCAGATAGTTAAAAAAAACAAAAGGTTCATAATGAAGAGTACTGCCTCTCCCACCAAATATACTACCATTTCTTAATTATCAATTTTGGAAATTATCCCAGATTTCCTTGTATGAAAGATAAGGGTTTAGCTCTTTATAAATTTATTTATTTATTTTATTTTTGGCTGTGTTGGGTCTTTGTTGCTGTGCGCAGGCTTTCTCTAGTTGCGGAGAGCGGGAGCTACGCTCTGTTGCAGTGTGTGGGCTTCTCATTGCGGTGGCTTCTCTTTTTGTGGGGCATGAACTCCAGGCGCATGGCCTTCACTAGTTGGGGCACAAGGGTTCAACAGTTATGGCTTGCGGGCTCAAGAGCGCAGGCTCAGTAGTTGTGGCGCATGGGCTTAGTTGCTCTGTGGCATGTGGGATCTTCCCCGACCAGGGCTCGAACCCGAGTCCCCTGCATTGGCAGGCAGATTCTTAGCCACTGCGCCACCAGGGAAGCCCAAGGGTTTAGGTCTTTAAAAGCACCCCCACCACCATTCCTTCCTTCCTCCTCTCAATAGGATTAAATTATATTTTCGCTTCCTCTTCTGTTTACCTCTGTAATTTCCAACAACACATTTAAGCGGATAATTCTTTTGTTAGCAACCACACACAGTTATCTGTTGATACCTCACTGAGAAAGGAAACCAACTACTCTCTTCATCAACATGACTTTACTACTCCAGGAAGCTCTTGCCCAGGCAGATACAACTTGAAAAAAGTTTATTGTTTGTTTCAGTAACTTTATGAAAACCCATTTAAAGGAACATCAGACTGCTCAAATTTTCAATAGATAGTATCAAATGACTGTTAACTCTCCAAGACACTATGAAACCCTCACCTCAAAACCCTTGCTTTGCTGTATCCACCAATCCTAAACTATTATGTCATGATACCCAAACCTCAGCAAGCTCACACATCGAAAGACCTACTTTAAACCAGACTTCAAAATCTTCATAAATATCCTGACTTTGTCTTCGCTCTTCTGAGATGCTGCTAGACTTTGTAAAGGTATTTTCTCTCTTATCACGATAACCAATAAACTCAGTTTTGCCTTACCAACAGGTCAGTTTGGTGGTATTTTGGAGTCAGCATTCAATAATTTTGACACTCCCACTGAAATCCAATTGAGACCTCTTCATCAACAGGATCCAAGGCTCTCAATTCAAAAACAGTGTTTCCTCAGCCTCCTGCTGTGGTCTCTTTGATATTAACACTGAAGTTTATAAGTCTTGCATTTGGACTGACTCTGACTTCTTTTTATTTCATTTCTTTGAGCTCCTCAAATGTTGAGTTTATTTTGTATCCCAGGATTAAGAAATCCATTTTAAGAATACTTTGATAATCTGATCAGATTGGCAAAACTTTTATACTTCGTGGAAATCTGCCTTATTAGTAAAAACACTACTATTTGTTTCTGACTGTCCTTCCCACTTTTTTTTTGAATTTTGTTTTATTTATTTTTTTATACAGCAGGTTCTCATTAGTTATCCATTTTATACATATCAGTGTATACATGTCAATCCCAATCTCCCAATTCATCCCATCACCACCCCCACCCCCGCCACTTTCCCCCCTTGGTGTCCATACGTTTGTTCTCTACATCTGTGGCTCAATTTCTGTCCCGCAAACCGGTTCATCTGTATCATTTTTCTAGGTTCCACATATATGTGTTAATATATGATATCTGTTTTTCTCTTTCTGACTTACTTCACTCTGTATGACAGTCTCTAGATCCATCCACGTCTCTAAAAGTGACCCAATTTTGTTCCGCTTTATGACTGAGTAATATTCCATTCTATATATGTACCATCTTTTTTATCGATTTGTCTGTTGATGGGCATTTAGGTTACTTCCATGTCCTGGCTATTGTAAATAGTGCTGCAATGAACATTGGAGTGCATGTGTCCTTTTGAATTATGGTTTTCTCTGAGTATATGCCCAGTAGTGGGATTGCTGGGTCATATGGTAATTCTATTTTTAGTTTTTTAAGGAACCTCCATACTGTTCTCCATAGTGGCTCTATCAATTTACATTCCCACCAACAGTGCAGGAGGGTTCCCTTTTCTCCACACCCTCTCCAGCATTTGTTGTTTGTTGATTTTCTGATGATGCCCACTCTAACTGGTGTGAGGTGATTCCTCATTGTAGTTTTGATTTGCATTTCTCTAATAATCAGTGATGTTGAGCAGCTTTTCATGTGCTTCTTGGCCATCTGTATATCTTCTTTGGAGAAACGTCTATTTAGGTCTTCTGCCCATTTTTGGATTGGGTTGTTTGTTTTTTTAATATTGAGCTGCATGAACTGTTTATATATTTTGGAGATTAATGCTTTGTTTGTTGATTCATTTGCAAATATTTTCTCCCATTCTGAGGGTTGTCTTTTCATCTTGTTTGTAGTTTCCTTTGCTGTGCAAAAGCTTTTAAGGTTCACTAGGCCCCATTTTTATTTTTGTTTTTATTTCCATTACTCTAGGAGGTGGATCAAAACAGATCTTGCTGTGATTTAGGTCAAAGAGTGTTCTTCCTATGTTTTCCTCTAAGAGTTTTGTAGTGTCCAGTCTTACATTTAGGTTTCTAATCTATTTTGAGTTTATTTCTGCATATGGTGTTAGGGAGTGTTCTAAATTCATTCTTTTACATGTAGCTGTCCAGTTTTCCCAGCACCACTTATTGAAGAGACTCTCTTTTCTCCATTGTATATCCTTGCCTCCTTTGTCATAGATTAGTTGACCATAGGTGCATGGGTTTATCTCTGGGCTTTCTATTCTGTTCCATTGATCTATATTTCTGTTTTTGCACCAGTACCATATTGTCTTGATTACTGTAGCTTTGTAATATAGTCTGAAGTCAGGGAGTCTGATTCCTCCAGCTCTGTTTTCTTCGCTCAAGACCACTTTGGATATTCGGGGTCTTTTTTTTTTTCTTTCTTTCTTTTTTTTTTTTTTTTTTTTTGCGGTACGCGGACCTCTCACTGTTGTGGCCTCTCTCGTTGCGGAGCACAGGCTCCAGATGCGCAGGCTCAGCAGTCATGGCTCACGGGCCCAGCCACTCCGCGGCATGTGGGATCTTCCCAGACCGGGACACGAACCCGTGTCCCCTGCATTGGCAGGCGGACTCTCAACCACTGCGCCACGAGGGAAGCCCTATTTGGGGTCTTTTGTGTCTCCATACAAATTTTAAGATTTTTTGTTCTAGTTCTGTAAAAAATGCCATTGGTAATTTGATAGGGATTGCATTGAACCTGTAGATTGCTTTGGGTAGTATAGTCATTTTCACAATATTGATTCTTCCAATCCAATAACATGGTATATCTCTCCATCTGTTTGTATCATCTTTAATTACTTTCATCAGTGTCTTATAGTGTTCTGCATACAGGTCTTTTACCTCCTTAGGTAGGTTTATTTCTAGGTTTTGTATTCTTTTTGTTGCAATGGTAAATGGGAGTGTTTCCTTAACTTCTCTTTCATATTTTTCATCATTAGTGTATAGGAATGCAAGAGATTTCTGTGCATTAATTTTGTGTCCTGCAACTTTACCAAATTCATTGATTAACTCTAGTAGTTTTCTGGTGGCATCTTTAGGATTCTCTATGTATAGTATCATGTCACGTGCAAACAGTAACAGTTTTACTTCTTCTTTTCTAATTTGTATTCCTTTTATTTCTTTTTCTTCTCTGATTGCCGTGGCTAGGACCTCCAAAACTATGTTGAATAATAGTGGTGAGAGTGGACATCCTTGTCTTGTTCCTGATCTTAGAGGAAATGCATTCAGTTTTATACCATTGAGAATGATGTTTGCTGTGGGTTTGTCATATATGGCCTTTATTATATTGAGGTAGGTTCCCTCTGTGCCCACTTTTTGGAGAGTTTTTATCATAAATGGGTGTTGAATTTTTTCAAAAGCTTTTTCTGCATCTACTGAGATGATCATATGGTTTTTATTCTTCAGTTTGTTAATATGGTGTATCTCATTGATTGATTTGCATATATTGAAGAATCCTTGCATTTCTGGGATAAACCCCACTTGATCATGGTGTATGATCCTTTTAATGTGTTGTTGGATTCTGTTTGCTAGTATTTTGTTGAGGATTTTTGCATCTATATTCATTAGTGATATTGGTCTGTAATTTTCTTTTTTTGTAGTATCTTTGTCTGGTTTTGGTATCAGGGTGATGGTGGCCTCATAGAATGAGTTTGGGAGTGTTCCTTCCTTTGAAATTTTTTGGAAAAGTTTGAGAAGGATGGGTGTTAGCTGTTCTCTAAATGTTTGATAGAATTCACCCGTGAAGCCATCTGGTCCTGGACTTTTGTTTGTTGGAAGATTTTTAATCACAGTTTCAATTTCATTACTTGTGATTGGTCTGTTCATATTTTCTATTTCTTCCTGGTTCAGTCTTGGAAGGTTATACCTTTCTAAG
This sequence comes from Mesoplodon bidens, assembly GCF_964165515.1. Taxonomy (NCBI): domain Eukaryota; kingdom Metazoa; phylum Chordata; class Mammalia; order Artiodactyla; family Ziphiidae; genus Mesoplodon; species Mesoplodon bidens. The sequence goes on along the minus strand of NC_138176.1, from coordinate 30,791,183 downwards.
AATTTGTCCATTTCTTCCAGGTTGTCCATTTTATTGGCATAGAGTTGCTTGTAGTAGTCTCTTAGGATGCTTTGTATTTCTGTGGTGTCTGTTGTAACATCTCCTTTTTTATTTCTAATTTTATTGATTTGAGTCTTCTCCCTCGTTTTCTTGATAAGTCTGGCTAATGGTTTATCAATTTTGTTTATCTTCTCAAAGAACCAGCTTTTAGTTTTATTGATCTTTGCTATTGTTTTCTTTGTTTCTATTTCATTTTTTTTCTGCTCTGATCTTTATCATTTCTTTCCTTCTACTGACTTTGGGTTTTGTTTATTCTTTCTCTAGTTCTTTTAGGTGTATGGTTAGACTGTTTATTTGAGATGTTTGTTGTTTCTTGAGGTATGATTGTATTGCTATAAACTTCCCTCAAAAGAACTGCTTTTGCTGCATCCCATAGGTTTTGGGCCATCGTCTTTTCATTGTCATTTGTCTCTAGGTATTTTTTGATTTCCTCTTTGACTTCTTCAGGGAACTCTTGGTTATTTAGTAACATATTGTTTAGCTTTCATGCGTTTGTGTTTTTTTACATTTTTTCCCCTGTAACTGATTTCTAATCTCATAGCACTGTGGTCAGAAAAGATGCTTGATATGATTTCAATTTTCTTAAATTTACTGAGGCTTGATTTGTGACCCAAGATGTGATCTATCCTGGAGAATGTTCCGTGTGCACTTGAGGAGAAAGTGTAATCTGCTGTTTTTGGATGGAATATCCTATAAATATCAATTAAATCTATCTGGTCTATTGTGTCATTTAAAGCTTGTGTTTCCTTAATTTTCTGTCTGGATGATCTGTCCATTGGTGTAAGTGAGGTGTGAAAATCCTCCACTATTACTGTGTTACTGTCAATTTCCTCTTTTATAGCTGTTAGCAGATGCCTTATGTATTGAGGTGCTCCTGTGTTGGGTGCATATATATTTATAATTGTTATATCTTCTTCTTGGATGGACCCCTTGATCATTATGTACTGTCCTTCTTTGTCTCTTGTAACATTCTTTAGCTTAAAGTCTATTTTATCTGATATGATTATTGCTACTCCAGCTTTCTTTTTTTTTTTTTTTTTTTTTTTGCAGTATGCGGGCCTCTCACTGTTGTGGCCTCTCCCGTTGTGGAGCACAGGCTCCGGACACACAGGCTCAGCTGCCATGGCTCACGGGCCCAGCCGCTCCGTGGCATATGGGATCTTCCCAGACCGGGGCACGAACCCGTGTCCCCTGCATCGGCAGGCGGACTCTCAACCACTGTGCCACCAGGGAAGCCCTCCAGCTTTCTTTTGATTTCCATTTGCGTGGTATATCTTTTCCACCCCCTCACCTTCAGTCACCTTGTGTCCCTAGGTCTGAAGTGGGTCTCTTGTCAACAGCATACATATGGGTCTTGTTTTTGTATCCATTCAGCAAGCTTGTGTCTTTTGGTTGGAGCATTTAATCCATTCATGCTTAAGGTAATTATCAGTATGTATGTTCCTATTACCATTTTGTTAATTGTTTTGGGCTTGTTTTTGTAGGTCCTTTTCTTCTCTTGTGTTTCCCAGTTAGGGAAGATCCTTTAGCATTTGCTGTAGAGCTGGTTTGGTGGTGCTGAATTCTGTTAGCTTTTGCTTGTGTGCAAAGCTTTTGATTTCTCCATCGAATCTGAATGAGATCCTTGCCGGGTAGAGTAATCTCGGTTGTGGTTCTTCCCTTTCATCACTTTAAATATGTCATGCCACTCCCTTCTGGCTTGTAGAGTTTCTGCTGAGAAATCAGCTGTTAACCTTATTGGAGTTCCCTTGTATGTTATTTGTCATTTTTCCCTTGCTGCTTTCAATAATTTTTCTTTGTCTTTAATTTTCACCAATTTGACTACTAGGTGTCTCGGCATGTTTCTCTTTGGGTTATCCTGAATGGGACTCTCTGCGCTTCCTGGACTTGGGTGGCTATTTTCTTTCCCATGTTAGGGAAGTTTTTGACTATAATCTCTTTAAATATTTTCTCGGGTCCTTTTTCTCTCTCTTCTCCTTCTGGGACCCCTATATGCGAATGTTGTTGTGTTTAATGTTGTCCCAGAGGTCTCTTAGGCTGTCTTCATTTCTTTTCATTCCTTTTTCTTTATTCTGTTCCATGGCAGTGAATTCCACCATTCTGTCATCCAGGTCACTTATCCATTCTTCTGCCTCAGTTATTCTGCTATTGCTTCCTTCTAGTGTATTTTTCATTTCAGTTATTGTATTGTTCATCTCTGCTTGTTTGTTCTTTAATTCTTCTAGGTCTTTGTTAAACATTTCTTGCATCTTCTTGATCTTTGTCTCCATTCTTTTTCCGAGGCCCTGGATCATCTTCACTATTATTAACCTGAATTCTTTTTCTGTAAGGTTGCCTATGTCCACTTCATTTAGTTGTTTTTCTGGGGTTTTATCTTGTTCCTTCATCTGGTACATAGTCCTCTGCCTTTTCATCTTGTCTATCTTTCTGTGAATGTGGTTTTAGTTCCACGGGCTGCAGGACTGTAGTTCTTCTTCTTTCTGCTGTCTGCCTTCTGGTGGATTAAGCTATCTAAGAGTCTTGTGCAAGTTTCCTGATGGGAGGGACTGGTGGTGGGTAGAGGTGATGGGAGGGACTGGTGGTGGGTAGAAGTGACTGTTGTTCTGGTGGGCAGAGTTCAGGAAAACTTTAATCTGCTTGTCTGCTGATGGGTGGGGCTGGGTTCCCTCCCTGTTGGTTGTTTGGCCGCGGCCCAACACTGGAGCCTACCCAGGCTCTTTGGTGGGGCTAGTGGCGGACTCTGGGAGGGCTCACATCAAGGAGTACCTCCCAGAACTTCTGCTGCCAGTGTCCTTGTCCGGTGAGACACAGCCACCCCCTGCCTCTGCAGGAGACCCTCCAACACTAGCAGGTAGGTCTGGTTCAGTCTTCCCTGGGGTCACTGATCCTTCCCCTGGGTCCTGATGCACACACTACTTTGTGTGTGCCCTCAAGAATGGAGTCTCTGTTTCCTCTGGTCCTGTTGAAGTCCTGCAATCAAATCCTGCTAGCCTTCAAAGTCTGATTCTCTAGGCATTCCTCCTCCGATTTCTGGACACCCAGGTTGGGAAGCCTGATGTGGGGCTCAGAACCTTCACTCCAGTGGGTGGACTTCTGTGGTATAAGTGTTCTCCAGTTTGTGAGTCACCCACCCAGCAGTTATGGGTTTTGATTTTATTGTGATTGCATCCCTTCTACCGTCTCATTGTGGCTTCTCCTTTGTCTTTGGATGTGGGGTATCTTTTTTGGTGAGTTCCAATGTCTTCCTGTCGATGATTGTTCAGCAGTTTGTTCTGTCCTTCCCATTTTTTATTGGGCATCTTTAAGATGAAAGTTCAGAGGGGACAGGACAAAGACTCAGAGTCTGTTCCTCAAGCTGGCCCCAAGAACTAAAAAGTTCAGGAGGTTTTGTTAGGGAGGAAAAAGTTTTCCTCAAGCGTCTAAGGGTCCTGGTTGGGTCTAAAAGTTAAATCAACAAATACAGATTAACAGGAAAAAAACAAATGAATATATTAATGTAAGTTTTTGCATGACACATGGGTCTTCATAAAGAAGTGAAGACACATGGAAACATTAAAACCTGAGTACTTTTATGTTGGGTTTCATGAAGAGTGGATAGTCATGGAGAAATGTGATCAGTCAAAGAGTATGAGATAAGTGTAGCAAAGTGGGGAAATTTAGCAAGTCCTGTTTGTTGAATTCTTCTTGGCTTCCCTGCTTCAGGCAAGAAGGAGAGAGGGAGAAAGGTCAGAGTGACCTTTATGCTTCTGTTGTGGTCTTCAACTCCTTCAGTTTAAAATATTCAACATGCCAAGGTGCTGTATTTTGGAGTAATGTGTCCTGAACCCCAGCAGTTTCTTCTTGACCACCATCCTTTGGGTAAACTATGCTTCAGGTAAGTTTTCAAAACCTTATAAGAAATTTTCTCACTCTTGCTATTTTGTCTGTGAGATTCTGATTCTGGGAGAGATCGTCTCTTCAAACTTTCTGTTTGGGAACTGGAAATCCATCAAATTTTCCAATGGCAATGGCTCAGCCATTTAGATGGGGACCTAGGTCATGAGGAGCACAGTGACACTTATAACCAACTGTTTCCAGCCTCTCATGTGTTTGTCTCAGTCTAAATGTAATGTTTCAACCTTCCAGGCTATACTCCTGCTTCTTATATGTACTTATACAAAGTCCAAATTCATGAACTTACTTTGTAAATGTCATAATTTCACCATAATTTCTTCCATTTACCTCTGTTTCTATCTCTTCTTCACCCACTCTACTTCTCTCCTTGCTGGCCAGAAACCCTCAAATCTCCTTAAAGTTAAATCCTTTTCAGAACAGGGAAAATCCCCAGCTTTTAGTTTCTGATCTCAACCTGAGCTGACAGCCATTGTAAAAAGACTGTCCAAAGTCTAGACAAGATATAGTGAAATTTGCAGAGGAATTTTGAGTAGTTTTGGTTGTGCATAATCTAGGGCTCCCAAATCCACACCCAATACTTAATTTGTCAGTGGGGACCTCAGCTGCAAACAAACAGATGGAGAAGGCAGAATGGGAAGACTCTGAGGATGACTTAAAAGATCTAGAACTGAAAAAAGGGAAAAGTAAATAACAATAAAGTGGATTTAAATTTTAAAAAAAGATCTAGAACTGCATCGGAAGCTCTGATTCAGTCCTATAAGTAAAGAAAGAATGAGTGCATCTGAAACTTCAAGGATAAGCTTTTCAGCACCTTTAGACAGCATTCAGGGGTCGATCCTGAAGCAGAGGTGACTCTAGCTCTCTCCTCACTTTTTGTGAATAGCCTTAAGCCAGAAATAGGGGATTTAACATGCAACCAAAATCTAGAATGGGAAAGAGTCCTGTTGCCAGACCATCAATACCTCACTGTATATTAAAAAAGAGTTTGAGAACAAAAACAGGATAAGATTTGCCAAGTTAGTGTTCTCCATTTTCTCCATTACTGCAGTAAGCAATATACTCATCTTTGCCACATCAACAGGTCATTTGGGTGGTATTTGCAGGACACTCAACTCCACTTTGTAAGAGAATGTCATTAGTTCTCTCATCTTTCCCTCCACCTCTCCTCTCACTTTCCACTTCCCAACTTCTATCAGCCATGCCTTTGTTTTTTACATTTTTCCAAGGCCAACAATATTTACGGTCTTTTCTATAACCATGACTGTCTTTTATTATTTGTCTATTGGTGTATTCTAAACACTGAATATCATCTGCTGAAGGTCATATCAACTCTCAGTTTGCTCGTATTTGAATCATGACTTTCTCATTTGGTTCGCTCCTTTCTCCTCACTTTTCTTCTCCACCTCGGAGTTTCTAAAAGACCTTTCTTCAGTTTTTGCTAAAATCTCCAACATTCTGCATGTTTCATCAAATTGCCATTTTCTCCCCTGAAACCATCCTCTTGGAGTCCTCCATCTTCCAATGGCTCCAATCTGGACCACCTGCTCTGTAAATTTGCTACATAGCTGGTGCTTTTTGGAGTTTCATGTCTGAAAAAGCTTTTGACAAAATTCAACATCCATTTATGATAAAAACTCTCAAAAAAGTGGGTATAGAAAGAACATACCTCAACATAATAAAGGTCATATATGACAAACCCACAGCTAACAATACTCAACAGTGAAAAGCTGAAAGCTTTTCCTCTAAGATCAAGAACAAGACAAGGATGCCCACTCTCACCTCTTCTATTCAACATAGTACTGAAAGTCCTAGCCCCAGCAAGCAGAGAAGAGAAAGGAATAAAAGGCATCCAAATCAGATGAGAAAAAGTAAAACTATCGCTATTTCCAGATGACATGATAATATATACAGAAAGTCCTAAAGATACCACCAAAAAACTATTAGAACTAATAAGTGAATTCAATAAAGTTGCAGGATACAAAATTAATCTACAGAAACCTGTTGCATTTCTATATATTAATAAACTGTCAGAAAGAGAAATGAAGAAAATAATCACATTTACAACTACATCAAAAAGAATAAAATACCTAGGAATAAATTTAACCAAGGAGGCAAAAGACCAATACTGGGAAAATTGTAAGACACTGATGAAAGAACATGAAAATGACACAAATAAATGCTCATGAATTGGAAGAATTAAAATTGTCAAAATGTCCATACTACCCAAAGCAAGCTATTGATGCAGTGCAAACCCTATCAAAATACCCAGGGCATTTTCACAGAAGTAGAACAAATAATCCTAAAATTTGTATGAGTTATATACATTTTGGATTAGCAACTTCTGTGTTCTTTTTTCAGTTGTATAAATACTGAGACTACAAAAATGATGGGCAAATACACTTTGACCTGCCATTTTGCAGAAAGAAACCCCCAAATATTTTGAGATTTTCTATTTTTTAAGCCCTAAAGCTCCAAATATATCTAGTATAGGCTTTTAAAAAGGATCTTGAGTTCAATCTTAGTACTCAAATAGATAATTCATGTTCTTTTGGTTCTGTGACATTTCCACTCATATAAATAAGGAATTAATTTTACAGAGCTACAAATGGCCATTTCATAAAATGACACACTATCTAGTAAGTTCAGATGGTTAAAACTTTCAACTGAATAAACCATGAGAAGTTTACCTAATATAGCATTTGTGAAATAAGAACAGAAGCCTTAAGCTTCTGATCCTTAGAGCTAAGGTGGCTCTACTAAAACCTGAACGAAAGAGCACTGGAATTGGAATCAAAAGACCCAGTTCAAGAATCATCCTAGCCATGTGGCTTTAGGAAAGTCGAAACCTTTCTGAGACTCAGTTTCTTCATTTGTAAAATGGGGTGGGGATAAAGATCAAATGCTTGTATGTCTAAAGGATTTTTTTTTACATTTACATCATTATTTTTATTATTTTTTTTACGTCTTTATTGGAGTATAATTGCTTTACAATGGTGTGTTAGTTTCTGCTTTATAACAAAGTTTATCAGTTATACCTATACATATGTTCCCATATCTCTTCCCTCTTGCGTCTCCCTCCCTCCCTCCCACCCTCCCTATCCCACCCCTCCAGGCGGTCACAAAGCACCGAGCTGACCTCCCTGTGCTATGCGGCTGCTTCCCACTAGCTATCTACCTTACGTTTGGTAGTGTATATATGTTCATACCTCTCTCTCGCTTTGTCACAGCTTACCCTTCCCCCTCCCCATATCCTCAAGTCCTTTCTCTAGTAGGTCTGTGTCTTTATTCCTGTCTTACACCTAGGTTCTTCATGACATTTTTTTTCTTAAATTCCATATATATGTGTTAGCATATGGTATTTGTCTTTCTCTTTCTGACTTACTTCACTCTGTATGACAGACTCTAGATCTATCCACCTCATTACAAATAGCTCAATTTCATTTCTGTCTAAAGGATTTTTAAGAGAGTGAGACAAAAACTCAGTTAAAATAACTTATTTTGAAATTATTAGAGATTCTTAGGAAGTTGCAAAGATAATACAGATTGGTCTCATTTACCCTTCACCAAGTTTTCCTTAATGGTTACATCTTAATGTAATGATAATACAGTATCAAAACAAGGAATTTGACATAAGTATAATGTGTATAGCTATATGTCATTCTATCCCATGTGTACACTAGTGCAACCACCACCACAATCAAGAGATAGAACTGTTCCACCACAAAGATCTCCCTCATGCTACCTCTGCATAGTCACACCCACCTCACAACCTCCCAGCATCTCTAGTCCCTGGCAGCCATGAATCTGTTCTCCATCTCTATAATTTTGCTATTTCAAGAATGTTATATAAATAGAATCATATATTATTTGACCTCTTGATACTGGCTTTTCTCACTCAGCATATCGCCCTTGAAATCCATTCAAGTTGTTGGATGCATCAGTAGTTCATTATTTATTTATTTATTTATTTTTATTGATGAGTAGTATTCCATGGTATGGCTGTCTCACAGTTTAACCATTCACCTATTGAGAGACATTTTGGTTGTTAACAGGTTGTTAACTATTACTAATGAAGCTGCTATGAACAACAGTATGTAAGTTTTAAGTTTTCATCTCTCTGGGATAAACGCTTAGGAGTACGATTGCTGGGTTGCATGGGAAGTGTGTATTTAGTTTTCAAAAAATTGCCAAATTTTTTTCCAGATTGGCTGTACCATTTCACAGCAAGGTGTGAGAGATCCAGTTTTTCTGCATCCTCAGCAGCAATATAAAGAAATTGAAACTGTAAAAGGTAGACAAATCTGAGGTAGCTTGTTAATATTCACAGAACTGCAGAAATGCCAATTTTCTCTCTCTTCTAAGCTTCTGAAACTTCTATGTATTGGGCCATTCTCTTAGGCTAACCAACAGGAAAAACAGAATGATAGGAGACTGTGTGGTTACATTGAAACCGGGTGGATAATGGGACGACATATCCTGCTGAGTAGAGCCAGAAAGTGGGAGGTAGAGAAGAGTGCAATTCAAATCCTGGGCTGATAGTATGACAGTCAGGGTGACGTTAAATCGTTCACATTAGATTCATTTGCAGCTCTCAGACTCCCAGCCATGATGAAAGCATTATAATCTCAGGTGGGGGCAGAATAGCTAGACTAGCTTTTTGTTTTTGTTTTTGTTTTTTTTCCCCCCTCAGATGTGAACAGGAAAGGCATGAAGAAAATAACTTAGGTGACTTTTCCCATTATAGTGTGTCGTACTTAAATTAACCCAACACAAACCTACAAGTATAATGTTTGTCATGGTAGATTCATACATTAGGGTATTTTAGCATACTAGGTCAAATGGATTTATAGGTTATTGGTATCAGGTTAAATTAGAAAATAAAATGTTAACAAAATAATTACAGGTACTTAGGCTGGGGACTAGAGCTATCTGGAGGCATTTTTAGTCACTTATCTGTTGACTGAGTTGGCTGTTGGCTGGGACCTCAGATGGGCCAGTGGTTGGAGCACTTCCATGTGGCTTCTCCACGTGGTTTCTCTGTTTAGGCTAGCTTGGGCTTCCTCACAGCCTGGAGTCTGGGATACAAGAGTAAGTGTTCTAAGAAGTAATCAGAGTGCCTAGTATTTTAGTGATCTAGTCTTGTTAGTCACGTGGCGTATCTTCCACCGTACTCCATCAGTGGAGGCAGTCACAGCAGTGTGCCCAAATAAAAAGAGGGAACACAGTGCCCTCTACTCTACGGGTGGAATGTCAAGGTCACAGTATAAGAAGAACATGTGGGATGGATGATATTGTGGTAGTTTAGAAAATAATAAGGCTCAAGCATACATTTAGGGTTTTAGTTGAGTGAATTTTCATTGACCTAAATCCATATGGGAGAAGCTCTATTTCTGAGTAGAAGCAGCTCTCTTTTTCTCAACTGTCTGATTTTTTTGTGGTTGGGAACTTCAGGGGCTGGAGAAAGTAGCCCTTAGATGGGCCTGATGGCACTTCTTCTAATAAGGCTGAGCAGGCCTCTCACCCTGAAACAGCTTTCTGAGGAAAGGAATTCTCAGGGTGAGGTGTATTGGCTTCCCTAACCCTGTTCTCAAGGGAATCAACCAGTATAAGCAGGTTTTGTTATGGACTATTAGAATTAATAGGACCTCTTAAACCTGAAAAATGGAGATGGGGAAAAATTATGAAGTATTGCTTATCCCAAACTCACTCTTGTGTATAGAGCTGAGCAGAAAGAAAAGATTTTAGAGTAAAAATTCAAATTTGTGAAGGTCCTATTTAAGTGAGCTTGACAACCTGTTCTACAAAGTCAGTTAGTGTCTTGTAAGCTGTCAATAATCCAGGAATTTCCCATTAATTGAATGTTGCCCATATGAGGTGCTCAGTAAAACACTGAGGATAAATTAGTTTTTAAACTACTTCAATATAAAATTGAGGAACATGAGAAGAAAGCAAAACAAGTCTTGAACTCTCACTGTAGAATGTCTTCCCTCTGCTCCACCACCACCTCCCACCACACATGTGTACATCACCTGGAGAACTCTTGAAGCCCTTAACACTCAGTTTGACGTCACCTCTTATAGAGTTTCTCTATGCCCATATAGGGCTAGTTAACCCTTCCTTGATGCTCCTGCAGCTCTCTGTACATTCTTATATTGCAGCACTAACCATACTGAATGATAATAAGTTGTTTGTCTGTCTGTCTTTGCTACCAGACTGAGAGAGTTTTGAGGGCAGAAATGATAACATTCATCTTTGTGATTCATTACTTAGCATAGTGCCTGGAATATAAGAGGAACTGTATGAATGAAGAATTTAAAAAATGGAAAGTAAAAAGGGCGGAAAGGCAGGCAGCTAAGAAAAAGAATGGATGGATAGGTTGATTGGATATTTCAGTTCTCTAAACAAACTTCAGATCTCTAATATATGAGTAAATTATATAAGAAGTCTCTAGAAGTCTTAATGATTCAGGGTATAGGGTCAACTGGTTTTGTTTTCCGTGTACATATTTATCTTATATTTCATACACCTTTCCATTGAAAAAGAGATAAATCCAGACAATATGTCATTACTATGTTAAATGCTCTTACACAGCATTGTTATAATTGTTTGCTTATTATTTTCTTCTTTTCATGTTCTAGCTATTTTTTACATTAAAATATTTTGAACATTTAAAAACAAAATGTGTGTCGGGTGCCCCAAGATCTCAACAGTAGTTTGTAAAAGTCAGTCTTTTCTCATACAGATGGCCAGTAGGCACATGAAAAGATGCTCAACATCACTAATTATTAGAGAAATGCAAATCAAAACTACAATGAGGTGTCACCTCACACTGGTCAGAATGGCCATCATTAACAAGTCTACAAATAAGAAATGCTGGAGAGGGTGTGGAGAAAAGGGAACCCTCCTGCACTGTTGGTGGGGGTGTAAGTTGGTACAGCCACTATGGAAAACAGTATGGAGGTTCCTCAGAAAACTAAAAATAGAATTACCATATGATCCAGCAATCCCACTTCTGGGAATATACCTGGACAAAACTATAATTCAAAAAGATACATGCACCCATATGTTCATAGCAGCACTGTTCACAATAGCCAAAACATGGAAACAACCTAAATGTCCATTGACAGATGAATGGATAAAGAAGATGTACATATATACAATGGAATACTACTCAGCCATAAAAAAGAATGAAATAATGCCAGTTGCAGCAACATGGATGCAACTAGAGATTATCACACTAAGTGAAATAAGTCAGGAAGAGAAAGACAAATGCCACATGATATCACTTATATGTGGAATCTAAAATATGGCACAAATGAACCTATCTATGAAACAGAAACAGACTCACAGACATAGAGAACAGACTTGTGATTGCCAAGGGGGAGGGAGGTGGGGGAGGGAAGGACTGGGAGTTTGGGATTACCAGATATAGACTATTATATATAGGAGGGATAAACAACAAGGTCCTACTGTATAGCACAGGGAACTATATTCAATATCCTGTGATAAATCATAATAGAAAAGAATCTTTTTAAAATGTCTATATGTGTATAAATGAGTCACTTTGCTGTGCAGCAGAGATTGGCACAGCATTGTAAATCAACTATACTTCAATAAAAAAATAAAATTTAAAAAATCAGTCTTTTCTTCTTAATGAACAAAACCAATTTTTACCTTGGGAAATCCATTTTAACTTATTACAACTTAGTGTGGGCTTTAGAACCTCCGTGAGCTCAGAGGTTTGCTAAAAGTTAACCGTTTAATTCCAGTGCTAGGCTTATATAACAGTCTTACAGCAAATTTAGATTTAAAGGATACAATTTTTTACTCTTAGGTTTACATATTTTATTTACAGTAACTATAGTTGTTAGAATACATAAGCCATCACTTACCATGGATACAGTTACATCTACTCAGACTTACGCAAAAACATCAGTGGTGTTCCAGTGTAGGATAGTGGTGGCAGTCTGCCCTGGTACAGGCATCTGGGGGGTGCATTATTTATAGAGATTTCAAAAACAGTGATAAAACCAACTAAAAGTCAGTCTGCTTTTTATTATCATCATGTGCCAACAGTTCTAAACATTGCCATTGATAAAGCACTCTTCCCTGAAAAGGTCTTTTTTTGGCCTAAGATTGAGACAACCACAATGGCTACTGCTGAATTTTAATAATGTATGTGTAAGCTTCAAATTATCACATTTTAATAATTTAACTGTCAGTAAACGTTGTATTATACATGGAAGTTATTCTGAGAGCCCTCAGTTATTCAGTGGGTTCCCTACACACATGGAGTTGGCAACACATGTTCCTTTTGAGAATCAGTTCAGAACGGTGGGAGCCGTTCGGAATTGTGCAAACTCTTTTTCAGCCAGAACTTCACATCTCCAACCCCTGTGGTACTACATATTCCTACATTTAAACTAGAGATTCTAAATAAACAGAGATTGCATGATGATCTTAAAGATGAAAAAAAACATAACTAGAGTTATTTCAGTGCTGTTATTTAATGTGACCACTTGGAGATTTTTGTTTAAAATTTAAACAGTAAAACAAAATACAAGCTGTAAGGTGTACTATTCCTGTTTGATAAATGCAAATTTTAATATATACTAAAATCTTTTCTGAATTTGAGAAATCTATTTAAATAGAAATATCTTTAAAATAGAAATATATTCACTCTTTTACATTGTCAACTTTTTAATACTAAAAAAAGAATCAAGAAAATAATGCTATTACTGATTATCACTACTAATAACTGTCATATTGAGGAATGAGGATTTTAAAAAATGATCCTCCTCTGAATGCCAAAGCACATGGAGAACGCTCCTGTGTGACTTGGCTGGCCACTAGGGCAAGTCCAGGTGGTGTTTGAACCAAGAGAGGTTGGTGGTGCCAGTTCATTAGATCCACAGGCATTTCCTCTTTCAGGCCCTGTTCCTTCCCAGTCCTCATCCCATTTTTCACCAAATACAAGATTCCTTTTCTGAAATTTCACTCTCAGCACTCATGCTCTATTCTTTCACATCATGACTCTCTAAAGAATACTTACATTTTATGGGAACATTTTTTAACAACAGCTTTATTAAAATGTAATTCACATATTACAAAATTCACCCATTTAAAATGTACCATCTGATTCTTACTATGTTCACAGAGTTGCACAATCATCACCACATTTTAGAACATTTCATCACCCCAAATAGGAAACCCCATGACTATCAGTAGTCAGTCTTCATTCCCCCCAGCTCATCTTCTCCCTCCCACCTGCCAGCCCCAGGCAATCAATACTCTACTTTCTGTGTCTATAAATTTACCTATTCTGAACATTTTATATAAATGCAATGATACAGTATGTGGTCTTTTGTGACTGGCTTCTTTTATTGAGCATAATGTTTTCAAGTTTCATCCATGTTGTAGCATATATAATAATTTTTTCCTTTTATTGCCAAATAATACTCCATTGCATGGACATATAACACTTTATTTATCCATTAAAATGCTGATGGGCATTTGAGTTGTTTCCACTTTTTAGCTATTGTGAATAACACTGCTATGAACATCCGTGCACAAGCTTTTGTATAGACACATGTTTTTAATTCTCTTGGATAGATTCCTAGCAGTAGATTTGTTGGGTTGTACAGTAAGTTTATGTTTATCTTTTAAAGAAACTGCAAAACTGTTTTCCAAAGTCGTTGTACCATTTTTCATTTCCATGAGAAATATATGAGCATTCTAGTTGGTCCACATCTTAACAGAAGCCTTTGGAAGCAGGAAGAGGAAAGGAAGGGTGGAGGAAAGGAACATTTGCTGAGCACTGGGCTATACAAAATATATTAACTCCTAATCCCGGGCAATTTTCAGTGTGCTACCCTGACGACCAAAAAGCCTCAATGAATCTTTAGCAGTGTAAGGGCCAAAATAAGCACTTTAACACCCCACTTTCCCCAATGGACAGATCATCCAAAATGAAAATAAAAAAGGAAACACAAGCTTTAAATGACACATTAAACAAGAAGGACTTAATTGATATATATAGGACATTCCATCCAAAAACAACAGAATACACTTTCTTCTCAAATGCTCATGGAACATTCTCCAGGATAGATCATATCTTGGGGCACAAATCAAGCCTTGGTAAATTTAAGAAAATTGAAATTGTATCAAGTATCTTTTCTGACCACAACACTATTAGATTAGATATCAATTACAGGAAAAAATCTGTAAAAAAATACAAACACATGGAAGCTAAACAATAAACTACTAAATAACCAAGAGATCACTGAAGAAATCAAAGAGAAAATCAAAAAATACCTAGAAACAAATGACAATGAAAACATGATGATTCATGTTTTCACCTATGATGATTCACCTATGGGATGCAGCAAAAGCAGTTCTAAGAGGGAAGTTTATAACAATACAATCCTACCTCAAGAAACAAGAAACATCTGAAATAAACAACCTAACCTTACACCTAAAGCAATTAGAGAAAGAAGAACAAAAAACCCCCCAAAGTTAGCAGAAGGAAAGAAATCATAAAAATCACATCAGAAATAAATGAAAAAGAAATGAAGGAAATGATAGCAAAGATCAATAAAACTAAAAGCTGGTTCTCTGAGAAGATAAACAAAATTGATAAACCATTAGGCAGACTCATCAGGAAAAAAAGGGAGAAGACTCAAATCAACAGAATTAGAAATGAAAATGGAGAAGTAAAAACTGACGCTGCAGAATTACAAAGGATCATGAGAGATTACTGCAAGCAACTATATGCCAATAATGGACAACCTGGAAGAAATGGACAAATTCTTAGAAAAGCACAACCTTCTGAGACTGAACCAGGAAGAAATAGCAAATATAAACAGACCAATTACAAGCACTGAAATTGAAACTGTGATTAAAAATCTTCCAACAAACAAAAGCCCAGGACCAGATGGCTTCACAGGTGAATTCTATCAAACATTTAGAGAAGAGCTAACACTTATCCTTCTCAAACTCTTCCAAAATATAGCAGAGGGAGGAACACCCCCAAAATCATTCTACGAGGCCACCATCACCCTGATACCAAAACCAGACAAAGATGTCACAAAAAAAGAAAATTACAGGCAAACAGCACTGATGAACATAGATGCAAAAATCCTGAACAAAATGTTAGCAAACAGAATCCAGCAGCACATTAAAAGGATCATACACCATGATCAAGTGGGGTTTATCCCAGGAATGCAAGGATTCTTCAATATACGCAAATCAATCAATGTGATACACCATATTAACAGACTGAAGGAGAAAAACCATATGATCATCCCAATAGATGCATAAAAAGCTTTTGACAAAACTCAACACTGATTTATGATAAAAACTCTCCAGAAAGTGGGCACAGAGGGAACCTACCTCAACATAATAAAGGCCATATATGACAAACCCACAGCCAACATCGTTCTCAATGGTGAAAAACTGAAACAGTTTCCTCTAAGATCAGGAACAAGACAAGGTTGTCCACTCTCACCACTATTATTCAACATAGTTTGGAAGTTTTAGCCAGAGCAATCAGAGAAGAAAAAGAAATAAAAGGAATCGAAATCAGAAAAGAGGAAGTAAAGCTGTCACTGTTTACACATAAACAGTAATATCTCCTACTTGGAGGTCTGGCTTTGGAGATACTGAGTGAACAAGACAGACCTTTGGGCATCATCTATTAGCTCCCTCTCAAAGGCTCTATGTTCTGTCAACCCAAAGAGATTGTGAACATGGAGAGAAGGAATTTGACTTTTATTTTTTATGTCCCAGAACAACCAAAACAGTGCTTTGCTTTATTGTATGTCACAACACACTAGCATGAAGACATTTAAAAAATCACTGAAATGTTAAACATACACAAAAACAGAATTGTATGACAAACTCCAAAATATTCATCACCAGCTTCCACAAGTATTGTTATTCTGCCATTCTTGTTTCAAAGCCTGCTGAGAGGTGGCAGAGTGTGCACGTGGAAATGGCCAGGTCCGTGACAGGGAAACGCAGTAGGCATCAGGCTTGGTCAAGGACCCCAGACGTAGGGGCAGGCAGTGGGATACCATCATTCACACGAAGAGACAGGAAGCAAAGCAGTTTGCCAAGTGCTGGTGACACAGGTAGGGTCGGGAATCAGGTGTGGGAACCCGAGATAAATTGTACCCAGCAGCTGGCTGGCTGCCTCTGTGCCTGGTGCACGCTTCAGGGTGGTCTTAGAGACACTGCACAGCCTCTGATGTGTGATGGACCCTCTCCCCACAGCAGCCTTTGCGGATGCTGCTCCCTCTGCTAGGACGCTCTGCTCTTCCACCAGCTTCTCCAATGGCTGCTTTCCCAGTGAAGACTTCCCCGGCCACACTTTCTAAAGAGGTATCCTCTCTTCATTATTCTTCAACTTCCTACACACCATTCTGAATTTTGTAATTAATTATGTTAGTGTTAGTTTACTTGTTTATTTTTAGTCTCCCCTGCTAGACTGTAATCTCCATCCAATGAGGGCAGGAATCTTGTCTTCCTCCTTTACCTCTATCTCCTCAGAAACTAGAAAAGTGTCTGACACATAATAGATACTCAATAAATATTTGGCAAATGAATTAATGATAGACAGCTTTAAATTTCTGTTAATATCTTGATTGTTGAAGCACAAGTTGGGTACAAAAGAGTACAGGAAAACGAAAGGGTAATTTCTAATTTAATCAGGGTAAATGGCACCCTCTAACTAAGTGGTTCTCAATTCTGGCTGCACATTAGAATCACTCCGGGAGTTTTAAAAAATACAAACACCTGCCCTCCTCTATAGACAAACTGAATCAGAATCCCTGGGGGGTGGTTCCTAAGCATAGGTATTTTTTTTAAAGCCCTCTAGGTGACTATAATGACTTGAGAATCACTGCTCTAATGAAGAAACACTACAAGGATTTTGACATTAAGATGAGGGCAGTGGATTTGGAGCAGAAGGCAGGTCTACTAAAGTCAGGTTTAGAGTGAGTCAAAATGACGTGTTCTATTCAATCCTTTCAATGCTTAAAACCAAATCAGAGATGAAATAAACAGAGATTGATAATAGTTGAAAGTTAGTGGGTGAAGTATCTAATGACTGATAGCTTTTTAAACTTTATAAATAGTGTAGTGCATTTAAATAAGAATTAAAAACAATATTCTATTTCTATTTTTAAAGACTTCTGCTTTTATTTAAACAAACAAAAAAATCAAAATTGAGTTAGAAAAGACAATGTATTATGTTTGGCTCTCATGGTCACTTCTATCAGAGGCCCATTTCTTGGTTCCTAAATGTCATAACCAGACATCACTGTGCCCTTAATGTTTGCAAATATAATGTTTAAGGTGAAATAACTTCAAGTTTGTCATATTTTGGCACTCGCAAAAGATCTTTCCAACCTACCAAAGGGCATTCCACTTTTCCTCTCCTTTCTTTCTTTTTCTTCCTCCCTCCCTCCCTTCCTCTCTTTCTAGTCAGATTATTTTTAGATAATATTCTAGTGTTTTAGGTGAACCAATGAAGTTAGGTAAGGCGCAGCTTTTCTCATTTCCAGGGCTGGCCTTGCTCCTCCATCATCTGAAGGTGGCTTCGAGGATGGCACACTATGCTCCTAAGCTCAAGCACAGTGAGGCTGCAATTGCTTCTTCTCCCTCTCCCTGATTTAGTTAGGTTGCTGCACAATTTACTGTAACTGTAATCCCTCAGTATTGCAATCTGGGAGCAATATAAATGGTTGATGGTAGAGTGAGATTTTCAATTGTTGCTTCTCAGTGATTCATATAATGTGCTGTCATTAGCACTTTTTATGTGACATATCATGGTTTCCAGGGCTTATTGGGCCATTTATAAATACCACATGAAGGTATTAGAGCTAGCGTTGCAGGGTGGTTACTTTCTTAATTGCCTTCAGTGGGAAAGGTTGGCAGCATCTTCTCTGGAGGAAAATAAAATGTAATTTTTTGTTTGTCTTTAACCATTTGCAGTCAATTCCTTTCAAGTGCAGGAATCACAGCTTTCCTCTTTTGTTCTTCTAATTCTCCAGTCACTTAATTTTTGCAAAAAGATTTACTTTTCATACTTTAGTTATCATTACTTGGTTGATTTCCAGGTATCTGTATGAATATTCAAATGGATATCATCTTGCCACAGTTATATTTGTTATTAATGATAATTACTGATATTACTGACTTACAGAATTTTACAAAGTGACTTTATAAAATAACAATAGCCGCTGACATTTGTTGAGTGCCTACTATGTGGTAAAAGATACATATGCATTGGTTCATTCAATCCTTTCCAACAATGCTCTGAGATAGACACTATTATTGTCTCCATTTTATGAAGGGAAATGGATGATTGTTGAGGTTTAGTAATCCGCCCAGGGACACAGTAGCAAATGACAGAGCTGGGTCTGAAACTCAGGTCAGTCTGATTCCAATGCCAACATTTTTAAGCACTACGTTCAGATACTCCCCACTCCCTGACCCCAGCACAGTTAGCCCCATTTTACAAAGCAGGAAATGCAAACTCAAGCAACTGGAACACTGTGGTGCTGCCCTGGAGCCTACATCTTCTGATTCCAGGTGCAGAGCTCTTTCTACTTCCCGAGACAGCTTCTACCAAGGTGAGCTGTTCAACTGCTGACATGTGTCGCCTACATCCCATGCACACCACTCAGGTTGATAAATAAGCAACGGATGAAGACTGGTAGTTAAAAATCAGAGGGGCTTCTCTTTAAAGCATCAGGAGCAAAAGAGCTGCGTGCCTGGTCACATGGTGCAGGTGCAGGCTCTGATCTGAGAGGCCAGGGTTCAGAGGCACAGAGGAGGAAAGAAGCAAGTCATGCCCACTGGGCATGCAGCCCAGGTGCTTCAGCCACTGACATGGAGCCAGCCTGAGTCCCAGTGATTGATCCTGCAGCTGAGGATGTCCTTCTCTCAGCAGCCGCAGGTTCCCACAAAGGAAGGTTGCACATGGAGAAGTCTTTGTCAGGGACTCTAATGAGAGGATTGGGTTTCACATCACAGCTACCCCTAAACAGGTACTCTCTGCTTCTTTCATCTTCCTGATGGCTCCCACGGGAAAGAAAAGAAAGAGAAAGGAAGCTACGCCAAGAAACAGGTCACAGGCTAATTTGGCAAGGTTCTGTACCACCCCTGCCCCACCACCTCCAGGTTTGTAACTTTGAGATTCCTTAGTTTTTACACAGCCTGTGTGGCCAACAGAGAGCCATGGGAAAAGCTTTCTTAAGTAATTTTTCATAATCCATCCACCATGACTCTCTGGAAAATTAAAGCCTCTGACCCTTTGTACATGCTATTGCCTCTGTTTGGAAGATTCTCCCCAGACCTCAAACTCTTCTTCCTGTGGCTAGCTTGCCCTTCTCCTTCAAGATCCAGCTCAGGCACTGCCTCCTCCAGAAAGCTTTCCTTGATGCCCCATGCCTGCCCTCTACCCAGGCTGGCATCTGTTCCTCTTCTGTCCTGCTAAAGCACTTCTGCCACAGTCCAGTCCCTGCTGACTGATCCATCTCCTATCCACACTGTAAGCTCCTTGAGGGCAGGGACACTGTCTCCAGGGTCCAGCACAGTATCGAGCACAAAGCACAAGTGTAATAAAGCACTTAATTCTTTCTAAACACTCTATTTTTTCTTGTAAAAATAGCCTTTTATTTTTCAGATTATGAAAGCAATAATGCCGACTGCAGCAATTTTTCATACAAAATCCACAAAGAAGAAAATAAAAACTATCTGTAATCCCACCACCCAAAGAAAACCACTTTTAACATTTAGATGTAGTCCCTTCCAGTAATTTTCTATGTGTACGTGTACATATGAAATCAGAATCCTACTGTCATATCTAGTTTTCTCAAGGATTATAACAGTATCTTTTGGAGGCAGACAGAGGAGACATTTTTATCACAATTTGAGTGATGAGAAAACTGGAACCCAAAGATACACATCTAATGGATGGCAGAGCCGGGACTAGAATCTGTGAATCTGTCACAGTACCAGGCTCCTGCTGCTCCCCTGAGGCCTCCTCATTAGGTGGTGCTCTTCTTGCAAGAAGAGAGTGTGCAACGTGCAGCATCAATGGGACATGGGTCTGCAACTGGATGTTCTTCCTCAGGAAAGGGACAGATTTAAGCTGATCCTGTTTCTACATCATGGTTGTGTAGTGCATAAAGAGTCTAATGTTTCAAAGGGAAACAAGGATGGAGCACCTAGGATCTCATCCCTGTGATAGGCTAAGAAGCGGAGCTACGCAGGTATCATTAAGATGCAGAGTTTCTTTCCAATAGCCCAATGACACCTGAACAGTGATGGCTTGGCTCAGAGCATGTTGCTATGGGAACCACAGATATAGGTTCAATCCCGTCACAGACTAGTGAGTTTTCTCTGACCACTGACTGTATTCCAGAACAACGTACACAGCAGGTGTTCAATAAGTGTGCATTGGGCCGAATTGAATGTTTATAGTTATTCATAAGGGGCAGTCAGCAAAAAAGAATGTTTCCAGCAAATATAAATATCCTTACCACTATGCCCAGTATAGAAAAGGCTATCCAATGTGAACTAGCTTTCTATTTTATCCTAAGCAAAGAACTAAATTGTAATCCCTCAAACACACACCAGATTGTTAGCTCTACAGATGAGGGAACCAAATCTTATTTATCTCATGTCCCCAGAATACCTAGCCTAGAGCCAGACACATTTGAAGTGTCAATGTTTTCTGAATTGAATTATATTTGCTAGGCCAGTGTGGGAGTTAAGAAGATGTTGACTAGCAATTCACTATTCCTTTCCTTGAAAGCTCTGTAAATCAAGCTCTTAAAAAAAGCAGCAAGCTAAATTCCAAAACCCTCTCTTAGGAGAAATGCCCATGGCTGGGGGGTCTGGACTATGTCCACTGAATGTGCAGATCTCTTCTGCACAAACATCCCTTACTCCCAAGAGAGCCCATGACTAGCCGACAGGCTGTGGAGACTCACATGTTCCCTCTTTCCCAATGGCGAGCAGGTCAGGGGAAAGGGGTGGGAGTCGAGTGATGAAGCACTGCTGGACTAAATGTTCTCCTCTTCCCAGGAGAAGGAAAATCTCACAACAGGAGGAGAGTTGGCACATTTCTAGAGGAACAGCCAGAAAGAACATGGGCTGTAGTTGAAAATGATCTTTTCTCAAGATAAATTTTTCCTTTTTAAAGGACTACCTTCAATATTCTCTCTTACCTTAGATTGGAATGGCCTTGCCAGAGCTGGACTGGAATCCTACAAACTCGAATCAAAAGCTGACTGGGTAGGTGGAGGGGTAATGTGGGATATGGGTTGAGGTGCCATTAAGCTAAGACCCGATAACGACAACAACAGAAAAAAAAATAGTATCTGCTAATAGGATCTTTTCCTGAAATGCACTGAGCTGAATTTGAAGGGACTGTAATAGAAAATACTGATTTTTCTGGGAGGCAACTAAAACATAACTCACTAATGCCCTAAACTCTTAACGTTCTTGAAGATTTAATCACAGTGTAAAACCCACACGTTTTTATTGGCAGTGTTTGGATATCAACTGTACAACTCTCTGAAGTGGCAACAGTATGATCCTAGGTCTGTGACCATTGCACATCTCAGAGGCCTGCTGGCAAAGTCTGTCAGATTGGTGCCCGGGTCTAGCCTAGTAAATTCTTTCCGGGAGACTTAGGACACACTCTCCCAGCTGAAAAGTTCTCTGCTTATAAGGTACAGAATTTATTAGCCCAAAGAAAGAGAAAAAGAAAGCCTGCTACCTTTTAAAGTGCTTTTACATACAGTTTCTTTACTAGAGATTGGCATTTCCAGAAATACAGCTGTCCAGAACGTTTGAGCCTTTGTACTAAATCAATAGGACTTGTTTTAGCTTCTAGTGAACCTCTGTGCTGCTACTACCTATCAACCAAGGTGTCTCATGGTAAGCTTTTAAAGAAAGTCACCTGTATTATCGCTCATTTGGGGAGAACAAAGCCATGAGAACTTGCATCTTTAACCTAACATGGGGCCAGGCGAAGGTACATAGAGAGTTGATACGCAATCCAGGTTTGTCCAGCTCTGGAAATCAAACCTGTCTAGTCACCCACAGACCATAGGTTTTCTTCTAGCCTAGGTTTTCTTCTCTCCAGTTCCTCAAGATGCCTGTTCCCATCTCCAGACTCAATTCTGAGACAAACAGTGGCCTCAGACCACAGCACAGACACCAAAGAGAGTACTGCAAGAAATAGTGTGGCACGGTGAAAAGAAAATAGCATTTAGAACTGAAAAACTCTGAGTTCCAGCTCTTACTACTTGTCTGACCTTGGATAAGTCACTTAACAACTTCAAAGAACCCTAGTTTCTCTTCAGCAAAATAAGTATAAATAGTCATACTCATCTCACCAGGCTCTCTTCAGAGCAATTATGACAAATTTTTTAATCTTATTTATGTGTTTATACACTTTCCATTTCTTAGTTCACTTCACTAGACTATAAGCTCCAGGAGTTCAAGGACCTTATCTTTTTGGCTCATCACAGTGGCTGTTTGCCAGGAATAGTGATCAGCATATAGTACATGATCCAAGAGGAGTGAAAGAGATTTGGATGTGTGAAGGAAGGGATATAAGGAAAGACAGGAAAAAGGAAGGACAGAGTGTTTGGAGTTTTACTGATGTGTGGTATATGAAAGTGGTCTGTAAATTGTTAAGTATTATACACATTATCAAATATATAAATAATATTTGGTGCATTAATTATACCAGGGTGATCTTTTAAAAATGTAAGTTAGATCATGTTACTGCCCTGTAGAAAACCCTCCAATGGCTTTTCATACTACTTACAGTAAAAGTCAAACTCCTTTTAGCTTTCAAAGCCCTTCGTGATCTGACCCGGGCTGGCCTCATGTCCAGTCTCCCCCTTCCCTGCCAGGCCCCCAGCACTCTGGTGTTCTTATGTTTCCTCAAACATGCCAACTCTGTTCCTGCCTCGGAGTCTTTGTGCTAGCCCCTTCCCCAGCCTGAAAGCTCTTCTGCAAAAATCTGCATGTCTGGCTCCTTCTTGTCACTGGGCTCTTGGTTTAAATGTCACATTCTCAGAGAGGCCTTCCTTGTATATACTCTAAAGGAGCCCTCACTGACCCCCTCTTAGAGTAATCCACTATCTACTTATTCAGGTATCTACTACTAGTCTCCTCCCCAGTGCCTGATGGTCAATAAATATTTACATTTGTGTGACATTATATTTGTTCAGTGCTTATATTTCATAGATGCTTTTCTAATTATTATTTATTTTATCACCACAAGTTTATGAGCTCAAAACAAACAACAAACAAAGGAAACCCCCTATGGTTACAAGCTGAAAATTCCCTCTCACCCCTCCATACCCCAGCCCCACATACACTGAGAGAGAGGTATCCTGGCCCTGTGAATAAAAGCAACTGTGCCAGTCAGCTTTAATATTTGTGACTTAATTGGAGTCATGTACAATCAGGGATATAATAATTACTTAGTACTCTAACTAGAGGAATTATTTTGAGACATGGAAATGGTGCTGTTGGGTGCCAAGATGTTCTCTGTTCTGGGCTTGGAGGCCTGGGTTGTGAGAAGAATAGGGGGGGTGGAAGTGGTCAGGGGGAAGCAAATGGCAGGAACACTCACTGGTTCCAGTTGGGTTTGTTTACTGTGGACCCCAGGGCAGCAGTAATTCTGTAGGAAGATTACTGGACCAGGGCACAGAAGCAGGTTCTAGGGCTGGCTCTACATGCCCCTCCCCCCCACCCCAGGCTATCATTCCCTCTGTTATATGAGGTGGAACTGGATCATCTTGAAGGGGAATGCCAGCTCTGACATTCTATGGGTTAATGAGAGGAATTTGACCTTTTATCATGACTAAGATGTCTGTGAGAAGGATAACTCACGTAATATTTTTGATAAGCACAGCTTTTCTGGACTAAGTGGGATTTCTTTGATTGGTCAATAAAGTCACTGGACAAACCCAGATCTCTGCTTTTGCCATTCTTCTTTAGCCTTCCCCTTCCTTTGCTTTCCTAGAGAAGGTGATACCCTGGGCAAATCCCCTCATTGTCACAGAGGGATCAGCATCTAGTGTAAGTGCACTTCAGCCACTCTCCAAGGGATGGGTTCCTACTGTATCTGATCTTGGCCAACAATCTCCCATCTGCTTTCAACATGTTGCATCTGACATCAACTAATGTCTCCTATTAGCATTAAAAGAAAACAACCTGGAAAAATTCACTCTCAAGCAGAGTTCAAACAGGCCACAAGTAGATTTGCAATCTCAACTGCACAAGGTTTGTTAAAATAATAGTGGTAAGTATATAAATATATATAAATGTATATATGTGTATATGCATAAACCGTATGTATATACGTGTGTGTATATATTGGGGTATGTGTGGGAGGTGAAGCCAAGAGTCTGTAAAATGGGTCAAGAATTCTTCTGTTCCATTTATGAAATTAACTGGTAACAGAAGGAGGAGAAAAATTCTACCGGTGTGGAACAGAGCATGATCAAAAGAACTGAAGGACACAGAAAAGGAGTTGGGAACCTTTATCTTACACTTACTGGTAATGGGTTAAAATTCTGGTCCACGAGGTGATTGTATCCATGGTCAAAAAATGAGTGCCGAATCACAACATCAATGCCCCGATTGGCCAGCATTCCTAAAGTGTTCAACCATCTGAAAAGCAGGGGGGAAAAGCTACATCAATACATTTTAAAAATAGCATATAACAAGCTCTATAAAAATTGGCCAACATACACACATACACACCACCACCCACACCCATCAAATTTACCTAGTACTTTAGAGGAAACTATTTTAAGCATTAAATACACAGATGGAAGAGATCTATAGAGATGATCAAATCTAACCTCTTCATTTTATAAGAAAATAAAGAGGTCGAGGGGAGTAAAATGAATTGCCCTTGGTCATAAAATAGCTTGTTGCTAATGACTTATCTCTTATTCTTATAATACTAACAAATAAAACGAACACCCTAGCCACTTGTAAGCCTAAAGTCATCCCCCTTGACCACAAGACACACAATCACAGAAGCACACACACTATATTTTCCATCACTCAAACTCCCCTGCTTGCACCTATTCACTGTACATGTACTTTACATGTGACGCTAACCCACATACTCCTGTGACCTATGGTCCAGTCATTTGCATCCCTCATATATCACTGTCAGTAGGCAATGCAGTAATAATTTCCCTATATGGCACTATAACTAACTATACAGGGATAGGAGTATGCTACCATCACACACATGTTGCAGTGGAGGACCTGCATTGCTCACACACTTATTACATACCCATCATGCCAAATACCCACTCTCCAGGGCATGCTATCCTTCAAAAATACTGCCCTCATGGTTTTTCCAACACCTACTGCTAACTCTGCCTTCATCATTTACACATTTAACTCATTCATTCATTCATTTGCGAATTGATTTCATTTTCTTTCTTTGTATTCTGAAATGCAAGGAAACTTCCAATTGTAATAATATATGTGTGTAAGAAAAGTGACTTAGAGCTTCAGTCTTCTCAGGGTAAAAGATAAGGCATTTCACAATCTTTCCTAAGAATATATTGTCTGGCTTCACCTATCACCTCTTCTCTCACCCTAAACTTTATTCCCCAGGCTCTAAGCCACATAAAACTACTTTTGGCTGCTCTCACATACTTACCTGAGCCTTTATATGTTTTAACTTCTCCTTAGAATTTCCTTCCTCTCTTCCACTAACCCACCTCACCTGGCAAATTTCTTCCCATCTGTTAATCTCCAAGTCAAGCGTCATTTCCTTCTAAACTCTGCTGCCCCAGCCAATAGTAGTACCTTTCTCCTCTGTACTTCCCCAGAACTCTTATTCATACCCTCTGCTGGCCCACTGAATGATAATTACTTACTTCTCTGTCTTCTCCCAGCTGGTATGAGCTCATCAAAAAATAGACACATTTTAGCTTTGTACCCAAAACAACCATCACAGTTCCTGGCACACTATAGGTGCTCAATACTCTAAGTTGAAATTGATCTGGATAAAATTAGATTCTAGGACTTTGAGAATCACCATTCAGCATACTAGGGACAAATAATGCATAGTTATGATTTCCCAAATCTGAGACTGTATGGAGCTCCAAACCAGTGACCTTACTGACATGAAGACCATTGCTAATTAAGGACTATGGCCAGAGCCCTTGTTTCCCCATGGCTTTTCAGAATAGATGGTTAGTTCTGGAGTTGCCTTCACCTTCCTCCTGTAGTAATAAATCTCCTGAGTAGGGGAAATAAATGATGTTCCAGGTCTCCCTTTTATGTTCAAGTAGAGAAAAGTGGCAAGATAACTGGTATATCTCACCAAGGATGCTTCTGCAGCCATTATCTTTCATCCACAAAACTTTATTGAATATCTACTACATGGCAGACATTACTAGGTGCTGCAGACACAGCAGTATGCCAAGGGTAGGGCATCAAAGAATCTCAAAGCCCTGATTGGGAAAACTATCCTTGAATACTTGGCAGCAGAGAATTCTAATTTGTGCATGCATTTGTATATGCCCTGGTAAGCTTATAGTTATGCCATGTATTGAAAAGGGGCTGTAAAATGCCTTCTTTCCAACTCCTTGCTAGCCTTCTGGAGCTTCCTAGAATGCTTTACATTTTTTTCCCAGGAAGCAATTTATGCCCCTTGGAGAACTGGACTCAAAGGGCATATATCTAGGTACCGCCAGTGGGGTTGAGAGGAAATGGGTGATAAAGAGGTAAGAGAGAAGACCAGGGGCAGAATGAGCTGGTTGTCATTTGATCTGTCAACAAAGCATTGGACATCTGAACTACAACCAAAATCTAAACAACAATGTTAATCTGTGTTTGCAAAGCGACTCAGAGATCTATGGATATTTGGCTGATGCTCATGAAAAGGCAGGTCTCTCTCTAGCTCTCTTCATGAAGGTCTGTGGTATTTCTCATTTCACATCACTCTCTAAAGGGAAGAACGTTCACGAAAACAGTACAAGAGGGCTGTTTGCTGGGCCCTGCAGAGGAGTCCTTCTGCGAAGGCTGAGCAAAGGCCATTCTTCTTCTGATTCCAGAGGCCTCCTGCAGTACGGACTGTCAACCTGTCTCTCATAGTGAAACCCCCGTGAGGAGAGTATTTTTGAAAGAAGACCCTCAGCAACAGTGTAGCAAATGCTGATTCGCTCCATTTCCTTCACTGAACCATGCTCCCTGAACAACCTCTCTGTGCCTCTCATGTGAGGACACAGGGCTGGAAGACCCCAGCCATCATCATGTAGACATTGACTCATTATCTTCATTTGCATCTGCCAGGATGCCATCTTAAAGACAATCTACTTGACCAGCCTGATCTGTTCTTCACAACTGTATTGAAGAAGCTGCCTTAATGGAGAAGATCTACAGCTATATAATTAGGAGAAGCTGTTAGTAGTGAAACGCATAGTTGAAGGCAGAGCTGCAGTTCTTAGGAGAACCTTGCTCAGACAAAAAACCAGGACCACAGACTAGACTGGACCAGGAACAGGTCACTTGGTTAATCTGTGGTCCATGACAATGGCAGGCCAGCCAGAGGTCCTCATGCTTCTGGCTTAAGTTGTTCTCCAGACGATTGCAGTAGCCTTCCAGTTCATTTTCCTACCTCTTGCCTATCCAAACTCTTGTGCATACTACTATCAAAGCCAACGTTTTAAATACAGGTCAGATGGGTCTCTCTCTTCCTCCATAATCATCAATGGCTTGCCACTGAGTATAGAACAAGGCCTCATTTCCCCTGCCTGGTTTTCAAGGTCTTCCGTGATTTGGTGGTAAAACTCTGTCCCTAATCACAGCCCTCACTACACCCCTGCAGATACTGAGCTTTCTCACATTAATCATTTCCCCTCATAATGTTCCTTCAGCCTCTATGTTCCCCACTACCATCAGTAACAATCTTCACCTATAGAAATTAGAGAAATCTATGTTCCACTCAAATGCCTCTTCCTCCGCAAAGCCCTTCCTGATCCTCCCATTCAGAAATTCTTCATTCTTTTGCATGTCTACCCCTTTTGTGGATAGCCCACGTAAGGCAGAAAGAGAGATGGCATACTGTAGTGGCAAAGAGGCTGGACTCTGGAGCAGACTGCCTTGGCTTGAGTCCAAGCTCTGCCACTAACCAATAATCACATTTATCTCACTGGGTTCTTATAAGGGTATAAGGGTATAATAAGGGTATCTAATACACTGGTTGTTAAATTATTAAATACATATAAAGCACATCAGATAGTCCTTAGCACATGGTAAGCACTATGCAGTTAAAATTTTTATTATTATGACACTTGTCTCCTACAGCTTTTCTTATTCCCCATCTCCATTCCTCCAATCGTAAGTTTCTAAAGGGCAAAACCCCTGTCTTACTCTTACCTATCTCCCAGGACTCAGGTGAAAATTAGAAGAGAAAATGTATGTTGTCTGTACTGTATTTTGCACTGAAGACATAAAATAAAGCTCTTATTACTATCATGATTACTACTACTATTATTACTTTTGCTCTAATGCTGGTACCTGAGATCTTAGTAACTAGACAAGTCCCTAATCGCTGTTTGTTGAGTGATTAAACACATTTACAAAGAAACGGATGAAGAATTTTCAGTGGGAAACAAACCCCCACCCCCTCCAATGGGCAGAATAATGAGCAATTTCACTGTCCTTTCCTCAAAGCCCTTGGGAGTGAAATTGCAAGTGTTACTCACAAGAATCCTGCAGCATAGGAATCTGACAGATTGTTTGTGCCTCCAGCTGAGGTGGTCACCACACCTTCAAGCCAAATCTTCTTTCCTGGGGTGTACGTGTTAACCACCTGTTCACACAACAAAAGCAGAAGGAGATGATGAGATTTTTAAAAGCTGTTCCCAAATGAGAAGGAACATACATTCCCTTAAAGAAGTTCCTCTCATCCCCTGCTCCCAGGTGGTCATGACCCACAGGTCATGCATGGTGATGCACCCCATACAGATAGCTGGCACACACACACAAAAGAATTAATATTGATACATGTCCACTCAAAGAAATGATCATTTTTTCCCCCTAAGAAAACCCAAGTGACAATGTGACAGAAGAACAATGCATCCTTATCTAGGACATAAGTTGACTGCAACACCCTTCACTGGAAGATACAGGTGGTATGACGTTTCCATATTAACAAGTATTGAGAAGCAAATTTTCTTAATACTCTGTTATGGCACATCCACGGATGAGTGTACTGTCCATGCATCAGCAGTTGTGAATCATGAGAGAGGGCAGAGATCAATGTCTGGGAAAGGTATATTATCATTACCAAGGCATGTATGTATATTACAATCACATTTTGAAAATAACTGCAGTAAGTGTAAAAAGAAAAACCACTGACTCACACGTGAAACATGCTACACAGGGAGCTGCTTTCTAAGTATACACAAAGCCTCTTGTCAAAAGGTGGCCCTCTGAAATTCTGAAATGTCCTTGTCTCTGATCCACAAGCTGGAGATTGGCCAGACTATCTAGATGTGGTCTCAGATTCTCTGGAGAGCAATCTGGCAGTAATTAGGCATAACGTTGTATGCTGCGTAATCTCTGAGAGCAGAGTCTAAGACAAAGGCTTGTCTATACGTAGTTCATTTGGGAAGAAATAACAGGGAGCAGGAATGAGGAACTGGGGACTGTGAAAAGGAAGAAGAAAAAAACCGTACAAGAATGAGTTTTCAAGTTGGTAACTACTGGCAACTTATACTCAATTCTACAGGGAACTTGGTAAAAGCCTTAAGAACTGTGTCTCAGAACTGTCCCCCTCAAAGCGAGGGGTGACCAGGGGAAGCATTCATCATTTGGCTTCTATTCTCCAAAGGTCAAGAGCAGCCTTATGACCGTTATCACCCCATTTCATTGTGCAGGCATGAGTGCTGAGCAGGTTCCCACCATTCCACACTCTGCCTTAGAGAAGTCCCAGAGCAGAAAATGAGAGGTCCTCCCGCACCACACCAGCACCAAGCTGGTTGCAGCCTGTGCAGCTGCCTAGCTCTGGTCTCTGCAGGGATGGCTAGAGTAGGAGGTGGGACTGAGAGGATGCGGGTTGTGCACAAGAGGGGCTGGACAGTAGTGTATTTAGGTCCTACGGCCCACCAATTCCTCTCCTAGACACATAGAACAAAGCAATTCTGCCTCAGATCTCTAAGGGGACAAGTATGAAGATGTTTACTATGTCACTGTTTGTGGCAGGTGTCCATTGCTAGAGGAATGAAAAAGGAAAATACATACATGGAATATTATGCAGCAGTTAGAGCAATACATTCAATATAAGTCCAGCAACATGAACAGGCTTTAAAGATTTAGTGAGCTTTTAAAAAATAGAAACAGAATGAGGTTTATGGCACAATATTATTTATGTAATTACTCATTCATACCCAATAACACTAAAAGTATATAAAGATACATCTCTGTTAAGGACATATATCAAAGACATAAAGAAGGCATGTATAAAAGGGAGGTGAATGTAAGTGGGGATTAGAGACGAAGGTGAAAATTAAAACAAAAGGAGGGCTTTGCATGAACTGATGATAATAGTTTGCTGTAGTTGAGGACGGTAATTAATTCTCGGCACCTCAGGTCTAAAAAAAAAAAAAAAAAAACCATATGTATGTTGTAACATATATGCCAGAACTTTCCTTTTCCCAGACCCGTGGGCAGACATTAGCAAGCAATCATATTCCTCTTTTCATCTCTCCCTATGTATAGCTCCCTGCCCTCTGCTCTCTCCCCTGCATCTACTAGAGAATATGCATTATTTGAGACCTATTTTAAAATCAGGGTTGGTAAAGTACTTGACCCTTTCAGGGTTAAAGTTGTAAATATATTTTAAAAATTTGAGATGTAAGTAAGGATTATGATCAAGAATAGAAGAAAAAATTAATAGTGGAGGTCAAACTGGAAACTGTTAAAGATTAAATAAGAATTTCTCCTTGCACCCAGAGTCATTGAGGACACCACAAGGTGGTCCTCTCCCCCTTCTTGACACTGATCAAAGCACCCAACCCAAGGGCAGCTGGAAATAGTATAAATAAGAAAGCGAGAAAAACACCTTAAATGATCAGAAGACAGAGTCATATAGTGAAATTAAAGGCCTACAGTGATGATTCCCCTTAAAACATTCATGCTTCTGATAAACTTTGTGCTTCCTTTATGACTAACTGGAACTATAGGAGCAGTTCCACGTGTAGCTGTATTTCTGATGTATCTGTGGGGAGGAAGGTAATCTCCGCGTCTTACTCTTCCGCCATCTTCTCCCTTGATCATAGTGATGGTTTCATGAGTGTTTGCATATGTCCAAATTCATCAAATTGTATACAGGCAGACCTCAAAGATATTGCTGGTTCGGTTCCAGGCCACTTTTTTTCTTTTCTTTTCTTTTGCACTTAGTCTAGTTTCACTGGCTCATAGGGTGCGGCGGGCAGAGGCCTCAAACCCAGCACTTTCAGACCAGAGTTCCTAGCGCAAAGCGGCTGCACAACTTCCCAACTCAAGATGGAGGCAGCGACAGCAGGCCGTGTGCAGAGAGGCTGCGCCCGGACGGGATCTGGAGCTGTGACTAACTGGAACTGAGTAACATATCTGTGTTTTTCTTTTTTGCCTTTGGTTTCCAGGATAGTCAAAGATTAATTTTTGCTCAAAGATATTGAAATGATTGAGGCAGTTAGAGAAAGGTGATTTGGTTAAACAAAACAAAATAAAACAAAACCAAAAGGTAACTAGTATAAGATGATGAACCTTGAAATCATTGAGCTAAGTGAAAGAAGCCAGACACAAAAGGCCACACATTATATTCTTTCATTTATATGAAATGTCCAGAATAGTCAAATCCATAGAGACAGAAAGTAGATTAATGGTTTTCTAGGGTTGGAAAAAGGGAGGGAGAATGAGGGGGGAGGATGGGGAGTGACTACAAATAGGTATGGGGTTTCTCTGGAGGGTAATGAACATGTTCTAAAATTAAATAGTGGTGATGGTTTCACAATTCTGTGAATATACTAAAAACCACTGAATTTCACACTTTTAAAGGGTGAATCTTATGGTATGTGAATTATACCTCAATAAAGCTGTGTGTGTGTGTGTGTGTGTGTGTGTATCATTAGCAAAAGGAGAGGTAGACTCTAATAGGCAGATAACTGATGTGGAAAGAGGACTATGTCCTGGAAATCTGGGGTTCTACCACATAGCAGCTGTGAGACTTTTGGCTCATCATTATCTTGGACTTCAATTTCTTCACCAACATGTAAAGCCACAAATTTGAAGTAGATGAAATCTAAGTCCTTTCCAAATACAAAATGTTAAAATGTATTAGTATTTTGTAATGCTTATGCAGCTCCCCTTGGCTCCTATCCCTCAAAGGTCAAGAGTAAATTTGATTATGGAAATTAAAATTAGATAAACAACAAATATGGGAGACAAAAAAAAAAAAAAAAGCCAGAGCTGGTCAGAGCTGGTCATCTCAAAAACAAAGATCTGAAGATCTGGGCCAGAGGTAAATATTGAGAGTGGTGGAAAAAGCCACAGGAGTAGGTGAAATTACCTAAGGGGAATATTTTAAATTAGACTGAAAAAGGGCTAAGGCTGTCCATTCAAAAACATTAAGGCATTATCAAATGCATTTATTCATTTACTCAACAAATACTGAGCATTTGCTATATGCCAAGCAGAGTTCTAGGGGCAGACAGTGAATGAAACAGAAGTCTCTGCTCTCATTGGCTTATATTTTAGTCAAGGGGAGGAGACTGACAATAAACACACAAACACAAATTTAGAAGTAATAAGTGCTAGAAGGAAAATGAAACAGAGTAATCTGACAGAAAGTGCCTTGGCAGGAGGGGAGGGTTGATATTTTAGATAGTGGTCAGGAAAGATCCCTCTAGCTCCTTATATAAGGACTTTAAAGTCTAGTTCCTTTAAATGTGGACTTGCTTCCAGAAAATGGTTGGATTTATAAATTACTGTGTACACAGGACTCAGCAAGGACACAGACTCTGTGTAAATAAAATTCATCTGAATTGTCTTCTGACTTGCAGGAAGATTTGGAAGGAAACAATCTAAAACTTTTTGTAATTGGTGAGGCAGAATTGATTAGTGGTTAGGGGCATGGACTCTACACACATTGCCTGTGTTTGAATCCTGGTTTTATCATTGACTCACTGTTGACCTCACTGTGCCTTAATTTCCTCAGCTGTAAAATTAGAAAAAGAGAGCATTTCCTGATATTTAAGTGACCTAATATTTGTAAAGCACTTGGAAAGGTGTCTGGCATATGGTAAACTCTTTTTTTTTTTTTTAACATCTTTACTGGAGTATAATTGCTTTACAATGGTGTGTTAGTTTCTGCTTTATAACAAAGTGAATCAGCTATGCATATACATATATCCCCATATCTCCTCCCTCTTGCACTTAAAGTAAAGCAAATGTTACCTAGACAACTCTCTTTGTCCAAAGCACATGAGATTGTGTTTGGATCAATCTAACTTTACAGTTGGTTGCTTTTCTTTTGGATACATTTGTGGTGGTAGGTAATAGACCAGATGTATGCTAAGTAGCAGGGAAAGGCCTATTTCGAATTTAAAATGCACATGTATAATTCACATTCATGTAATTAGCATTCAGAGTATTCGTTTATCCACTCAGCGCAGGAGCGATTCTTGTCATTTTTCTGGAGAAGCCACATGAACAAAAAACACAGGGAGGTAGTACTTTGATACAAAACCAAACCAGTTATATGAAATGTTATGTGGGGTAGAGATTCCTAGAAAGTATCAATGATAAAAGTTCTGGGAGTAGTTGGTATGAATCAAAAAGGATTTTCTGAGCATTGACTGTTCGGGACATGGTGAGAGGCTTAACAAACTGTGTGTCTACCATAAGCAGAGAAGACCATCATAGTAATGTGTAGGGGAGGTACTGAGGCTGGGTGCTGGTTGGGACTGTAGAGGAAATTAGCATGGGCAGAAGAGAAGAGAAAAAATTCAGGAAAAACAGATGGAACCAGCTGCAAAATTCCCTTAGAAAGCGAAACTCTAAGAAACTGAGGGCTATAATTTAACACTGTGGTTTTCTGAGTAAATGTGATTCCCCCTGTGCTGGAAGAGAGAAAATTGGAGGACTGGAAAGAACAAGGGTACAGGTCCTGGTGAGAAATGATGTGCCAATGAAGATTATTTTAAGGAACACATTGTCTGCGGAGGGAGAAGAAGTACAAATGCTGAGATTACTGAAGTGAAGGGAGAGGGGAGTTCGGTGGTTGGCTCCCTTTTAGCAGTTCTTTTGTCCCCAGTAGACTTCAGCCCTTGGGCCCATGTGGACAAGGGAGCTTTGAGGCATCCACAGAACAGCTTAGCAAGTTGCCAGTGGCTGCTCAGAATCCTTGGGCCAGATGGGGGCAGGGTGGTATGAAGGGAAACCCTCAAACTCCCTTTCCTCTCATTTCAGGGGTTGAGGACATCAGGACTGCTTCGTGTGGCTATACTGAGAGAGGAGGGGTGAGAGAGAAAAACAGTATTGATTTTTTTCTTTTAAGTTTTATTTTCCCTACCACTTTGAATATTTTTTTAAAAAAGAAAACAGTAAAAATAGGAAAATAACCATTTTTGTGGCATATTTTCAAACCTGGGCTTCCTTTTCCTGTTTCTCTCAATCTGTGATCTGTTTAAAAAAGAATCCTGAGAGCCTGGTTTCAGTGTGCAAGCGATGGTAGCCTTGTAGCAGCAGACATGTTGTTTATGGTTATCCAAACCCAACACCTTCCTTAATGAGAAAGGAAGCAATAAAACAGGAATCGTGGACAGGCCAGCGGGGCTAATCAGCTCTGGCAAGAGGCCCACCCTCCAAAAGACGCTGGAGTCCATTAATTCCAGCATCTCATATAGTTGGAAATCAACTTCCCCCACGACTTCAGGAAGAGCAGTAGCTCTTTAAGCAGCCAGAACTGGTCCCCTATGTCACTGGTGAGAAGGAGCTGAATAGCTTTAGGGAGCTTCTTAAACCTTCCCATGCACATAGCTCTTCTTGGGGGTGCCCCTGCCTCTTTGCTCCTTATTGTATTTATAAGAGGTCCAGGTGAGAGCTCAGTAATGTTCCAATTTTTCTTTCCATCCTTCTTGTGTGTTTTTGACTCTAAGCTACCTACCATATTAGAAGAGGACAGGACCATTCCATTCTGCCCTCTCCTTTCTCACTCACCGTCCCTTCCTGAGTTCCGGATCTTATCATTTCTCCCTTGGTCTTCCTGAAAGTGTATCCTTCTCAAGACTATCCTCTACAGTGCTGCTGTCTGTTAACTTGACAAGTTTCTCCCTAGCTTCAGAACCTCTGTGGCTTTCCATTACCAGCAGCAGAACTCAATCATGTGCTCACAGAGTGGTCTGTGCGACTATCTGGCAGATGCGCTATGAGTGACTTGTTTCAGATAATATCGAAAGCAGTGATTTGGGAAATGAGTTACTTAAAAATAAAAGAAAGTAGATTCAATGTTATCACAATAACATTCTTTTCATTCGCCAGAATTATGAAATGTTTCCTTAACATGGAAAAAAAAGCAAAGGAGCCAGTAAACTACACACAGCCCCACAGTCTATTTTATCCACTTGTCCATGGGAGCATGTTAAACATGGTGAAATCATGGTGATAAACACTGATCCATGGGATATGATACCAATTCCTTTACTTGGTATCTAAGACCTTTCATAACTACCCCTTGGCTACCTTTTCTCCTCTCCGTCCCCACAAGATCTGAGGTTCACCACACAAAATGGACTCACCATTTTTCAACTACATGATTTTCTTTTAGGTTTTTGCTGATCACTTTCTCCCTTACTCACTCCTCATCCATGTTGTCTGATTTTTTTTTTTTCATGGCTTATTTTAAATGTTACCTCCTCTGTGAAACTTTTCTCAAAACTTTAGAAAGTTAATTCTCTCCTCTGGCCTCCAAAGTTCTTGGAACCTATCACTATCCTTGACCTTATTATACTGAGTTGTAATTTTCTGTTTGCCTAACCCTCCTACACCATAAGCAGCTGGAGAAAGCCACATTTTTTTCCATTTTGCATGCCCTATAAAATACTTGTCAGCCACTTTGCTTATTAAAAGCTTGTTAAATCATGAGACAATGAAGTAGTTTACTTGTTAATAAGTGAGAGGTAATATTTTACCAATGGAAATGCTGAGTAGGTACCAGAGAAGATAACTAATAACCTCAAAACCACAAGAGCAAACATTAAATTCTCACAGTTCCATTTCAGGACTCTGTTCACTTTCTAATTGAATTTTCCTGTTTGAGGAGACCTAGAAGCTTCTGGTTCACTAAACTGCCTCCATATTTAATATGTCTTTCTCAGGTTAGACAAGCTGAGCTATTCTGAGCTCAGCCATTCCAATATCTTATCACATTCTTCCTGATTTATTTCTTCTGTCTAATGAACTTCCTGTCAGTTTCATTAATTTTTTCTGTATAATTTATTTTTAACATCTTCCTGTTTCAGAGTGCCATATTTGCCCATTTTCTTTTGGTATCAGATCAATTTTTAATTTGTGGCTTCTGTTTCTGTGTCATTTTTAGGATTTAAAATTGTATTCTCTGCTCTTGTTATCTCAAACCGCAGAAAAGCAATCGAGTGTAATTGCAACTAAACATAAAATTAAAATAAGAAAATACACAAAAAAGAAAGTCACTGGGGAGGCAAGGAAATTATGATCATATGCAAGAAAATGAGGAAGAAAGTTTCACAGTCCCAAAGCAATGACTATGTTCAAGGATAAGTGCTGGTGGAGGGAAAGACTGGACAGCAGCTACCTGCACATAAAACACTCTTCTTCCCTTCTCCAGTCCTCTTCTATGACTAATCAACCCCTCAGGCTTACTGGCTATCTACTGACGAGTCATAGGTTCCACTAGCCTCAGAGGTAATTTCCTCTCATTCAAGACAAACCCTGTAATCTCCCGACTTCCATGTGGAAATGTTAGAAGGTCACCCAAAGCTGCCTTTTCCTCCTGAAGAAGATTTTTGCCCCAAGTAGCAGTTTGTTCTCAGGGCCCTTCCCCCAATATGTCCTTCATATGGTCATTGCCTTCCACACAGCAGGACCTCACTATACATGTGCACATGAAACAGACGAATGGAATACAGTGAATGAATGCAAATCACTCCCTGAAAATCCTTGTCCGCTTCCAATATCTAATATTGTGATAATATTAGATATCACCTAAGATTGTGGCCCCCAACTTTCATTCAGTTTTCACTTCTAGGACACCCACCCCAGATTATATCAACTGACCAAGAGGTCAATTTGATATTCTTTCACCAGGAACATTCAATATTCTTCTATTTAAAAAGGTTTCCTGGGCACTTCCGGGTAAGATGGCGGAAGAGTAAGACGCGGAGATCACCTTCCTCCCCACGGATACACCAGAAATACAGCTACACGTGGAACAACTCCTACAGAACACCTACTGAACGCTGGCAGAAGACCCCAGACCTCCCAAAAGGCAAGAAACTCCCCACATACCTGGGTAGGGCAAAGCGGAGAGATTCCTGCACAGAGGATCAGTGCCGAGCAGCACTCACCAGCCCGAGAGGCTTGTCTGCTCACCTGCCGGGGCAGGCGGCGCTGGAAGCTGAGGCTCGGGCTTCGGTCAGAGCGCAGGGAGAGGACTGGGGCTGGCGGCGAGAACTCAGCCTGAAGGGGGCTAATGTGCCACAGCTAGCCGGCAGGGAGTCCGGGAAAACTCTGGAGCTGCCGAAGAGGCAAGAGACTTTTTCTTCCCTCTTGGTTTCCTGGTGCGCGAGGAGAGGGGATTAAGAGCGCTGCTTAAAGGGGCTCCACAGACGGGCGCGAGTCACGACTGAAAGCGCGGAGCCCAGTGACGGGCGTGGGACGCTGGGGCTGCTGCTGCCGCCGCCAAGAAGCCTGTGTGCGAGCGCAGGTCACTGTACACACCGCCCTTCCGGGAGCCCGTGCAGCCCGCCACTGCCGGGGTCCCGGGATCCAGGGACGGCTTCCCTGGGAGAACGCACGGCGCGCCTCGGGCTGGTGCAACGTCACGCCGGCCTCTGCTGCTGCAGGCTCGCCCCGCACTCCGTGCTCCTCCCTCCCGCCCGGCCTGAGTGAGCCAGAGTCTCCGAAGAGGCTGCTCCTTTAACCCTGTCCTGTCTGAACGAAGAACAGACGCCCTCCAGCGACCTACATGCAGAGGCGGGGCCAAATCCAAAGCTGAGATCCAGGAGCTGTGAGAACAAAGAAGACAAAGGGAAACCTCTCCCAGCAGCCTCAGAAGCAGCGGATTAAAGCTCCACAATCAACTTGATGTACCCTGCATCTGTGGAATACATGAATAGACAACACATCATCCCAAATTGAGGAGCCAGGAGTCAGTGCTGGGTCTCTGAGGTGGGAGAGCCAACTTCAGGACACTGGTCCACAAGAGAACTCCCAGCTCCACATAATATCAAACGGCGAAAATCTTCCAGAGATCTCCATCTCAACACCAGCACCCAGCTTCACTCAACGACCAGCAAGCTACAGTGCTGGACACCCTATGCCAAACAACTAGCAAGACAGGAACACAACGCCACCCATTAGCAGAGAGGCTGCCTAAAATCATAAAAAGTCCACAGACACCCCAAAACACACCACCAGACGTGGACCTGCCCACCAGAAAGACAAGATCCAGCCTCATCCACCAGAACACAGGCACTAGTCCCCTCCACCAGGAAGCCTACACAACCCACTAAACCAACCTTAGCCACTGGGGACAGACACCAAAAACAACGGGAACTACGAACCTGCAGCCTGCAAAAAGGAGACCCCAAAAACAGTAACATAAGCAAAATGAGAAGACAGAAAAACACACAGCAGGAGAAGGAACAAGATAAAAACCCACCAGACCTAACAAATGAAGACGTAATAGGCAGTCTACCTGAAAAAGAATTCAGAATAATGATGGTAAAGATGATCCAAGATTCTATTTCCCAGATCCAAAATCTTGGAAATAGAATAGACAAAATGCAAGAAACAGTTAACAAGGACTTAGAAGAACTAAAGATGAATCAAGCATCGATTAAAAACACAATACATGAAATAAAAAATACTCTAGATGGGATCAATAGCAGAATAACTGAGGCAGAAGAACGGATAAGTGAGGTGGAAGATAAAATAGTGGAAATAACTGATGCAGAGCAAAATAAAGAAAAAAGAATGAAAAGAACAGAAGACAGTCTCAGAGACCTCTGGGACAACATTAAACGCACCAACATTAGAATTATAGGGGTTCCAGAAGAAGAAGAGAAAAAGAAAGGGACTGAGAAAATATTTGAAGAGATTATAGTTGAAAACTTCCCTAATATGGGAAAGGAAATAGTTAATCAAGTCCAAGAGGCACAGAGAGTCCCATACAGAATAAATCCAAGGAGAAATACGCCAAGACACATATTAATCAAACTGTCAAAAATTAAACACAAAGAAATCATATTAAAAGCAGCAAGGCAAAAACAACAAATAACACACAAGGGAATCCCCATCAGGATAACAGCTGATCTCTCAGCAGAAACTCTACAAGCCAGAAGGGAGTGGCAGGACATAATTAAAGTGATGAAGGAGAAAAACCTGCAACCAAGATTACTCTACCCAGCAAGGATCTCATTCAGATTTGATGGAGAAATTAAAACCTTTACAGACAAGCAAAAGCTGAGAGAGTTCAGCACCACCAAACCAGCTTTACAACAAATGCTAAAGGAACTTCTCTAGGCAAGAAACACAACAGAAGGAAAAGACCTACAATAACG
Organism: Mesoplodon bidens; assembly: GCF_964165515.1. NCBI lineage: Eukaryota > Metazoa > Chordata > Mammalia > Artiodactyla > Ziphiidae > Mesoplodon > Mesoplodon bidens. Next base: position 30,751,347 of record NC_138176.1, on the reverse strand, counting down.
AACCCAAAACAATTAAGAAAATGGGAACAGGAACATACATATCGATAATTACCTTAAATGTAAATGGCCTAAATTCTCCCACCAAAAGACACAGATTGGCTGAATGGATACAAAAACAAGACCCATATATATGCTGTCTACAAGAGACCCACTTCAGACCTAGAGACACATACAGACTGAAAGTAAGGGGATGGAAAAAGATATTCCATGCAAATGGAAACCAAAAGAAAGCTGGAGTAGCAATTCTCATATCAGACAAAATAGACTTTAAAATAAAGACTACTAGAAGAGACAAAGAAGGACACTACATAATGATCAAGGGATCGATCCAAGAAGAAGGTATAACAATTGTAAATATTTATGCACCAAACATAGGAGCACCTCAATACATAAGGCAAATACTAACAGCCATAAAAGGAGAAATCGACAGTAACACAATCATAGTAGGGGACTTTAACACCCCACTTTCACCAATGGACAGATCATCCAAAATGAAAATAAAAAAGGAAACACAAGCTTTAAATGATACATTAAACAAGATGGACTTAATTGATATTTATACGACATTCCATCCAAAAACAACAGAATACACATTTTTCTCAAGTGCTCATAGAACATTCTCCAGGATAGATCATATCTTGGGCCACAAATGAAGCCTTGGTAAATTTAAGAAAATTGAAATTGTATCAAGTATCTTTTCTGACCACAATGCTATGAGACTAGATATCAATTACAGGAAAAGAGCTGTAAAAAATACAAACACATGGAGGCTAAACAATACACTACTTAATAACAAAGTGATCACTGAAGAAATCAAAGAGAAAATTAAAAAATACCTAGAAACAAATGACAATGGATACACGACGACCCAAAACCTATGGGATGCAGCAAAAGCAGTTCTAAGACGGAAATTTATAGCAATACAATCCCACCTTAAGAAACAGGAAACATCTCGAATAAACAACCTAACCTTGCTCCTAAAGCAATTAGAGAAAGAAGAACAAAAACATCCCAAAGTTAGCAGAAGGAAAGAAATCATAAAGATCAGATCAGAAATAAAAACAAAAGAAGGAAATGATAGCAAAGATCAATAAAACTAAAAGCTGGTTGTTTGAGAAGATAAACAAAATTGATAAACCATTAGCCAGACTCATCAAGAAAAAAAGGGAGAAGACTCAAATCAATAGAATTAGAAATGAAAAAGGAGAAGTGACAACTGACACTGCAGAAATACAAAAGATCATGAGAGATTACTACAAGCAACTCTATGCCAATAAAATGGACAACCTGGAAGAAATGGACAAATTCTTAGAAATGCACAACCTGCCAAGACTGAATCAGGAAGAAATAAAAAATATGAACAGACCAATCACAAGCACTGAAATTGAAACTGTGATTAAAAATCTTCCAACAAACAAAAGCCCAGGACCAGATGGCTTCACAGGTGAATTCTATCAAGCATTTAGAGAAGAGCTAAAACCTATCCTTCTCAAACTCTTCCAAAATATAGCAGAGGGAGGAACACTCCCAAACTCATTCTACGAGGCCACCGTCACCTTGATACCAAAACCAGACAAGGATGTCACAAAGAAAGAAAACTACAGGCCAATATCACTGATGAACATAGATGCAAAAATCCTCAACAAAATACTAGCAAACAGAATCCAACAGCACATTAAAAGGATCATACACCATGATCAAGTGGGGTTTATTCCAGGAATGCAAGGATTCTTCAATATACGCAAATCAATCCACGTGATACACCATATTAACAAATTGAAGGAGAAAAACCATATGATCATCTCAATAGATGCAGAGAAAGCTTTCGACAAAATTCAACACCCATTTATGATAAAAACCCTGCAGAAAGTAGGCATACAGGGAACTTTCCTCAACATAATAAAGGCCATATATGACAAACCCACAGCCAGCATCGTCCTCAATGGTGAAAAACTGAAACCATTTCCACTAAGATCAGAAACAAGACAAGGTTGCCCACTCTCACCACTCTTATTCAACATAGTTTTGGAAGTTTTAGCCACAGCAATCAGAGAAGAAAAGGAAATAAAAGGAATCCTAATCGGAAAGGAAGAAGTAAAGCTGTCACTGTTTGCAGATGACATGATACTATACATAGAGAATCCTAAAGATGCTACCAGAAAACTATTAGAGCTAATCAATGAATTTGGTAAAGTAGCAGGATACAAAATTAATGCACAGAAATCTCTGGCATTCCTATATACTAATGATGAAAAATCTGAAAGTGAAATCAAGGAAACACTCCCATTTACCATTGCAACAAAAAGAATAAAATATCTAGGAATAAACCTACCTAAGGAGACAAAAGACCTGTATGCAGAAAATTATAAGACCCTGATGAAAGAAATTAAAGATGATACAAATAGATGGAGAGATGTACCATGTTCTTGGATTGGAAGAATCAACATTGTGAAAATGACTCTACTACCCAAAGCAATCTACAGATTCAATGCAATCCCTATCAAACTACCACTGGCATTTTTCACAGAACTAGAGCAAAAAATTTCACAATTTGTATGGAAACACAAAAGACCCCGAATAGCCAAAGCAATCTTGAGAACGAAAAATGGAGCTGGAGGAATCAGGCTCCCTGACTTCAGACTATACTACAAAGCTACAGGAATCAAGACAGTATGGTACTGGCACAAAAACAGAAAGATAGATCAATGGAACAGTATAGAAAGCCCAGAGATAAACCCACGGACATATGGTCACCTTATCTTTGATAAAGGAGACAGGAATGTACAGTGGAGAAATGACAGTCTCTTCAATAAGTGGTGCTGGGAAAACATGGATAGGGACATGTAAAAGTATGAGATTAGATCACTCCCTAACACCATACACAAAAATAAGCTCAAAATGGATTAAAGACCTAAATGTAAGGCCAGACACTATCAAACTCTTAGAGGAAAACATAGGCAGAACACTCTATGACATAAATCACAGCAAGATCCTTTTTGACCCAGCTCCTAGAGAAATGGAAATAAAGACAAAAATAAACACATGGGACCTAATGAAGCTTAAAAGCTTTTGCATAGCAAAGGAAACCATAAACAAGACCAAAAGACAACCCTCAGAATGGGAGAAAATATTTGCCAATGAAGCTACTGACAAAGGATTAATCTCCAGAATTTATAAGCAGCTCATGCAGCTCAATAACAAAAAAACAAACAACCCAATCCAAAAATGGGCAGAAGACCTAAATAGACAATTCTCCACAGAAGATATACAGACTGCCAACAAACACATGAAAGGATGCTCAACATCTTTACTCATTAGAGAAATGCAAGTCAAAACTACAATGAGATATCATCTCACACCAGTCAGAATGGCCATCATCAAGAAATCTAGAAACAATAAATGCTGGAGAGGGTGTGGAAAAAAGGGAACACTCTTGCACTGCTGGTGGGAATGTGAATTGGTACAGCCGCTATGGAGAATGGTATGGAGGTTCCTTAAAAAACTACAAATAGAACTACCATATGACCCAGCAATCCCACTACTGGGCATATACCCTGAGAAAACCATAATTCAAAAAGAGACATGTACCAAAATGTTCATAGCAGCCCTATTTACAATAGCCCGGAGATGGAAACAACCTAAGTGTCCATCATCGGATGAATGGGTAAAGAAGATGTGGCACATATATACAATGGAATATTACTCAGCCATAAAAAGAAATGAAATTGAGCTATTTGTAATGAGGTGGATGGACCTAGAGTCTGTCATACAGAGTGAAGTAAGTCAGAAAGAGAAAGACAAATACTGTATGCTGACACATATATATGGAATTTAAGAAAAAAAAATGTCATGAAGAACATAGGGGTAAGACAGGAATAAAGACACAGACCTACTAGAGAATGGACTTGAGGATATGGGGAGGGGGAAGGGTAAGCTGTGACAAAGTGAAAGAGCGGCATGGACATATATACACTACCAAACGTAAGGTAGATAGCTAGTGGGAAGCAGCCGCATAGCACAGGGAGATCAGCTCGGTGCTTTGTGACCGCCTGGAGGGGTGGGATAGGGAGGGTGGGAGGGAGACGCAAAAGGGAGGGGATATGGGAACATATGTATATGTATAACTGATTAAATTTGTTATAAAGCAAAAAAAAATGAAATAAAATGTTACGTAATACTACTCAAAAGAACTTAAAAATATGATATACTTAGGGATAAATCTGAGAAAATTGACTTGTACACTGAAAACTATAAAACTTGGCTGAGAGATATTTAAGAAGACTGAATAAATTGAAAGATAATACCATGCCATTGGATAGGAAGACCCGGTATTGTTAAGATATTAATTTTTCCCAAATTGATATATAAATTCATCATAATCTCAATTAAATTCCAGAAAGCTTAAAAAAAAATAAAAAAAATAAAAAATAAAAAGGTTTCCTAATCCTGGATGGTCAGGAATATAAATATTCCATGGGCTACAAAATTAATGGTTAACAAGCATGGGAGATTCAGAACGGTGTATTGGATAGCGTGTGGGCCCTGGAGTTAGGAGTTCTAATTTTACTACTTAGCAAGTTGGCCTTGAAAAAAGTTACTGGTTTCTTCAATGGGTTAGTAATATATCATGCACTCAATAGATGGCATTTGTAGCCTAAAAGGCGATACAATTACTACATTTTGGTCAGTTGATGATGCATTTTCCACATTTTAATGGTTTTGAAATCAGAATGTTTTTCATCAGAAGAAACTTGCCAGCTGTTTACTCTCTCCCCTCAGCTGTTATTAAATTGATGTTACATTTTATAATTGTTTGTGTTCAAGAATCAAGGAAATGTGGTTCTTGGAATGACACTGACCGAAACTTTGGAGCTCTTTTGTGGTAAACATACCTTTCCAGCTAGATTCCCCTATTTATCATCAGTGTCTTATATCTGAAAGAGAAGAGCCAAAGTTTCCCTTGGGACATATTCTCCCATCTTCAGATAGCCAAGTTGAGTCACAGAGGCTAGTTTACTGGGAAGCTCATCAACTTCCAGCTCCCCGTTTTCACAGGCCTCTACTAATGTCCTGGGAAGGGCCATGATAATGTGTTAATATGGTCAGATATATTTCTAAAACACACAAATTTGTTTTGTTTTCTTTTTCTTAAAGAGGTTCCCATTGTATAAGCTTCCAGCCCCATAAAACTTAGACTCACACCTGGATGTCACCTAAGGTATTACTGTGGCACAGTTTGTGTTTAGGGTCCTCTGACTCTCTTAAGTATTTCTTTGCCCTGTGTTTCTCTTCCCCTCCATCAAAACCTGCTCTTGGAAAGGACAAATACCATATGATATCACTTATATGTGGAATCTAAAATATGACACAAATGAACTTATCTATGAAACAGAAGCAGAAACATGGACATAGAGAATAGACTGGTGGTTGTCAAGGGGGAGGCGGGTGGGAGAGGGTTGGGTTGGGAATTTGGGATTAGCAGATGCAAACTGGTATATATAGAATGGATAAATAACAAGATCCTACTGTATAGCACAGGGAACTATATTCAATATCCTGTGATAAACCAGAATAGAAAGGAATATGAAAAAGAATGCACAAATATGTATAACTGAGTCACTTTGCTGTACAGCAGTAATTAATACAACATGGCAATTCAATTATACTTCAATTAAAAAAAAATTTTCAAATAAACTAAAATTATTGCAAAGAAAAAAACCCTGCTCTTGGGAAAGGATTATTTGATATTAAGACCTTAGTGTGACTTTAAATCAGTGTAGTTTGCCTCTTCTCAAGTTATTTACATTCTGCATCCTCCCCCTAATGTAAAATGAAAAATTATTTTTCTAAAATGAAATACCTGGCATTAGCAAACTGACTGAAATGTTACTTTGAGCCACAAAGAGAACTTTCTTTCACCCTTAAGCATATACCCAGAAGATACTCTCCTACTGTGCCTACATATAGGCATAGCCCATTTTGGTTGCCTAAATCAATATCTATCTTTTCAACACTATGTTACAAAGTTAGTAGCAGACTAGATTCTTTTGCATGTGAACAGCTGAGATAGCAGATCCAAATGCGATTGAGACATAGACATTGCTTTGCTTCTTTTACATTTCTCCCACTATTTTACTCTGTTCATTCACCTTCCACTCCTTAACTGCCTCACTCCAATATTGACTGAGCACCTGCCAAGTGACAGGCACTATGGTAGGCACTGGCACATTGAAATAAGCCTTCAACATTATTGAATGAATGAATGAATCAGTGAATGAATCTCAATCAGTCAATGAAACAGTGATTTTTTTTTCCAGTAGTGATACTACTGTTCTTACTCTACTCATGTATTTTCATTTTCCAGTTTTCTTCATTAGAGAAGGTTAACATTGTCATTGTCCTCATTTTCCTTTTGTTGTGCATCCAGTTATTCTATGATCCTCAAGAATAACTGTTATTCTTTTGCCCTCTTCCCCTTTGATATACTTTGATATAATAAGTAGGTAAACCAGCAGTTGGCTGAGAAAAAAGTTTCCTTTTTAATCTATTCATTATTTCCAAAGGATTAAATATTCCTCTGCCTCACCTTACCTTACCATGATACTGCAACTAGGATATATTGGAAAAAGGGGTATAATGTTACTGCTTTTATTGAGATTTCCAAAGAAGTAATCTTTATTAAGTATTATAAGCAATCATAAGCAATGATGATATTAACAAAAGAATGATCATGGTCATATTATAAATAATGTAAACCATTCCCTCCACCATATACATCTACCACCAGGAGTCCTCTGATCACACCCTAAGAAAAACTGTATAAATTAGAAGGTGTCTATCCTTTCAGAATTAGCCTAAATGTCACTTCCTCTGGGAAGACTTACCTAATTTCCCTTCCTTTACAAACTAAGGTAGATACATCTCACCATGGGCTCCTGTAGCACCCTAAACATCCCCTGTTATAGGAATCATTGCATCTTACTATCATTGCTTGCTTCATTAACTATTTTCCCATTAGACCATAAGGTCTTTGAAGATAACCACCACATCAGTCTTGCTCTCCATTTTATCCTCAGGAGTCTGGAAGATACAAGAATGTTATGAACAGCTGATAAATGAAGGAAGGAAGGGAAGAAAGAAGGAAGGGAGGAAGGAAGGAAATTTTCAAATATTAGGGAAGCCAGTTGTCATTTTATTTAGTATTCAAAATGCAATCATAAGGACAGTACTTTTGGAAATACTTCCCTTATGACTGGGATTTCACCAACTCCTTCCTGTGCCTATTGAATTGCTGAAAATAATATCAAAAAGTGTTATTTCCTCCTCTGATTCCTCTAGGAGGTGAAGACACAAATCATAGAGTCCAAGTGACTTAAGCCAAAGTGGTTCATCTTGGTTCTTATGTTATGTTTTGGAGTCAGCCCAGCTATCCACGCTATACCATCTGCACTGTATCCTGAACATCCCTCATTTTCCCGTCTGACTCTTGCCTGCATTGAGAGATTCTCAACTCTTTTCCTTGACTCATCTCCCAAAGTACAGATGATTATCTGCATTCTAATGGAAGGGAGAGACTGTGTGGATCATCCAAAGGAGTGGGTTGTCCAAACATTGTCTCTGTTAGTCTTTCAAATGCATCACGTAGATTTTCACATAACCAGAATTCACCCACTGCTCAGAAAACTGAAAATTCTTAAGTGGCAGTCCAAATTTGGAAACCACAACTGTTTTTAGCACTGCCTTTCAGGTGCCAAAAATATCACCTATCATATTCTGCAGGGTTCAAAGAAAGAGGAAAGAGGAAAAAAGCAAAGAACAAGTTGAGGATAAAGGTAACATGAAGCTTCTCCAGTTACATAAATTATTATTAAAAATAACCACAATAACTGAAACAACAATAATAGTAGCAATAAGAACTAGCATTCACTAGCAATTAACAAAACAGGGCCTCATGTGACCTTCCTAATCTCTCTAAGAGGGAAGGAGGATAGTGGTCCCTATCTGTCAAGTACTTGTTCCAGGAACAATTGTGGATATCAAAATCTGCAGTTGCTCAAGTCCCGTATATAAAATGGTATGGTGCTTGTATTATAACCTATGCACATCTTTCCATGTACTTTAAATCATCTCTAGATTACTTATACTACCTAATACAATGTAACTGCTATGTAAACAGTTGCCGGTACATGGCAAATTCAAGTTTTGCCTTTTGGAACCTTCTGAACATTTTTTTCTTGAATATTTTCAGTCTGTGGTTGGTTGAATCCACAGATGCAGAAGACATGGATACGGATACAGAGGGCTGACTGTATTCTTGGCATCCTCATTTTACAGATGAAGAAACAAAATCAGAGAAGTTACGTGAATGGCCCAAGGTCATACAACCCAAGCCACTAGACTTCAAATCCTGTATCTTATCTCTTCTTCAAACAGCCTCACCACTGGTTTATCTAACGAATCTCACATGAATCTGTTTTGGTGGGAAATTTGCCCTTTTTTGCATTACTGTGGACCTAAGGAGAGGTCAGTAGGACTTCTCTGAACTTCTCAAAATAGAAAAGAAACAAAGATTCCATTTCTAGCTTTTGGATGAGAGTTCCAGTTATATACATATTAAAATCTTACTTGGTCCATCTCCAAACTGGTTTTGGGGGCTCGAAAGAAGAAGTTTGATCACTCTGCCCCAGTTTGTACCCTGGAATCTAATTCCCCAAACCCTCACCCATCCACAGGGGACTTCACGAACAGCCAAAGTAACTTTTCAACTGGAAAATCTTGATGACCCTTCTCTGGTCTCCCAGGCCTCATCTCCCCAAGTCAGGCCAGTACCTGGCATATCCTGGGCTGTGGTAGAGACTCTCATCCTCGAGGCCCTAACAACTGGGTCCAGGCTGCTGTAGCCAATAGAAGGTCTATCCCATGAATCAAACCTCAAGGAATCTGTGATCCAGCAACACCCCTAGCAGATACCCGTTTAAGGCAATATCTGGCAAGAGCTTTGCAAAAGAGAATTGGAAAAAGAAAACCAGTCAGAGAAATAACTGAATGAGCTACTAAGTGAAACAAGGAGTATGGAACTTTGGCAGACAGTATTTTCCAAAAATGATTGAAAAAATATTTCTGGTCTTATATGCCCTTCCAGAACCTTGCCACTCCCCCATCCAGAGAAGTTTATTTCCTCTTGTCTTAAATCCCTATGGGTCTTGGTGACTGTCTCAATGTATAGACTGTGGTTGAAGTGATGCCCTATGACTTCTGAGGGTAGATAGAAAAGGTGATAGAGCTTCCACCTGGCTCTCTCTCTTGGGCAACTGACTTTAAAACCTTGGGAGGAAGCCCAGGCTACACAAAGAGGCACTCCGGTTATCAGCCCCACAAAGGTACTAGCTGACAACTGACATCAACTAACTGCCAGACACATGAGTGAACGAGCCTTCTGATGATTCCAGTCGCCAGCCTTTGAATTACCCCAGGCTTTGAGTTTTCCAGCTGAAGCTAATGGAGCAAAGACAAGTTATCCTTATGGGAATTCCTGACCCATAGAATTCATAGTCATAATAGATGAGTGTTTTAAGCCACTAAGTTTTGGGGTAATTTGTTGCACAGCAAGACATAACCAAACAGGAACATAAGCCTGAGGGGACCTCTGAGCATGTTGTATTTGCAACAGCCAAAAGGTGACTCCAGGTCCTACTGCTAATTCTAGCCATCCCCTGCCAGGTGCCTTCTGTATATAGGTTATTTCTCTTGGAGACTCCACTGCTCCTCCCTGCAACTGCACTTAGCTCTCCCCTTCCAAGTCCATCAAACATGTTTTTAAAGGTCTGAAGTTCAATTGAGCACAGGGTTTGAGCCCTTTACTCTAAGTTTCTTTGGCCTTGCCTGGCCAATTCAGGAGGTGAGTTTAGCCACTTATTTCAGTCTCTGAACATTCTGTGATGGTGAAGGTGTATGCAGTGGTGGAGAGTACTGGGTAGTGGGGAGAAAGGGAAGAACCTAACTCCTAATCCATTTGTCTTGGCTTTGACCTAGAGCTACCTATTCTACTTAAAGAATTACATGAACACAGTTAGAACCTTCACTCACAGTGCCATGATACCACTGAATCATTTTACTTCCAATGACAATCCTTTGATCAGATCATTAGGCTCAAAACTGGAAAAGCCAAAAATATAAGGACTTGTGGTCTTGTACACTGTTGTAATACAGAAACTTAGTATAGTGCCTGGAACACAGTAAACACTCAATAAATATCTACTGAATGAAAGAATGAATGAATGAGAGAAATTTCCTCCCCTCTTTTTAGAGACCAATAACTAATATTGGATTAGCATAATGTGCTTAGAAAACTGTAGTGTTCAACAGGCTGACATTCTACTCCATTAGGTAATATGTTTTTCAACCTGCTCAAAGTAAGTATTAAACCTTAAAACTGTGAGTTCCTTGAGGGCAGAGACCATGTCTTATTACATTTTGTATCCTTAGCACCTGGTACTTTGCCTGGTACTTGCTAAAAGCTCAGTAAATATTAAATATTTAAATATTAAAAACTAAGTGAAGGTCAAAGAGACTGACAGAGATATTTCAAATCATTTAGTTCTCCTAGGCTTTGCCTAGTAGGAGACAGTGACAGATAAGGGTGCTGGTCAGTGCACCTGATCCCCAGAGGGATCAGACTGGGATGTAGAAATTCAGAAGTCCTGAGGCCTCCCAGCCTCTAAAGACTCCAAAAGCTATTTTGTAATCTGAGTATGGCATTGGTATGAATACAGAAAAGTGTACAGACCTCCCCTTTAGCAATCAAAAGTGCTTTTCTATGATTGCTCCAAATAGTATTTTTTTTCACAACTAATTTTATAATGAGCCATTCATTTATTCATTCATCCCATATATATTTTGTGGTTTTGGCCACACCTCACAGCTTGCAGGATCTTACTTCCCGGACCAGGGATTGAACCCATGCCCTTGGCAGTGAAAGCATGCAGTCCTAACCACTGGACCACCGGGGAACTCCCCTCATTCATCCCATATTAATGGGGGCCTACCTGTTGCTATTTTTCTGCAAAGATGTGTTTAATTTGCTCAAAAGAAAGTTGAATGTTCAAAAGGTCCTCATTCCCTGGAAAAGGACCTGACTAGGAAACTAAAGATAAGATATCACCATTTTGTAGAGGCAGATGGAAACTGTAGACATAAGATCCTCACAGTTCAGAATTAACTAATCTAGTGTATTTTAAAACGTGATCTGCATTGGGTGGAATCACTTGACAGATGACAATTAATAATAGAGATGTCTGGGATCCACTCCAGACATACTAAATCAGAACATCAGAAGTGAGACTGGAAACTACAAGCAATCTCTGGTGATTTTGATTGTATTCAAGTTTGAGAACTACTAACCACAGGTGTTGCGCCAGTAGGACCTACATTCAATTGCTTAATTTAACCTTATCTTCCCCAACATCTCTACAAGAGTAATATGTTACTTGACTGATTCTAAGACACCTAGGAATAGTGTAAATGTGGCTCAGAATTGCCAATACCCCAGACCACAATTCCACTGAATGAATGTAATCATTCTCTCCTTAAACTAACCCAAAATAAACTCCTGCAAAAAGAAAGTAAACCTATTCTTCCCTTAAGAAACTCACAATTTAGAAGCCAACTGTTACAAAATGTTTGTTATTAAAATAGAGAAGCTTTTAAACTTGGATATGGTACATTCAAACCCTTCTTAATCTGAAAAGCAATAAACGGCAATCATCAGCTGTGAGAGGTACCTCTTGGCCATGCAAATCCAGACTGCACTATTTTTCTACCCACAGTGCTAACATCCAGCTGGAACCCTGTGACATTTTCCTCACCTTACCCCCAAACTCACTCCTCTTCTTCCCCAGAGATTTTTACTCACTTTCTGAATTTTCCTAATCTGGTCAGAGAGTGTGTCTAATAGGCGAGTTTTCAGGAAGTCCATCACCTTGACCACCCGGCCATCAATGTAGCAACTGGAATAAAAATAAAATAAGAATCAGAGAAAATCCCGAGCAGGAGACTACAGATATATTTTTCTAGCCAGAGGTCTCTGTTGCCTGAGGAAAGAGCCCAGGGTTCACTTGGGCTCTTACATTCTAAGAAGTTTTGATCCTGGGTACTTTTCAAACAAATAATATACTTTTTAACCTCTTCATTTTCACCTCCATTTGTGGGCTAATATTGTGATTTTTTTCAGCCTTTGTCCATTGAAACTGCATTTATTGCTCTATAGGAACTGACAGGACTCTGTAACACAATTGGGTAATGGGGAAAAGCTTAGTTGTTTTCCCCCTAGGGAAAGTAATTTAACACCCCTCCCATACCATCCCTACTGCCCACCTTAAAGTAATAAAGGTATGTGAGAGGTTTGAAAGACTACTCAAACATTTTGAACGGTTTCCACACCTTTAAATAAGAAAACACCAACCACAAAAATCTGATTTAGTGCAGTGAGCAGGTCTCAAAGAGTTCATCTCCAGTTCATTTCCCGGGGCAAAATACCTTGTAGTCAACCTCCTTCCACCTCCAGAATAAATGAATAAACAGATTAAAGTCAGACAGATTAAAGTCCAGGTGCCCTCTCCTAAAATAGCAACAAGTTTGGCACACATCAGTGTGGTGGTGTCTCTGGTTTTGTTAGGTAGCTTAAGTGAAACATCAAGCTGTGCTGATATTACATTGTTAACATTTAACCAAAACAGGTCCCTCTGGCTTTGTGGGGACTCTCTGTGTGAATCTTTACTCTGAAGGCTAAGCCCAGGATTAGGTGACCTTCATTATCTCAAACCTCCCAACACTCATCTTTGCAAAATTCCAAATTAAATCGATTTAATTTAAATCAATGCTTATGACTCCTGAGCACCTTTTCCAATCCACTTAGGTCTCCTGGCTGATGGATAATGATAGATTATGTCATTTTTAGTAAGACACCAACCTCTCAGTACGTATTATAGAACTATAATTCTAATTCTAGTACTAAAAAATTCCTTTTAATGTTAAATTCCCATACTAATATGTGATGTAATGGAATGGTTAAAATTCTATTGTAATTGCACTTTCAACCAGGTGCTCTGGTTGAAGTGAGGGTGGGAGATGAGTTCCTCCCACTCAGCCTTCCCCTTGGCCTCCCTCACCACCTCACACATTTCCACAGAATCCAATGTTTAAATCATTTGTATATTGGAAAGAGTATGGGTTTTGGAGCCAGAGATATCTGAGATCAAATTCCAAGGCAGTTATTTACTACCTATGTGATCTTGGGCAAGATGCTTGGCCTTTATGGGCCTCAGTTTTCTTATTCTTAAGAGAGAGGTAACACATCTACTACTCAGGATTGTTTGAAGATAAAACAGATAAACCTAAAGTGTCTGGCATATAGTAGGCACTCAACAACTGTTAGTTCTTTTCTGATTTCTCTAATTTTCAGCTCACAAAGATGGGGTCATAAACAATAGGGGCCTGACTGTGTGTATAGAATTCTAAAAGTGAGACGACTGTGTCAAAGGGTACATGCTTTTGAAAATCTGGGTGGTTACTTATATTAGGGAATAAAACAAACCAATGACATGACCTTTCACCTCATTCCTGGTACAGATGCTAGACTGAGATCCAATAAACATTTATTATGTGCAACACACAGAGCTGGTAATGTCCATGTCCATTACCTCACAAACCTCTTTCTATTAGTGCTCCACTGTCAGTACCTCCAATTTTTTTAAAGTTGCGATTAGACAGTATACTACCTGAAAGCTAGGCATATTAAAACACTGTAGTGTTCAAATTAAAAATAATTCATGAAATGTTAACGTAACACACATTGAAGGACATGAACATTTGTACTATATTACAGGATGATTACGCATATGATAAAAATGTACTGTAATTAGTGTTCTTTTATGTTCTAGTCAAATATATTATAGTTTCCTCTTTTTTCTTTGTTAGCTCCCAGTAACTATTTTAAACAGCAGAGTTTATAAGTTTTGCTGGCAACACATATAGTTTAATGCTCATTGAGATAAAAGTGCCAGATGTATTTTTTCAATATGTAGGATTCCCTGTGAACATGCTTCCTATCCCACAAAATCCACGGCCCAGGGTTGAGGGACTTCCACTCTTCCCCTCCTTCCTTCGGTCTCTTTTCTCAAGTACACAAAACTTGGAGTTAGAAAACCTTGGTTCAGTCCCAGCTTTGCCACACACTACCTACATGATACTGGGTTTCCCCTTCTTTAAAATCAGTTAATAAAGAACCCCAACCCTACAGTATTTTCACAGGGTTACTGTACCAATAAAAATGAGAAGAAATTCTGGGCACAGAACCTGGCATGTAAAAGGTATTCAATAACCAAAACTACCCTCCAGGTTACTTAAGTACCCAAGGTGGCAGCAACCTAGACTGAAAAGCCATGGGATGGGGTGAGCAGGGGAACATCTGTCTGGAGAAAGAAAGTATGTTCATCCACCATAGGATTTGGAATTAGGGAATTATGGAGGAGCAAAAACGGACTCTGGATTTCCAGTAGGTGGGAGACAGAGAGAGAGAGAGAGAGAGAGAGAGACGGAGAGGGCTGTGATTATGTTGCAAAAACCTGGAGTTTGAAAAGACCTTAGTGGTCATGTGGTCTGAAGTAGGTAAGCCTGTGACAACATCCCTGAGAAGTGATTATCTAGGACAGGGAACCCACTCTCATACACGACTAGTACTGTTCCACCGTACCACAGCTCGGATCCAGGGAAGGCTCTTCTATCATGGGTCTAAAATTGGCTCCCTCTTACTGTTCGCTCAATGGCTGTCTTCTTGGACCCGGGAATAGTCCAATTCCTCCTTCATGTGACATGTGGGGGAGGAATTCCAGTAAAAACTTTGGTTTAAGATTTTTAGAGCCTATTTTTGGCCCCAATTTTAACCTAACAAGCTGGATTCAATCATTCTCAGTTGGTCTCAGGCTATTCCTGTGGGCTATGAATTAGACTGGAGCAGGGAGAGCTCCAGGCAGGAAACCAGTGTGACAAGGTTATCTTATCTCAACAGTGCAGGCAAGAAGAAATCTGGGTCTAAGTAAGGGAGATCACGGACAATGTAAAAGTGAGAGCCTGTGAAGAAAGAACTAATAAAATAAAGCTTCTGTAGAGCATAACAGAGACAGGAAGGGAGTCAATGATGACCACGAGCTAATGAGAGAGAATGTCTTCGAGAACATTGGTGCCAAGGACACGTAGGCTAGTCAGACTCAGTTTTAGGTTTGTCGAAGGAGATAAACTATTCTGTTTGAGATATCAAAGACCCAGAGAATATAAAAGAGAAAATATGCAACAGGTACTTGGAGATGTGAGAAGTCAGCACAGAGAAAAATTGAGACAGAAAATGTTGACCCAGTTGTTTTCTTCAGTTTGTAAGTAATGAATGGAGCCACGGCCATAGATGAGCTCTCCAAGAGAATCAGAGAAGTTAACAGATATGGCAGAGACCCTCTAAAATTCTCAAATACGGCCCTGGACATTGCCTCTATCTTTGGCCCAAATAAGAGTCCCTTCCTTGCCCAGCCCTTCCCCAGTCCCTTCCTTCTCGCTATCACAGTGTCTTTTTAATAATTTCAGTCTGAGTCAGATTCACACTTGGATGCCAAAGGAATTCCCATATTATACTGTGAAGTTTCAGCAACTTTATTTGCAAACATAAACCCACATTTACATTGCACTATGGAAATAAGAACTTTGGTCCTCCAGAATTTAGTCTTCCTTTTTAAGAGAGGGGATAATTTAACCATAGGTATGAGTTGATAAATACCTGAGCCTTTTTCATGGGTAACCCTGGACAATTAGCTTGTTGCATTTACCCTTCCTAAATGTGAAGCTTCTAAGAAAACATTCAATGTCAACAGTCTGTGGTTATTTGAAAAACTCCTGCCTGTTACAGAGCTTTGATTCTCTGATAGTGGCTGCCTGTAGTAAAGGGCTCAATACATCATTTAGATTTGGACATGACAGCCTGTGATGACACTTGGTAAGAATAAATTGTTAAAAATGGTAAAGATGGTGATTTCTAACCAAGACTGGGTAAGAGGAAGTAGGACTGGATTCCACCAGACTGTCCAGTGACCTGGGGGCAACTCTCTCTGCTTTCCTCTGTCTTCTTCACTGGGAAGATAAAGATGATTCTGAGCTACCAACTGGTCTCTCCTGAAGAGTTAACTAGTTTAGTAATGGATACAAAGGCACCAGAAGACCAAACAAATCAGAGAGGAAAGGAAGGATTGAGGGAAGGAAAGAGAGAGGAAGGAAATTTGCCAATTAGAGGTGCTTTGGCATCTTCCACATAAACCCTGGCAGAATGGTTGGCTCTAGAAACACTTAGACTGATAATTTTAGGTAAATCATAGTCCTCCTCTAAGCTCTCTTGAAATTTCAGCATCTCCTAGGATCACACCACAAGTGGCTGAGTTGTTCAACTAAAAGCTGAAGCCAGGAGAGGCTGTGAAGAAATAACCTTTCTGTGAACTATTCCTACAAATGCACTGAGCTTGAAACCTTTGTGTGTGGACAAACAGCCTGTGCTCAGTCCTGGCAACCATCATTCCTTCCTTGGCTGGCCTCTAGACTGGCAGGTCATATCAAGCACATACCTGGGGAGGTGGCAAAGATGGAAGAGTATACAAGGTAAATGGAACTACTTACCAATTCATTCACCAACTCTCTTGCTCTTCATAGTTTTAAATTTTATTTCTAGTTTAATACCTTTCATCTTACAGTAAGTCCCCTACATATGAACCTTCAGGTTGCGAACTTTCAAAGATGTGACTGTGCATTCGCATATCCAATCACGTAAGTTAGTTCACATGAAATTGCAGCTTGCCCTCCGTTTCCTATTGCTGACAATCCTTCAGCTCTACCATCTCCCACCTCCTCTCCCTCCTCCAGTCAGTAACTCTTCTTGCCTGTTCACTCATGCCAGCCCCTGTATGCCAGCTGTTGTATTGTACTACTGTACTTTTCAAGGTATTGTACGTAAGATTAAAAATATTTTCTTTATTTTTTGTATTTGTTTATTTTTTGTGTATTATTTGTGTGAAAAGTATTATAAACCTATTACAGTACAGTACTCTATACTCAATTGTGTTAGTTGGGTACCTAGTCTAACTTTGTTGGACTTATGAACAAATTGGACTTATGAACATGCTCTTGGAACGGAACTCTTTTGTATGGTGGGGACTTACTGTATTTAAAATTTTGCCCTTTATCTGTTGATTATAAAAGAAACAAGTGCTCATTATAGACAAATTAGAAAATGCACATAAACAAAATTAAAATATGAAAATGAAAAATCACTGATAAACCCAACACCTAGAGAAACTTTGTTAACATTTTGCCTTGTACCCTTTCAGACTTTCCATAGTAAATACACATAAAATTTCCCATAATTAGTTATTTTAAAAACTTACTCCAGATCCTATTCCACTAGCATATAAACTTAAAACTGTCCCAGCTGAGATTCCCAAGCCCATATCGCAGAGATACTGCCAGAAATATTAGAGACTCCAGGTGAAATCATCTCACTCGTATTTTAATTCCATTCTGGCCAGTTAGGGATCTTTTGCCAGGGGCAGGTCTCATCTCCTTTCTTCTCTGCCAGCCAGGTTTTAACCCTGATTCCCCTCCCCCCTTTCTCTAGGCCCCTAGATTTAGTCTTCAGGATTGTACTCCAATTAGCCACTTATGCCCATTAGCCTCTTGAAACATTTAATGAGGAGAGTGTTGTCCAGGGGCAGCTGGTTTTGTTTACCCGGCTCTTTACTTTAAAAGGAAAAACCTTTGCCCCTTATTATCTGACCTCTTCTTTTATTTCAGGTAATTGCATTAGTGCTGGCTTCCCAATGCTCAGGAATTTCCGGACCTATTTTGCTGCCTGCTGCTTTCAGGGAGGAGGGGCAGCCTGCTCAGAATTCTTACACCCAACCTCCTGCCTGGGTAGGTAATTCCATAAAACTGGGGCCTTCCCCACTGAGGAGAAGCTTGAATAATCATTAGAACAACTCTGTTGACCTATAAAAGCTATTCTGACACCTTGAAATCAGTCAGACTAGAGGCTGACTCTAGTCTCTCCAAAGCTTTATAAATTGTATCTGCCCCTCCTCCAAAGGCCTCACTCTGGGTTCCTACTGAGCACATTCTTCTCACACATGCCTTTAGGTTTTCTTTCTGAGGCTACACTATTCTTCATCTTCTTTGCTATGGGTCAGTCTTCCCATCTTGTGTTCAGAACTACTTAGAGCAGGTAGAACTTGAATGAAATGAATACTGTTAGAAAAAAAAAAATCCTACAAAATATAGGCTTTCTTTGGCTTTCTTCAACCAGTTCCTATATAATCCATACAGGAGCCACCCAGCTGACTAAAGAGTTGTGGTTCAGGAATTTCAAAGAGTTTGTACCCTGTTAAAATGTTATCATTGAAAAATTATACAAGTAAAGGTCAGGGTGGTGGGCAATCCCTCAGGCACATAATGGGTACTCAAAAAAAAAAATATATATATATATATATATTTTGCGGTATGCGGGCCTCTCACTGTTGTAGCCTCTCCCGCTGCAGAGCATAGGCTCCGGATGCGCAGGCTCAACGGCCATGGCTCACGGGCCCAGCCGCTCCGCGGCATGTGGGATCTTCCCAGGCCGGGGCACGAACCCGTGTCCCCTGCATTGGCAGGCGGACTCTCAACCACTGCGCCACCAGGGAAGCCCCCAAAAATATATTTAATGAAAGCATGAGTGTCTGTATAATCTAACCCACAATGAGCCAAAAGGGTGGCCCTGAGGCTCAAGTACTGTCCCAAGGGCCCCATTTTCTTGAACTTTTCTTTCTCCTAATTCCTTGCACACTTTGGGTCCTGAGCTTCAGGCCCTAATCATTCTCCCCAGTGAACACAGTGCATGTGGAGAGACACTTCGTCTTGGCAGGGGCTCAAGCAGCTGGCCCTTGATCCTAGCAGTGATGAGGAGAGCTCTAGGGGAGCAGGAAAGGAGAGGGATAGGAAAGCCATCTGCAGCTCCAGCTATCAGAGTGGGCTCTGAGCAGGGCACCTCTGGGAATTTTCAGGGTAGCAGCACGTGATAGCACAAAAGTGTGAGCAGGAGTGGATCCGTGTGTTTCAAGTCTGAAATGTAAACAATTTGTGGGACCCTCTTTAAGAAAAGGAAATCAAAAGTACAAAACACAAAATTAGGTGCAAAAATAAATACTTATTTAGAATGACAAAATAAATCAAAACAAATTCCCAGAAAAATTTTTTCAAGTCCCTTTTTTCTCAGAGCTCTTTAGACAATTTACCAGAAATGTTTACACAGCAATGCTTCCCCCTCACCACGTAGAACATTCTGCAATTCTCATCAACTCCCAGCACTCCTAGGAACCAATGCAAGTGAAGGGCTTGAAGCTTAAGTCATTAGCTTCATGGTCAATCTAATTGTGGGTCATCAGTAATAGGAATGGCAGGGTCTAAGTCACTGGAATCTAACCATCTATGTGCAGTATTTATTTTAATTCAGGGTTTGTAAATTGGGAGCTTATACAGTTACCACATCCTTTCCCTGACCTCTTTTCATATAACTGTCATTGTAGCTGAATAGCACAACTAACTTAACTATAATTAGGTTAGTGCATTACTAACTAGGAGAACACAGAGAGGAGAATGAGGAAGGGAGGAGCCATATATGTATTAGGTTCCTTCTTATTTGCTAGCTGTTTCACATATAGTGTCTCATTTAACCTCGTGAACACTCTCTGTTTGCAGATTATAAACTGTGGCTCCTACAGTAACTGGGAAACCAGAGACCAAGTAGGTACTAGGCGACAGATACCAAAAACTTTCCTCTCTGTTCTGCCAAGTGGGAGAGCTATGCAGACTACTGCGCTTAGTTCATTTCTCCTGTAATCAAGTACAGGTGCTTTTCAACTTCCTTTAGTCTTGCCTACTTCAACTATCTTGACCACTTAAACAATATTGAGCTAAACTCAAACTTCTCAAGAAAACAAAACAATTACAACAAATAAAAACAAAAGCAAAACAACAACAAAAGCAAAAACCTGGGGAGATAAGTAAAGGAATGGAGGTGGTATAACTTTACTCTTTTCCTTGCAAAAATGTTTTTCAAAATATTTTATTAGTAATTGTTACATGAAGAAAAGGGGCTCCATGGTCAAATAAGTTTAAGAAATGCTAGGTTAAAACCAAGTTAAGTAGTGTGTCCTGTTCTAGCCATCATGGAATAGATCAGAATTACCCTCCTGTCAGACAACCTGAAATCCAACACAAAATACATAAAACGACTGTTTGAAGGAATCGGACAGCAGCCAACTCAAGCTGTGAGCCTTGAGAGGGGAGAGGTACATGAGGTAAGCCCCGCATTCACCTGGGCTTGCTCCTCTGGATAGGGTGGAGACAATTTATTGACCACCAAAATTTTGTGCCCCCCTTCCACATTGCAGAGCTGTTGCCAAGAAGCAGCTGCCTAGCCAGAACCTACTATACCTCTGCCTCCATCACAAGAGGGGTGCCCATAATACTAAACAGGTCAAAGCACTGTGAGCAGAAGTAATGTGTCATGTTAGGCTGAAGTAGTTGGAGATGTGTATCACTTCTGAGCAGAAATTAAGAAGTCACGTCCTTCCTTATAGTCTCTTTTCTCCATTGCCAGATGAATGGAAGAGTCTCCAAGGAGAAGCCACAAGACAGAAAAAACCTGGGTCCTGGAATATCATATAAAAGGCCATCCACCAGGTACTTCAGCATTGGATGTGACATTAGTGAGAAACAAACATCTATTGTTAAGCCACTGAGATTTGGGGGTTTATTTATAAAAGCAATTAGTGTTAGATTTCCTAGTGCATAGGTATTCATTATAACAAAACTCCATTCAACCAACTGATCTGTTTGACCAACAGTGCATAATAAAAATGTTGTCCTTTGAGAGGAAATGGTCCCTGGTATGAAAATAAAAAGATTAACCCAGAGAACTCTAGTTAATTCTAGTTTGAATTGACTGGGTAACTCTCAACAATGGGCTGAATTCTAATATCATGCAAGGACAGCTGAGGAGGGGAGAGATCATTCTTATTCTTCTATATCTAGGCAAACTGAGTCCAGGGTGAAAACAATGACTAAGGTGATTACTAATGACCAGAGAGGACATGAAATCTAGAATGCTGGAAGAGAGGTCAATTAATGGAAGTCACATATCAGTGGGTGGCGGCCTTTTGACTCTACATCCAGTATTCTCCACTAGGCCTCTGGTGAAAACTTGAGTATTAACTCTGAGGGATAGCCATAGTTTGAGGTAGATTCATTTAGGCATCATCATTGTCAATGAAATCATATGTCCTAACTAGAATGTATCAGACAAGCAGGAAAACCAGAGGTTCAATTCTCCCCTGCATGATGTTGCTTACTTCTAGGCACCCAGCACTCATAACTGTGCATGTGTGCATACACACACACACACACACACACACACCCCCCAAACTGCTCCTCTAGCTACATTCACCAATACTCTGTATATTTTCATCCCTGCATCTAACTTTTATTCCCAGCAAACTCAATGTCGTAGAGCTACACCTCCTTGAAGTATACTCACTGTATAGAATATTTCACCTGGAGAAAAACCTTACATCAAAATAATTCTTTTCACAACAATTGCCATGTCTTCGTTTTAAAAGAAAGGCTAGCTCTCACCATATAAAGCATTAAAAGGAATTTAATTTATCAATTATCATTTATCAATATCATGAATATATGTGTACGTACACACATGCATGTGTGTATATATACGTGTTAAGAGAGACAGAGATTGAGACGGCGAGAGGTATCCATCTACTAGTTAGATTTCAAGATCAGGGTACATATAACGTTGCTTCTTGTGTTGTATGGTACATGAATTGAGCCCCCAAAGAAATCATTTCTGGTAGGATATTTTAAATTTCAGTATTTGCATTTTTCTGTAATTTAATTTGAGTATCATTAATATTTTACAGTTTTCCTTTAAACAGATTATTTTAAATTGCTATATTCTTTTGATTCATAATTTTAAAATACAATAAAAATAATTCTGTTACAAAAATACATACTCATTTTAAAACTTAAACATGATAACAAATAGTACAAAGAATTTAGTAATTAAACCAAATCTCAATGCACCACCTTTATCAACATTCAGAGAAAATCATGCCATTCAGCTCTGTATGTCTGTATACATATATCTCTATATACATACATACACATGTATACATACATATATGCATAATAAAGTACTGATATCAATAATTTTAGAGCAACATTATCTGATATATCAGATACTAGTTCCTTAAAATGTTTTTTATAAAAAATTCAAAAAGATGGAGTCATTATGCTTTTGCTTTAACTATGTTCAACTTTAGATAGTAAATATCAACTGCCTCTGTGAAAGATAAGGGTATTACTCCTATTTTTCTACAACATTGACAGCCACATCAGCCAGTGTGATAATCTTTGCTTCGACCATCAATCATAATTTAGAAAATTCAAGAGGAGAAAGAAAGTCTATTGCCTTTTTCTGTCTTTTGCCTTTTTGTTTGTTTTTCCTCCTAAATGATGTTCCAAGTTTCCATCTTTTATCATTTCCTTTCTTTTTAGAAAACTTACTTTACCCATTCTTTTAGGTAGGTCTTTGTCAACAAATTCTTAGTTTTCCATCATCTGAAAATGTCTTGATTCCCCTTTCATTCCCAAAAGATATTTTTGCTGGATATAGAATGCTAGGTAGACAATTCTTTCCTTCAACCCTTAAAAAATTGTTGTGCCACTTTCTTCTGGCCTCCATGATTTCTGATGAAAAAAATCTGCTGTCATTTGAATTGCTTTTTACCTATAATTAAGCTGCCATTTCTCTTACTGGTTTCAAGATTTTACAGAGCTTTCAGCAGTTTGAGTATGGTGTATCTTGGTATGGATTTCTTTGAGTTTATCTGTTTGGGGTTTACTCAGTTTGTTGAATTTATAGGTTTATGTTTTTTGCCAAATATGGGAAGTTTTCAGCCATTATTTCTTTAGGTATTTTTTTAGTCTCACCTGCTTTCATTCTGGGGCTCCAACAACACAAATGTTAGATCTTTTGTTTTGGTCCTGCAGATCCCTGAGGCTCTGTTCATTCTTTTTTTTTTTTTTTTTTTAATACAGTCTATGTTTTTCTCTGTTGTTAAGACTGGGTAATTTCTGTTACTGTATCTTCAAGTTCACTGATTGTTTTTCATCTGTCTCCTCCATTCTGCTGTTGAGCCTATCCACTGAATTTTTTATTTCATTTTTTGTACTTTCAATTCTAAAATTTCAATTTGGTTCATTATATCATTTATTTCTTTGTTGAGACTTCCTATTTCTTTGCTATCTTTCTATTTTTTTCATTTGTTTCAAGAATATTTGTAATTGCTCATTGAAATATTTTTATGACAGCTGCTTTAACATCCTCATAATTTGAACATCTCTGTTATCTCAATGTTGGCATCTATTGATTACCTTTTCTCATTGAAGTTGATATTTCTCTGGTTCTTGGTATGACAAGTGATTTTCACATGACATCTGGTTATTTGGGGTATTGCATTATAAGACTCTGGATCTTAAATCTTATGTTTTGGTTGGCCTCCTATGACACCACTCTGGCAGGGTAAGGAAGGAATACTGCCTCATTACTGCCTGGTTTGACAGGCCTGGTTTACTTGGCCTCCGTTGACACTCATGGATTAGGGATCCTCCTTACTGCTGTATGGGTGTAGGAGTTTCAGCTCCCCACTAGGCCTCCATTGATATACTAACCTGACTTCAAGGGTAGGAGTACCTTGTTACTTCTCCCCATGTGGCCTCCACTCAACGTGGGTGGGGAGTAACCTCATTACTTCTGAGTGGTGGTAAAAGTCCTGAGTCTCCACTAGGTATCCTCTGACAGCATCCCAGGGGGGAGGGGAAGAGGCACCTCATTTCTAACAGCTGGGGGTGGGAATCCCAGTTCTCCATTCAGTCTCCACTAACAATGAGTGGGGATGGTGGGGAGGGTCTTTGTTATAACCTAGCAGGAATGAAAGTCCCAGCACTCCTCACTAGGTCTTCACCAATGGGGGCACTGAGATACCTTATTATAGCCTGGCCAGGGGGACAGTCTCAGCTCCCTGCTTGGCTTTTGCTGGTAGGGGTGGGGATGGTACCACAGTTTTTTTTTTTCAGTGGTTGTGTGACTGGAATAGAATGGTTATTGTATAAAAGTTTTCTATTTTGCTACGTTGTTCCTTTTCTGGTCCTCCGGCTATAGAGAACTGGCTTTTGTTGGGGCATTTTTTGTTTGTATCCGTTGGTGCTTCTGGGTTGCCAGCTTTTCTAGAACGAACTCTGGGATATACGAGGCAAAAAAAACCCAAACCAGGAAGCTCTCCACTATACTGTTTGTTCCCTGGTTCCCAGTCTACCTTATTCTCTCCACCTTTCAGAATTTTTCATGTTTGTTTTATAAATAATGGCTAGGGCTTTTAGTTGTACTTAATCAGAGGAATAAGGAAAAGTATGTATACTTCATCATTCTTGAAGTGAAAGTTTTTATGTCTATCTGTAACTGTAATTCCAACAATTTGAATTGTAATTTTTAATCTTAATATTTAAATATAGAAAATTCATTTGATATTTACAACCAATCCTTTTATCATAATTTCTCCATCATGACTCCTTTTTTTGTTTGGCTGCTTCATCTTCAAGTAGACTTTTTTACAAAGCCTCATGCATAACTAAATTTTCCCTAAGTTTCTGTGTGCTTGAAAACTGCTATCTGTTCCCTTTGACAAATCAAGTGCATAGAATTGGATGATATAAGAGTCTTCCACAATAAATGAGGGAGCTTAAATATCAGATTTTCAATTTTAAGTATCTCTGACTACATTAAAGGTTATAACCAGAAGACAGCTAGTTATGATTACTTAGGAGAAATGCATAGATATCACTCTCCTAGCAACAATAAAATTCCCTCCACCATTTTAACAGAATGTCCCCCTTCAAATAGAGAAATTAATGATAAGGATGATGATGATAGTATAAAACTAACAGCTATTGAATGCTTAGTATGTGTCATGCATCACATACATTATATAATCTTCACATAGTATTATGAGATAATTATTTACCCAGTAAACACTTATGGAGTGCATACTATATGCTACCTATGCTCTAGATTCTAGGTAGAGTTCTATTAGTGTTCATGTTTTACATACAGAGAAACTGAGTCTCAGAGAAGTTAAATACCTTGCTAGTAAAATGGCACCGGCCAGTATTTGAAGTGAGATCTGTATGATGTTTAATCACAACATATACTTACTTTATAGCTGAGTAGATATGATAAAGACATCAGTACCATGAAATAAAATTCAAATTCCTTGGACTAGAGCTCAGAATGTATAATTATATTATTTGTAACTGACAGAGGATTTGATTAGATTTATTTAGCTAATAGAAATTTTAATGTCATAATTTCAAGGTAAAATTTCAATATCTCTCCACAAAGGAATGTTTTCTTACCGTCTTCCCCTTTAAAAAATTTCAAAGAATTCAAATTTTCATGGTACCCTAAAATATCCTATTTTTTCCCTGGAATCTCCTACAAATTCAGTTTGATTATTGACCTCAAAAGGGCCTGAGAATCAGGGAAAACATCAGCATGTTGTCTTCCCTGTGGTTAAGAACATGTGTTTGAACATGAAGAATAAGCAAACTGACTGCTATCATTGCAAAGATTTTTAGAAGAACAGCCCCCTTTTAAAGAATTATTTACATTTTAAAGAGTTAATCAATCATGAGTTAAACAAGACAGAAATAAAAAGCAAACAAGTTCTGTTTCTTTTTTTTCTTGAGAGACTAAATGAGAGTTGGCTTTCTAAATTAAGAATGAAAACGGTAAATTTTCATTTAATATATTCTGTTTACATATTTGGACAATTAGAATAGAAGGAAGTACACAGTCATCCCTTGGTATCTGGGGGGACTGGTTCCAGAACCCTCCTCCTTAACCCCTGCCCCTGAGGTGTACCAAAATCTGTGGATGCCCAAGTCCCTTATATAAAAGGGTGCAGTATTTACACATAGCCATGTACATTCTCCCTTATACTTTAAATCATCTCTAGATTACTTATAATACCTAATACAATGTAAATGCTGTGTAAATAGTTGCCAGTCAATGACAATTCAAGTTTTGCTTTTTGGAACTTTCTGGAATTTTTTTTTCAAATATTTTCAATCTACAGTGGGTTGAATCCACAGATACAGAACCAATGGATATGGAGAGCCAACTGTATAAAGAAAATAAAAACAGGAAAATAGGGGGAAAGAATGAGCAAGAGCTGGATCTCCTTGTCAGGGATCTTTTGGTTTCCCCAAAACTCAACTCACCCTCCTTCTCTGTTCTTTATCTCTGCACAGCCTACCAAGCCTCACCACTCAACAACTAGCCCCACATACACACTTCTAGACACCTGCTTTTTCCTATCATTAGTTCCTAAACCCACCTCTCCTGCTCCTTTAACTCTAACCATCACCTGTCCAATTCCACCTCTCTCAATGAACCACAACAGAGCAGTTTTTAGCAACCCCCACCTACTCCTTCCCCAGTCTCCTGCTATCTAGTCCCTACTCCTAACTTCCTGAGTGATCTATCACTTGGACTGGCAAACCAAGCTTCAACCTCTGATTTTTTCCCTATCTTGTGCAACTATTCTTGACAAAACTGCAATGTTTACCTACACAATTGGTCTTTGGAGGCCTTTACCTGATCAGCCTTCTCCACACAAAGCCGAGGCTTAACTGAATGTTGTCTTGGGCTAATGTGTCACCTGGACTCTATCTCTTATGCCAGTGGTTCTTAATCCTGTCTACATTTGTATTAACTAAGTGAAGATAATAGCTCCTCAAACAAAATTTTCACTTATTAGATAGTGATCTGGACAAGGAACTAGGAGACCCCTGTTCTGCCAATCACTAGTCTTGTGACCGTAAGCAAGTCACTTAACCTCTTTTATCATCTTATCTATCAAGGTAGTTGGTTGGCCTAAATCAAGGATAGCTAACAGTACTCTGTCAGTTTTTGCCTCATGTATTTTGATGCTCTGATATTAGGTACATACACATTTAGAATTGTTATAACTTGGAGAATTGACCCCTTTATTATTATGTATTGCCCCTCCTTATTCTTAACAATTTTCCTTGTTCTAAAGTTGGCTTTGAAAGTAATATAGTTGTTCAAGCTTTCTTTTGATTCATGTTAGCATGGTATATCTTTCTCCATCTCTTTACTTTTAACCTATCTGAGTCTTTATATTTGAATTGGCTTTCTTGTAGACAATATATAGTTGGGTTTTGTTTTTGTATCCTCTCTGCCAGTCTCTGTCTTTTAATTGGTGTATTTAAACCATTCACATTTAAAGTGATGATGGATATAGTTGGGAATAATATTTGCTGTGTAAGTATTTTCTATTTCATGCATCTGTTCTTTTCTCTTTTGTCTCCTTTCTTCCTGTTTCTCTGGTTTTAACTAAACATTGTATATAATTCCATTTTATCTCCTTTCTTAGCAAGCAATTAAACTTCTTTCTAAACAATTTTAAGTAGTTGTCCTAGAGTTTCCAATATATGTTTTAAACTACTCTAACACTATACCCCTTCACATGCAGTACAAGTACATTATAAAATATTATCCTCAATTCCTCACTCACATCTCTTATGATATTGCTGTCACTCATTTCCTTTATCCATATGCTATGATCACCCAATACATTGTTGTTATTATTACTTTAAACAAACAGCTGTCTTTTAGATCAATTAAAAATAAGAAAAATAAAATATATTGTTTTACCTTCATTTATTCCTTCCCTGACACTCTTCCTTTCTTTATGCAGATTTGAATTTCTGGTCTATGTCCTGTTCCTTCTCTCTAAAACACTTCTTTCAATCCTTCTTGCAGAGCAAGTCTGCTGGTGATGAATTCCCTCAGTCTTTGTCTGAGAAAGTCTTTATTTCCCCTTCACGTTTCAAGGATAATTATGCTGTATATAAAACTCTACTTTGGTGAGTCTTTTCCTTTCAACTTTATTCCACTCAATTCTCTTCATGCTTGCATGGTTTCTTATGGTTTCTTATCTTTTTTTATATTGCTTCATATCACTGTACTTCATATCCTTGTCTCCTATAAGCAGTGCTGTTTTCCCCTGGCTTCTTTCAAGGTTTTCTCTTTCTCTTTGGTTTTCTGTAGTTTGAATAAGATAGTATTCCTAGGTGTAGTTTTCTTGGTATTTATCCTGCTTGGTATTCTTTGAGATTCCTGGACCTGTGGTTTTTTGTGTATATCATTAGTCTTGGAATGATTTTTAGCCAATATTACTTCAATACTTGAATTAGTTCATGCCATTATTATTTCATTACTCTTCTGCTCTATTCCCTCTTTCTTCTCCTTCAGGTATTCCAATTATGTGTATGTTATACACTTTGAAACTGTCTTACAGTTCTTGCATACTCTGTTTTTTTCATTCTTCATTTCCATTTGGGAAATTTGTATTGACCTATCCTCAAGCTCACTGATTCCTTAGTTGTGTCCAGTCTACTGATGAGTGCACCAAAGGCATTCTTCATTTCTGTTATAGTATTTTTCATTTCTAGTATTTCCTTTTGATTCTTTTTTAGAGTATCCATCTCTATGATTACGTTACCCATCTATTCTTGCATGTTGCGTACTTTTTACATTAGAGCGCTTAACATATTAATCATAGTTATTTTTAAATCCCTGTCTAATAATCCCAACATCTGTGTCATATCTGAATCTAGCTTTTATGCTTGCTTTGTTTTTTTCAGACTGTGTTTTTTTTTCTTGCCTTTCAGTAAACTTTGCAATTTTTTCTTGAAAACCAATATGCTGAATCAGGTAATGAAACTGAGATAAACATACCGCTAGTGTGAACATTTGGGCTAGAAGTTGGGGTATGTTTCATGTTTGCTAAAGCTTTAAGTACCAGAGACTTCAAATTTTTTTAATGTCTTTATGTTTCCTCTCTTAACGTTAGGCTTCATTAGTTACTCTTCCTCAGAGAGAGGGTCTGTGTCTTGCATCTCTTTCAGCTGTAATTCACTGTTATTATATTAGAACCCTGTAGGTGTAGTCATTGGTTATAGAGGAAGAGAAGTGTTCCATAACTTTATGACTGAATTTCAGTCTTTTAGTGGGTCTATATCTCTGGGTTATAAGCTTCACAATTTTTTCCCAAAGCTATAGCTTTTACCCCACTAGGTGAGATAGGAAGTCTGGAGGGGGTTAGAGTGGGAGGAATGCCTTTCCCCAGATGGGATAAGGCTCTGGTTATGTCTTTCCCTTGGAGAGTTGGCCTTTGTTATAGAGAATGCTTAGGTCATATTTTACAATGATTACTCTAAGCCTTTCCCTGCAAGAGCTGCTAGGGGATTTTTCTTGGATTCTACAAAAGTGTGTGTAGGGAGGGCCTAACACTGCAGCCTCCAGGAGTTTCTCCCTCTCAAGCTAGTCCACACTAAGTCTCTAGTAATTCATCAAAATTACCACTTAAATGTTCCCATCAGTTTATGGCTTCAATATTTTCTGTTCCAAGTATGCAAATTTTGGTGGTGACTCTCTGGGTTCACCTGTCTTTCCAGATTTCTTGGTGATGGTTTACCCTGCAATCTTAATTCTCTGATGGGTCTAAGAAAATTCATTCATTATCAAATTGTTCAGCTTTTTCTAGTTGAATGAATGAGAGTAACAACTTTCCAGCTCTTTACATGTTGGAACTAAAACCAGAAATCCATTAAAAGCATTCTTATTGGGCATGCCAGCACTGATCTTTTGGTAATACTTGTATTAAGGGTTGTGTTGAGAAATAGCCTTATCTCCACTTTGTATTGTCCATCCGTGTATTAATGTAATCAATTAGTAATGTCTGCCATGGTAATGAGAGTAAGGAATGTAGGCACATATGCCACACATTTGCCATTTTTGACCAAGATGATTTCTAAGGCCCTTTCCAGATCCAAGGCTCAAGGTCTCCTCTTTGATACAAAGTGAAATGATACCACTGGGTGTCCCCTCAATATGTGTGAAACTACTACATTTCAGATGGTATTAATGAAATTGTATTTGCATATTATCTCATCCAACAGATGCACACAGGAGTGAATCCAACATATGAGGAAAGCAAAACAAAATGACTTGCCCAAAGGTCTCATGTAAGTTTCCTATTTGAGTTTAATTTTCCACACTCTCATTTATTTATGAGATCTAGAAATTACTGCTATTTTGCACTCAGACCCTATACCATGCCTTTTCCTTAAATTGAGTTTTGTATCCATGCTTTTGAAAGAATAGGATAGACAAAATTGTCTGTATTACACATGTGTGTGCATGTGTGTGTGTAAAAGAGCATCCATGTCATCACATAGGAAGCCTTTTTATGAGGACCTACCAGAAACGTTTATCTCAAGATTTAGTAACAGGAAAATGATGTTTCTCATGAAAAATTAGTTTGGTTTTTGACTCATGGACACTAAATTTTATTTTCCACTTTGCTCTGGCTACTTGAAGCAAATAATCAAATTTGTAGCCTATCTCTAACAAGAGAATAAAACCAGCTGATATACATTAGAGTGTTACTCTTTCCCACTGCTTTATTATTCTTCTAACCCCGTTTTCCATTTACTCTTACTTCCTCATTTATTTATTTTTATCATTTTGCTATTGGACAGAAAAGTGACCAGAAAGAAGGTTGAGAGAAGCTGTGAAAAAAAAGGCACTCAGTAATTCACAGACTATATATCTGCCTCTCTGTATACACAAAGAAAAGAAAAGCTCCTTAGTTTTAATTCCTGCTTTATTTTCTTTTCTCCAAAATTTATCTTTTATCTTATCAAACATTTGAGAAAGCTTCAGGAAGCCCTATTCTCTTATCAAGTTTAAAAACACTCTTTTCTTTATTACATCAAATGATTTGTTTGATACAATGCAGTTTGAGGTTGAATAATGAATCCATTAACCTTTAGCTTGTTGTAAATGGATTTCCCCTTTTAAGACTTTTTAGACATTTTTTATGTTTTCCTGGGGCTAGAATTTGCCCTTCTAAGAGGCACCAAGAATTAGTAAGGGTTGAATTAATATAATGAGAGTTACTGATATTTCCAGAACAGATTTCCCAAAGATCACAGAATACTTCAAAGGTAAACTTAAAGAATCTTTCTGAATGAGAACAGGGCAGTTTTGCTTTCTTCTTTCACAATGAAAAAGAGAGTCCAGGGATTCACTGCTGGACATTCAGTCAGGGTGTGTGTGTGTGTGTGTGTGTGTGTGTGAATGTATGTGTGTGTATGTGTGTGTGTGTGTGGGGGGTTACCAGGGGAGGTACAGAAGTGGAGGCAGCCTTGGGGTTATGAGGAGATTAACAGGCCTGCACAGTATGGTGAAAGCCTACAGCCTTGCCCAGGGGGCTGCAAACTTTTTCTTCAAAGAGACAGATAATAAGTAATTTAGGCCTTGGGGGCTATATTGTCTCTGCTGCAACGTCTCAACTCTGCTATCGTAATGCAAAAGCAGCCATAGACAATTCATAAATTATAAGCATAGCTGTGTTCCAATAAAATATTATTTATGGACACTAAAATTTAAATTTCATAGAATTTTCACGTCACAAAATATTTTTCTTCTTTTGATTCTTTTCAACCATTTACAAATGCAAATAGCATTCTGTAAAACTTGGTGGCCAAACAAAAACCCACGATGGGCTGGATTTGGCCTACAGGCTATAGATTGCCAGTCCCTGATGCTCTAAACAATTAAAATTCTCCACAGCTAGAAAACTACCACTTATTCTCTTGGATTAAAGCATTATCTGCCAGATTTCCCACAGTTGATATACAACCACTACTGGCAGTGTTAATTAACATACATATCTCTAGTACCTATCTGTAATGATTTTCACACTTGAATATATGAATCACCACCATAGAAAGCATGTTAAATGTAGATTCCCTGGCTCTGGGTGGAGCTCTTGAATCTACATTTTTAATCAGCATTCCAGGTGATATGAGTTGTGAATAGATCCAAATCCTTGAGAATCACTGGATCACTGTAAATTATTAGATACTTTGCTTGTATAAAACACACAAACAAAACTCCACCAGGTCCCTAGTGATAAACAGCAAGTGCTCAAAATAAGGTCAACCAGAAAAGAAAGTGCTAAAAGTACACTGGCTTGCCAACATTTGTTTCCAATGGTTGTATAAACCTCCAGATCCCTCTATTTCTCTCTTCCTACTCTAAATAGCTTCCTGTTCTGTGAACTCTTTTAACTTACTGTGCCCGCAATGACTTATAGTAATATAGTCATGAATCCAGAAACAATCCAGGCTATATAACCCACTCTAATTTAAACTGACTTCATGAAAATGGAATTTGGACTTCTAAGTAAACACCCATGACTGAGTGGATGCTAGGAATCCGGCCTCCAATCTTAAAGATGTAGAAATGCTGCACAAATAAAACAAAGAATATCAGCTAAACTTTTCTGAAATGAAGAAAAATCTCTAAATAGTAGAAATAAATAGAGATTCAAAATCAGAATGGTAACTGAGTAGAATCAAGAGAAGCTGGATCGGGCTTCCTTTGTGGCGCAGTGGTTGGGAGTCCGCCTGCCGATGCAGGGGACGCGAGTTCGTGCCCCTGTCCGGGAGGATCCCGCATACCGCAGAGCGGCTGGGCCCGTGAGCCATGGCTGCTGAACCTGCGCGTCTGGAGCCTGTGCTCCGCAACGGGAGAGGCCACAACAGTGAGAGGCCCGCGTACCGCAAAAAAAAAAAAAAAAAAAGAGAAGCTGGATCAAGCATAGGCCTCAAGAATGGGGACTAGGAGCTACAACTTATACCAGAAATCTCAGAGGGCTGTTCCATACACAAAACAGGACATTTTGTGAAGTGCCTGTTTGTCTTTTGCCCTTTTTAAGATCAAATCCCCTGCTTTTTCTTACTGACTAGCAGTAATATTTTATATATCCTGATGCAAACCTTTTGTTGTATATATATGGCCAATATCTTCTCTCAGTTTGTGACTTGCCTTTCCACTTGTGTATGGTGTCTTTTTAAAAATTCAATGAATAGAGATTGTTCATTGACAAGAAGTTCAATTAATCAATCTTTTCTTCAGAGGTACTGATTTTTATGTCTTATTTAAGAAATCTTTGCCTACTTCAAGGTCATGAGAATATGCTGTTTTCTTTTGAAGCTTTGTTTTATCTTTCTGTGATCTATTTAATTAAAATTTTTGTTTATGGTGTGAGATATGAATCAAGCAAAAATCTTAAAAGCAGCCAAAAAAAAAAAGACTTTATCTTCAGAAGAGTGATCATATTACTTATCAACACAAACTACAGAAGCTACAAGATAATGAAATAATATTTTTTTCAACAGCTAGTTTTGTTTTCTCACAGTATGACTAGATCTATCTAGGTGTGGTTTTCTTTGTATGTATCCTTATTGCAATTTGCTGAGATTCTTCTATAAATGTTTTTCAATTGTGTAACATAAAATTAACCATTTTAAAGTTTACAATAGCGGTATTTAGTACAGTCATAATGCTGTGCAACCATCATCAGTATCTAGTTCCAAAACATTTTCACCTGAAAAGTGAACCCCATATCCATTAAGCAGTCAATCCCCATCCTCCTGTTCCCCAGCCCCTAGAAACCACTAATCTTTCTGTCCCTATGGATATACCTCTTCTGGACATTCCATATAAATGGAACCATTTGATATGTGGTCCTTTGTGACTGGCTTCTTTCACTTAGCATAATGTTTTCAAAGTTTATCCGTGTCATGTCATGTCATGTATCAGTACTTATTCTAGATATATCACATTTTGTTTATACATTCAAAAGGTGGACTTCTTCCACCTTTTAGCTGCTTTTGTAAATAGTGCAGTTATGAATGTTCATGGAAAAGTATTTCCATGGAAATACTTGGAAAAGTATTCATGGAAAAGAATACCTGTTTGCAATTTTAAAAAATACCTGTTTTCAGTTCTTTGGGGTATATAACACTAAGTAGAATTGCTGAGTCATATGCTAATTCTAAGTTTAACTTTTTAAAAATGTGAGCTTCTTCAATTTGTGGCATTTTCTTGGTTATTCTGTCTTCAAAAATTGCTTCTCTTACATTCTCTGTTCTTCTGGTACTCCAATTCTCAGTAAAAGTTGACTCTATCCCACATATTCCATATACTAATTTTTACCATTCTTTTAATTTTTTCCTGTGCTTCATTTTGGATATTTCTGATTAACCTGTCTACAAGTTAATTAATCCTTTTTTTTTTTGCTATATCTTGTCTGTTTTGTTAAACACATCCAGAGAGTTCTTAATCTCAGATATTTTTGCACTAGTCCATTTGATTTTTGTAAAATAGGTTCCAATTCTCTGTTAAAATCCTCAATCTTGTTATTCATATTTTCCTCTACTTTCCTGAACATATTGATCAGAGTTATTTAAAGTTCCTTGTCTGATAACCCAAATGCCAGAATCACGTGAGTGTACACACACACACACGTGTGTGTGTGTTTCTCCTCTCTTAGCTTCTGACAACTTAGTTCTATTTTTTGGCATCCTTCATAACTTTCAAGTGGATCTTGTGGACATTGTGAATTAAAAATTGTAAAGGCTATGGATGATTTGCCATTCTCCAAAGACAGTTATTGCTTTTTCTGGAAAGAACAGAGAACACCAGCAGATCACCTTGATCTTATTAAAGTTTGGTTTATGGCTTTGGTAAGTTTGGTCTTTTTCAGATTTGCCTTTACTGCTAAGACACTGTCCTTATTTCTAGGGCATTGTCATTACTCCTAGGGTATAAGCCTTGCAGAGTCTTAACTGAAAATCAGGGACATTTATTAAATCCCCCACCCACTGACAGGACTTGAGCTCTAATCTGTTTCTCTATCATTATGTGCTTGCTAAAATCTTTGTGCAGTACTCTAGCCTCTCAGCTGTTGTTTTTCCCTTCATTTCTAGGGGTCTCACTACTTGTACATGCAGCTGAGGAGTTGGCCAATCACTTGTGGGGAATTTGTATTATATTTTTGGGCTCCTTCTCTGTGCTTTGCTTTTCTCTGGGATTTTCCCTTTAATACGCCACTTTGGAAGCCCCAAAATCTGACTCTGTCTCCCCAGCACAAAAAGAATGCTGTTTCTGTTTAAATTCTATTCCTCTAGGTGATAATCTGGAAAATGCCCTTAGGGAAATATCTAGAGATGGTGGTGATATGTGGTTCACTTCGTAGATTTCCCTTCTTACAAGGATCCTAGCCCCTCAAGTCTCCCTGTGTTGATTATACTCCAGTACCTTCGAAAGGTTATTTTATTATTTGACCACCTTTTATAGTTGTTTTCGGTGGGAGGGTCAGTCCAATATAAAGTATTCCATCATGGCCAGACCAGAAGCTCTCTACAACAGGTTTAACAAAACCCTTAAAGAACAAATAGTTCCTATATTAAATACATTGTTGCAAAGAATAGGTAAAGAATAAAGAAAACTAAAAACTACTAAAAAACTACTCAAATCATTTTATGATAGTAGAACCCTCATTCTAAAATCATTAAAGAATAGTATAGGAAAACAAAATTATAGGAAGACCTGCAAGATGGTCTGGCAGAAGACCTCAGACTTCCCAAAAGGCAAGAAACTCCCCACATACCCAGGTAGGGCAAAAGAAAAAAGAAAAAACAGAGACAAAAGAATAGGGACAGGACCTGCACCTCTGGGAGGGAGCTGTGAAGGAGGAAAGGTTTCCACACACTAGGAAGCCCCTTCACTGGTGGAGACGGGGGGTGGCGGGGGGGGAAGCTTTGGAGCCATGGAGGAGAGCGCAGCAACAGGGGTGCGGAGGGCAAAGCGGAGCGATTCTTGCACAGAGGATCGGCGCTGGCCAGCACTCACCAGCCTGATAGGCTTGTCTGCTCACCTGCCGGGGCAGGTGGGGGCTGGAGCTGAGGCTCGGGCTTCGGAGGTCAGACCCCAGGGAGAGGACAGGGGTTGGCTGTGTGAACACAGCCTGAAGAGGGCTACTGCGCCACAGCTAGCTGGGAGGTAGTCCGGGAAAAAGTCTGGACCTGCCTAAGAGGCAAGAGACCATTGTTTCCGGGTGCGTGAGGAGAGGGGATTCAGAGCACTGCCTAAATGAGCTCCAGAGCGGGGCGTGGGCCACAGCCATCAGCACAGACACCAGACACGGGCATGAAATGCTAAGGCTGCTGCTGGAGCCACCAAGAAGCCTGTGTGTAAACAGGTCACTATCCACACCTCCCCTTCCCCTTCCTGGAGCCTGTGCACCCCACCACTGCCAGGGTCCCATGATGCAGGGACAACTTCACTGGGAGAATGCACGGTGCGCCTCAGGCTGTTGCAATGTCACGCCGGCCTCTGCCGCTGCAGGCTCGCCCTGCATTCCGTACCCCTCCCCACCCTGGCCTGAGTGAGCCAGAGCCCCCTAATCAGCCGCTTCTTTAACCCCTCCTGTCTGGGCAAAGGACAGACATCAGGGGACAACCTACATGCAGAGGCAGGGCCAAATCCAAAGCTGAATCCCAGGAGCTGTGTGAACAAAGAAGAGAAAGGGAAATTTCTCTGTGCAGCCTCAGGAGCAGTGGATTAAATCTCCACAATCAAGTTGATGTACATTGCATCTGTGGAATAACTGAATAGACAACGAATCATTCCAAAATTGAGGCAGTGGACTTTGGAAGCAACTGGAGATTTGGGGTTTGCTGTATGCTACTGACGAGTTTCTGATTCGTAAGTTTATCATAGTTTAGTTTTAAGCGCTTGCTATCATTGGTGGATTTGTTTACTGGTTTGGTTGCTCTCTTCTTTTTTTTTTTAATTACTTAAAAAATTTTAATTTTAATACTTTAAAAAAGTTTTTTATTTTAATAACTTTATTTTATTTTATGTTTTCTTTCTTTCTTTTTTTTCCTCCCTTTTCTTCTGAGCCGTGTGGCTGACAGGGTCTTGGTGCTCCGGCCTGGGGTCAGGCTTGAGCCTCAGAGATGGGAGAGCCGAGTTCAGGACATTGGACCACCAGAGACCTCCCAGCCCCACGTAATATCAATTAGCAAGAGCTCTCCCAGGGATCCCCGTCTCAATGCTAAGACCCAGCTCTATTCAACAATCAGCAAGCTCCAATGCTGGACACCCCATGTCAAACAACTAGCAAGACAGGAACACAACCCCACCCATTAGCAGAGAGGCTACCTAAAATCATAAAAGTTCACAGACACCCCAAAAGACACCACCGGATTTGGTTCTGCCCACCACAAGATCCAGCCTCATCCACCAGACACAGGCACCAGTCCCCTCCACCAGGAAGCCTACACAACCCACTGAACCAACCTTACCCACTGGGGGCAGGCACCAAAAACAAGGAGAACTATGAACCTTCAGCCGGTGAAAAGGAGACCCCAAACACAGTAAGTTAAGCAAAATGAGAAGACAGAGAAATATGCAGCAGATGAAGGAGGATGGTACAATACCACCAGACCAAACAAATGAAGAGGAAATAGGCAGTCTACCTGAAAACGAATTCAGAGTAATGATAGTAAACATGATCGAAAATCTTGTAAACAGAATGGAGAAAATAAAAGAAACGCTAACAAGGACCTAGAAGAACTAAAGAGCAAACAAACAATGATGAACAACACAATAAATGAAATTAAAAATTCTCTAGAAGGAGGGCGTCCCTGGTGGCGCAGTGGTTGGGGGTCCGCCTGCCGATGCAGGTGATGCGGGTTCGTGCCCCGGTCCAGGAGGATCCCACATACTGTGGAGTGGCTGGGCCTGTAAGCCATGGCCCCTGAGCCTATGCATCCGGAGCCTGTGCTCTGCAACGGGAGAGGCCACAATGCTGAGAGGCCCACGTACCGCAAAAACAAAACAAAACAAAACAAAATTCTCTATAAGGAATCAATAGCAGAATAACTGAGGCAGAAGAACAGATAAGTGACCTAGAAGAGAAAATAGTGGAAATAAAAATCACAGAGAAGAATAAAGAAAAAAGAATGAAAAGAATTGAGGACAGTCTCAGAGACCTCTGGGACAACATTAAACACACCAACATTTGAATTATAGGGGTCCAGAAGAAGAAGAGAAAAAGAAAGGGAATGAGAAAATATCTGAAGGGATTATAGTTGAAAACTTCCCTAGTAAGGGAAAGGAAATAGTCAATCAAGTTCAGGAAGTGCAAAGAGTCCCATACAGGATAAATCCAAGGAGAAACACACAAAGACACATATTAATCAAACTATTAAAAATTAAATACAAAGAAAAAATATTAAAAGCAGCAAGGAAAAAGCAACAAATAACATAAAAGGAAATCCCCATAAAGGTAACAGCTGATCTTTCAGCAGAAACTCTGCAAGCCAAAAGGGAGTGGCAGGACATATTTAAAGTGATGAAAGGGAAAAACCGACAACCCAGATTACTCTACCCAGCAGGGATCTCATTCAGATTCGATGGAGAAATTAAAACCTTTACAGACAAGCAAAAGCTAAGAGAATTCAGCACCACCAAACCAGCTTTACAACAAATGATAAAGGAATTTCTCTACGCAGGAAACACAAGAGGAGGAAAAGATCTACAATAACAAATCCAAAACAATAAAGAAAATGGTAATAGGAACATACTTATAGATAATTACCCTAAATGTAAATGGATTAAATGCTCCAACCAAAAGACATAGACTGGCTGAATGGATACAAAAACAAGAGCCGTATATAGGCTCTCTACAGAGACCCACTTCAGACCTAGGGACACATACAGACTGAAAGTGAGGGGATGGAAAAAGATATTCCATGCAAATGGAAATCAAAAGAAACCTGGAATAGCAATTCTCATATCAGACAAAATAGACTTTAAAATAAAGACTGTTACAAGAGACAAAGAAGGACACTACATAATGATCAAGGGATCAATCCAAGAAGAAGATATAGCAATTGTAAATATATATGCACCCAACATAGGAGCACCTCAATACATAAGGCAAATGCTAACAACCATAAAAGGGGAAATCAACAGTAACACAATAATAGTAGGGGACTTTAATACCCCACTTTCACCAAAGGTCAGATCATCCAAAATGAAAATAAATAAGGAAACAGAAGCTTTAAGTGACACATTAAACAAGATAGATTTAATTGATATTTATAGGACATTCCATCCAAAAACAATAGAATACACTTTCTTCTCAACTGCTCATGGAACATTCTCCAGGATAGATCATATCTTGGGTCACAAATCAAGCCTCGGTAATTTTAAGAAAATTGAAATTGTATCAAGTATCTTCTCCGACCACAACACTATGAGACTAGATATATTACAGGAAAAAGACAGTAAAAAATACAAACACATGGAGGCTAAACAAAATGCTACTAAATAACCAAGGGATCACTGAAGAAATCAAAGAGGAATTGAAAAAGTACTTGGAAACAAATGACAATGAAAACATGATGGCCCAAAACCTATGGGATTCAGCAAGAGCAGTTCCAAGAGGGAAGTGTATAACATTACAATCCTACCTAGAGAAACAAGAAACACCTCAAATAAACAACCTAACCTTATACCTAAAGCAATTAGAGAAAGAAGAACAAAAAAACCCCAAAGTTAGCAGAAGAAAAGAAATCATAAAGATCAGATCAGAAATAAATGAAAAAGAAATGAAGGAAACAATAGCAAAGATCAATAAAACTAAAAGCTGGTCTTTGAGAAGATAAACAAAATTAATTAACCATTAGCCAGACTCATAAAGAAAAAAAGGGAGAAGACTCAAATCAACAGAATTAGAATGAAAAAGGAGAAGTCACAACTGACACTGCAGAAATACAATGGATCATGAGAAATTACTACAAGCAACTATATGCCAAAAAAATGGAGAACCTGGAAGAAATGGACAAATTCTTAGAAAAGCACAACCTTCCGAAACTGAACCAGGAAGAAATAGAAAACATAAACAGACCAATCACAAGCACTGAAATGGAAACTTTGATTAAAAATCTTCCAACAAACAAAAGCCCAGGGCCAGATGGATTCACAGGCATATTCTATCAAACATTTAAAGAAGAGCTAACATCTATCCTTCTCAAACTCTTCCAAAATATAGCAGAGGGAGGAACACTCCCAAACTCATTCTATGAGGCCACCATCACCCTGATACAAAACCAAGACAAAGATGTCACAAAGAAAGAAAACTACAGGCCAATATCACTGATGAACATAGATGCAAAAATCCTCAACACAATACTAGTAAACAGAATCCAGCAGCACATTAAGAGGATCATACACCATGATCAAGTGGGGTTTATTCCAGGAATGCAAGGATTCTTCAATATATGCAAATCAATCAATGTGGTACACCTTACTAACAAACTGAAGGAGATAAACCATATGATCATCTCAATAGATGCAGAAGATGCTTTCAACAAAATTTAACACCCATTTATGATAAAAACCCTACAGGAAGTAGGCATAGAGGGAAGTTACCTCAACATAATAAAGGCCATATATGACAAACCCACAGCTAACATCATTCTCAATGGTGAAAAACTGAAACCATTTCCACTAAGATCAGGAACAAGACAACGTTGCTCACTCTCACTGCTATTATTCAACATGGTTTTGGAAGTTTTAGCCACAGCAATCAGAGAAGAAAAGGAAATAAAAGGAATCCAAATTGGAAAAGAAGAAGTAAAACTGTCACTGTTTGCAGATGACTTGATACTATACATAGAGAATCCTAAACGTGTTACTAGAAAACTACTAGAGCCAATCAATGAACCTGGTAAAGTAGCAGGATACAAAATTAATGCACAGAAATCTCTTGCATTCCTATACACTAATGATGAAGAATCTGAAAGAGAAATTAAGGAAACACTCCCATTTACCACTGCAACAAAAAGAATAAAATACCTAGGAATAAACCTACCTAAGGAGACAAAAGACCTATATGCAGAAAACAATAAGACACTGATGAAAGAAATTAAAGATGATATAAACAGATGGAGATATATACCATGTACTTAGATTGGAAGAATCAACATTGTGAAAATGACTATACTACCAAAAGCAATCTACACATTCAATGCAATCCCTATCAAATTATGAATGGCATTTTTCACAGAACTAGAACAAAACATACCACAATTTATATGGAAACACAAAAGACCCCGAATAGCCAAAGCAATCTTGAGAAAGAAAAACGAAGCTGGAGGCATCAGGCTCCTGGACTTCAGACTATACTACAAAGCTACAGTAATCAAGACAGTATGGTACTGGCACAAAAACAGAAATATAGATCAATGGAACAGGATAGAAAGCCCAGAGATAAACCCAAGCACATATGGTCACCTTACCTTTGATAAACGAGGCGAGAATATACAATGGAGAAAGACAATCTCTTCAATAAGTGGTGCTGGGAAAACTGGACAGCTATATGTAAAAGAACGAAATTAGAACACTCCCTAACACCATACACAAAAATAAACTAAAAATGGATTAAAGACCTTAATGTAAGGCCAGACACTATAAAACTCTTAGAGGAAAACACAGACCGAGGACTCTGTAACATAAATCACTGCAAGATCCTTTTTGACCTACCTCCTAGAGAAAGGGAA
Source organism: Mesoplodon bidens (assembly GCF_964165515.1). Taxonomy (NCBI): domain Eukaryota; kingdom Metazoa; phylum Chordata; class Mammalia; order Artiodactyla; family Ziphiidae; genus Mesoplodon; species Mesoplodon bidens. The sequence goes on along the minus strand of NC_138176.1, from coordinate 30,709,575 downwards.
ATAAAAACAAAAATAAACAAATGGGACCTAATGAAACCTAAAAGTTTTTGTTCAGCAAAGGAAACCATAAACAAGACGAAAAGACAACCCTCAGAATGGAGAAAATATTTGCAAACGAAGCAACTGAGAAAGGATTAATCTCCAAAATATACAAGCAGCTCATGCAGCTCAACATCAAAAAAACAAACAACCCAATCCAAAATTGGGCAGAGGACCTAAATAGACATTTCTCGGAAGAAGGTGTACGGATTGCCAACAAACACATGAAAGGATGCTCAACATCATTAATTATTAGAGAAATGCAAATCAAATCTACAATAAAGTATCACCTCACACTGGTCAGAATGGCCATCATCAAAAAGTCTACAAACAATAAACGCTGGAGAGGGTGTGGAGAAAAGTGCAACCCTCTTGCACTGTTGGTGGGGATGTAAATTGATACATCCACTATGGGGAACAGTAGGGAGGTTCCTTAAAAAACTAAAAATAGAACTACCATATGACCCAGCAATCCCATTGCTGGGCATATACCCTGAGAAAACCATAATTCAAAAAGATTCATGTACCACAACATTCATTGCAGCTCTATTTACAATAGCCAGGATATGGAAGCAACCTAAGTGTCCATCAAGAGATGAATGAAATAAAGAAGATGTGGCACATATATCCAATGGAATATTACTCAGCCATAAAAAGAAACGAAATTGAGTTATTTGTAGTGAGGTGGATGGACCTAGAGGCTGTCATACAGAATGAAGTAAATAGAAAGAGAAAAACAAATACCGTTTGCTAACACATACATATGGAATCTATTAAAAAATGGTTCTGAGGAACCTAGGGGAATGACAGGAAGCAAGACACAGATGTAGAGAATGGACTTGAGGACAAGGGGAGGGGGAAGGGTAAGCTGGGAGGAAGTGAGAGAGTGGCATTTACATATATACACTTCCAAATGTAAAACAGATAGCTAATGGGAAGCAGTGGCATAGCATAGGGAGATCAGCTTTGTGCTTTGTGACCACCTAGGGGGTGGGATAAGGAGGGTGGGAGGGAGACACAAAAGGGAGGGGATATAGTGATATATGTATATGTATAGCTGATTCACTTTGTTATACAGCAGAAACAAACACAACAATGTAAAGCAATTATATTTCAATAAATTAGCTGTTTAAAAAAAAGAAAACAAAATTATAGAATGATTTCTCTTATTAATATGTAAACAGAAATCTTAAAATAAAGTATTAGCAAATAGAATCCTGCAATGTATTAAAAATATTCCAGTCTAGATAGCATTTTCTATAAATAGAAACATAGTCGAATGCCAAAACCTCTGTCCATGTAACATACTATCTTAACAGGTTAAAGGAGAAAAATCACATGATCATCTCAATAGATACAGAAAAGAAGTTGGATAAAATTTGACCCCTTCTGTTACTTAAAAAATAATAATATTCAATAATAATAAACCATGTGCCAATAAAAATTTTTAAAAAAAGAAAAAAACAGGGGCTTCCCTGGTGGCGCAGTGGTTGAGAGTCCGCCTGCTGATGCAGGGGACGCGGGTTCGTGCCCCGGTTCGGGAAGATCCCACATGCTGTGGAGCGGCTGGGCCCGTGGGCCATGGCCGCTGAGCCTGGTGTCCGGAGCCTGTGCTCCGCAAGGGGAGAGGCCACAACAGTGAGAGGCCCACATACAGCCAAAAAAAAAAAAAAAAAAAAAAAAAAAAAAAAAAAAAAAAAAGAAAAAAACAGCTCAAGCGGAATACTATAGCAAGCTTAAAAGACCAAAAAGAAAGAATATTCCATACACAGGCTAAATTACTGGTGACTTTTCATACATACAGTTCATTAAAGAAATATGAACATTATACTTGTGACATATTTACATAAAAGGAAAAATAATGCTAATTTACTTATATGAAAACCTAGTTTGAGTTTTAGAATTATAAGTTTTGACTAAATGAGAATGCTGAAATGATATTGCACCGAAAACAAGTGGATTTAAAAGTTTATCAAATGGCATTTCCTCATCATTTAAAAATAAATATCTTCGATATTCCTGTTTTTTAGTAGAAAGCTTTGTCATTTCAAGCATTTCCAAATGAATCCCTCAAAAGATAATCATTCATTATCCTTTGATTATACCAAAGGTTCTTTAAATCTTGTTCATTTATTCAAAGACATTAAACTCTATTCCTTGATAGGCCAAAAAATAAAAATAATTTAAAAAGTAGTAAAACAACTCTTTAACAGAGATAATAAGATCTTCCTAAGCTGATAAAAGCTATCTACCAAAGCAGAGAAAATATCATACTGTATGGTGAAAATTGTCATTCCTATTCACGTCAAAAACAAACAAGGATGTCTTCCATCACCCTTACTATTTAACAGTATACTGAAGATCCTAACTAGTTCAAAAATTAAAAAAAAGCACATAGCTATCAGAAAGAAACAAATCTATCATTATTTGCAAGCAATATGATGGTCTATAGAAAAGCTAAAAGAAACTATAGAAAATACTTGAAAACTAGAGAGAAAATTTATCATGGTAGTAACTTAAAAGATGAACATATGAAATCTATAGTATTCCCAAATACTGAAAACAACTAATTAAAAAACGTATTGAAAATATGACATTCACAACAGTGGCAAACCTGTAAGATTCTTGGGAATAAATTTATCCAAATGTGCAGGAACTATATGAAGAAAATTACAAAATCAGATTTTTAATTTATATCCAAAAATAAAAATATAATCCAGATGGAATTAGAGCTAAGTATTAAAAAAAAGTCTTTAAAACTCTGAGGAAAGAAAACAGAATATCTTTATGATCTTATAATAGGAAATGTTTTTTATTATACTGTATAGGAGAGAAAATAAATGAAATAAACTTATATTTAACAATATACATAGATCTTAAAAACATGTTGAACAGACAGATACACCAGAAATACAGCTACACATGGAAAAACTCCTACAGAACACCTACTGAACGCTGGCAGAAGACCTCAGACCTCCCAAAAGGCAAGAAACTCCCCACGTACCTGGGAAGGGCAAAGCGGAGAGATTCCAGCACAGAGGATCGGTGCCGACCGGCACTCACCAGCCCAAGAGGCTTGTCTGCTCGCCCACCGGGGCGGGTGGCGCTGGAAGCTGAGGCTCGGGCTTCGGTCAGAGCGCAGGGAGAGGACTGGGGCTGGCGGCGAGAACTCAGCCTGAAGGCAGCTAATGCGCCACAACTAGCCGGGAGGGAGTCCGGGAAAACTCTGGAGCTGCTGAAGAGGCAAGAGACTTTTTCTTCCCTCTTGGTTTCCTGGTGCGCGAGGAGAGGGGATTAAGAGCGCTGCTTAAAGGGGATCCACACACGGGCGCGAGCCGCGGCTGAAAGCGCGGAGCCCAGAGACGGGCGTGGGACGCTGGGGCTGCTGCTCCGCCGCCAAGAGGCCTGTGTGTGAGCGCACGTCACTGTCCACGCCCCCTTTCCGGGAAGCCTGTGCAGCCCGTCACTGCCAGGGTCCCGGGATCCAGGGACGGCTTCCCTGGGAGAACGCACGGCGCGCCTCGAGCTGGTGCAACGTCACACTGGCCACTGCCGCTGCAGGCTCGCCCCGCACTCCGTGCCCCTCCCTGCCCCCCGGCCTGAGTGAGCCAGAGTCCCCGAAGCGGCTGCTCCTTTAACCCTGTCCTGTCTGAGCGAAGAACAGATGCCCTCTGGTGACCTACATGCAGAGGCGGGGCCAAATCCAAAGCTGAGAACCGGGAGCTGTGAGAACAAAGAAGAGAAAGGGAAATCTCTCCAGCAGCCTCAGAAGCAGCAGATTAAAGCTCCACAATCAACTTGATGTACCCTGCATTTGTGGAATACATGAATAGACAACAAATCATCCCAAATTGAGGAGCCAGGAGTCAGTGCTGGGCCTCTGAGGTGGGAGAGCCAACTTCAGGACACTGGTCCACAAGAGAACTCCCAGCTCCACATAATATCAAATGGCGAAAATCGTCCAGAGATCTCCATCTCAACACCAGCACCCAGCTTCACTCAACGACCAGCAAGCTACAGTGCTGGACACCCTATGCCAAACAACTAGCAAGACAGGAACACAACGCCACCCATTAGCAGAGAGGCTGCCTAAAATCATAAAAAGTCCACAGACACCCCAAAACACACCACCAGATGTGGACCTGCCCACCAGAAAGACAGGATCCAGCTTCATCCACCAGGACACAGGCACTAGTCCCTTCCACCAGGAAGCCTACACAACCCACTAAACCAACCTTAGCCACTGGGGACACACAAGCAGAAACAACGGGAACTACGAACCTGCAGCCTGCAGAAAGGAGACCACAAACACAGTAACATAAGCAAAATGAGAAGACAGAAAAACACACAGCAGGAGAAGGAGCAAGATAAAAACCCACCAGACCTAACAAATGAAGAGGTAATAGGCAGTCTACCTGAAAAACAATTCAGAAAAATGATAGTAAAGATGATCCAAGATTCTATTTCCAAGATCCAAAATCTTGGAAATAGAATAGACAAAATGCAAGAAACAGTTAACAAGGACCTAGAAGAACTAAAGATGAATCAAGCATCGATTAAAAACACAATAAATGAAATGAAAAATACTCTAGATGGGATCAATAGCAGAATAACTGAGGCAGAAGAACGGATAAGTGAGGTGGAAGATAAAATAGTGGAAATAACTGATGCAGAGCAAAATAAAGAAAAAAGAATGAAAAGAACAGAGGACAGTCTCAGAGACCTCTGGGACAACATTAAACACACCAACATTCGAATTATAGAGGTTCCAGAAGAAGAAGAGAAAAAGAAAGGGACTGAGAAAATATTTGAAGAGATTATAGTTGAAAACTTCCCTAATATGGGAAAGGAAATAGTTAATCAAGTCCAGGAGGCACAGAGAGTCCCATACAGAATAAATCAAGGAGAAATACACCAAGACACATATTAATCAAACTGTCAAAAATTAAACACAAAGAAATCATATTAAAAGCAGCAAGGGAAAAACAACAAATAACACACAAGGGAATCCCCATCAGGATAACAGCTGATCTCTCAGCAGAAACTCTACAAGCCAGAAGGGAGTGGCAGGACATAATTAAAGTGATGAAGGAGAAAAACCTGCAACCAAGATTACTCTACCCAGCAAGGATCTCATTCAGATTTGATGGAGAAATTAAAACGTTTACAGACAAGCAAAAGCTGAGAGAGTTCAGCACCACCAAACCAGCTTTACAACAAATGCTAAAGGAACTTCTCTAGGCAAGAAACATAACAGAAGGAAAAGACCTACAATCAAGAACCCAAAACATTTAAGAAAATGGGAATAGGAACATACATATCAATAATTACCTTAAATGTAAATGGACTAAATGCTCCCACCAAAAGACACAGATTGGCTGAATGGATACAAAAACAAGACCCATATATATGCTGTCTACAAGAGACCCACTTCAGACCTAGAGACACATACAGATTGAAAGTAAGGGGATGGAAAAAGATATTCCATGCAAATGGAAACCAAAAGAAAGCTGGAGTAGCAATTCTCATATCAGACAAAATAGACTTTAAAATAACTACCAAACGTAAGGTAGATAGATAGTGGGAAGCAGCCACAGAGCACAGGGAGATCAGCTCGGTGCTTTGTGACCGCCTGGAGGGGTGGGATGGGGAGGGTGGGAGGGAGGGAGATGCATGAGGGAAGGGATGTGGGAACAGATGTATATGTATGACTGATTCACTTTGTTATAAAGCAGAAACTAATTAAAAAATTAAAAAATAAAAAATAAAAAAAATAAAAATAAAAAAAAAAATAAAACAAAAGAGAAAAAGAAAAAAAAAAAAGACTACTAGAAGAGACAAAGAAGGACACTACATAACGATCAAGGGATCGATCCAAGAAGAAGATATAACAATTGTAAATATTTATGCACCCAACATAGGAGCACCTCAATACATAAGGCAAATACTAACAGCCATAAAAGGGGAAATCGACAGTAACACACTCATAGTACGGGACTTTAACACCCCACTTTCACCAATGGACAGATCATCCAAAATGAAAGTAAATAAGGAAACACAAGCTTTAAATGATACATTAAACGACATGGACTTAATTGATATTTATATGACATTCCATCCAAAAACAACAGAATACACATTTTTCTCAAGTGCTCATGGAACATTCTCCAGGAAAGATCATATCTTGGGTCACAAATCAAGTCTTGGTAAATTTTAGACAATTGAAATTGTATCAAGTATCTTTTCTGACCACAATGCTATGAGACTAGATATCAATTACAGGAAAGAGCTGTAAAAAATACAAACACATGGAGGCTAAACAATACACTACTTAATAACGAAGTGATCACTGGAGAAATCAAAAAGGAAATTAAAAAATACCTAGAAACAAATGACAATGGAGACACGACGACCCAAAACCGATGGGATGCAGCAAAAGCAGTTCTAAGAGGGAAGTTTATAGCAATACAATCCTACCTTAAGAAACAGGAAACATCTCAAATAAACAACCTAACCTTGCAACTAAAGCAATTAGAGGAAGAAGAACAAAAACACCCCAAAGTTAGCAGAAGGAAAGAAATCATAAAAATCAGATCAGAAATAAATGAAAAAGAAATGAAGGAAATGATAGCAAAGATCAATAAAACTAAAAGCTGGTTCTTTGATAAGATAAACAAAATTGATAAACCATTAGCCAGACTCATCAAGAAAAAAAGGGAGAAGACTCAAATCAATAGAATTAGAAATGAAAAAGGAGAAGTAACAACTGACACTGCAGAAATACAAAAGATCATGAGAGATTACTACAAGCAACTCTATGCCAATAAAATGGACAACCTGGAAGAAATGGACAAATTCTTAGAAATGCACAACCTGCCGAGACTGAATCAGGAAGAAATAGAAAATATGAACAGACCAATCACAAGCACTGAAATTGAAACTGTGATAAAAAATCTTCCAACAAACAAAAGCCCAGGACCAGATGGCTTCACAGGCGAATTCTATCAAGCATTTAGAGAAGAGCTAACACCTATCCTTCTCAAACTCTTCCAAAATATAGCAGAGGGAGGAACACTCCCAAACTCATTCTACGAGGCCACCATCACCCTGATACCAAAACCAGACAAGGATGTCACAAAAAAAGAAAACTACAGGCCAATATCACTGATGAACATAGATGCAAAAATCCTCAACAAAACACTAGCAAACAGAATCCAACAGCACATTAAAAGGATCATACACCATGATCAAGTGGGGTTTATTCCAGGAATGCAAGGATTCTTCAATATACGCAAATCAATCAACGTGATACACCATATTAACAAATTGAAGGAGAAAAACCATATGATAATCTCAATCGATATAGAGAAAGCTTTCGACAAAATTCAACACCCATTTATGATAAAAACCCTGCAGAAAGTAGGCATAGAGGGAACTTTCCTCAACATAATAAAGGCCATATATGACAAACCCACAGCCAGCATCGTCCTCAATGGTGAAAAACTGAAACCATTTCCACTAAGATCAGGAACAAGACAAGGCTGCCCACTCTCACCACTCTTATTCAACTTAGTTTTGGTAGTTTTAGCCACAGAAATCAGAGAAGAAAAGGAAATAAGAGGAATCCTAATCGGAAAGGAAGAAGTAAAGCTGTCACTGTTTGCAGATGACATGATACTATACATAGAGAATCCTAAAGATGCTACCAGAAAACTACTAGAGCTAATCAATGAATTTGGTAAAGTAGCAGGATACAAAATTAATGCACAGAAATCTCTGGCATTCCTGTACACTAATGATGAAAAATCTTACAGTGAAATCAAGAAAACACTCCCATTTACCATTGCAACAAAAAGAATAAAATATCTAGGAATAAACCTACCTAAGGAGACCAAAGACCTGTATGCAGAAAATTATAAGACACTGATGAAAGAAATTAAAGATGATACAAATAGATGGAGAGATGTACCATGTTCTTGGATTGGAAGAATCAACATTGTGAAAATGACTCTACTACCCAAAGCAATCTACAGATTCAATGCAATCCCTATCAAACTACCACTGGCATTTTTCACAGAACTAGAGCAAAAAATTTCACAATTTGTATGGAAACACAAAAGACCCCGAATAGCCAAAGCAATCTTGAGAACGAAAAATGGAGCTGGAGGAATCAGGCTCCCTGACTTCAGACTATACTACAAAGCTACAGTAATCAAGACAGTGTGGTACTGGCACAAAAACAGAAAGATAGATCAACGGAACAGGATAGAAAGCCCAGAGATAAACCCACGCTCATATGGTCACCTTATCTTTGATAAAGGAGGCAGGCATGTACAGTGGAGAAAGGACAGTCTCTTCAATAAGTGGTGCTGGGAAAACTGGACATGGACATGTAAAAGTATGAGATTAGATCACTCCCTAACACCATTCACAAAAATAAGCTCAAAATGGATTAAAGACCTAAATGTAAGGCCAGACACTATCAAACTCTTAGAGGAAAACATAGGCAGAACACTCTATGACATAAATCACAGCAAGATCCTTTTTGACCCACCTCCTAGAGAAATGGAAATAAAGACAAAAATAAACACATGGGACCTAATGAAACTTAAAAGCTTTTGCATAGCAAAGGAAACCATAAACAAGACCAAAAGACAACCCTTAGAATGGGAGAAAATATTTGCAAATGAAGCAACTGACAAAGGATTAGTCTCCAAAATTTATAAGCAGGTCATGCAGCTCAATAACAAAAAAACAAACAACCCAATCCAAAAATGGGCAGAAGACCTAAATAGACATTTCTCCACAGAAGATATACAGACTGCCAACAAACACATGAAAGGATGCTCAACATCTTTACACACTAGAGAAATGCAAATCAAAACTACAATGAGATATCATCTCACACCAGTCAGAATGGCCATCATCAAAAAATCTAGAAACAATAAATGCTGGAGAGGGTGTGGAAAAAAGGGAACACTCTTGCACTGCTGGTGGGAATGTGAATTGGTACAGCCACTATGGAGAACGGTATGGAGGTTCCTTTAAAAACTAAAAATAGAACTACCATATGACCCAGTAATCCCACTACTGGGCATATACCCTGAGAAAACCATAATTCAAAAAGAGTCATGTACCAAAATGTTCATAGCAGCCCTATTTACAGTAGCCCGGAGATGGAAACAACCTAAGTGTCCATCATTGGATGAATGGATAAAGAAGATGTGGCACATATATACAATGGAATATTACTCAGTGATAAAAAGAAACGAAATTGAGCTATTTGTAATGAGGTGGATAGACCTAGAGTCTGTCATACAGAGTGAAGTAAGTCAGAAAGAGAAAGACAAATACCGTATGCTAACACATATATATGGAATTTAAGAAAAAAAAATGTCATGAAGAACATAGGGTTAAGACAGGAATAAAGACACAGACCTACTTGAGAATGGACTTGAGGATATGGGGAGGGGGAAGGGTAAGCTGTGAGAAAGCGAAAGAGAGGCATGGACATATATACAGTACCAAACGTAAGGTAGATAGATAGCGGGAAGCAGCCGCATAGCACAGGGAGATCAGCTCAGTGCTTTGTGACCGCCTGGAGGGGTGGGATAAGGAGGGTGGGAGGGAGACACAAAAGGGAGAGGATATGGGAACATATGTATATGTATAACTGATTAAATTTGTTATAAAGCAGAAAAAATAAAATAAAATAAAAGAGAAAAAAACTTGATTGAGGTATAAAAAAATCATGTACAATAAATACATCCATTTAAAGTGTACAGTCTTTGACAAATGTATATACCCATGAAATGAGCACAGGAGTCAACATACAGAGCATTTTCATCACCCCCAAATGCTTCCCCATGCCGCTTTGTAGTTAGTCACCTTCCTCCACTTCTAATCCCAGAAGACCTCTAATCTTTTTTTCTTGTTATTATACATTTGGTGTCATTTTCTAGAAATTTATATAAATACAGTCATCCAGTAGGCATTCTTTTGTCTGACTTTTTCACGTGGAATAATGATTTTGAGATTAAGTCTACCATTTTATTTTATTTTTTGTTTATCCCTTCTATTTTTTGTTTTTTTGTTCCCCCTTCCCTCCTGTCTTTGGATTATTTAAATATGTTTTTCAGAATTCTATTGGAATTTAGTAACTTTAAGCCCTATCTCTTTAAAATATTTTTTAGTGGCATTTTTAGGGATTAGACTAAAAAAAAAAACATGTTGAAGAAAGCAATCTACAGAATATGTAGAGTGTTATCACTCTATATTTATGTAATTTTATATAATTTTCAACTACCTAATTTATGTAAATGTTTAAAGCATACAAAGCAGTACAAAAGATAAAGATTCTCATGGCTTTAGTAAAACTATAAAAAAATATAGACTGAAAGCATGCAATCTAAAGTTCATAAGTATCTCGGGGAAGTAATGGGACAGGGCAGGATAAGTAGACTTCAATTTTATATCTATGATATTTTGTTTTATATAAAAATATCATAAGCAAAACCTAAAAAATATTAACACATTAATTACGAGTGTGGATACATGAATGTTTTAATATAATTCTGCAGCCATTTTTGACTTCTCATAAAACATTCTATGGATGGTTCTTTTGAAATCACCCTCTTACCTCAGGAAAAGAGTCAATAAAGTGTTTCCTCTGAAAAAATTTCCACCCAAAAAATTTAAAAGATAAAGAAAACAAACAAAACCCAGGCCAAAGGGAAATTGAAACTTTACAGGGAAATGGGTTCATTTCTAGAGGTGGAAAGGAGAACTGACAATAGATGTCAATAGTGTTAGCATTTTCCTCCCTGGGAGCTAGGTGTGGCCAACTTCATTGAGTGCTTGTGAGGCTTTAATGGGCTAAAAACAGGAAAGTTATGAGTCTGCTCAATTAAAATTTGGTTGCAGTATCGTTAAACGTAAGCTGTTCCACCTGCTACTAATTTCATTCTTGGCTACTAGGCTGGTTATTTATTTGTTTGTCTGAATGAAAAGAGGAAGTGCTGCTGGTAAGGCAGATCAAATTGAACTACACGTGAGAGGAAAAGAATGCTCATGTGCTAAAGAACTAGGGAGCTGATCCTGGAGCGGTTCTCAGCACAATCATCTCACTGCAAATTTATTTTCTCAATTTGAGGACAGTTTGAGCACAGAAATGCACAAATGCCTGGGATTTCTGTTTTCCTTCTTCCAGTTGTGCTGGGTAGTTTCTTTACTTTAGAATTAGAAGGGTCTACACGGTCCTAAGGACCTTCTCATTTACAGACTTGGAAACTGAGACCCAGAAATCATTGATCCAAGATCATACAACTCATTACTGGGTCTCCTTCCAATGCCTCTGAAAATAATTCCATGTTCTACTTCTAAAATTATTCCATCCCTATTAAAAAGGCAGCTTTTAAAGGCACCCTTGACACACCATAGCCTCTCTTGGACACCGGAAAGACCTTGGCAAAGGACTGGCAAGTGAGCCCAGCTGAACAGGGGAGGTAATGCCTGCCATCAGCTGGGTCTCTGGACTTCAGCCTCCCCATAATATCCCTTATATACTCAGGGTGAGGTTCCAGAGACTGAAGAAAATATGGCTGCTTTCTGCTGCCTTTATGAGGGATGGAGGTGCAGCATCAGGAACAATACTGCTTTATTGTCATGTGAGTGGATGCACCTGGAGCAATTTACTCTCCACAACAAATCCACCTCTTCCATATATATGGAATCCATTGTGTTTGCCAAATACATTTTCATCTATAATTTCATTTGAGCCTCAAAACCCCCCTTACACAAGTAAATCAGACTTTGTTATTCCAATTTTCCAGAGGAGAAAGTTGAAATGCAAAAAGGGAGGACCCTAAATTGGCACCACAAGTCAGGGCTCATAACAGTCCCCCTTGAATCTGGGCTGCTAGTCATTCCTTGGCCCCTCCTTGCCCTGACAGCACCTTCCTCCCAGGTTGTATTAAGCCTGGCAGATACAGAATAACCAGCACTGGTGCTCCCCTGAGAATCACAAGCCTGCCTGAGGGCTGAGAAGTTGGGGATGCAGGAGAAGGGAGGGGGCATGATTATCTTTTTCAAAAAGGATGCATAAGGCTTCCCTGGTGGTGCAGTGGTTGAGAGTCTGCCTGCCGATGCAGGGGACACGGGTTCGTGCCCTGGTCCGGGAAGATCCCACATGCCGCGGAGCGGCTGGGCCCGTGAGCCATGGCCACTGAGCCTGCGCGTCCGGAGCCTGTGCTGCGCAACGGGAGAGGCCACAACAGTGAGGGGCCCCCGTACCGCAAAAAAAAAAAAAAAAAAAAGAATGCGTAAGGAAAGTCACCAGAAGTAGCATGATTGGACTAATGAAGTCTCAAAGGATTCTGATATAGGAGGACAACATATGGTCCAGTGGCTTCCAAATCCCTGCTTCATTAGTATCCCCTGAGATTACTTTTTATTTATTTAATTTTTGTCTTTGAATAGGTAATAGGTTCTCAAGTTTCAAAAAATCAAAAGGAAAAAAGAGTATATGGGTATATAATGAAAAGTCTCCTTTTCACCTCTATGTCTTAGTGACCCTATTCTCCTTGGAGGTAAAAAATGTGATCGATAACTTTAAGCATGTATAACTAAAGCATATATTTCCCACACACACATGCCATACACACATTTTTACACAAAAGATAATATTCTATACACATCGTTCTTGACTTTCCCTTTTACAGCTAGATAATATATTTTAGAGATTGTATCATATTAGTGCACAAAGAGCTTCCTCTTTCTTTTTAAGCTGCACAGTATTCTTTTATGCACATATAACATGATTTTTATTTAACCAATTCCCTCTTAATAAAGCATTACGTTGCTTGCAATCTTTTGCTATTACAAAGTTGAAATAAATAATCCTGTGCAGTGGATGTCTAAGAGAACTGAGTTTTAGTCTAAACTCTAATACTATTCAGCATTGTGGCCTTGGGAAATTCAAGGATTTTGACCTTCTAGAAATGGAAAGAATCTTGAGCATTTGCTCTAGCATATTCCCAAAGCATGTGCATGCAACACTAGTCCCAAAGGGCGCACACCCTGAAAATTAGTAGTGCACCTTAGAGTCTGAGAAGACCACAGCAAACAAACATTAATTAATCCAGGCTTTCACAAATTTATTTCATAATGGGGTCATTTTTTTTCAGAGTCTGTGATGGTTAATTTTATGGGTCCACTTGGAGAGTAATTCTGAATGAAATTAACATATATATCAGTGAACTTTGAATAAGCAAATTGACCTCCATATCGTGGGTGGGCCTCGTCCAATCAGTCGAAGACCCAATAGAACAAAAAGACTGGCTTCCCTGAGTGAGAGAGAGCAAGAGGCAGTCCAGCAGATGCCTTTTGGACTTCATCCGTACCATCAGCTCTCCTGGGTATTGAACCTGCCAGCCCACACTGAGTATTTAGACTTGCCAGTCTCCATAATCACATGAGCCAATTCCTTATAACAAATCTCTTTTTGTATCTATACACATCCTGTTGGTTCTGATTAATATAAGGACCAACCAACTGTTAACATGCTGTGGAATTAATGTTCCTTAAAATACACTTTGAGAAAAGAGAGCCTAGTCCAACCTCCTCTTACTTTACAGCTATGGAATCAGAGAGGTTCAAGGTTGTATGTTCAGCATCTAACACATGCTTGATCAGTATAGCTCAACAAATATTATTTGATTTGTTTTAAACAGTGATCTGGATAGGAAGATAATACAGAGTTGTAAAATAAATTTTAAAAGATTTAAAGAAAGTAAAGAAGAACTTGAAGTGACTAAGATAGGGCATGATGAATTGTCAAAAAATTGTCCCATGTTGAATATGAGAGTTTAGAGATCACCTAACATTTATAGAGGGTCACTTAACATTTATAGAGGAAGTGAGACTTAATATGGGTCACAAAGAATGAACAGATTCAGTGGCAGAGGTGTGAGGGTTAGACATTCCAAGAGTCAAGAAAACAGAAGGCATGGTCTGGGCATAATGGAAACCAGTTTGATGAGGCCTACAGTCTTCACCAAGATTCCTTTAGTTCTCTCATTCAACAATTCATTATGGAGGATCTACTATGTACCAAACACCATTCTAGGTACTGGGGATACAGCAGTAAATAAGATAGACAATGTCTCTGCTCTTGTGGAACTTGCATTCTAGAAGGGGGAGAAAAAAATAAAAAATAAACTAAGAAATGTAACAGACTGGGAATAAATGCTATGAAGAAAAAATAAAGCAGGAAAAAGGGGATACAAGAAGTATTGGGCTGGGGGAAATTGCCCTTTTACAAAAGGTGGCCAGAGAAGGCCACTTTTGTTAGGGGACATTGGAGCAGAATCCTGAAATGAGAGAGTCATGCAGATTTCTGGAGGAAGAGGATTCTAGGCAAAGGGAAAAGCAAATGAAAAGACCAACGATAGGAGAAGGAATATTAAGCAGGTGGGAGTAGAGCTGACAGTGAGGAGGAGGACAGCAGCAGGAGATGAATTCAGGGACCCAGTTAATGTAGGTCCTTATAGGCCAACTTACAGGCTTTGGTTCTTTTTCTAAGCCAGATGAAGAGATATTGATGGATTCTGAGCAGAGGAATGATAGTATCATTCTAGTTGCTTGTTGCAATAGGCTATAGGTGGGAGCAAAGAGATCAGTTAGAAGGCTATTGCAATAGTCTGGTTAAGAAGTGAAAATTGTTTTAAATTTTGATGGTAGTAGTCAAAATGGTTAGAAGTGCTTGAAATCTGGATACATTTTCAAGGTAGAACTAACAGAGTTTGTTGATGAATTGTCTGACGGTAGTGTAGAGCCAAGAGATCTGCACAAGGAGGGAAAAATCCTGGGTTCTGGTCTCTCTTGCTACTATTTGGTCATGTGACTTTGAGCAAGCTACAAAGCCCTTTGGTTCTTACTTACCCCACTGTAAAATGGGGTCATTAAGTTCTTGCTTGGAGTTACAGGGCCAAGTCAAATGATCTCATGAATTGCCTTCAGTTGTAAGGTCTATAAATTTGGTTAATCTGTGCCTCAAAATTAGCATGTAATTATCTACTCGTACTATTCACTTAGTTTGATGTAAAGAACTATATTGTAAATTTCTTGGAGGCTGAAACCTTGTCTAATATCCCTACATATCATCCAGAGTTTATCAACTGATTGAAAATAACCAATCCTCAGATAATAAACCTATGTGAACTGTACCCTGCTTTCAGTTTACTAATGAATTTTGTAATTCTTCATCCTCCACTACTTCTTTTATTTTCTTAGGAATCTTTAAGTTTAGTGATTAAGAACAAGCCTCAGTTTCAAAGATCAAGAAAGGAAGGGCAAAGAAGAAGGGAATTCCAATTCAATGGTTGCTATTTTGAGTTAGGTAGATTACTTAAGAAAAACTTAGAAGTTGCAAGTTTGACATGGGAGCTCAACTCTAAAGGACAGGTAAGATTTTGTAAGACAGAGAAGGGAAAGAAAGGCATTCCAGGGGGAAGAAACAGCACTGGCATGAAAGAGCATACTGTGGAAAAAGAACCATTATCTCAATTGGAGCACGGCATGTCCAGGAGTGAGGGAGGCAGAAGAATGGAGAAGGATAAAACTGGAACAATAAGTGACATCAGGATTATGATAAACCCAGCATGTTGTTCTAAAGTGTTGATAGTACCAAGGAGCAAATGAGAAGTTATCCTTAGAAGGTAATCACCATGACAGCAAGTCCTATGCCTATCTTGTTTTCTTTTGTATTCCTAGGGGCCATTACATGCCTGGCACATAGGAGTTCAATAAATAGCTACTAAATGAATCACTATTTTTAAACAGGAGAATGATATAATTAGATGTGTATTTTGGAAAAATAACTGGTGATAGTGATGAGAAGGGACTGGGAAGTGAGACAGACAAGAGACAGGGAGACCAGTTAGTTAGCTGATTATTGACAGTCTAGGTGAGACAAAATAGGCCAGGTATACAATGGTCTTTATTATAATCAAGAGGAACTTTGTTGAATGGAATTTAAATAATGGAGTACTAATAACAACTGTATTTTGTTTAAAAATATTAGCATTCAGGGGTGTTCAGTAAATATGTGTAAAATTAATGTAGAAAAGGCATTAATTAATTCTACAGTATCTAATCTGCTTTGTTTGCTGAGAGAGCAATCAATATGCAAAGATAACGATACCAAAATTGCTGTAACTGATTAGTTTACTTTGGAGAAGATTATTTTCTGTGCTGTATGAGAAAATAGTTATCGCTCTCCTACAGTGATGCCTGGTTTACATAATTTTTATTTACAAGATGATATCAAAAAGTCATAAAATTGCAAAAGGCAAGAAGGCAAAGGGGTTGTTTGTGAAAAGGTTAGAGATGAGTAGGAATTTCTTTACAATGAAAGAGAATTTGCATTAAGACTAGAGAACCAGAGAGAAAGGGGAGTCTAGGTCTAGAAGGAGAAAGAACCAAGGGAAAAAGGGAATGAGAATATGGGAGAAGTCAGGAGATGAGAGAAAGGAAATGAAAGGGGTCAGGATTGAGAGAGATTTAGAAAGGACTCAAAAGGAACTAAACATTGGTCTTACATAAAAAGGGATCTTTGTGTAACTAGGTAATAGATGCTGGTGATGCAAACAACCAACCAACCAAAAATTAGACAGACCTAGCTTTAAATCTTGAGCAAATTAGTGAAGCCCTCTGAGCTTTGACTTCCTCCTCAATATACCTCATGGTATAATACTACCAACCTTCCATGGGTTTTACGAGGGATCAAATGAGATGATACATATAAAGTACAAAGCACGTAATAAGTATGTGACACACATAGCTATTAATTCAGTCAGGGAGAAGGCAAAGGGCTAGTTCTGTAGTAAAAAGGACTTGGGAAAGGTTAACCTGAGGTAATAGTCAGAAAGGGGAATTTTAGTATTTGACATTTTGGAAGCACAGCAGACTCACACTGAATCACACTATTCATTTCTTAATCTTTCATGCCCCTTACTGCATCAGGTTACATAGATTATTTGATGATCTTCCCAACAAAGTTAAGCATTTTCATGAAAATTTTAAAACAGAGCAAAAAAAGCCTAAAAGTGATTATAAGGAATCAGGACTGGCTCCATAATTTGTAGGGACCAGTGCAAAATGAAAACACAAGACTCTTTGTTAAAAAATAATTAAGAATCTCAAGATAATGATGACAGAGCATTAATCCGAGTGCAAGGTCTTTCTGAGCATGGAGCCCTATGCGAAACTGCACAGGTCACACAGTCATGTAGCCAGCCCTGCAAGACATAAACCATGTTGGCATTCAGGTGGTAAAATTCACGTATTAAGGCTCTTAGAAGTACAAGCATGGGGTGTTGGCAATGAGCATTCTAGGAACATGTCAATTAACTGTGAAGGTTCTCGGGTCTTGAGATACATAGCATAGAGGAGCCAGTCACAGTGCCAACTGGCCCTGAAAAGCTAGTTGATGGCTAACTGACATTAGAAGGGTTGGCACTAGCTGTTTTTCTGCCTCCTTGATTTTTCATATTTTAGTTAATTAAATTACCACTTGAAGACAGAAAGTAACCCACTGATTTCATTTTTTTTTTTTTTTTTGCGGTACGTGGGCCTCTCACTGTTGTGGCCTCTCCCATTGCAGAGCACAGGCTCCAAACGTGCAGGCTCAGCGGCCATGGCTCACAGGCCCAGCCGCTCTGCGGCATATGGGACCTTCCCGGACCGGGGCAAGAACCCGTGTCCTCTGCATCGGCAGGCGGACCCTCAACCACTGCACCACCAGGAAAGCCCTGATTTCATTTTTTAATGTCCTTCTAGGACATGTAAAACTTTTATTCTGGACCACCTGAGGTGGACGCATTTCCAACTAACTTGAGGTCGCAATTTCTCCCCAAATCCAACATCTCCTAATGTGCATACTAAAGGCAGGCCCAGCCCTGAGAAAACTGGTCACTTTTATGGGATGAGTCTGTTTTCAGCACTCCCAGCTTTCATTTTCCTTTAACTGTCCTCCTAGTGAGTGTTGAAAAAAAGAAAAGCATCTTCTAAAAGAAAAAGCATCATAAATGGTCAATTTTCTATCTTTGTTCCTGTTCCTCTGTACCTTTATCTTCTTCCATTTTACCTCCTTATATATTAATATCCAATGTAAATATAATACCTGATTACAAAGTGCCACATTGTATCACCACATGGATTTGACAGTGGACCAATTTTGTTTCCAGTCTATTTACAGATGCTTAATTCACCTCTTTGGGCAATATATAAAAAAGCAGCACCAGCATCATTATTACATAAATATTTGACAATTATTTGCCTTGTTTCAATTAAGAATAGAATTGTATCTAGAACTAAAATGGAACCTGGAGATGACTCCACTTAAGCACCTAATTTTATAAATTAGAAACTTCAGAGAGATAGACCTGCCCAGGGTGAATTCACGGGCAGGTGGAGAGCAGGATTGGCAGTTCCAACCAATAAAACACACCACGGGACTAAAAAGAAGGAGCACAGAGCCTGTCACATAGAAGGTACTCAATAAATATGTGCCAGTTGAGTAAAGAAAGGAAGACATGGAATTCTAGAAATCTAGGTTCTAGTAAAGGTTTTGCTATTAACTAAATATACTAATTGATTAATTATCATATGATAATAAAGATAAATTGATTAAATTGTTTAATTTTTTTTCAACTTCTTTACATCATCTACAAAACTGAATAATAATATTGTTTTGACCAAAATCATAGTTCCAGGAATGATACTCTTAGTATATGTGCTATAACATAATTTTTATTAATTAAATAACAATATAACTTCGGCATGACCGTTGAAAAGTTTAAAAGTACTGTATTTAAGGTTATTCTTTTCCAAAGGCCCTGAAAACCCTCCTGTTACCTAACACTGTGGCCCTGAAACTTTTGTATTTTATCCTCAGGGGAAAGTTGTGATATAGAATAGACCTGAATTGTCTTCCCACAGCACTGTTAAGGGTGTTCTTCAGGAATCTTCACATGTGTTTTTTGGTATGATCAGGGAAGATAACTGAAAAGCAATCATTGTTCCATTTCCCCCAATTGAATCATTGTTCCATTTCCCCCAATTGAAACAGATTCAGATTCAACATTTATTGACTATTTCCCATTTACAATGGTCTCTGCTCGATATTAGCTGAACCACATGAAATTGCCTTTCTTGTGGGCCAAAAATAGTTGAATATTGGCAATTTCATATGGTTCAACTCTATACTTTAATGTATGTTAACTCCCTTTTCTTGTACAATTATTCTGTGAGGTAGATGGTATTACCCTCATTTTATGTATGAAGAAATCAAGGCTCAGAAAATTAAATTGACTTGCCTAAGGCCCTACAACTGGTCAATAGCAGATTATATATAGAAGCCTAAGATCTCTGGGTTCCAAGAAGAATGGCATATCTTCCATACTACAAAACAATACATAAATTAAAAAGACAGTGTTTAGTAATATAAGTGGGCAGGTGCGTTGGGAAGACTCAGTGAGTTGAGAAGCCCTAAGAGGCTCCAAAAAAGTTGAGAAGTAGGGAAGTGAAATAAAATGGCAGTTATCGACAAAAACGTATCAGTTCCCTTCCACCTGGAGACACTAGAATTGTAGCTTCAATTATGTATGTGCCCTGGGCAGAGAGCATGGAGGCCAGCGACAGCTGCCATGTGACTTGAGGGTTCCCAGGAGGCAGTAAGTGATCATAATCTGAGTAATGGAGGTAGACAGAGCACTGAGTGGAGAGGAGAGACAGCAATGAGACTGGGGTAGAGTCAAGAGGATTTTCCTGTCTATCTGCCAAATTCAAAAGCCAAAGCTGAATCACAGAAGCAAGAGAGCAGAAAGCAATTGTTAATTATAGATCATGCAAAATGATGTCGTGCCAGGGCTTCCCTGGTGGCGCAGTGGTTGAGGGTCCGCCTGCCGATGCAGGGGACACGGGTTCGTGCCCCTGTCTGGGAGGATCCCACATGCCGCGGAGCGGCTGGGCCCGTGAGCCACTGCCACTGAGCCTGCGCATCCAGAGCCTGTGCTCCACAACAGGAGAGGCCACAACAAGTGAGAGGCCCGCATACCGCAAAAAAGAAAAAAAAAAAAATGATGTTGTGCCAGAATAATCAGCAGCTTTTTGCAATCTGCCCACTAAATGTCTGTTATATATAGGTTGCGCATTATTTTCTGTTAATTAAAATTCTTAGTACAATTGTAGTAAAAATGCTTGTCTTTGCAGATGTTCCCAGAAGTTCTGGGCAGGAATATATGCCAACCAGCAATGTTCCATGAATCTATAAGGGAGGAATTCATAGAAAATGTTTGGATCATGAGATGATACAATCATTTCACTGCCTCTTTTTCTCTCACACCCAAACTCTGACAAATATAAGTCCAGGAAAAATAAAATAAGATCAAAATAAAATGTCTTCAGACATTCACGTGTCTTTTTCTGTGTGTCATCTCCATTTCTCTGCACAGTGATTTAATGAACACTAGTCATATACAAAACATCGAGTGAAGTAATGAAGGGAAGACTAAGAAAGATTTCTTTCTTCTGGTACCCACAACCCCTTTCTCCTCTTGTTATACAGTAATAAATTAATTTATATTAAGATTGTTGGGCTTTTATGTTTTCTACTTCAAAGGCATTTTAAAAGAGGGCTTGGGGGCATGGGAGTTAGCAGTATGGTGTGAAGGCAGGAGGAAGGCTGCCCAGTTCTTAACACAGGGTCTTTGGATTCCTTTAAGTTCATGGATGGGCTTCAGGGGATCCATAAAAACCTTGAAATCTCATGTAAAATTGTGCGTGTGTGGGTGTATTTTTGCATATACACAGGCATTTTTTCTAAGAAAATCAAGTCTTCATCAGAATTGTAAAAGGATTGATTACCTTAAAAGTGCCTTAAGCGCAAAGAATTAAATAGCATTGTAGGCTTGGCTTCTGTGGTAAGTGGATAAGGATGTAGGAAATCTCTTAAGACCTGGAGATCTTTCCTGTAATTTTGAGTCCCACCAGCCCATATTCTGCCCGCTCACTAGGGTGGTTTTCTCAAGCACTGAAAGACTGCTGCTGTTGATGACACTACTAATACTGCCCTGTCTGGAACAGAGGCTTTTTATGCTCTCCTTATAGCAAAACTTGGCTCTTCATGAAGTAAAAAGTCCCCCATGCCACAGGGAAATCACCATCCCTTCACATAGAGCACGCCAAATATTCAGTAAGGAAGGGCTTTTCCAAACCCAGCTGGCCAACTTCCTCTTTGCCCCCTCCCAGTCTGTTAGGCTAACCCCAAGTTTACAAAATTACCCACACAGAACAGGAAATGCAAATGTTAAAGTGCTCATAATACTTGGCCACATTTTTCATGTGACTCACATTAAAGCATCTTATGTAAGTTGAACAAGCATTGAAAAAAACTATACTAATTACACACAATATAAATGAATTTTTTAAATGATAGAAAATTTGAATTCCTTAAATTTTATAGGCCAAGTTTAGAACTTTAACAGAAGCGTTTGTTGGTGCTGCTTCCTTTGTTACTCTTAACTTTGTTTCATTTTACTTACACGAAATGAAGTGAAAGAGAGAAAAAAGGGGGGTGGGAGGGGGGGAAATATAGGAAACAGCTATCCACCTCCGCACTAAAATACCAGCAGGAAACCACAGTTATGCTGCCATCTAACAACAATATATCCTGTTTAGGAAACTCCCTGATTCCAGAAACAGCCATGAAACTCTAGACAATAATGAAATTACATCCTGCACATGCTCAAAACCATCCTCCCTAGCTTCTAACAACATAATGTTCTTTTTCTCTTTGCTTTCTTGAACTCTGAGGAGATTTTGTTCCTTAGCTAGAAGCCTAACTATGACTTTCAGAGAATGTTGTGATGGTGGGCACCCGCCTGGTAACATAAGTTTATCAGGACCTTCAGTTTCAGCTGCCATAAATTTGGGAGCTTGGATCATTTATTATCAGAAAGGAGAAAACAGCCAATTTTCTTAAGGAGAACAAATGTCTGTCAGGGTAAATTATTCAAGCAGAGTGCTCAGCCCTTTCTTGGTGACAGTAGCTGGGCTCACTCTTCCATTTATCAAGAGACCAGTCATTTCTAAACTTGTTAGGAGGAAAGATTTAAGCAGCTATTGAAATCACACAAGTGCATTCAATTTTACTTTGCAAACCTCCAAATGGTGACTGTCTTGCTTAACTTTTCCAAGAAAAAGGTAAATACTAAATAATGGTAATAACCATAACTTTTGTGCTGAGATCAAGTTTGCAGAGTGTTGCTCACAAAGATCATCTGAGAGAAATTGAAATTGAAATTTGGATATTTGTATAATTTTCGCAGATGCCATCAGGTCTGGTTTACCCCTGGAAATCAGAGTTCTGATGGTGGTAAATGTAACAGTGGTTCCATGAGGCCCTCGGATCCAGTCACCTGTGAGGTTGCCATGTTCTGCAATCCTAGAATCCAAACTCCCAAATGAATATGATCAACACTCCATGTAATCTGAGGAACACAATCAAACAGACGTACTCACTGCACAAAGTAAGCCTGAAAGTCAAACATCCACACTGAGGTAATAACAGCACTCAAACGGATCAAATGACACCAGAGACAAATGTATCACGTTGTTGTGGCAACTGATCCAAAGTGTGGTCCAGCTGTTCCTGGTCTGCTTTCCCAACATCAGAGGCAATTCACTCAAGGCAAACCATCTAAATACCTCCTTGCTCATAAAATAAGACATTCCCTGACTCGTACACCAGATTGTTCATCTCCTCAGGCCATGGTCTGCCTTTCTCCATTTGCTCTTGTCTTCTGCTCATCAGAATAGGATTTGGGGAGAATCCTGCCAACAATTACACGTGGGTTCCCTAATTCAACAGAAAGGCAGGTAACCTCTGAAGAGCCAGGGGGCATGTGACTCATCTACCCACAGCCACACACAAACTCAGTTATCATCTTCTAGGCCTGCTTCTTTGGACCAGTTGTTTACACTCAGACTGTCTGGGCAAATGCTTTCAAAGTAGGCTCAAATAGAAGCTAACCTATTTTTTTCCTCTATAAAACAGACTATGAAAAATACCTATTAAAAAGAACTTGTGAGGGAAATAATGTAGTGGAAAGAGTTTGGACTCTGCGAACAGACCTCAGTTAAATCCTGGATTACCATTTACTTGCGGTATTTAGACAAGGTACCTGCTCTCTGAAGCTTACTCTTCTCATCTGAGAAAGATGGTGCTAGTGATATTTGTCTTATCAGGGCAGTGCTTCTCAGACTTTAATGTGCATGTGAAACACCTGGGGTTCTTATTAGAATGCAGATTCTGACTCAATAACTGGTCTGGGGTGAGGCCCAGAGTCTGCATTTCTAGCAACTCCCAGACAGTGCTGATGCTGCTGGTCTGGACCACAGTTTGAACAGCAAAGTAGTCAGGTTTTCCAAGGATTTAATTTTATATAAAGCAGCTACAATGATATCTGGCAGATGGAAGGCTTTCAGTTAGCACTCTTCCCTTTTATTTTCATCATCCTTACCCCACACAATATATTACATAAAATGCTATGTATACAGAGCACTGATTCCTCTGAGGATTTGCAGTTTGAGACAGTCAAAATAGAATTCTAATAACATAAAATCTCCCATTCTTTTCTTCTAAAAAGAAAAGAGACATGGAAAGAAAAAATGGTTAGACGGGCTGGGAGTATTGGAAAGTCCTCCTTAGTAAATGGTTGTGCTTTTGACCATAGCAACCTTTCAGACAATAACCACTGAGAGACTAATAAAGCAAGTGAATACATGGGAACAGTGGTCACAGCTCCCAGTTAGCTTCAAAAAAATTTAATATAACAGAGTTTACACCTTTTTCATGACTCTTGCCAAGGAAGGAAATTATTCAGAGACAATAAATATATATTTTATCTCAAAGTAATATGTATAAAAGTCAAGAATATGAAGGGAGGAAAACAGCAATTGCAAAGAGGCACCATTCCATTCATGTGCTATGTAGATCATTCTGAAAGATTTTACAACATACTGAATATTTAGAAATGTGACTTCCAAAAAATGATAAATAATAATCAAACCAAACTTACACTTACACTCAACTTACACTCATGATTGTAAGTACTAAGCTAAAGGCTTTACATGCATCATTTCATTTATCCTCACAATAACCCTACGTGGTGGGAATGAATATGACACCTAAGACCCACTCCCATCTTGGAGCCTTTGATCTAGCTCCTCCTTTGCCTGGATACACCTCCTCAGGGTATCAGCTTTGCTAATTCCCTCAACTCTTTTACATCTTTACTCAAAGCTCACCCTCTCAAAGATCACTCTATTTAATACTGCAGTCTGCCTCCTCTCTACAGTACTTCCTTTATTCTAACTTTTTTAAAATAAATGTATTTATTTTATTTATTTACTTTTGGTTGTGTTGGGTCTTCGTTGCTGTGCACGGACTTTAGCTGTGGCGAGCGGGGGCTACTCTTTGTTGTGGTGCGCGGGCTTCTCATTGTGGTGGCTTCTTCTGTTGCGGAGCTCCGGCTCTAGCTGCGCGGGCTTTAGAAGTTGTGGCACGTGGGCTCAGTAGTTGTGGCTCGTGGGCTCTAGAGCACAGGCTCAGTAGTTGTGGCGCACGGGCTTAGTTGCTCCATGGCATGTGGGATCTTCCCGGACCAGGGCTCGAATCCATGTCCCCTGCATTGGCAGGTGGATTCTTAACCACTGCGCCACCAGGGAAGCCCCTATTCCAACTTTTGACCTTCTAACATACTATATAATTTGCCTGTTATACTTATTGTTTATTTTCTTTCTACCTATCCATCTCCTTCCCACCAACCCCCACTTCCCTGCCAGAATCTAAGCTCCATAATGGCAGGAATTTTTGTCTGTTTTGTTTACTGATCTATCCCAAGAACCTGAAACAGTGCTCGGCAGAAAGTAAATTGTTTTTGAATGAGTACTTATTTCACAGATGCAAAACCTGAGACAGTGCAGTTAAATGACTTGTACAAGATAAGTAGGCATTAGAGCCAAAATTCAAAACCAGCATTCTGACTCCAGACTAGTGCAACACTTGCTTAACAGAAGAGTAAAGAAAGTGAGGGTCAGGAATTTCTAAGTCTAAGCTGGTACCCAGACCCTTTGATTTCCCATGCAGTTACAGGATGGATAGTTAGAACCAACCAGCACCTCTCCAGGGTGAGCTTCAGGGTGATTGAGACAAGGACAATTGGAACATGGCACAAAGATAGAGGGGGTGATCTTAGAATCTCAAGCCTAGTAAGTCCCTAAATGCAGCCCATTTAACATACATACATGTAGCAGATACCCTTGATATAATGTATATCGTGCTTGGGTAGCTTTAATCAATAGCAGATGTTATTAGCTATGTGCAAAGCCCTAGATCGTCGTTTCTCAAACTTTCCCTCCTTAGGCAGAGAAGACCCCCGAGGGAACCTGGAGATAATGCCAGATCTAGCCTTCTTTGGGGTTTCCTGTATATGTGTATGCTCTGAAATGGGAAGGGAGTAGCCCACTCTCTATTGCCCAAATCAACAGTAGACACTTGAGACAGCTTTCCTAGTAGTGACTGAGGTAACAGGGAGCCACTAATGGAGACTACGCAGCCTTCAGAATTAGGCTGAGCAGAAAGCTATAAGCACACCCCTTGGGCCAATGATAAGGTGCCTACCCCCTGGGTCACAGGTATTATTGTGCCTACTTTCCAAAAGAAGGCATTGAGGCTCAGTGAGGTGCTGAGCAACTTGCCCAAGGTCACACAGACAGCAGGCGCTAAGGACCTGAACTCAGTCTGTTAAGACAGCAAACCCATGCTCTGAATCACTTCTGTAACGAACTTATTAGCACAGAGCTTGACTCCAGAAGATGCTCAATTAAATAAAATACACTCTTATAGATGTGTGTGTACAATCTTCACTTTTTTTTCTCAGTCACGCTGCACGGCTTGCGGGATCCCCGGACAGGGATTGAACCCCAGCCCAGCAGTGAAAGCACAGAGTCCTAACCACTGGACTGCTGGGGAATTCCCAATCTTCGTTTTCCTAAAATAAAGAGCTCTTTGATTCTTCAACTCTCTTTTAGAAAGTTCTTTTTTTCTCTCTTCCTTTTTCTCTAATTCTTCTGTAGCCAAGCTCCGTGTCATTTGTGGCTCCCTTCCCTCCTTATCCTTTCCTTTTAAAATCATCTGCAGCAGATATTTGTCTAGGCATAGCTCTCTCTGGGGCCCACAGAGATCGTCTTCCTATTGTCATCCTTATTTCTTCCACCAGGAGTACCTTTCCCTTTCTCCTCCAGGTGAAGAATAGGCATGGCTTATAGAAGTGATCACTATAGGGATAAACTCTTTGCTAATCAGAAGCCCACTAAGCTCCCCACAGGGATGGCTCTTGTCTCTTTTTTCTCTCTAGCCTATCTTTAACATCTAGCGCAGTGCCTAATATAATAGGTGCTCAATAAATGTCTCTTGAATGAATACAAAACATAACAGGGTGACCCCACAGAACCACCCGGTTTCTTCCTTTGGCTGAAAAGACCATAAGCAAAAGACCTGAAGAATCTACATGGTACTACAAAAATGCTCAGTAATAGAATACGTGCTAAACATCTGTATATTCTATAGCAAGACACTCATAAACAGAGAGATCAGGAGGGATCACAGAAAGACAGAAAGGGAAGGAAAAAGGGAACTCACATTTTGTGAGGACGCAATATATTGTGTGTACTGTACAAAGTGCTTTTCATGCATTACCTCATTTAGTTTTAACAATAGTTTTGTGAAGTAGGCATTAACCCTACTTTATAGATGAGAAAACTGAGCTCTGAAAGATTTACTTTCTTCCCAAGGCCACAAACCTACTGAGGGTCAGAGGGATTCTGTCCAGGCCTGTTTGACTTCAAAGCCCTTGTTCTTTCTACAAAACCATAACGTACAGCTTTATAGGTTCTTCCCTTCCAAAATAGTGTTTTAAATAAGTTTTAGCACTCTTGTGAATCACATTAAGTCTTTTTTTCCAAATAAAGTTCACATTTCGTCCGCACTCGTTTCTCTAAAACTGATTATCTATGTGATGGATTCCTTCAGCTTTTTCTTTTAAGCAGAATTTTTGCTTAACAGAATTTTTGCTTAACAAGTAATTCTAATGTCTGGTCACCCCTGGAAACATGAATTTCCAATTCCAATTTCCATTCTAATGTCTGGTCACCCCTGGAAACATGAATTTCCAATAGACGCTATTCTCAGAGTCTTTTGCTCACATTTAATTACATTGTGGGCAAACCCATAGTTGCCCTTACAATGACTTCTTAAAAATGTTCATTTTTATGCTTTTAAATATAGCTAAAAATCTAAATTATAAAATTGATATCTTAAAATTGATCTATTTAAGCCTACGGCTGTAGTATACATACCATATTTCGTTTTTCTGCAACAGCAGAAGTGAGGAATGAGGTATATAAGTGCAGACTAAGACCAAAGAGAGAAAAGCGCTGACTTTTATATAAGAGAAAAACTTATTGAAAACTAGATGACCTGAAGCTCTGACTCTGACTACAAGGGGCAGGAATTCTCTCTCTTTTTTTTTTTTTTTTTTTTAATATTTTGGCTGCATTGGGTCTTCATTGCTGCACGCGGGCTTTCTCTAGTTGTGGCAAGCGGGGGTTACTCTTCATTGCGGTGCATGGGCTTCTCATTGCGGTGGCTTCTCTTGTTGCGGAGCACAGGCTCTAGATGTGCAGGCTTCAGTAGTTGTGTCACGCAGGCTCAGTAGCTTTGGCTCACGTGCTTAGTTGCTCCGCGGCATGTGGGATCTTCCCTGGCCAGGGATCGGACCCATGTCCCCTGCATTGGCAGGCAGATTCTTAACCACTGTGCCACCAGGGAAGTCCCGGGGCAGGAATTTTCTAAAAGCTAATTCCCAGGGCAATTTTTCTTACATCCTTTCTCCCATTGACATGTCAGAAGAGAAGCTACTGAAAAAAGTTTTATGCCAAAAAATTCAGTGATGAATGTATTCTTAGAAAAAAGGCAGTCATCTTCTATGGCTGTGGTTCTCAAGTTTAGAGCACATCAGAATCACCTGGAGGGAGTGTCAGACCACAGATTGTTGGGTCCTGATTCAGTGGGTCTGGAATGGGACTTGAGAATTTGCATTTCTCACAAGCTCCCAGGTGATGCTGTTGCTGTTGGTGGTGGTCTAGAAGCTGTATGCTGAGTGTGCTCTCTGGAGTTTAAGTGCTAAGGAGCTATTGATGCTCCATCAGAAGGCTCCAGGGCAGTAGTTCTCAATCCTCACTAAATGTCAGAATCACATAATGAACTTCTTCAAAATACTGATGCCTGGGCTACACAGCTGTAGTTTTTTTTTTTCTGTTTGTCTCTGGTGAGGCCCAGGCATTGAGAACACCTGGGTTTGCCTAAATTGATAAATATGAACATTGATTTCATATTTTAAAATTAATTTTTAAATTTTGTCTTATTAAAAATAATCCTAGAAGAACAGAAGAGCAGACAGCAGGATTTCAGGTTAAATATGGTGTTTTAAAAACAGGCATTTACTAAGCTTGCTCCCAAAACCCCACTAAAACAATGGTAATGGGACAAAAAAAGAAAAAAGAAAAAAGGCATTAACCCAGAAGGTCTAAGAGAATAGGATAAGAAAACACCACAATAAAAATGTTGATATTAGAAAACAGAAGAGTGATAACTGACTTAGCTAACCAGAGGAGGCTGAATTCTACACCCATGAATCCTTTTAGGGAAACCTAAAAGGAGTTTGCTTCTTGCTGTGGAACCCCAGAAAGTCTCAGGAGCTGGAAGCACCAGGTGCCTTTGTGAATAGGGGAGAAAGGGGGGCTGAAACAAGAGAACTGAGAAACAACTAGACCCTCAGATGCCTATCCTCACTCTATATCAGTGGTTATTAGAGTATGGTCCAGGGACTCCTGGGATACCCAAGACCCTTTCAGGAGTCCATAAAATCAAAGCTATTTTCATAGTAATACTATGACAATTATTTGCCATTTTCACTCTCATTTTCTCACAAGTGTACAGTTGGGTTTCCCAGTATCTATATAACATGTGACTATGATTTTGGGGGGTATAAATATGTATGTTTTCAAAGGTTAACTCAGTTTGTTCTCAATACTTCTACTGTGTTCTTACAAGCTATTTTTTTTTTTTTTTTTGCAGTACGCGGGCCTCTCACCGTTGTGGCCTCTCCCGTTGCGGAGCACAGGCTCCGGACGCGCAGGCTCAGCGGCCATGGCTCACGGGCCTGGCCACTCCGCGGCATGTGGGATCTTCCCGGACCGGGGCACGAACCCGTGTCCCCTGCATCGGCAGGCAGACTCTCAGCCACTGCGCCACCAGGGAAGCCCCAAGCTATTTTTATTATACCTGCTATGATCTGTATAACCTTAAAATCATCCAATAAGTTATTTTGAAATTCTAATGTTTTTCTTATGCCTATATGAAAGTAAGAACACTTTGTTGTCTTATTTTGCAAGTAACATTTTAAAATTATTCTGAAGGCTTTTCTAAATTTAAAATCTAGAAAAGTCTTTGAAATAATTTTAAATTTAGAAAAGCATCTTATAGAGTAGCTTATCATACTGCATTGGCTAGAAAGGTACACAAGGTAGCTAAAAGAGCGATAGAGGCTTCTACAGTTGACATTGCTGAATGCCTGCTGGATGAAAAGTCAGTAAAAGTTACTAAAAGAAATCACCCCAGGACCATTTCCCAACAATACACTAACTCCTTAAAGATTTAGCTGCAAACATGAAGACAAAGTTAATATCTCTGGATGTTAATATCTTGACAAATCTACAGACATAGCTTTTTTTTGGTATCCATCCAACATAAACACCAACTAACCACTGATAAAGATCTTCTTTTATGTGAATAGCAGTAAAATACACTTGGTGTATTGGTACTAAGCACAAATGCTTGGCCCTAAATACAAATGGTGATGAAATACATAAAGTGTTAAATAATTTATTTGACTCTCATGGTTTGTTCTGGAAAAACTATTTGACATTTGGACTGATGGTACCAAAGCAACAGTGGGCAAAAGAGCTTAACACAAATCAAGGCAGGAACGTCAAACTGTGCTGGTGGTCATGTCACATACTTGCAATAAAACAAAAATGTCAGTTTTACTTAATAATTCCCTTGATAAAGTAATAAAAATTATAAATTTTATTAAATTTTAACCCCTGAGTACACACTTTAAAAATATTCTACATGACTAAATGAGAAATATACATAAAAGACATCACTTCCACAGTAAAATACGATGATGGTTGTCTCGAGGATAAACACTTACATGATTGTTTGATTTGCAAACTGAATTGGTAATTTTTTTCATGAGCAAATTTTTTACTTGAAAGAATGACCAACAGACAAATTATGGTTATTCAGACTTGGGTATCTGGAAGACATTTTTCTCAAAAATGAACAAAATAAGCCTGTCACTTCAAGGATAACAACTGATAGAACTTGTTGCTGATTATAAATTTTGAACTGTTAAGTGAAAATTACAATTTTAGAATATTTGTATCGGCCACCATGAGGTTGTCAGTCTCCCAAAACTTAAAGACTTTTTCTGATTAGGTCAGGGGTGATATTAATAAATGTGCTTTTTTATGTTTCATAATAAAATATATTAACATTTGGAAGATCTGCATAACTCACAACTCAATAAAACCATATTTTCCAAATGATCAATGCATGATGTTAAAATCATGCATGGGTAAAAGATACATTCAAAATGCAAAACCAAAAAATTTAATGCATCAGAGTATGAAAAGTTCATAGATATGGCTTCATAGTCCATATTGTAACTAACCTTTAGGAAGCTATCACTTGTTGAATTTTGGTGTAGTATCTGAGAAGAACAGCCACAATAAACTGAAAAAGACTATTTAAATACTCCTCCCTTTTTAAGTTACATATCTCCGTGAGGGCAAATTGTCTTCATATTTTTAAACCAAAACAATATGTTGCCACAAAACATAGAAGATATAAGAATCCACATATCTTCAAGTAAGCTAGACGTTAAAGATATTTTCAAGAATATAAAATAAGGCCACTCTTCTCACTAACCTTTTTTTTTGGAAAATATAGTTATTTTATAAAAATACATTATTTGTGGTAAAATGTAATGAACTTATTATTTTAAAATAAATGTTTTTAAAATTTCTGTTTTAATTCTAATACAGTAGGTATCTATAAATATGATCCACTACCCTACATAGTTGAGAAACTGTCCCATTTCTAAGAGAGCAGAGCATTGGAGGTTGATCTAGAGTCAGGGCCACCAAACATAGTTGAGGTGGGGGCAACCACAATGAAAACAA
The DNA here is from genome assembly GCF_964165515.1 of Mesoplodon bidens. Taxonomy (NCBI): domain Eukaryota; kingdom Metazoa; phylum Chordata; class Mammalia; order Artiodactyla; family Ziphiidae; genus Mesoplodon; species Mesoplodon bidens. The sequence continues at coordinate 30,678,105 of NC_138176.1, read as the reverse complement.
CAGGATTAAGTGAAAGGCTACATACTAAACAATGAGATATCCAGCTCCTTTCTTAGATATGAGGATGCTAGCAGATTTATACTTCCAAGTTGGCAGAAGAGAGAATTCTTCTCTGTAAAAACTAAATTGCACATAAGAAAAGACCAACAGATATGGACAGTTAGGAATCCCCTAATGTAATAACCTAGGCAGATCACCCTACATAGACCCTCAACTAGTTGAGAAGAAATGTCCATGAGGAAAAAAACATCCAATCAGTTTTTCATGCCTCTCTCTTAAATAGGAATAGAGATCTAAGTATCATTTGACATTTGAGGAAGATCTTTAATATGAAAGAAAAAAAAAAGAAATGGGGGAGGAGGGAAGAACATAGAGGGAAAAAAGTTTAATGAAGAAATCATAAGAAAAGTGTTGGAGAAGAAAGAAAGGAAAGGAAGGGAGGAAGGAAAATGGAGGGAGAGAAAGAGGGAGGGAAGAGAAAATAAGAAACAAAATAAACAAACACAACTAAAATTGATATCTTCAGAGAGAAAAATGATATTGCATCCACAAACAAGAAAAGAAGCCATAAAAAGGAAGCTTTGAAAAATAGTTTTTGGAAATTAGAAATATGATAACAGAAATGAAAATTTCAACAGAAAACTTAGATTATTAAGGAGATTTAGCAGAAAACAGAAGAAAAAAACAAGGGAGAGAAAAATATATTAAAATTAGACTACTGTTTGAGGAGTTCTGATATCTGACTAATGGAAGTTCCAGAGAGAGAGAGAGAGAGAGAGAGAGAGAGTACAAAAAAGGAGAAGAAAATCATCAAAGAAAAAAATTCAGAAAAATTTCCCTAAACTGAAGGGTATGAGTTTCAGATTGAGAGGGTCCACCACACACCTAGTAAACAGAATAAAAAGAGAGTCATACAAAGGATCACTGAGGACAAAAAGAAGATTTTACAAGTACCAACAGAGAAAAAACAGGGCAAATAAAAGGAATGGAAATTTAAAAGGATCAGATGTCTCAACAGTTACAAGAAAAGCTAGAATAAAATGGAGCCAAAGCATCAAAATCCATGGGAAATCTGTATGCATCCAAAATATAAATCAAATTCTAATACAAGGTCTCAACAAGTTTACCTCTCATTTATCTTTTCTCAGGAAGTTCTTGGGAAAAAAATGCTCCACCAAAATGAGGGAGTAAACTTCATAAAAAGGCATGGATCCAACAAATAAGAGAGCCAAAAGGAATCCCTAGGATGATGGTGAAGGGAGATCCCAGGACAACAGCTGTGCAGGAAGCACGGAGATCAATTAGTCCAGATGGGACCAGAGGAGAGACTGCTCCAGGAGAACACCTCCAAGGACAAGATGAAACTGATGGCTATCTGGAGTGTTTGCACAAAGAGAGAGATCTACTCCTCTGGTACAGAATTTAGGCATGACTTAGGGAAAGACTAATAAGAAATTAAGCAAATGAAAAAGAGTTATTAACTGCAGGGAAAACAAAAAGTTGTGGAAGAAAGAAAATGTAATCATTGCACACACATTCTCTTCTGTGAGTCACATTTACATAGGAATAAAAATATGAGCACTGAATTCTGATCTAACCAATACTTAAGATATAAAATATTGGAGGATGGGGAAATGTAAGTATGTTTCAGTGTGTGATGAGTTAGGGAGGTATGAGGGCTAAATTCTTATCTTCCATAGTAGGAAATTAATAGATAATATTTAAATTGGAAAAAAATTTAAAATACCATCAGATTGTTATTTAGAAATATGGAAACAAATATAAGAAGTGGCTAAAATTGTGATGATTGCTTCTGGAGGGGGGGAATTGGAGTTGGGAAAGGTGGAGCTGGGTATTGATGGTTTCTATTATAAACAAAAATAAGGATGTAATAAGGATGCAATAAATACATCCTTATTACAGAAAAATTGGAAACTATAGAAAAGTAAAGATGACCATAAAAGCATCCTTATACTCCTTACATCTAAAGGTTAATACTATTAACCTATTAGTAACTTTTCTTTGAGTTTCTGTACATTTTTATATTATTGAGGTATGAATTGTATATTTTATATTTTATTTGATTCACTTAAAAGCATTTTCCTATTTATTTTTCATAACTATTTTCACAACAGTATATTATTTAATATTATATAATATATTTAGGTGTAACAATTTAGGCTTTTTTCCTATATCTTATGAAAAATTTCAAACAGAAGCAGATGGAAAGAATTGTAGAGTGAAAAAAATATATCCACCACCTAGGTTCTACCATTACCATTTTGCTGCATTTGCTTCATCACACATTTATCAATCTATCTATCCCTCTATCCATCCATTGATACATTTTATGTTTTGAGGCATTTCAAATAAGTTGCAGACTTTAGTATATTTCATCCTAAACACTTCATCAATCATACTATTAACCAGAGTTCTTTAATAGCGTTCTCTAATATCTGTTATGGTTCTTTTTCTTAAGTAAATTTTACATACAATGATCTGCACAAAAGTTAAATGTATCATTTGATGAATTTTGACAAAAGCATACATATTACTGTGTAACCCAAATCCCTATCAAAGTGTAGAACATTACAATTACCCCAGAAAATTCCCTCTTGTGCCTTTCGCTCTCGATCCATATCTCTACCCCCTACACCTACAGAGGCAATTTTCTAATTTTCACAATCTATTCCAGAACTTCACATAAATGGAAAAACACAAATATGCTGTTTTATATAAGCCTTTTTTTCCACTTAGCATAACGATTTTGAGATTCATTTATGTTGTGAAGTGCATCATTACTTTGTTTTTGGATCTTGCTGAGTATCATTCCTTTATACAACTATACAACAGTTTGTTTAATCCATTCTCTTGCTGATGGACACCTGGGCTGTTTCTAGTTTTTACCTATCATTAATAAAACTGCTATGAACATTTTTATAAAAGTGTTTGTGTGGCATGTTTTTATTTCCTTTGGGTAAATACCTTGTGATGGAATTGCTCTGTCATAGGATAGGTATATTTTATTTATATAAGAAATTGCCAGATATTCCAAAATGAACCAGATATACTATAATGATACCAAGAATTTTTAATGTGTCATTTTGATGTTATACTTTCAAGGAATTTGTCCATTTCAATTGTCAAATTTGTTGGCATAAAGTTGTTCATAATGTTCCCTTATTATACTTTTAATATCTATGTGATCTATAGTGAGAATCCCTTTTTTACTCCTGATAGTGGCAATTTCTGTTTTTTCTTTCCCATTCTCTCTTTCTCTCTCTCCCTCTATCTTTCAATCTCTCTCTCTAAGTTTTCAAATTTGTTCACCTATTCAAAGAAATACTTCCGGCTTTGTAAATTTTCTTTAATGCTTGTCTATTCTATGTTTTATTGCTTTCTGCTTTTACCTTTGTAATTTTCTTTATTTTACTTGGTTTGAGTTTAGTTGTTCTTTTTCTAGCTTCTTAAGATAGAAACTAAAAAAGGTCATTGATACCAATGTTTCTTCTTTTCTAATATAAGCATACTAGAACATAGACTTCCCTCTAAGCTCTGTTTTTTCTGAATTCCACCAATTTTGATAAAATATATCATCATACTCATTTCAAAATATTTCTTACTTTCCCTCATGACTTCTTCTTTGATCCATAGATTATTTCAAAGTGTGTTATTTAATTTCAAAATATTTAGGTATTTTAGAGATATTTTTCTTACTGATATCTAACTTAATTTCTTTGTCATCAAAACAGACACATGAAAAGGTGTTCAACATTGCTAATTATTAGAGAAATGCAAATTAAAACTACAATGAGGTATTACCTCACACCGGTCAGAATGGCCATCATCAAAAATCTATAAACAATAAATGCTGGAGAGGGTGCGGAGAAAAGGGAACCCTCCTACACTGTTGGTGGGAATGTAAATTGGTGCAATCACTATGGAAAACAGTATGGAAGTTCCTTAAAAAACTAAAAATAGAGCTACTATATGACCCAACAATCCCACTCCTGGGCATATATCCAGAAAAGACGAACACTCTAATTTGAAAAGATACATGCACCCTATTGTTCATAGCAGCAACTATTTACAATAGCCAAGACATGGAAGCAACCTAAATGTCCATCAACAGATGAATGATAAAGCAGATGTGGTATATATATAGATACACAATGGACTATTACTCACCCATAAAAAGAATGAAATATTGTCATTTGCAGCAACATGGGTGGACCTAGAGATTATCATACTGAGTAAAGTAAGTCAGACAAAGACAAATATTATATGCTATCGCTTATATGTGGAATCTAAAAGATAATACAAATGAATTTATTTACAAAACAGAAACAGTCTCACAGACATAGGAAACAAACTTATGGTTACCAAAGGGGAAAGGGGGAGGGATAAATTAGAAGTATGGGATTAACAGATATACACCACTGTATATAAAGTAGATAAGCAACAAAGATTTACTGTATAGCCCAGGGAACTATATTCAACATCTTGTAGTAACCTGTAATGGAAAATAATCTGAAACAAATATATATATATATATAACTGAATCACTTTTCTGTACACCTGAAACTAACACAATATTGCAAATCAACTGTATTTCAAGTTAGAAATTCTGTATGATTTCAATTCTTTCAAATTTATTGAGACTTGTTTTATAGCTGAGCATATATGATCTATCTTGATGAACGTTCCATGGGCACTGGAAAAGAATGTATGTTCAACTCAGCCTACAACTGTCAGTTAGGTCAAGCTGATTGATAGTGTTATTCAAATCTTTTATATCCTTTCTGTTTTTAATCTAGTTGTCCTATTAATTACTGAAAGAGATGCTTCTAAATATCCAGCTATGAAAGTAGATTTAAAAGTAGATTTATCTATTTTTCCACCTTTTGTTCTTTTAGTTTTTTCTTAGAGTATTTTTTCTTTGGATATTTTTTCTTTGGGTACTTTGAATCTCTGTTATTATGTATTTTATTATGTTTCTATAGTTTTCTATTGCTGCTCTAAAAGATTATCACAAACAGTGGCTTAAAACAATCCAAATTTATTATCTTATAGTTCTGTATGTTAGAAATTAACATGGATCTCACTGGGTTAAAATCGAAGTATTAGGAGGGCTGTATTCCTTCTGGAAGTGCTAGAGAAGAATCCATGTCCTTGACTTTTCCAGCTTCTAGAGGCTGCCCTTATTCCTTCACTCATGACCCCCTTCGTCCACCTTCAAATCCAACAATAGTGGGTCAAATCCTTCTCACATCACATCACTCTGACTTCCTCTTCTCTAGTTAAATCTTCCCATGCCTCGTCTTTTCTGACTCCCTCTTCCACTCTAATGGTTACGTTGGGTCCATCTGGATAATCCAAGATAACCTCCCTACTTTAGGTCAGTAACCTTAGTTCTATCCACAACCTTAATTCTAGGAATACAATTTCACAGTCTTCTTAGAGTAAATATTGTATTACTTCACATTAAAAAAACTTGGAACAGTATAACTCTATTTACAGCCTCCTCTCTTCATCATCCTTTGTGGTATTATTGCCGTATATTTTTACAACTCTATATGTTATAAACCGCATAATACAATGTTATATATTTGTATTAGAATCAGGTTTTTTAAAAGAAATTAAGAGAAATAATGTATTTATCTATAAATTTACACTTTCCAAAGCATTTCATTATTTTCTGAGATCCAACTTTCATTCTGATGTTACTTCTGTCTGAAGAACTTCCTTTAGTATTTCTTGTAGCACAGGTCTGCCAGCTTTCACTTACCAAAAACATCTTTATTTCACTTTCATTTTAAAAGAATATTTTTCTAGATAGAAAATTCTGGTTTGACTTTTTCTTCTTTAGCACTTTAAAGATGCAGTTCCATTGTCTTCTGTTCTCCATTTTCTCTGATGTCAAGTTAGCCATCATTTGTCTTTGCTCTCTATGTAAAGTGTCATTTTTATCTGAATGCTTTGAAGATTTTTCTCCATCCTTTTGTTCTCAACAGTTTAAATATTATGTCCAGGTGTGATTTTCCTTGTATTTTTCCTTCTTAGGGTTTGCCTAGCTTCTTGGTTCTAAAAGTTAATGTTTTTCACCAAATTTGAGAGAAGTTCAGCTTTGGTTTCTTTTTTTAAAAAAATACTTATTTATTAACATATTAATTAATTAATTAGTTAATTAATTAATTAATTTTGGCTGTGCCAGGACTTAGTTGCAGCATGCGGGATCTTTAGTTGCGGCATGCTGTCTCCTTAGTTGCAGAATATGGACTTCTTAGTTGCAGCATGCAGACTCTTTGTTGTGGCATGCATGCGGGATCTAGTTCCCCAACCAGTAATCGAACCTGGGCCCCCTGCATTGGGAGTGCGGAGCTTTAGCCATTGGACCACCAGGGAAATCCCCAGATTTGGTTTCTTAAAAAAGTTTTCTGCCTCATTCTCTCTCTCTTGTCCTCTGGATTCTAATTGCACAGATGTTACTTGATATTGGCAATGAGGTTGCTGAAGCTTTGACAATTTTCTTCCCAATATTTTTTCTCTGTTCTTTAACTGTATAATTTCAAACGATCTGTATGAAGTTCACTAACCCTTTCTTCTGTACTTTCCAATCTCTTAGTAAGCCCATCCAGTGAGTCTTTCATTTCAGTTCTTTATTTATTTATTTTGGTCACACCGCATGGCTTGTGGGATCTTAGTTCCCCAACCAGAGATCGAACCTGTGCCCCTTGCATTGGAAGCATGGAGTCCTAACCACTGGACCATCACGGAATTCCCATCATTTCAGTTTTCTATTTTTTCTTTAATAATTTCATTTGGTTCTGTTTTATATATATATATAGTTTCCATGTCACTGCTGATATTTCCCTATGTATTCACTCAATATGGACATTTTCCCTTAACTATTTGAATATGTGTGCAATAGCTTCTTTAAAATCCTTGTCAGCTAATCCTATTATCTGGGTCATCTCAGGGTTTCAAGTTATAGATCATTCTCTTGGCCATGGGCCACATTTTTCTGTTTCTTTGCATGTCTAGTAATTTTTAAATTGTATACTGGAAAGTGTGGTTGATATTCTGTAGAGACAGAAGAGTGTTGGTTTGGGATCTAGCAGGCAGTTGGATGAACGTCTGGTCATCTTGTTCTTGTGGCAGCTGCAGCTCAGACTTTGTTAGGGTGAGTCTGTTGTGGTTACACATTAGACTTAAGGCAAATCCTTAGTCCTGGGACATAGACCTTACTCCTGAGGCATGTCTTTTAGTTTTCACTAGAAAGCACAAGGTGTTTATCAAGCCCCTCAATTTGTGAGATTCAAATTCCAATCTCTGTCCCTCATGTGACAGACAGCAGCTGAAATTTCTGTTCAAATTTTTCAGGCTTCCAGCTGTTGTTTTCTCCCAGGCTGCTTGAAGTCTCCCTTAAATATGCACAGTTCAGGGATCAGGCAAAGATTTGAAAGGAAGTTTATATGCATATTTGGAGTTTTGCCCCATAACTCCATCTTTCTGAGATTTCCACCTTCTGACTTTTTTTTTCCGACACCTCAAATCAATATGACCATGTATTTCTTTTGAGTTTAAAGCCACCTCATACTGTATGGATTCTTAAGTAACCACAGATCTCACCAGTGCCATTCACTTCTTTCAGGAATTGAATAACTTCCTCTAGCTTTTGCTGCCTTTTGATCACTGTTTTGTGTGTGTGTGTGTGTGTGTGTATTTAATTATTGTCCAGATTTATCACTGATATATGATACAAGCTATTCCACCATTCCTGTAATTGGAACTTCATCTCACTAACTCTTTCTGGGTTTTCTGCATGGGTTGGAGGGCAGAACCAATCATCAAGTCGTGTATCTTGGTCCTGAAAATCCAAGAGCATGAAAGTCCAAATCAATATTCTAACTACATAGATTTATTTATTTATGACTTCAGACTCAGAGTTCTGGTTGTTCAAGCTCCAAGCTCAATATCCTAGTTTTGAATTGATTCTTTTGGCTAGATGTATACCGACAAACTCTATTCTCCTTTTTTTTTTCCTGACAGTGACTCTTGATTTCCTTTACATTATTAAGAAATTTTCACCTCAGCATTTCTCATGGTTAGAGAAACATGGCATTTGGCTTTAATTTTCACTGAGTCCTCCTGGCCAAGATTTCTTGGAATTGTTCCATGACTATTCCAAGTCTTGACTGAAAATTATGGCTGTAAAGAATAAATGGTAGAGTCCAGGTGCTACTTGTTGTCCCCAAATGAGTGCTGATCCTGGAGCCAAAAGAAACACAACCCCATGCCTGCTTTGGGGGTATTTTTAGAGTAGTTACAAACACATGATATTTATCTTGAGAGATGGCCAATATTTTTTTAAATAGCTAATAAACAAACTGTATTTACAAAAACGTATTTCTCCTTTATAAAAAAAAAAAATACTGTGCTCACTTCACTGCATTTATACTATGGAGAGTACTTGAGTAGGGGAAAAAAACTTTCTCTGATCCCTCCCTGTCAGCCATGATAACTGAGCAATGCTTACATTCTTACCCACTAATTTTTGTACACGGATCTCATTACTTCTCTTTATAAACACTATAAATTCTCCAGTCTCTTGTCTTTATGCTACATTATCCAGATAGCTTTTGGTGAGGACACTGAAGAGGATTTGAATTACACCAATAGAATGTAATATTTCCAGTATAGGATCATTGTCTTGTTACCAAAGCCGTAACAGTTAAGAGACGCCCATGGAGTGAGACAGAACCAACTTCAAGTCCAAAATCTGCCACTTTCTGTGTAATCTTTGGATTTTATACACCTTCCTCTAAGTTGTAGAAAAATATAGATAAAAACAGTCCTGACCTCATTTGGTTGTTCTGAGGATCAGCTATGGTGAGACACATAAAGGTTCCTGCCACATTGTTATTATTATCACTGTCGTTATTTTCCCCCCAGGAAATGCCCAATTAACAGTTGCCTAAATAAGCACTTGTTGAACTGAATAAGTGCTATTCTGGTAAAAGAGAAAACACAAATCACAAAAACAAGTATAAAAAATAGTAATTGTAAGTTATGGTAAGTGCTATGGAAAAATGAGCTAAGAAAGACAATTAAATAGGGGGTCTACTTTAGATAGGATCATCAAGGAAGGCCTCTTGAAGGAGGTGACATGTAAGCTGAATCTTCAGAGATGAGAAGGAGTAAGCTACACAAAATATGAAGATAACAGCATTCCAGGCAGAGGGAATGACACAAAGTTCCTGAGGCAGACATGCATGTGAACCCTCTACAAACTGAAAGTCCTCACCAGTGTGTTGGGACAGAATGAGGAAGGGCAGGGTGGCATCAGACGAGAGCAGAGGCCAAACACAAAGAGCCTTATAGGCCAGAGTAGAGAGTCTGGCTTGTGGTCTACATGCAAAGGGAAGGCACTGAGGGGTTTTAAGCAAGGGAATGACAAGAGCCTCAGACCCACTCAATCCATGACTCAAAACGACAAACTGAAGGAGGATAAGAATTTCTGGAAATATTTGGAACTTGTTGTTTACAGAAACTAAGAGTATAAATGCAGAATAAAATATTTTTCATTATGATTAAAGTTACTGATTGCCAACAACTAATTTTGGAGTTAGTTTTAACTTTTTTCTTGGAGCACGGAAGATAGTTTATTAAATTTCAGTTATAACTTCATGATAACTACTTATCTTTCATTTCACAGCATCTGATAATAAGTAAGAGCAAAAATGGTGAATACCTACTGTTGCCAGGTAACTGCATCCACTGTGTTTCCTGCCACCTTCATGAATCTGTAGGAAACAGAAAAAACAAAGATATTGCAACTTAAAGTAAACCATATCCCCAGGGTTAAAATAAAATAAGCTGAGATAGAGATCAGGCCAATCCTTGGGCAACTATGCTTTCTGAGAGGGCCCACAGCCATGGCCTATCCATAGGTATTGGAAGTTAAAAGGTACAGAAGGTGAAAGTAATCACACTTTCAGCTCTCCACACATCCTTCACCATCTGGAAATCAAGACCCCAAGACGACATTATACCTACGTCTGTCTTTCCAATCCCACGCCTGAGGCTCCCACATCGCCTTCCCTGTGATCAAAACTTATCTGTCACATTTCCTATGCTCTAAGGATTCTGAGATCTACTAGGAGACAAACGATAACATTTTCCAAGGATGACAACACAACATATGCCTTTGAAAAACCTCAGGTCTCTCCTCCTATAGAGAGCATGGGAAAACCCAATTTATTTATATAAGTATATAAGTGTGAAGCACTAACAAATATGCCCTAGTGATGGGCTGCCACAGCTGTCTAAGTGTAGAAACCTGAGCACCACATAGAGAAATTTAACCATTTCTGGAGCAGCTAAGTAGAGAACTGAGTGTCTCGACCAGGATGCTCAGCTCAAAATGGAAACCAGACTTGTTTCCCTGCAAAGCACTCAGCAAAGTCTTGCTAGCAATTTGCCACCTCCTGTGCCCCTTGGGGTTCCACCAGAAACATAGTGACAGGAGAGAGCATCCAAGGCCACACAGATTCCATAAGGTATCATAAACTGCAAGTCTGTGAATAACTCAATTATCGACCTGCCTCCTGTTAGCCATCCACATGTTCTGAGGCCATGTGCTGTCATGGCTCGTGTTACTATTTGAGAGAGTTACCACTCAGACACAGGAAATCAAAAGGAACATCTCAGTTCTTTCAGATCTTACTTTCAATTCTCTTTCCTGAGACCCTGGAAGGGAACTTTTCCTCAGACAGAAACAATCTCCCATCAGTACTTCATAAACAAAGAATTTGTCCACTGAGAAGGGAGAAGGACCATATTTCGTCAAGAATGCCCTACCCCTGCCCTACTCCAGCCTAACCTTGCCAGGAGGACACATGGGCAAAGGGCGTGCTTGCGCTGCCCAGACAGAGGCTCTCTTTTGCCCTGATGGTGGAAGAGGACTGAGTCTCTGCAGGACTGGGTGAGAGAAGGAGAAGGGATACCGGGACTACTGTTTAGGAGCAGAGTGATGCTCATAAAAGAAGATGAAGAGGACGGAGAGTAGGGAGACACTGAGGAGGGGAAGGAGAAGGGGGAGGGAGAGGGGAAGGGGAAAGGACAGGTGGGGGAGGCAGCTTGGCTCTTGCCTGTATGGTTTTTCCTCTTTTTGTCTAGTACCACTCAGCAGTCCAGGAGCAAGAACGTGGGAAATGGAGCATAGGGTTGAATGAGGAATGAAAGTGGTTTTCTGAGCAGGACCAAAACATAAATGGGGATTGGAGGGAATATAACATTTACTGAATACCTATATAGTACCAGGTATTCACATGTATTTCCTTCATATAATTCTCAAAATTGCTTTGCTTGGTGAGGTGGATATTATTAATCACATTATACAGGTTACTAACGTCCCTACTGGCTAGAGAATTAGTATTTCCAGACACCCTAACCAGCTCATTTTTATGGGATCATGCCACTCCTCCTAGCAGTACATCTTAGGAAGCAGGAATCCTCTGCTTTTGGAGCACACGGATTTCTCTTTCTCTTCTCCTCTCCTTTCTCCAGCCCAGAAAAATCTCTTGACTCTGGGAGGGTAGCTCCACTCTCCTCACCATTTCTAGCCCTATGCCCAGGATTTTTCCTTTAAAATTCAAAAGCTGGAAAAGCTGTGCATTCTCTTCTCCATCCTGTCATGTGTCACCCCTGAGTCAATAAGCACACAACCAGCTATCTGCTTGAATAGACAGGAGAAAAATGGAAAAGTCCAGGGAGAAAGAAAACAGATTAGGATCCAAAATACTATACCTACCACATAAGCACTCTAAGCTGTGGAAACCTGATGGTAATCTTAGAAGTAGGATAACCCAAAAATTAAGAGGGGGAAATGAAATTTTGTATCCCCTCCCCAGGATATTTTAAAAATTAGAAAACCTAGGCAAACTTAGATACAAGTGTCATTAAATATATATATATATATATATATATATATATATATATATATTAAAATATATTTACATGGGCTTTACTCCTCCAAAATTATTTCTAAAATCTCTGAAAAGTAAAACTGCCTCCATTTACATATAAAAATAACCATAATAAAAATTACACTGACATTTAGAGTGTTTTCTCATTAAAATTTTTTTTCAGCTTCTTATGTATATAATTTCACATAACTCTCAAAATAGCCCTGGTAGGCAGATATTTCTAATTTATAGTGGAAGTTGGTAAGTCTCATAGAGGTTATGCAACTTGTTCAAATTCATAGAGTAGTGCAGACTAAACTCAGGTTTTCTGATTCCAAACCCTATGTTGCCTTCAAGCTGTTTTCACTGAGGCCAAGAATTATTAAAATGCAAAAAATAAGTTGAATTTTTGCCTTGAGAAAACACTACCTTATTTTTTAGAAAAAGAATAAAAGGCCTCAGCACCTTCTTTGCTTGTGGCTTCCTCTCACAGACTTGAGCATTTCAGTGTTATTTGTAAGACTAGGTGCTGGAGCAGGTGTCGAAAGGTGACTGACTCAGGGCCTCTGCTATAAGACAATCACGGTAAAGTCAAGAAGACAGACACTGAGACAAATTAGTCTCTTTGTGTTGCATTACTGGTGCAAACTAACTGCTGTGGGAGAGCAGTCAAGGGAGTAGCTAGCTCTACCTTCTATGATGTTAGAAGAGGGATAAGCATTGAGTAAAGCTCCACATCTCACAAGAGGTTGAATCTAGCATTGAAAGAAGGGTAAGATTTTGCCATGACGAGCAGGCCAGGCATAGAGCAGCTTGAGCAAAGCATGATAGAGTCAAGGTGAGTGTTTTCTCAGGAGTCCAGGATATCTGGATATCAGGGGACAGGTGAGGGAGTGGTAGGCAGTCAGCCTGGTCAGATAACTAGTTGCTAGCCTGTGATGCTAACACATCGGGCCTTCATTCCTTAACATCTCGGTACAAGTCGAGGACTTCTTTATCTTTGTATGATTAGCACCCAACACAATATTGTAAAATACAGCTAGCTCCTCCTGCATGTTTGATTATCCTGTGCTTAAGCAAGTGAGGGTGTGTCAGGATCAGACTTGAGTTTTAGGAAGATCACTCTGGCTATGGTAAAGGTGAAAGGTAGTGTGGTGTGGACAAAATCGAGGGAGGTGACTGCAGAGTGATGGGAGGCTTTGAAATGTGGGAACGAAAAAGGACACAGTTGAAAGAAACACTTGTTGGAGCACTCAAGAGGACTCGGCAGGTGAGTTTAAGTGAGGAAGCGGTGTAAGAGGGAACCCCAAAGTTTTAACTGTGGTAATGCCATTGCCTAAAATGGGCAATCCAGGAATAGACTTTAATGCTGGTGTTGGTGAATGTACTCCAATCCTTCTGAAAATGCCTCAAAGAACTTGAAGTAAATAGTCATTGATGATAACAGTTACACATTCACAAGAAAATTAGGAGGAAAAAATAATCATCAGCGCGCTGTCTGGCTAAAAGGCTCTGGACAGGCAATTAAGAACACATCTAATTTGATGTCTTAGAAGCTGGAAACTTTTTATGTACAATACTATAATCTGGAGATCCTCATATGCATTGAATAGTTTGTTCTGCTACAGGTTGATAATTAAGTCTTTAAATAACCTTCCATTATCAAAAGTTACATTATAAAAAGAATGGGAAAACTAGAGTTAGGAACATTTAAAGTAATGCTAATGTTTTCTCCCCACACCCCTCCCCCACCCGCAAAGACAATCTATAATATCTATAATTAAATATGAAATATACTGGACCCATATATAGAATATTATATAGTTTACAGGGAAATATTTTTAAATTGAATTTAGGAAAAGACCTACCATGATCCTGGATAGGAAAATCAATTATTCGTCCTAACCTAATTTATGGGTTTAATGA